>NC_053404.1:3532104-4132104 GCF_016859285.1 Xiphias gladius
TTGTTCTGCTTGTGCCTGGGTTACCGGGCTTAAAATGCAAAGGGATGTTATGTTTGTGGAAGCTCCTCCTGAGTTTTTTGGATAATCCAGCAACATAGGGAAGGACAACGTTTTCCTCTCTGTCTGTTCCGCCTCTTTTTGTGGTTTTGACGAAGGCCCAGTTGGGATGACCGCACCACGCTCACAATCTTATCTCGTGCTCTAGATGCCCCTCTCTCCTGCACTGACACTGATGAGCTATTCACTCTCTTCAACTCATCCTGCTCTCATACTCTGGACTATGCAGCTCCTTTGAAACCAAAAACACATAAGGCTAACACTGGCAGTACCCTCTGGCTGCATGACTCAGAGTTTGACTGACCAGTTACACGTGACAGCACCTGCAGACTGAATGACCTTTTGAACTGTCTAGATAACATCAAATGCCTTTGAGTGTACTACAGCGTAGGGTAGGGTGTAGACACCCAAATACAAAAAAAATCCACAAACGGTCACACGTTATTGGCAGGATTCGAACCTGCGCGGGGAGACCCCAATGGATTTCTAGTCCATCGCCTTAACCACTCGGCCACAACAACCACGCGCAGCTTACCTGTGTGCCAAAAATCCTCACAGAGTTGTCTGTAGAGTATCCGGAAAACACGAGTAGTCTTATGCAAGACTGGCTGTGATGACATTGTATTTAGGCCTAATTAGCTAATGTTAGCAAAGTGGAACTTACAGACTCTACACAGCACTGTTACAGGGGAATTAGCTCAAATGGTAGAGCGCTCGCTTAGCATGCGAGAGGTAGCGGGATCGATGCCCGCATTCTCCATAAGACTCTTCAGCATTCCATCTCACACGACCACAGTTGACGAGAATGGGATTCGAACCCACGCGTGCAGAAGCGTGAACGAGTAAGCAGTGGAAAAGCATCTCTGAACCTTGAGGTATCACATATGTGGGTCTGCCCACCAGGTCAGAACAAAAACAAGACAGTTTGAAAATTCTAAGTATGGGTCAAGAGGAGCTAAGCAAGCACTTTTCAGTTCAGATGTTTTTGAGGGTTTGTTCAATGATTTTTTTTTTCTTCTTTTCATGTAACAGTAGATCAATGCAGATGAGAACTTTACTGACAGAGAAAGTGATGGTGTCATAGATGGTTTTTATAATTGAGACAGTTATGTTGTTGAAATTGAGACGTGTCGGACAAAAGTGGGCTCCCTTGCGACGAGAATGGGATTCAAACCCATGCGCAGAGCACAATAGATTAGCAGTCCATCGCCTTAACCTCTCGGCCACCTCGTCTTTGGTTGTTGGTCTAGAAGGTGATCATCCAGGATTAAAACCATAAAAAGCAAAGAACGCTAAACACTGCTCAACTTTTGTTGCTATGCAATGCTAAGTATAAAATCTTGGTCCTAATGAAGTCATACTTTTGATAGATATAAATGTATTTTGACCCTCTGTCACATCTTGAGTCATCCAGGACCTTGTCTCACTTTTGTGACCCTACGTTTGGTGTACACTTCAACACCAGGTGGATCGTGTGGTGCTCTCAGGGTTGATCAGGCATAAATCTGAGGTGTCAATCAGTTCCCACACACGATATAGCAATTCGGAGCAGGCTACGGGTTTCCTCAACCCTGCGAGTTCTCCTTCTGCAATGCTTAGCCAGTTCACTGGAGCTTACAGTTTTGGAAGGGGCAAGCCCGACACGCTTATTCTTCAGCCCTGACCTATTGGTTTCCTTGAAACAACAGAGTTCACGCTGGTCCCCTCTTAAATACAACTAGACAACATTGAGCTGAAATTGCCATAGAGAACATGGTGTTCAGCTGTGAGACCAGTGGTGAATCGACTCATGAAGTGGAAAAGTCCATTCTGATTTTGGTCTTCCAAAAAAAAATCAATATAACAACATCATCAATATAAAACATACTAGTACAATCACTGACCATTGAAGAAAACAAAGACCCGTCAAAGGTTTACAGAGATTTACCTGTAACTTGCGTGCACCTACAACTGCTTGAAAGGCAGACACGCCACCACTATACCACTGTTGCTGTGAGGAAAAAAAAAAAAGAAGAATGTTGCTGAGTCAGGAGTTTACGTCACTGGAGGAATTTGACTGTGACGAGAGGAATTTTGAATTTTTTTAGCACTTAAGCTGTATGATGATGCATCTTATGTAGTAAAAAAAAAAAAAAAAACTAAGTGAAATACTGTTGTGTGTCACTTTGGTGCATATCTGGGCAGCTATGAACAAGCTGAATTCCATAAGCTCTATCACTGTAAAGTTCTGCCATCTTTAGAGACACACGTTACTAACAGTACACCCAAGACTAAAGACAACATACAACTGCGATGGCCGGGAATCGAACTCAGGTCAACTGCTTGGAAGGCAGCTATGCTCACCACTATACCACCATCGCCACGAAAAGGAGAGGATTTGGCTGCTCACTCACGTATTAATGTCACTGGATACTTTTGGTGTAGGAGAGTGAGAAATACTGAAGGAGGAGCCAAGGGGAATAACTGGGAGGTACACCAGGAAGACAAGAGAAAAACGAAGAGAGGAAACAGTTTTAACTCAAAGTTCTGTGTCTCATAAAAGTAACAGTAGTGTTGACTGTATAAATAATGTCTCTCTGACTGAGTACAAGTAGTCAGAGCTTGTTATCACTGCTTTGTATGAAGTTGAGAAGAAAAACATCATCGGTGAGCTTGCCGGTGTGTCAAAAGTAGCCATAACCACTGATGGGTGGACAAGTATCACACAGGATCACTATATCACAGTCACACTCCTCTATGTAAATGAAGGCCAACGGAGACAGAAAGTTCTCAAGACCCAGGCAGTGTATGAGTCTCAGAGTGGTCCTGTTGTGGCTGAGGAGATAGAAGAAATCCTTGCAGAACTGGCTGTAAGAGAGAAGGTTATAGCCATAACAGTAGATAATAGTGCAGTCGTTGACATGGCTGTATGACAGCTCGAAATCATAAAGCGTGGATGCTTCACGCATACTCTGAACCTTAGAGTGGACGGAAAGGATCCAAGATGCCACTGTGTGGATCAAGAGATCATCCATCATGAAGACTGTGCTCCAGGAGAAGCAGTAGATTGTTTCAGTATTATTCAGGCAGGACGAAATAGATTTAAATTGATCTCAGTGGGTCCTTTACATGTGTCAGGCCTAATAAATATTAACGAATAGTCTAAGCAGACATCACAATGTATGACTTAAAAAATGGGTCCATGTCAGCATGATGAAAATTCATGTCATGAAAAAAACAAATAATATTGTAACTTAATGTACAATATGTACATATAATATTATAATAATTTCATCTCAGACTTGAAAAGGTCACAGACGACATCGTCAGGACAAGTAAGGAGTTCATCAGTCTGATGCGCATTCTGTACACGTCTACTCTGCGCGTGTCAAACAACAGGCAGGCTACATGTGGCTAGAGTCTGCCTGTCCTTCAAAAGCTGAAAGGCCATTTCCGAAATCAAGAGGAAGAATCACAGATTGTGGCCTCCGTCGAAGAAAAAGTCTGGGGTGATCTATCTCACCGTTACCGGGTGCAATAAACAAAACAAAACAAAAGAACATTTCATAATCCCAATTCATATAAAGCATATAAAGTTTTCTCCGTAATAAATAAATGACATGATATACCCTTACTGTGAAGTTAGTGTTTAATTGTTTTCTGGAACTTCTCGAGGAGGACACAATAATGGACCCTAGATATAAGGGAAAGGTGAAAAATGATGACGTTTGGGAAGGACTGAAGAAGGCAGCAGTGAGGGAGGTAAGTAATCATCAAAATGTAAGTTCTTTGAGAATGCGTGCAATGTTTATTACAAGGTGTATTTTCATTTTGAATGTAATAATATACAGAGCAGCACGAATAAGGCAATCTCCCTCTCAGATGTCAGAGAAGGATGATGAGGTGACACTGCAGGCTGCAGAGGATGAAGAGGACGAGGAGGAAGATGAAGGCTAGACATACTTTAGTGATACCTATGCTACATTCTAAGAAAAAAGCGATAAGCCTGACTACAATACTGATAAATTTTGAGCTGTATTTGTGCTTCCCGTTTCCAAGGAACCCAGAATGTCTGCACTAGAAGAACTCTTTGCCGAAGAAGATCGAGAGCTGAGGAGGAACCTCATTCTACAGCAAAGCACTGAGACAATCATGAAAAGATCAAGAGTGAAATGTCAGTCTACAGAGGCCTCCCTCCAATCCCTACCGCAGAAGACCCTGCCCTCTGGTGGTGGGGTAAGAAGGATACTCTTCCTCATCTCTCAGAACAGTTTCAATAAGAGTATCGATAAGTATCGGTATCGATAAGCAGTGTCAGTATCAATATCGGTATCAATAAAATTCTAACGATACCGATTCCTACTGGCAATAACGGTCTATATTGGCACAGCCTGATTATATTTGCAGAGGATTTGAACTGCTCATAAAGACACTGAACAAACATATGGCAGCTGAATTGGTAGAGCCACAATTTTGTGAATGGTTGATCATAACTGAGAACATATTATAAACATGTAAAAAGTTTTATACACTCAAATAATAGTTAGGTTCAAAACACCATGAGAGTGACATAAGGTCCATTTTAAACTGGTGTACATCAACTCCAGATTAGCCACATTTATTTAGAGTAAGAATAAATAACCAGTCATTATTCCATTGATATTAACTGCTACAAATCACAGAGCCACTAAGTCAAACTGTCCCTGTCTTTGGCCACTGTGCCAACCGCAATTTTAGTTAAGTTACATTAAAGCTCTATGCAGTCATTTTTGTGTACACTGGAACAAGTGCAGTTGATAAAATGGTGTCTAACTATCAATAGATGAAAACTCAGACTTACTAAGAATCTGCCATAATTAAGACGTATGTACGACACAAGCCCAGCTGTAATTTCTATCAAGAAACTTTAAGTATACATAGGTAAGTAGCCCCAAGCAGACATGAAATGATGCCTCAGCAAACCCCAATGACATCTACAGTCAATCCCTCACTTTTCTTTACACTGATCACAACTCAGTAGTCTGTTAACAGAGAACTATGCACTATTGCTTCTGGCTCCCGCTGTTGGAGACAGCATGACATTGTCAGCAGGTTGCAAACTTCTGCAGGGAGGGCCACTGGATCTCTAGTACATCACCTTAACCACTCGGTCATGACAACCATCCCCACAAGCAACTGACGCCGGGGTCCAAAGAGTATACATTTACCACCTATTCTTCACTATAGTTCAACCTTTACTTTCTCATCTTACAAACAACTTCAAAAATAATCCGCTCAGTTTCCATAGTCAGTATCATTCTTCAGTTTTGGTGTATGACTGTCTCAACAGAGACCTTGTAATGATATACAAGTAAATATGTTTCAGAGACCAATAGCAAAAACAAATCTAGAGTTACCCTATTGGCGGGTGCTTCTAACTTGGTCTATCTAAGTTTACCAAGTTAAAGGCAAATGGATGATCAAAACTGAAATTGCATTGTAAACTAATAAAAACAATTTCAACTTAAGAGTTGGGAAAAAATGCAGGAAGATGACTGCATGAGTGTCTGCACACATACTACTGAAAGAACAGCAGCTATTTATTTTGTTTATCTGAAATAAATCTGAGCTTGAGATATGTTTGAATGTTGTTCCTTCTGACAACATAGGAAGTCTATCAGAATAAAAATTTCCACAAGATGGCAGCGGTTCACATTCACAAGACCCATGAGGGAAACCTGACGAGCAAACTGATGCTAATAGAAACAAATCTCTTTTGCTGTTGGCAAGACCATTATAAAATCTACATTTATGTCTGCTGTTGGGTGATATTGTATAGATGCAAGCCTCTCCCTCCACTTTTAATCCTCATGACTCTGTGTATCAGCGTGCACTGCGCTTTACCACAGGTGATAAATTCCTCACTCACCATTGCATCTTATATAAATGGGTGGAGTTGTCCTCCTTAACCGACAGAGGGAAAGTGCATTGTCTGGTATTTATCTCTAAGGTTCTAACTGCCTCGTCACCTCCGCTGTCTGGTCTCATATAAACACAGCACTCACAATGTCAGGTCACAGAATATTTTAACATTAGCTGAACTACATGTTCAAACTGAGCTTGGAAGAACTGGTTTCAGATGCTATGCTCCCTTCCAATAGACTTAGAGCTTCAAAGAAATTTTAAACAAAAAAGTCTCATTTCACTTTTTAAAAGGTTACATTCAAGTATTTGCACTTCCACTTGTAACTGCTTTTCTAATGTCACTCTAATGTAACGTGTGTGGATTTTCTGTATATCTAAACTGTATATGTTTTATGTCTTGTAAGAAAGTCTCTCTTGAAAAAGAGATCACAATATCAATGTGACTTTTCTTTAAATAAAGGACTAAATAAAAATTCTTGTAAAAGTCACTTTAAGGTAACCCACCACTAAGTTACACGCAGTCGCTGTAACACATGAAAAGAGACAGAGTGTGATGAAGCCTACCCTGCGGGGCAGTTCAATGAAGCTCCATCAGTGTGAATATCCCTCATGTCTCAAACAAAATTCAGGGCCATCTTCCTAAAGTCTTCCTCATGTTGCCATTACAGTTGAACTTTAAACATGCAAAAGCAGAGAAAGGGAAACTGGCAAATGTCAACCAATTCAGTGAAAATGGGGTGGGCTTTTATTTATTTTTTTTAACGAGTGTGAAGGGTGTTGTTTATGCCCAACTACAGGACACCTGTCTGACCACTGTGCGCTGTAAGCGATACCGTAGCCTTTCAGTATTATAGCTTACATGGTTATCTACATTCTCAACCCTGTTTTGGTAGCAGTTTGGTAGCTTCCCTCTACCAAACTGTTTCAATTAAAACAACGACCACCACAGACCGGGCCTCTGAATCAAAGTTACTGAGCGAGAAACAGATACAGGGGACAGCGGGCTGAAATGAGCACAAGTCAGACTACAGCCCGCTAACGCTGGCTCACCTGTGGACGAGCTCAGTTTTCGACCTTTCGACAACACAGGCACCTGCCATTTGCTTTGGCTGTAGACTTATTTTATATTATTATTATTATTATTATTATTATTATTATCATTATTAGTATTTAGTTTTGCATGGATGGATCAGGACCACATTGGAGTGACATCGGAATGTTTTTATGGCCCTCTAGTGGTTACATTGTATAATGTTAGTATTGCCATTGATTCATTTTCTTAGTTACGTTGGGTTATATAACGGTGAAATAACGTTCCTGTACCTCTTTTAACAATATTTTTATTATGCTTTTAAACACACAAACAACACAGACATTTCCAACAATACCAACAATACACAATGGCCACAAGAACTAAACATATGACTTAGATCCGTGATGTATATTAATAATAATAATTCCATAGCATAAATGGGACAATATCTATATATCTATACATACATACATACACATATGCATATACAGTCTATACGTGTGAAAACATATACAGCACACACATGCCCATACATATAAGGATATAAACTTTTGGAGAGAAAGAAGGAAAAATACATATTTACATTGATTATAACCTTGAGAAAAGAGAGAAAAAAACATCCCTCCTCACAAGTCAAAAAACGTCAGTTAGCCAATTTTCATAACTGTAATCTATCATCCCTTTAAATGCAATATATCTTTTACCAACATATTCCATTGGTATTAGCTCAAATATCAACAATTTTCGGTGGTATATTACCAATCCATATAGCAATATATTTTTATGGGTAGCAAATGTAAGAACACTGAACAACTTTCTTTGATTAGAGCCTCTCATACAAGAACTAAGTAAACCGAGAAGAAAAACATGAGGTTCAGTGTCAAGCAGTGTCAAGCTTACCAAGAAATTTACCCCAGTATTCCTTAATATGGATAGATGTCCACATATAGAGCTATAACTTCCCACCTCCACTTGACATTTTGAACACATTTCTGTCGCATTTTGGTGTCTAAGGTGGGGGGTCGTCTGTAAATGATGCAGAATCCTAAACAGAGTCTCTGTGGTCCAATTACATATGGTAATCTCCTTTGCATATTGCCATATTTCTACCAATGTTGTTTCATTAATTATAAGAGTAAACTCATCATTCCATGTGTGTCCTAGATAGTCTGAACTCATGTTACTTGCAAGGTTGAGATCAGCGCATCTGTTCATTTTTAAGTTTCCTAAATGTATTTATATCCTGTATCTCCTCCAAGTATTAGTCAAGATTATTTGTAATTCTCACATTCATTTATTACCATATATATTTACCATAGGTTATTTTCATGGCAGCCATTTTGTTGGAATAGGAAAAGCACAGGTGCAAATAAACTACATTTCTAAATTTCCATTTAGCTGCTTCAGAATCAGGGTCCTGGTACAGTGCGTGCTGGTTTGCTGTCACGCCGTGATGGCTTACTATGACACTGGAATAGAAAAGAACCATAAGAAATGTCATTAGTCACACCTTTTTTTCCTACCATTACAAAGTCAAAGTGTCTACTGTGAAAAAGGCATGTTGATGAATTATGCGCACTGGACAGTTGTGTATCTTGTTCAAAGTAAGACATTTCTGGGGGAAAAACTGACAAGATTTTATTTGTTTTTTTATTGTTTGTTTTTGTATTAGGAAACATGTAATAATAAGCAATTTTCTATGATCTGTCATGGCAGAGAAAGCACAGCTCCTGCTAATAACATTTACAATGGCTTCATTCCATTGAAGTGTCCCAGTAAGCCAGAGCGCAAGCATACACAGTACCAGGGCCCTGGAACCAGCAGACAGGCAGAGCACCCCTTATTAATGTTTTTGAATTAAAACTGTGCTTTTTCTGCTATGACCTGTCCAGCTATTTGCTATGAAATAAGGCCTTTATTCCATTATAAATGAACAAACCCCCCCCACCTTATCTATAAGATAGGGTAGAGTCCTCGTTCTTTCCTGCTGTCATGCAGCTCTTTCATCACAGACAGCAGACCTGAGTATGCAATCGACTCCAAAAGAAAATGTGTCTAAATAATCACCATAATTTGGCGAGAATGTCACCCTCCAGTTTTAATTTATGAGTCATTTTGAAAGGGCTAAAGGCAGTGAAGGTGAAATTATCATAGCTTCTCAACTTCGAGTGCAATCAAGCTTCATTCGGCAAAGGTTTGTGTTGATAAACAGTAATATCCCATCCTGAAACACTCTCCCATGGGCATAGAATAACGGGCTCCACCCATCCAACTATGCTGGTGTTGGCAATATGATTCAAGGCGTAAACACGCTTGTTGTCTGGAGGCTGACACTCAGAGAAAATCACGGATCTTGTTGTGAGAACAAGCTCTCACTGCCAAACACCTGAACAGCATTTTTTGCACATTAGGCAGTAGCAGGATCACTCCTTTTTCTACTAAAGCTAGTTCTTCAGTGTTACACAGCCTGTCTCTCCACACGATATAAAAGCTCCAGTGTGTGTCAGCTCACTGCAGAGATCCAGCTGTTGTGAAACCACTGTGGTCTTTCCACTGAGGAATTCGACCGAATGTTTCCAGTATCTCAATAAGAGGGGTCAAGGGCCTGAGGAGGAGGCTATCCAACTGCTGTAACTGACATAATCCTCATCCTCTCCACGCTTTCTCTCACATGTGGCCAAAAATCGGGAAACTTTTTGTTTTTGTTTGGTCTCCGTCGTGGCAAAGCAACGCAACACAGAGTCTGTTGCTCTGGTGAGAAAGGCTCAGAAAGAGCAGAAAGCAGCATTTTTTATTAGCTGAACTGCCTGAACAGAGCAGAAACTGCAGAGTGAGGGCAACATCTGGCACAGATCAAATGAAGAAAACGAGGGACAGAGTTGTTGTGATTTTCTGGAATGAAAACTCAAAAAAACAACACTTGAAATGACATTGCAAAATTCTTTGCTCTGAGACATTGGGAGAGTGGATTGAAATACGTTACCTCACTTTGGGAAAGTACACCCAGATAAGCCACACGCATGCCTGGCCAGTAGAGAAACTTTATATAAACAGACTGTGTACCAACACCAGCTGACACCAAACTCTTAAAAAAACAGTATGTGGTAGCCTCCAGGTCCTGCATAGCCAGCTGCTATTTTGTAAGAACCTTCCCTTTCGTATCTCCACCTCACTGAATATGTAAATTACCAAGGTACGCGCTGTACGGCAACGGAGAGGAAACCTCTGTCTTTAATTATTCAGCTTGGCTAACAGTGGGCCACAAACAGTACAAGGCCTCACTGCCATTCAGCACTGGCCTAACCATGAATAATGGATGAACTGGGGAGACCTTAGTGGCAGCAGAGTCTTTTTAGACAGATTGGACCACTCAGGTTGCTCCTGTCAAAACACTTCATCTCAACTTCATAATCATAATCTGCAAAGTCTTGCCAAGCTCAATAAATGTTTCAGTGCAAGGAAGTTCCCATAAAGAAAACACTTTGGAGGTCCAACACTGTAAGTCATAGCTTTGTAACTTAATGTCCACTGCTTTTCTTATTCCCAATGAACATACATCCTCCCATAACCACAAAAGCACCTGAGTTTGGAAAAGGAAAGTCATGTTATTGCATTTGTGTCATGTGATGCTGCCACGGTACATTTCACATCTTTTAGGTTATATCTAGTGAGCGAATGTATAAATGCAGAGGGATGCAGCAGCGGACACAGAAGTCTAAATTACATAGAGTGGTTCACTTTCTGCATTGGTCAAATAGCCTAAAAGGTTTTGTTGGCATACAGCAATAACTGAATAGAAGTCTTCTTGCCACTGTCCACAGTACATGAACAGCGTACAGTAGGCTACTGTTTATGTGTTGTGTGTTCATGTGGATTGTGGGCATTGCAAACGGAGCTGCACTGACCACAGAAAAATTCCTCCAGCTGTGTCTGTGTGGTCATTAAACTTAGGCTTGACTTCCCTACACATAACTGGCCAATAACCGGGTTGACAGTCTGAGCCGTCCTCAGGTTGATCATATGACCTGTTCCTGTCTGCTGCACACTCGAAACAATTCACATAAAGCACCAATGCTCGAAACACCTCCGCTGTGACCTCTTTTAACTGACTTCAGTTAAATAAAGGTTAGTAATTGCAAACCTGAAAATTGTTATTTTGACGGTATAACATGACACATTTAGGGAGTTTTGCCAAGAACATCAAGAGGTTGTGGGTCTTGAGCTGCTTCATGGTCACCTTTGTTCTCCTGCTAGCCAGCCACTAACCTTGTCTGACTGTCGCTTTGCACTGAGCAGGTAGTGTACAGTGGGTTTATCAGGGCTTTTTTGCTCAAAATGGACATGAGGTTGATAAGAGCTGCGAGACCGAACCCAAACAGTCAAGTTACTAGCTGTAAAAGCAAAAAACAATGAGCTGGAAGGTGCTATAACAACAGAGTCCAGGAATAATTCTCTGTGGGCTCATCACTATGAGCAACACATTCCACATTAAAAAGAGACAGTTTAATATTGTTGATATAAAAATATTGAATAGTGCATTAAATGAACATCTCCTAGCATGCGAGGACTGTGACGGTTGAAAATTGCATTGGTGGGAGGGCTACATTGCTCACTACTGATTGGGTTAGAGCAAAATAACAACCCCTCCCTAATAGCTAACATGAACTCAGTGTCAGAATGAATAACAGAAATGGCTAGTCAGTCTGATTACCAGGCTAACTGTAACTTAACATCTACCCTTTGAAAAGGTGACAAAAGAGAACAGGCCTCACTTTGGGTGAGTTGGGTAAACTCAGGTTTGGTTCTCACAGGAATAGAAAACACCAGAAAACACACAGACACACTGTTCTGATCATCAGCTCAGACAGCCATATCTCATTTGTGTTTCCTCCCTTCTTTTCCTGTTCTCATCTTGTTGTCCCCTCCGTTATTTCATGTTTTCTCTCGTCCTCTGTCTCTTGCGTGCAGAGCCTTGCATCAACACAAATCTGATTTGTAAGCAACAAGCAGATTGTTTTCTGTCCTCCCTCTAATCTGCACAGCCTGCCGAGCTATTGCATTATTCATGTTTGTCGTTATTCTTCCTTTGAGCTGCAGAGATACATGCTTTCCCAAATATTGTTCATTTTTCCATGTGACTTTGCTTGGGAGGAGAAGACTACGAGGCTTTGTTAGTCAGATACTGATACACCATGGCATGTCTGCAGGATTACAAAGGCAGTAAAAGGTTATGTATGATGCAGACATGGCACAGTTATTTAATGCCATACACCCATTTGCATTAGATCAGACTGAAAGTATACCCAGCTGCATCACATTAGTCTCAAAATGCTGTTTAAAGACAGAACGCAGCTCACTTTTTCCTGTAATTTGTATAAAGCCACAGTTTGTTGTTTTCATCCACCCTGGTTTATTTGTGAATATATTTGTAATAGTATAGTTTTTAAAATGTATTAACTGTTGAAAGGTATGAGTATGTTGTCTGCCACAAACACTACACCTTATTGAAAATTACTGAGTTATACTGGCCTAAGTCCAAACTGTCTCATATAATTTGTTGTTGTTTTAGAATAATCACTTGCAGATGTGACTCTCTCGCTGGTTGGCCTCATCACAGGTCCTGGTAATCTTACAAAAACAGAACCTAGAAAAAGAATGGATTCCTTAATTCAATAGCACACAATTTTTTCACCTGTTTTTCATTTTTACTTTCACTAAAGGATGGCAGTCTAACAAGGCCATTTGCATGAGGTCACATGGTGTTGTTCATGACATTGTTGTCAAAATTCTAGTATTTAAAATCACATCATGAACAGAATCTGAATAGGGAATAAATAAAACCAAATAAACCTGTATACTATATGTCCACATCTAAAAACACAAGTACATTGATACCAAATGCCTGGAATACAAGTGCAGTATTTGGAAATATTGTGACTGAAAGAGTGTCACATGACTAAAAGGAAAGCTCTGATTTACCATGGATACAAGTCAAATAATCCCACCTTGCTGGACATAAATAACAAAGTTGGCTTGAACATTTTCTACAGTGCAGCACCAACCATTCCCAGACAGAGCTGTTACCCAAGGATGCTGAAAGCATGCACTTGTTATTAACAAGGATTTGATATGTAGAAGAAATTTATGGGGTCAGTTTGGAATTAAATTTTACCAGCCAGGATCACATCTATCCTGCAATAGGTCATCACACACACACAAACACACACACGCACACACGCACACACACACACACACACACACACACACACACACACACACACAAATGGGGTACAGTCCTCAGTGTAGAATGCCAACAGAAGGAAGCTTAGAGACCTATTTTGACTGACTGATGAGCAGTTTGAGTTGTCCTTACATCACTACGCCTCTAGAATCATATGCTTCTAAAAGTTAAATGGATAAACATTGCTGCGCCACTTTCTGGTGTGACCTGGCCTAATAATTACATCAATGTGAGTTTGCATTCTCTGATTACACACATATCACAAATGGTGTAAGGCTAATATTTCTGATACATCTGATATTTATTAGGGTAAACGTGATTCCATTTCGATTGCATTCATTCAGTTCCAACTATGCATACAGTAGGGTGTTTTTTTAAAGTTTAAGCTGGTCCATTTTGAGTTTCATATATCACCTTCAGCACATGTTGTAATGGTTTAAAACACATTAAACTGCTTAACTGTGGAGCCTTAAAAGATCTAATTTTCGTGGTTTGAAGCAAAGTGAGGCAAAGTTCACCTGGATGTGTTTGTTCAGGGTCACACTTCACTGCTTACATTCAATAGCTTCTCTTAGGGGTGTACAAGCCCCCGGTGACAGAATGGTATGATTTCTGTGGGAAACTAACTCTAAAAATGGTGCTTCTTCTAGCTAGCTGTCACCATAGTGAGAAGGGCAAAGTTCAAATCCAAGCAGAAGGCTGTGCAGTCAAAGCTTTTCTGATGTCCAAAATTATACTCATTACAGTACCCTGTTGACCTTGAATAACGTCTCATTTAGCTATCTTGGGCATCCACTGGAAGTAAAACAGAAGATATAGATTGCAGTGGGTGAGGATATAGCAGTTCAATGGTGCATCGTTGACAAGTCTGCAATTTTCAGCAGTCGAGTCTTTCTCTCGGGTCATTTCCTTCTCTAAGGCCAAAAGACTATCATTAGGCACATGAATGATGAACAAGGTTTTTCCACAACTTTTTCTCATGTCTGTTTCTCTCAAATGGCCATTAAGAGAACTTACTGACATGTACTGCATCTTCCTCATCAACAGTAACGAAAAGACACTGCAACTCGCATTCAATGCTGACACTGCAAAAAGCAATTAAAAGTAATGTCAGGGAGGGATCTGAAGTATCAGCTGTGCAGGAACAAACAGAGTTCAGTCCAGTCTGTCCCAAAATATATAGAACAATGGAATAACAGAGGTCTTGTTAGTGTAGCCTGTGCTGCCAGAGTACACTACTAGTTTGACCTCATTACTTGGGCTTATACTAGTCACAGAGCTGACGAGGGCCTGAGCAGCACAGTTAAATGCCCTCTGCAGATAGGACAACCCCATACCAAGACTGCACACTCATTTGGCATGCAGAGACAGACCCACACAAACCCAGCTCGCCTATTGCGCCTAAACATCAGTAAGTTCAACAAGGACATGAAATATCACTGAATGTTGTGCAAGACAGGGAACAAAAGTGGTGAAGTGGTGATATTTGCATTTAAGGCATGTCCAACTTGCTTGCAATAATCTGACATGTTGTTTACCAGAATCATTGTATTGATAAATGTTGACAGAGCCATTCTGAAAATACAGGTGCATCATCCAAAGTTTGCACATAGTTGTTGTAACCTCAGCAACAGGTAGTAATAGTTTTTTGGTAGTAGGTGACATTTCAAAAATTATGTTATGTAAAAGTTATTAGACATTATTACATTTTCCCTCCAGCATTTTCATGTGACGTAAAAAAACTGCCTGCTGAGGGCGAGATATGTTAGAAATACTGGATGGAAATTTAAGCTTTGTAACTACAGATGGCTGCGAATGTATTTACCGTATATGCCAACAAACAAAAACGTGGATTTTGACAGCGTTCCGTTGCAAGATATTCAGTCCACATTTTATGTAACCAAAATAATCTAAGCTCAAGCCCCACCTATGAGTTTACAAGTACATCTCTTGGTCTTCCTTCAGTGATGGCATTGGAGCAAGTGTCATCACGTGACCTAAGTGTGAAACGTCTGTCCTGTGATAACAGGAGTTTGGCATCTGCGGTGCAGTATCCTTACAAATTATATCCATATTGGATTATTTTCTTTAAATATTCTTTTGCTGGTGGGGAGCAGTTCTCAGTCGCTCATGGTCCCAAATCTGCCGAAGTTGTTGATCCCAACACATTGCCTCTGGATTGCCGTGAAACTTGGTATAGATAATCGTCATGCCCAGATGATGAATCCTGATAAGTTTAGTGATCCCCTGATAACTATTCTGTCCTGTGATAACAGGAGTTTGGCAGCAGTATCCTTACAAATTATATCCATAAGTCGCTCATGGTCCCAAATCTGCCGAAGTTGTTGATCCCAACACATTGCCTCTAGTGCTTCCATAAGTCTGAAATTTTTGCCGTCTTGCGAAATGTCTCAATAACGATCGGGTGGATTGCCGTGAAACTTGGTATAGATAATCGTCATGCCCAGATGATGAATCCTGATAAGTTTAGTGATCCCCTGATAACTATTGCTACCAGCGTGTCAAAGTTTTGTCTCATCCGGCAAAATATCCCAACAACGTTTAGTTGGATTGCCAAGAAATTATGCTATTTGGACAATCAGCGTTGTCTATTTTAGAAATTCCATGACCTCTCCTATGGTGCGACCATCATGCAAAAATGACACGCAATCACATAATCACATTGGTAGATTGCCGTGAAATTTGTTTAACACATTCATATTGTATCGTTGACAACCCAGTGGTACTTCCTCTAGGAAAAAAATGATTTTTAGATCCACTGCTGGCAAGGATCAAACAATGGCAAAATAGCTGTCCACCATAAATCCAATTCTGAGATGTAATGAATATGGCATCCTCTAGGGGGCACTAGCAGGGTTTTAGGTTTTTTAATTCTATTAAGTACCAACAGCAAAAAAGAGTTGTTTAAAAAAGAAAATATCTGAATTTTACCACTAACAATCAGACAGACGCTTGCAATTTCCAGGTCAAGATATGAATAAATGTGCAAGTACAATATTTGGCTGATATCCCGGAAAAATAAAGGTTAAAGTTAGTAATACATCAAATGGAAATTTTCAGTGTAAGCATTACTACCCCAGACTAACTCTTAATTCTTCTGCCTTGACTCAACTGTGAAATTCAATGATGATGTGATGATATTTTTCAGATGGCCTTCACCCAGCCGTCTGTTTTATGTGATGTTTGAGAACCTCATGTGTGCCCTTGCTGTTCTAAAGATACCAAACCCTTGGTGGCAATGTCACAACCTCAAAGGCTGCTGCTGGAGCCAGATGTGTTTCTTGTGCATTGAGTGCCAAATGGAATTGACGTCAAACCACTCCTTAAGTGCTGGAGAACCTGGTCCTGTTTAGAAAGCATGGCAGACTGTATTTCTGTGAGACCAAAGGGGCTACAGTCAGAACAACAATATGGATCTCATGATATGCTTTCCCACGGTCAGGAAAGTGAAATCAACATAATGGGCCTTCTTCTTACTCCAAGAAACCATTACGGGATGTCTGACCAAATATTGACTGTGGTGTAATGCAAGCATAAAGTATAGTGCACTCACATGCACAAGCACATACAAATCTGATGGCTTGAAACGTAATATGACACAAGGGGAAAGGGAAAAGAAAAGTAACTGCAACCTCATATGACTTGCTGTGATATGGTTTTGTAAAAACTGCTTTGAAGCCTGTTGTAAACCTGCTGGTATACTATATTAGTCAAGACAAGTTAGTTTTATTCATAAAGACCAAAATCACAAATCACAAATTTGCCTCAGAAGGCTTTACAAGCTATACAACATACTTAGACCCTTCATTTGGAAATCAAGGGTCTAAAGGGTCTAAAGTTGCACTAATCGAATTTTTTATATTAACAATGGATCCTATGACTATGTGTAATGTGGAAAGGTGTCACTCATAGTGATAAACAGAGACATTGCTACCTGATTCTGCAGTACAACTCAGCTCTACGAAGTGTTTTAGTGTCAGCTCACTGCTTTGGTTTGGTGTCATTTTCATTCCTGGTAGCTGCTCAGCAAAATGCTGTTATAAACCCAATGTATACTACCTGCCTAGTACCAAACGGCAGGCAGATGAAGTTTGCATTGAGCTGGTGAACATAATGGAAAACTCAGGGGCTAAAGAACCAGATATTTCCCTCAGGAATTGGTGGAGACCAAAGCAGAAACAAAAGTACAGTGAATATTGGGCTTGCATTCATCAGGTGGCCAGAAATATCCAGGCTCGAAACTCCAAATGAATGCTAATGTTGCTCCATATCTGCTGGATGTATTTATAAGGTGATGGAACAAACACTGACTAAGTGGAAGACAAAGACATGGATCAGAAATAGGATGGATCAGATGCAAGTGAGAGGTACATGGCTGCAGACGAGATGGCAGCCCACAATCAAGATCATCAATTAGATGCAGGAAGTCAGCTTGCCTCAACCGATGTATTTGCTTCTTCTTTTTACTTTTGTCAGAGAATGCAACCTATTTTTTCCCAACGCTCTTTTTACAAATAACCTATACATTACAAGTTGGGGGATATAACAAACAATGCATGCTGGAAATCTAAAATGCGAAGAGGTGTGTTTTTGTAAGCTTGTGATGATAGTTTTCGACAGCAGAAAGTCTTAGATCGTGAAATCCCAATATTGTGTGAAGTATTTGAATTGCTAGCTGTATAAACTGTCTACAGAGATTCACATAGCCTCAACTGAGGGCAGAACCATTTTTTTTTTCCATTTTTCTAAAGATAGTCTTGGTTTAATTTGTTTTCCCAATCATGTTTTGAAAGGAAACTTAATTGGAGTCTAGATTATGTCCCCAGGCAACATATTTCCTACCCTAAGGAGTGGGACATCTATTTCCTGTACAACCCACAACCTGTAGGGGGGGGTTTCAGAGGTGGTTAAGGTTAGTCAATAAAAGTACTTTGGTAAAGGAATGGTCCTGGTTTTGTTTATGAAGTGAACACGTTGTGTCTCAGGCATTAGGTCATTTTTAACTTTTTTAGTATCTAACCAAGACCACAATCTTTCTCTATGTGCTGTGAATGCCTAAGTTTACCTATAGAAAACTTTGATCACGCTTTATTTGCTCTGAGCAGATATTGTATAGCAATAGCAGAAAATGTCAGAAAAAAATACAATTCTATTGCAACATTTTGTGACTTGACAAATACGTTCATTAATAATGTTTTCTCATTATGTTGATTCAAACCATAGTATTTCCTGTTGCAAATTAGTGACACACAAACAGAATTTCTAGGAGGTAGGGTTGTAAGGATAGTCCAGTGCAGAAGAAACATAATCACAACTCACCATTTGGAGATCAATTTTAAAAAGACATTACCAGGTAAAACTTTAAGAGGACATACAATTTTTTTCTTATTTTTCAAAGGGCAGCAATGCTGATATTTTTTTGCCTAATGTCTTATGTGTCAGTCTGTACTGATACATGTAGCTCAGTATAGAACTGTTCAGTTTGGTGCTCTATTTGTACTCAGAGAAAAGTAAGAAATCATCTGATACCAGCAGTAGCAGAAGGTCACTTAGCTGTCTGTGTCTATGTGTGTCTGATTTACAACTATCATTTCTTAGCTACTGGCATTTATGGAATGCGCTATCCGACAACATAACTGTTGTCCTTTTCACCATTGTGAAAGGTATATGGTAGCAGTTTCAGCAGCAACAAAAGCATTGTGTATGAGATTCCTCATGTGTAAACAAAGAGTCCTTTATCTTTCATGGTTAAAAATAATTGAGATATGCAGATAGGGAAAACATTTGCAACCACAATGCTGCATAACTTAGAATATAATCACACTGGAGAAGGAATGAACTGAAACTCATTGGCTTTGTGGCCAACCTATGGGTCTGGCCCCCTCCTCCCAATCAACTCATCCCTGTGTTTTCCATATGGTTGCTGGTGAGTTTCATGTGTCATTACAGGCTCATCAGCCATTCTAACTGTGGTTGGGGATCATTTGTTTGCCATTGGCCTGTTAGCCTTAGCAACATCCCTTAAAACTCGCTACCGTGGAGACTATTCAAAGCAGGCAAGGTGTACAAAGAGCAGAGGTGACAAGTCAAACAAAGTCACATGATTACATTCCTATGTAGTAGGACACATTTGATAGAAAGCTGTGCCCCTAATTTTCAAATAATATATCCTCTCTTTCAATAGGGTGTGACAGCAAGAAAGGGCGATCTATTCACCACCAGCATTTTGCATTTTACAAGCCTATTAAGTGCCGCAGTCATAGAGGTAGGAGGGGCTCGAACTGTGGTCAGATTGAATGTTCATCTGGGCTTGTTTTCAATGGGCAGGATATGTGGACTGTTAACTCTGCCATTAGAGCACGCTGGGAAATGACTGTCCATTGTACCGAGGCTGACCCCATAAGTCACTGCAGCAAAAACACTTGGAATGTGTGTGTGTCTGTGCATGTGTATCAGAGATATGAAGGTCACGCTAGAGAATATTAATAGACTGATGAGGAGAAAATTGCACTGGTAAAAGCACTCTCAGATAAAGAGAGGGGAAAGAGGACCTGCAGTACATGCTGCTGATAGAGAAAATTAAACGTACAATGTGTTTAGAAGAAGCTCTATGTTCTGACTACAGGTGAAGACAATGTAGCTGAGCAGAAAGAACTGAGTCAAGCCAGACCAGAGTTCGACAATAATTTTAAAATGCTAATCCTAATATTATCTTGCCTTCAAAATAAAAGCATGAAATGACTCAGTGGAGAGAAAAAAAGAACTTGTATGCAGGGGTGGAATCAGTGGAATCATTGGGACGGCTGCGAATTAGTCAGTCAACAGTGAGTCAGACTCACGCTCTAAATTACAATTAACTGCACAAATGGACTGCGTTTAACACACTTCTTTTACTGTTCTGTCACCCTTTTCCTGTTAAGTGATAGATAAATAAGATAAGATAAGATAAGATAAGATTAAAAAAAAAGAAGAAAATAGGTTAAAAAAAATACAGTGATCAAAAACAAGTAAGGGAAGAATTCAGGTAAAATATAAAAAAGTCCAATATAGTCAGGATTAGCTCTGAAACAAGTATGTTTTAAAAAAAATCTAAATGACAATTCTGACCCAGGGACAAAACAATATCAAGAGCAGTATCTCACGAAGTAAGCTACGACCAGCTGTACAAACCCTGATGGACCTGTCTTTAAAAAGGAGTCAGCTGTGGGCACAGCCAGTCAATATAATGTACTGGCGTTGACGTATTTGTGCGACTTCAACCAGGCTTTTATTTTGAAAATTCAAGTCGGCAGCCCGTTGGGCTGTTGCGGTTAACTTAACAGGAGTGAAAAAGTTTACAGCCGGCATCGGCGGATCTGTGTGTGTGCGTGGGGGGGTATGGGTGTGTGGGTGACAGCCGACCGGTCGTGCTCGTGTGTACCCGCGGGACCCAACAAGAGTTTGTTTTCAGTGGTCTTTCCACAGCCATTGTTCCCTCCGGCACGGCACCGGTAAGTGAATCTGACTGAGCGTCTGTGCACTGGAAACTCCAGCCCCCGTTGTCTTCTAACGTGCGAGGGACTTAAAACATTTTGTCAGCCTGGTGGGTTCTGCGTACAACCGCAGAAGAAGAGCCTTTGAAAGAAGTTTTCGGTCCGTCAAGGCGATAACCCGCAGCAGGGCGTGTTGCCAGTGTCGCCCGTGACCTCGCTTTGCAGATTTCAGGTGGCGTTTGCGGACGGTTTGTCTCATGTGGAATCGTTAGGATGTTTAGAAATAGCGTGCCGCTTGTCGCGTGAACCTTTAGTCGCGGCGCACATCCAGGTGAGCCCGTCCTCCGACAGGTGGAGACTATCCTGCGACACCGTCCACACCGGCTCACATCGCCCCAACCAGGGAAATGAAAGGAAAGGTGGAGTAATGCGTCTGCATTTAGACTGCTCGTTAAACCAAAGACCCAGGCCCAAGGCCACAATAGACTATTTTATGAACTCTCGGCGCCAGATATGTATTATGTTACACGGTACATGACATCCAATACCTCAACAGTGAGGAGAGGACACTGGTCTGCCTCGGTGCGTGCGCTCCACGTTAGGGCGAGAACGCTGTGCCAAACTACGTTGAGAAATCTGGTAATTGAATGTGCTCGTACACAAAGACAGAATTTGACACGCTCTTGCATCTCTCAGCGCAATGTTGTCTTCATTTCGGCATATATCCCACATACCATGCAGCATTTATTGAAGCGAAATTTCGACTTTTATGATTGGCACGCAAGTTATCCCCTCAAAGCAACTTTAAAATGTAGTTTTCCATACGGTGTTTGGCGTAGAAAAAGCAAACATAGTGCCACGACGGATGTTTTGTGGTTATGTGTTTCTTTATCTTTAAAGTGCACTGCATATTACCATGACTTGCAAACACATCGTTGCACTGCGAGTTTGCACAGTAGGCTAGGTCAGTGTATCTGTTGCAGCCAGTGCAGAATGGGCTATGCTACAACTGAAAAAGGGAGTGAATGCATATTTAGTCTAATAGGATCACAGACTTTATACAAACACACACCCACACACACACAGACTGTGCACTGTCCAAGCGTTTCCCTTTCCTTCTTATTTGGCAGGTAGTCTGGTGCTTATAATCAGCCAAAATAAATAACCTGTGGATAATTAGGAAGGCTACTTCTGTGTTTTTTCTCCACACTTGGAAATGCATAAAGAAGCTAATCGGCAGCCATTCCCCTTTTCTTGTACTGTTTTCCCAGACTGGATCACGTATAATGCAATCTGCTGCGGATATTGCTATGTTTATAAACAACGTTCAGATATTCTTACAGGTATCAACGGGTAACATTTCCCTTTGTTCACGTTCCACTACTTGAATACTGTTGTCTAGTTTGAATAATCCCAACATCCGATCAAAATTCAGCAGTTTTTTTTAGTAAGACTCACTCAAAAGTATTAATGTCATAAAATGCATTAATACTGTAGCTTTTGTTCCTACTTAAATGTGATATTGCTGCCTTTGACACAGATGAGGTGAAAACGGAGACATTTTGTTTTCCAAGTTGAAGTTCAGGGTCAGGGTGGTTCCAGAACATTTTTTTCCCCATTCTGTATTCCCATTTCAAATTTTTCTTTAAATGATATCCTTAACATTACTTAACACAGAAACACCCAACCCTGGTAATTTGCCACTCCTATAGGTTTATTTTATGGCCACCAGTTTTAATTATTTCAACTTTGCTTCTGACAAATCATGTTTTGTCATTTTGGCACCGTGGACAGGTCGAAATACTACAATACCCATGAGCCTCGGGCGCCGTTGCTTTGGACGGGAAAACAGTAAGAAATTCAAAACGCTTTGTCATTGCAGTTGTTAACAAAATGTGTTACATAATTGCTAAATTCTATCAAAACTGAGCGAGAATTTAAAAGTTAACTGATTTAAGCTGAAAACTTTTTTGTTTTCTCAATAGTGTAATATTTAGCTCCCCCCTACTGTGACAGAATTTTAAGCTCAATAATTGGACATCTCTTGCTGAGATGTACTTTGGTAATTGTAGTTAACTTTTTTTTTATAAATTTTATTTACACAAGCTTGCACCTTTTTGACTTTTTACCAAAGAACCTGATATTTGTCTAACGCAACTGTTCATCATTTGGACTGATGATTGGACCGGGAGAGTTTCATGATCTAAGCCACAGAAGTACTCCAACTGTGGGTCAACATTGTCTATGGGAAAAACGAATGGGACTTTTACTTACAGATCCAGGGGCGCCCTAAATACTTTCTCCCGTTTCTCAGCTCTATACAACAACAATGGTTTAAGGTATTTCTATGTCCTCTACATGAATCATCAGCTGGTGAGGAACATGTAGTTTTGTCCTCAGTCCTTTGGCACTATATCATGTTTTTAAACATTTACAAAATTTAAACAAAACGGAGAAGTCAGCTAGAAACAGTTTTCAAACAACCAGAGCTGCATTATCATTAGCCTACTGGAAAACTAGTAAGCCACTCACTAGTATGCTAATACTAGTACACTAGAAAGCTACTACACTAGCTAGCTACATTTGATGAAATCTGCTAGCGACAATCATCACTTCAGCTAACAATATCCATGGTCGTCGGTACATGGTCATTTCAGTACTAATTCCGCCAGTTTTATCATATATGCCGTGCTAGAATAGAAACCTTGACGGGCATAGTAACAGTATTTAAGAGCATTCAGGACACATTAGGAAATGGTCTTGCTTTAAATACATCATCATTAGGCAGCCCGGATGAGAGCTTGTGGATTTAACAGGGGATATACATGTAGCTAGACGCTAATAACCTGAGCTTTCAGTCGGTTTGTTGATGAGGGTGATGTTGATTGTTCAGTCTTCCCGTACTTGCTGGGTATTTTAAACCAAAATTTATTTGAAAGGCAAGACAGAACTAGTTATAGTGAAAATAAGTCTTTATTGAAATGTGGGTGTACCAACCTTTACATATGATCCATTTTCTGTGCCATGGTATGTGTATGCAAATGCAGTTGAAGTCCGTGTGGACACACTGAATTACAGTCCAGCGTACTTATATGGTGTGAGTGTTTCCAGGGTCTCTGCCTTCTGTGTTTCAGGGTGAGAAACTTCCAGCAGAGGTTAGTTATATAAGTCAGTGGGGTGTTACATCATTGTTTTGGGGGCCCCGGTCCGGAGAGCTGGGGTTCAGGCTTCAGATGGGCCCAGTGGGTCTGCTGCCTCCCACAGACCTCCTCAGTGGAGGAGGAAGGGAGAAGGCTATTGGAAGCAGATGCTCAGTGAATCTCTCCTGCTGGAGACGTGGCTCAGTGCTGGTGATGAAACGAGGCTCCACCTGTTACATAGATGGAGTTTTTGTATGAGTTCTGTGCTTTTTGTCTATCTGTGTTTGATGATTAACTGATGTATGTTTGAAGTATGATTTGGGTGGGATGGTTGCCATGACACCAAAGGAAAAACGTGCAAAACAGCAATGATTTATAGGTCTATAATCCTCAATACAACCCCACCTCTTTTGTTCCAGTAAATCAATCTCCCAAAAACTCATAACTACTCATAAAAAAAATGTGGGTCAGAGTTGATATGTGCTTACACACAGTATTGGTTGAAAAACCAAAAGTAAAATTCCCTAAATTGCCCATCCAAAGGATTTAAGAGTAGATGTTTTTTGCATTTTGGTGTTTCTGCGATCTGGAACTTGAGAACAAACAGCACATAAAAATCATGAACATATAAAGCCCACTTGGCTGGAACAGCATGCTTTTAATTGGCTGTGTGTCATTTAGATCTGCGCCCATATTAGGCTCCACATCACTAGTTTTTGAAAACAAGCTTTGGATTACCCCTGGTTCTTCTCATAAAGATCCAAAGACCTGCTAATTTTAGAGCACCTTTAGGCTCAGTGATCTAAGGTGTGTACCGTGTAAATTCAGTCTAGACTTGGATCTGATGCAGGTTCTTTGTTAGAAAGCCTCCACTTTATCTCACAATCTTGTTGGTTTCTCTTCTTTGAAAAGTCTAATACCGTTAAAGAGGGGGTTTTAAGTTATTTAAATCCTTTTATCAGCCTCTATGGGCAGGTAGAAGGAACTGCAACAAGATTATGGATCTGTAGTACAGTTCCCCCAACCAGTCTGTCTCATTAAGAAGTGGTGGCTTGTAAGGAACAAATGCTCAAGTCACACTTTCACAACAAAGGGGAACTAAGCCAGCAAGGATGTTGGTATCGACTGACACAAAAAGATTACAGTAATTAAGTGCTGAACTGCATGCTTGGTCACTGAGTATATCTGGCCATTTATTACTTTATACTTTGTAAAGATTTTATCCAATTTCAAGATCACGGCATTTCCTCTGTCAGAGTGAAAAGTCTTGCTTTTTGCCACCTTAATATCATTCCTAAAAGGACTGGACAATATGGATAACATCATTTTATCACCGTATATAATAAATTTCATATTGCAATATTGATGTAGAGTACTGTGTAGACGTTTTAGGCACTAAAAGTAAAGTGAGGATCCTTTCAAAAATAATGCCATGAGTAGTTTTTATTCATCAGTTAACTTAATACAAAGTGCAGTAAACAGAAGAACCCTGATTTAAATCTTTATTTGCTGTGTCGACCCTTTTTCTCTAAAACAGCAGCAATTTGAGACTCTCTTCCCTTATAAAAACAAACCCATAGGTCATTTGTGAAAGCAGCTTATTACAACCCATAGCTACGTTTTATTTTTAAGTGACCTCTAGCAGTTGTATGAGACAACATTAGTCTTTTCAGCCAATTCCCCATGTTTACATTCAAATGACGAAGCCTTTAGTGGCTGTAGTAGTTATGATGTGAGCGAAGGAAGAAGTCAGGGGACATTGTTAAAGAGCCGCAAAGTTGGCGTAGGAAAAAGGTCAGGTTGGATGGATGGGCTTACAAAACATTGGACAAGAGTCAGCTGTTTGTTTTCTGTTTCCATACCATAGTCTACATTGTTTCTTTTAACCAGGACTGTTTTATTGTAACCGTGACAACAGAGGTCCTCTAACCTTATACTTATTTCACCCCAAACCATGATCTTTCCCTAACCATAACTAGGTTGGTTTTGTGCCTAGACCCAACCAAACCTTTACCATAGCATTGTCACATTATAAGAAGGTTAGCTATTTATTTTCAACAGTGATATATATAATTTTTTTTTTTTTTAAATAAACAGTTTATCTGTAGCATAGTTCCTGCCACTGGTAAGGGCGCAATGCCCCTATGGGTCGTATCAGAGGGTAGGAACGGATGACCTATATGGTCATTTAGGTTGGACAACTTGTTGACCAGTTCTCTGTATGTTTGGGTTTATTGTTGTGCTGCAGAGTGAATTTATAAGACGCCTTCCAGATGGTATTGACTGATTAGTAAAAATGTAAACATCTAAATGACCTAACATTTCTGCACAACACTGTATATCGGGGCTACAAATTACTGCTATTTTCATCTCAGATTAATCTGTCGATTATTTTCTTAGTTTGTTGTTGGTCTATAAAATTACAGAGAAACGTTAAAAATTGTAATTACAGTTTCTTCAAGCTTAAGGTGACATCATTAATTTGCTTGTTTTTTCTAATCAACACAGGGGTGGGGGCAGAGGGGTGGTCCAGGGTGGCAGAGACCCCCCTCTGGAATCTGATCGGCCACCCCTGGTGCTTCCTTACCACAGTAAGAAGGTGATATAGTACAGGCCTACCCTCATTACCCTCATTGCAACTCGACTGCTGACAGTTCAGTGGGAGACTCGAGTGTGTTACGCTAGCTTTGGCTAATGTATCCTCAAGCTGCTACGCTCAAGCAGAGATGAGGAACAGAGGTTTGATAAGATCACTTCTCTCTAACTCCACACCCCTAGATTTTTTTCATTTTCAAACTTGTAGTCTTCAGCCCCAACCGATGTTTTGACATTACTTGAGGCGCATAATAAAATGGCTCCATAGGCTCCACGGCTTTAATCTGTTATTACCTCGGCTAAATAGGTTATATTTTCACCTGTGTCTGTTTGTTGGTTTATTTTTGTCGGCAGGAGTACGCAAAAAGTACTGACCCAATTTATACCAAACTTGATGGAGGGATGGGGCATGGTCCAGGGAAGACCCCAGTAAATTTCGGTTTGCATCTGGTTAAAGGGGTGGATCCAGGAATTTAAAAAAAAAATAATTTTACTTAACATTGTGTGAGAGGGCATTTTTCACCATGGCAGAGGTATGTGCTCTACTGAGTGCCAGTCTTGTTGTTGCCAATTATTTTCCTCTAGATCGACCTATTGTTTAATCAACAAATTGTTTCATCTCTATTATAAATCATGATATTGCACATTTAAAATTCTGAAACTATATGCAAAAATCAAAATGCTTGTGTCTGTGTAATTCACTGAATTAAACACTTTACAAGTCAAGAAACTCCACTGATCCAAAAATCATACTAAAATCCAATAAATCTACAATGGCTGGTACACCCAGAAATGGTAAAGGGGATAGCCACTATGGTATAAACAGTATGGCAGAAATATGTATCTTTTGTCATGGTATATACGGCCATATCGCTTTCCCCTAGTTCCTGAGGTGCTGTTGTTGTATTTGAGACATATCGTAGTCATTAATGGATTGCAGGGCTAGAGGGCTACTGGGTTCACAGACCTTACGTCCAGTGGCGTCTATTGGGTATAGGCTGATGTAGGTCACAAAGACAATGCTCCAGTGTTGCACATTAATTGACAGCCACTTGATATGTTAATAGCTTCTGTAATGGTTTTGTTGATTTAATTGGAATGTAATGAGCTTTTTATAGCAGTATATATGGTGTGCATCAATATTTGCAGATTTGTTACTGAATATGGAAGTATGCTGCTTGCCATCACCTGTCACACTTTTCACCTGTCTCCATGCAGTCAAAGGTTATTAGTGTTTTGTTGACATATACCTCAAAGAAGAGATACCAGTGGACTGGTGTGAATTTGTGTTTGTGTCTGTGAATTGCACTTTTTATTTTCCTAATATCTTGCACTGTCGAAGGGGAAAAGGAAACTGGCAACTCCTACACAGCTTTAAGATTAAGTAGAAATTCCTAATACACTCTGGTGACTAATTTGAAAATTTGTTTTCAGGACCAGGTGGCGTTCAGAAGCTTGGACACTGCAGGAAGAAAGCTGGACTTCCGTCTCAATGGTCATCTTGTAAGTACATCAGCTGAGTCCTTTTTTTCCTCGCATAAAAACAGATTCTTCTCTTAGAATGTCTGAAAGTTTTATGGCACAGAAAAAAAGGACCCATCACCTGCAGCTAAGAGGACATGTTGTACGTCACTAAGCAGCATAGCCCATTGATCACAGTAGGAGGGGAGGTGGGGGGAGGGGCAGCTATTTCTTCATGCACACACACATGTATATCATTCCTTTCCTGGGGTCATCCAGAGATGAGCTAGCGTTTAAAAGATGTTTCTCTCTTTTGCTGATTCACTAATCGGCTGTTTGTCATTTGTGAGTGACATCATGTGTATCTATGATGATGTGATTCAACAACATACCCTGGCTGTGCCAAAAAAGCCAAACTCTCCCCTTTCACAATGGTAACAGCTTTGTGTGTGTGTGCACGTGTGTCTTTTGTGGTTACAGACATTATAGTTTTTGATTATACATTAGTTATTTTGAAGTAGTTTTGGAGTTACTTTCTTACCTACGGTTTGTTGTTTTTGGTACTGTTACTTTTAAAAATATTTACATTATGTCTCTATTCTTGTTTTAGTATTATTAGTAGAGGTTATTTATTTTTACAATATAATGATTAGAAGCTCAGATCATAAAAGGGATACAAAAGGTCCAAAGGGTGCAAGATACATCTGAGGATTTGTGAGATGATTAATGGGACAGAAGGCAAGAAGAAATAAAGTTGTGATACACAAATTTGTTTTCATTTGTGGACTCCTCACTAATATTTAGTGATCTTTTTAGTAATTTCTTTGCATTTTGGTAAAATTTTGGATTCTTTTACATCTGTGATCTTAAAACATATCTATTGCCACTTGAAACATGACAGGTTTCCCCGAGCATACACTACTGTTTTTTTGTAAAGGGTCATAAGCAAAAAAGGTTGTGAACCACTGGTTTTATCTTAAATTGTTTGTTTTACAAACCTTTGTTTTTTTATGTAAAATCTTAATATGAAAGGTAACTAGTGACTATAGCTGTCAGATAAATGTAGAGTGACCAGTATAGTATTTTCCTTTGAAATTTAGTGGAGTATAAACTATAAAGTAGCATGGAAATGAAAATTCTCAAGTAAAGTACGAGTACTTCAAAATTAAAGTAAGTACTATTTGAGTAAATGTGCTTTGGAAAAAACAAGAGACAAAAGTCAGTTGGCTTAGCTAAGCCAGAAACAGGGAAAATTGGGGGCAACAACTAGCCTGCTTTTGTCCAAAGTCCTAAAATACACCTACAGAAAACACATTTATACAAAACCAAAACTATAAAAACCTCAAGTTGGGAAATACAGGGATGCTTGTTGTCAACGTGAGGATGCCAGGCAACCAACAGAGACTCCAGGAAGTCACTGCAACCAGAGAAAAGTACTTCCAGCATGTAACTAACAGTTAAACCACAAAGCTTTAAGCAGAGCCAGGCTAGCTGTTTCAACCTGCTTCCAGTCTTTATGCTAAGCTTAGCTAAGCTAAGATAATCAACTCCCAGCTCTAGCTCCCCGGTGAACATAGACATGAGAGTGGAATCATTTTTGTCATCTAACTCTTGGCAAGAAAGCAAAAAAAGAGTACGTAAAATATCAAAATACTGTATATCTTTAATGATTAGGTGGCATCACAACATTATAGTCATATATCAATATCTCCCCATAAATCCCCTGTTTTAACAACCTGGAGGACCTGGACCAGTTCCTCCAGAAAGTAGCTTTGTTCTGAGGGGAGCTTAGCACACACAAACAACCCCTCCCTCTTCAGAACTGACCTTCTTTCTTGTCTCCATTGATACCAGGGCGATGTAGATCCCAGTAGCCAGTTCAAATTTACAATGCAGTTTCTCATTCTGCTGCTGACTGTGTGGATAGTGTGGTATGAGCTTCAGCATAGGTACATTGAATTATTAAATGTATTATCTTTTGTAGGTAATTCCAAAACAGAAAAAGTAATGTGGGCACTTCACATTGATAACGCAATTTTCTAATATTACTACTGGCAATGATGGACAAACTTTCCACTGTTTGTGTTCTATGTCTTTTGAGATGTTGGAAAGATTAGACCTCAGCTGCTGTTGTGTTGACACAATCGGTAGCGCGTTGCCAAGTGCGCGCGCGCACACACACGCACACAAACTTAGACACAGGCTTGAGTGGCCTAACTGTGTCATTGTGTGAGTGGCAGAGTGCACTGAATGCTTTAGCAGAGACCCTAATGGACTTTGATCCACCTATAAACATGTTTATTCCTACTACACTAACTGACATTCTCACACCAAGAAGTTACATCAGATCCATTATCAATGTTTTTCACAGCTGTTTTGTGCTCAGCTGATTATCCAACAATAACACTGTTGGCATTCTTGAAAGAAAGAAGAGTTGGGTTAGAGGCCCTGCTCACATGCTAAACCCACACAGGTGATTTTACTTATTTTGCCTGATTATACTTCTTTCCAGGACTCTGTTGGCCTGAGTTTTATTGACTCCTTTTTTAGTAATTATGCAAAAACATAGCAATATATACAGTGATATAGCAATAATACAAAATTTGATTTTAAGTAGGGATGGTGCAGTAAAATACAATAACTTAACCAGTTTCTTCATAATTATAATATAGTCTTGAACTGTATAACTGTAAATATATGTAAGAAAAGCCATTCACTTAGGTTTTGTTTGACTTCATTGTGTCCCCCTCCCCCCATCTAAAACCAAACACTGTTGGATCTCATTGAGTTAGTACATGTTCTCATAACCAATCAAATGAGGGCCAGAACTACAAAAATAAAATGTGAAATTGTCTCTTAAATCCAGCCCAACTCCATGCACATTTCTAGCAGAGTATCAGATACCGACAAATTTCTTACAGCTTCCCGCTGTAATTATACTCCTCAACCCCCTTATGCCTCTAGGCTCCATACATACACTGACACAACTCCAACACAAATAAACACTCCATCAACAATTCCGCCCACATTGTTCCCATTTACCCATCAGTCTAACACTGGAGTGTGTTTTACTAGAACCTGCTCTGTACTGATGAAGTTTGTTGCTATCAAAAAGAGATATACATGACTCATGCTGAAACAGGACAATGACAATGACAGCAGGACTGAATCAAACAGAGGTTGCAGATAGATTGTGCCAATTGTTTCAGTTCAGATATTTGAAATTTGGTTCAGTCATGTCTGATTGACAGACTGATGCTATTAGTCCTCTGCTGGGAAGGGAAACTCCAACCATCTGGTACTCCAAATGGGTTTAATCATCCAATAAAAATATGTTTGACCCATGTCTCATTGAAACAAGAGACCCTGACGTAGCTGAGTGTGTGAGGTCATGATGTTGGATGTTATCAGGTGGTTCAGGTGCTGTTCATCCCCCTTCGTGTCTAGCCAGTTAGCACAGATCAGAGGTGGGTGATGACTTGAAGACGAGTCATCATGAAGTGCTAAAGTCTGACTGGCTAACTGTTGAGGTGACAGACGTATGTGAACACACACCTGCACCTGGTGCTGCTCATCATTGTCCCTGGTCTAATGCCATGCTGGAGCAAACAGCTTGCCTTTTATAGGAAAGCATTTGAACAGGATGCCTGGGATGGTAGAATTGCATGTGCGGGGGTGTGCACACATGTTTCTGCATGTACTTGTGTGAAATAACATTGATGCACAATCACAGAGCTGCTGAATACTTCTCATTACTTCCGTGATACCAATTTATCAATGATTAATCTAATAAAATTAAAGCGTTTCCTGCCACAGGGACCCATATCAAAACCTGATTAGGCTACAGTGCCTAAAGCCTATAAAAAGGGCTCTATAAATCAAGTTACTCACCTAGCCAAAAAAAACACAGTATTGTATGTAAAAGTGTATTGATTTTTAAAACGTGTACTAAGTTTGGCCCTTTTTCGCTTAGTCCTGCCATGTTTACTCATTTTGTTACAGACTGGCTTACCGGGTCTCTGTCCAATTAGCCCGTAGGTCAGCTTAGTCTGATTGAGGCAATAAACTGGTCTGTTTCTGTGTTTTCCTTCACAATAAACACTTGTCTGAAATGCTCTAAACAGTTTGATTCATTTTGGCTTGTTTGCAGCTACACGTGCTCAGTATTGGCCATTTAAGTATCAGATATCAGCCTGTGATTGTTCTCCTTCCACTATATGGGAGGTTCCTTCCTGACCTCATCTACGTAAAGTGTCTGTACAGCTTGGAGTCCTTTTTTTTCTTTTTTTCTTTTTCTTGATACATTATTTTTATGGACACCAATCAATAATTTTATATTAACATTGCATCAAATGACTATGTGTTGTTTATAGTAAGTCATGGGGAAATATCACCCCGCTCTGCAGTTCCCCTCAAGATTTAAGGCTTTTAGAGTTTATGGGCTCTCCCTGTTTTCAGCAGAAGCAAGCAATTGCTTTATATACTAGCATAAGATGACTGTTGGAGCAGCTGATAACAGCAAAGCCCAGAAAACATCTAGCCATCTATTGAAAATGGACCAAATTCCACTGAAAACTTTTGTTTAGTTTTTTAGATAATAAACTTTATTTTTTATGGCATTTAAATGACTATCCTTTTTAACATGTAATATGCTCTACAGGATCTTTACAAGGTAAAATCGACATTAAATTACATATTACCCAAATTTAGTGAGTGAGATTCCACCACAGCCAAGGCAGGTTGTTTACTTCTACGTACATCCCAGTTCATCTGCACTTCATGGGGGATAATATGTCAGATTAGGGGTTTTTGGTTTGTTCTGCTACGCCAAAGTGGCCAAGAATTAGCAAATGCAGCTTTAATGTGTCTCAGTAAATTACTCCTGAATTTAATGCAGATTTTCTCCAAATTTTAATTAGCTGCATTGGGTCGTGCTGGCTTGAGGAGCAACAACCTTTAATTAGTGCTAGTTTCAGCAGAGAGCTTTAGTGTCCCTTCTTGTCTAAAGGCACTTTTATGGGTTTTCCCACAGTGATAAAACCTTGGAATGTTTGTACAGAGATTCAGCTTTCAAGATATTGATTAATGGTGTAAAATGCATGCTATTATCAGCTTTCATATACACATTTTAGTATCAGTACTGAGTTTCATATTTTCATACTGATTGACATGCGGACATTTTTAAAGAAATTATATCATGAGTCCATTGGACTTCAAAATAATATGTCCGCCTTGGTTTCAGTATAGCACTATAGCAATGTAGTATAGCACAGATCCAAATCAGTCTACGTAACCTCTGACCTGGAGATTAAGACTGCCTCTCAAACTGTCAGAGGGAGTGATGTAGGCACACCTACTTATCTCCTGTAGGAACTGGAATCATGTTTGTTTCTGTGTTTGTCGGTTACGGCCGTTGGGAAAGTGGTTCCCTCTGCCTCTGAGCTGTTGCTTTTTTCTGGTTTACTGTCCCTCTGTTTGACTCATTAGGGCGGCTGGAAGAAATAAAAAGGGATGCCTCCCATTCCTATCTCTGCTGGGTGACTCAGTCCTACCCTCTCCCACCCCATCATTCTCATTCTTTGTTGGAGCTCATTAGGACAGACTGCCATTTCTATTCATTGCTGTCATAATGTCCATTAGTTCTGTCAGACACACTCCAGGTGTATGTATCTTGGCTGCAGTCCTGGTGACCCACTCCCAGATGCCAGGCTGACATTCTAACTGCGCCTGCTGTTGCCTAAACGGGCCAATGCTGGTGTCACTGCCAAACCCACCCTGTGGTTTTGTGAGCCACCAGTCGCTTCCAGTCTGATCATGTGACCCCGATAGTCCTTCCAGTCCTACCCTCTGGCAGTCTCACTCTTTCTGTTCGCCTCCTTCTCTACTATGTCCATGCTATCTCTTCATTTCCTCTTGCTGTTTGTCAAGTGTTCTGACTGTGGATACAAAGTTTTTCTGGAGATAATCTGTTCTACAAATAACAACCGGAATCAGAGGAGCTATGAAAGGTACTCTCCACTGTTCCTCATCCTCTGCCCCAATTTTATCAAACCTTGGCTGTATGATTGCTCTCATTGCTGGACATATCTGCTCATTAATGTGCTTTGAAAGCCTATTTATCTGCCGGGAGCCTGGGCGATATGCTTTGGTGGAAAAGGGGGTCTGGTTTGTGTAACAGCAATTTTGCTGGCATAGAGTAGACATGTAGGTCATGGCTGGGTAGGATGGTAGAGGTGAAATGGGATGGATGGAGCAGAGAGGCTGGAGCTGTCATCAATGGGTGCTGTCAAGATAAGGGTCTTAGCATATAAGTGCAGCTTCAGTTTGGGGAAAATTACACCTTTTATTGTCCTATCTTTCTCTCTCTTCATTCTTGATACCTTGTGTTGAGCTTTTATCAAATGCATGAATCGTCTTCTACCTGTCATATTTTTTTCTTCTTTCTATCACCCACTGACCTTTTCCTCTGCCCTATTTGAAGCTCTTATCTGCTCTTATAATTTCTATTTGTGGCCACTGAATAGCACCTTGAAATCTTGTGTTGTGTGCTGTACTAAAACATGCTCTCGGGGAAACTTTTCCCCTGACGTCTTGTCTTGTGTGTGGTCCTGATGTGCGCTGCATCAAAGTTGCAAAGAGGAGTTTGTAGAGTATTTAGCAAAAAAGAGCAGCTTTGAAAAAACCACTCGAAATGTCTGGACGCTTACCATGCAGTTTGAGAGAGTACAGCTTGGTTGAATCAACTTTGTTGGGGTACTAATGGGAGTGAAAGAGTGGGAAAGTCAAGGTGAGGTTTGAAATTTTTGGACGATGCTTTGTGTGCCAATTGATAATTGAAAAAGGTTGCCTGTTTCACTTTTTATAGCGAGAAATTCATGATTGAAACCTCACAAATTTGAGGTTCTGAAACACCATACAGTGTGCATGTGATTTTCTGTAAACTACTAGTGTGCTAAAAGTTTTTTTTTCTCTCCTAAGGTATTTCCAAACCAAGGTCTGAATTTACATGTGAGATATCAGTGCTAAACCAAACAAGTAGTTAGATGCTTTTTCTAATTGCTTCTTACAAACCATATTCATAATTTAATGCCATGGAAAACAACATTAGATTTGTGTCATTTTTTTTATAAAGTTTTTTGTTGGAAATGAGCATTTGACTTGTGAAATTAGTGTCCACTTAATGAAGGTACAAGATCAAGGCATGAAGTCATGAGTTCAGCATTGTTTCTCAACTAAGCCCGCATTTTATCACCATGGGCTGAGGGAGCCGTAACAACAAAAGCCGTCACATAAAGGTGAATGATACGAATGGGGAAAGAGCCTTTTTCTCTCATATACAAAAAATATTAAGTCCTACCTAAAACACGCTGCAAGTCAGTGACACTCACAAACCTCTTGTGGCCTTGCCATGATTTTTTTAAGTTGACACCTTATTTTTCTTTTGTTAAGAAGCATGAAAAGCAACATATGAATGGTGCTAAAGCTCGGAGAATGTATTACTGACCATATGGGCATAATGAAAACAAAATAGAACGCACAGTGTGCAGTTTTGTGTCTCTAGTTGGTGTGTGTTGTTCGTGTACAGAATTTATGCACATATATTTTCTGCATTTTTGCAATGGAAATTTCCAATCCACTGTGGGATGGCTTTTAGCCTGAAATGTTGCAAATGTGAAAAGACTTTTCTATTAGTTGTTTTGGTTTGTTATTGGGCAAAGTATTTTATGAATGGCATGTAATTATCATCATCCACCTGTTGTCCCAACTCCTCAGTTAAGAAACACCCTCTGCTAAATGACTGTAAAAAAGGTCAAACAAACGTATTTTCTCCTGCTTTTAACCCTGATGAAGACTTACATGGGTCAAAGACAGGTTCATTTTTTCTTTTTAATTATCTCACGCACACTAAGCTTTTCATTAGAATTTAAACATTGCTCCCTCTTCTGCATGCTTGAGTGTTTGATGTATGCTTCTGCATGCGTATGACAAATTCAACCCCTTTTTCTTCAATAGCATCAACATTTGTTCATCCTAAAACACATGCAACCTAAAGCCTACTTTTTGAGCACGACTGTCCTTTTGTACTTCAGTCAGTCTACTCCTGCTATCAATCGTGTAAGACACAGTGGTAATGATGACAGTTTTTTTTTTTTTAAATAAGCAATTGTTTCTTACGCTGTCTCTCTTCAAACTGTTCTCGTGTTGTTCTTCTGTTTTCCCATCTGTTCTTTTCACAGCACTTTAAACAGACTTTTATTGTGTCTCAGTTTAATTGCCGCTGGCGTTTCATGCTCAGTGCTCCGTGTGAATGGTGTCCCATGCTGCTTAATGATTAGAGGGCTGAACAGGCCCAGTCTGGTCTGGTCTGCCTTGCAGTCTCAGGACCGGTCCATGCCCATCTTTATTCTTGTGACTGCTCTGCATATACAGAATATTCCTTTATCCAAACCTGCTGAGTGTGAGTTGTGCTCGCACGTCTTGACAACCACCAAGGGAGGCACTGAAGGAGAGGATTGGGTTTAATAGTACACATATTTCTAGTTTTTCTGTATCTCAGGACATTGTTGTGGTCTATCTGCAACTGTTTATGGAAAAACAGGAGGCGAGTTATTTTGCCCTCAGTTTTCTATGTTTTGCTGACAGTTCAGTGTGGTTGGGACATGTTAGCAATCAACATTCAGCTCTTGCCTGACAGGGGGCTAAATTGAAATCACATTTGCTCTGACTTTTCTCTGCTGCTTGATGAAAAACCAATGTTTCTCCTCTGCTAATTAGCTCTGAAGTGGCTGAATCGCGTCGTTTTCAATGCTCAATTAAAGTACAAAGCCCCGCTGAAGAGTCTCAAAACTGGGCCTCATGCCCAGAGCTGCTTTCACAACCAGCTGGTGAAATCATAAATCAGTTTTAGGGTTTACCTTTAACACAGCGTTTAACAAATCAGTTGGTGGGATGTCTCTGAAGAATGAGGTGGTGTTACGGCTCAAGACTTAAAACACCAGAGGCCAGAGTGAACATTGTGTTTGTTCCATGTTGCCAACACTAGATGGTGCCGTTTGCCTTGAAGCTCAAAACCAAAGTGGAAATGATTGTTTGATCCTAATCACAATGAGTACATGCCAGTTACTCTAAGAATTCTGTAGCCCATAGGTTTCATAGGCTTCCCTCCACTAAAAAGCATCTAATGAAAAATCTGCCTTGTCCTTTATGTCCAACTCTTCCCTCTTCCATGTGACTGGCAGTGTCCCTGTGGCCTCTTCTTTGCGTGGTGTGTCCTTTGTTCATTGGCCAGCTGAATCAGAGCCCTGTCCTCATCTCTGGGTCTTTGTGTGTATTCCTTCCTCTCCATCTGTCCAGTTTTTGCCTTCATTTTTCTTTAGAAACTCAAATGTCAAATCAGCATGATGACTGAGAGGTTTGTCTTGCTTTTAGAGGCTTGTTGAACTGACTTTTACAGTAAGTATGTTCATCTCGCTTTTTAGTACTCTTACCCTAACCCAGACTCTGCAAATAAGATGGTGAGTTGTTAGGTTTCATGTCTTTGTTTGATGGCTGCTTTAAATAAAGATTGTGCCCAAATATGCCACAGGTCTGTGTTTTGGTTTTTACCCATGGCAGTGTCAGTCGGCGTGTTGGTCAGTCAGTCCACCACTTTGGTCTAGAATGAAATATCGCAACAACTATTGGGTGGACTGCCATGCAATTCTTAAAAACATACATAGTGCATGGTGCATAGAGAATGAATTTAATGATAATCCCCCAGTCTTTCCTGTAGTGCCACCAGCGGGTCAAAGCTTTAACTTATCTTGTGAAACATCTAAACATATACTGGATAGACTAGCACAAAATGATAATTTGAAAAGATATGCATGGTTCATTTGGGTCATTCCGTGTCAAATCAGTTAAGGTTGTTGCAGCACCATCTCAGATTTTGTTCGGACTTTGTCTATAACATGAATGGCTCCCAAATACCATGGCCTTTAAATATTTCTGTTCAAATCCTATGTTTTCATATTTTTCCCGTGATATTATTTAATTTTTATGGCCTCAAAAACGCCTTATCTGGGATGCCATGTTTGGGCAATAATATTTTGACAAGTATTGTTCCTAGCCTCACCAAAATTGGTAAGATGGAAGACAAACATGTTTTCTGCATTCCAAAACCATTAAAAGCCTGTAATGCATGCCCTAGATTTGGAAAAATGTGCATAAATCCAAAAGAAGAGTGATATTGAGGGGTACTACAAACCCACAGTTTTGCACTAATATATCAGTCTTTTTTTTTTTCTTCTGCAAATACAATTCTTTATTTATTTTGAAGCCCCTTCACCAATGGAAATGAATATATTATGAATAAAACAAGGTGTGGTAATATATTTTGGTCATTTACATAGGACCTAAATGGGATATGGGTTAGCTAGAAGGAACATTAAAATATACATGATGTATGGTTATTAAGGGTACAAAGTGCCATTGTCCTTCCATTTTTCATTACAAAACTAGACACAGGTTTGAGAGATATTTCAACTTATGGCAAAAAAATATCCATTTCAGGTTTACATTTTGTTCTTCAGTATCTCCATGATTATTGAATTCCTGTGTCATAGGAAATGTAAGAGATAAAGGATAAAGATGTTTTCATTATGTTCATTGGAATAGAGGGCATTTGAGATTTGAACTGTGTAAGGTCCTGGATATTGAGAAGAGGTGAAATATTTTGATAAAACATTAAGGCATATCCTAAATGGCCCCTTTGAGCTCCAGTGGGAGTATCTAAAGGTGTTTCCACATAAAAGGTTGGCTGTTTTTTCTACATGTGTAATTTTACAGTGTGCGTGTTACAAAACTTTATATGGAAATTGTACTGATACGCATGTTGAAACATGTCCACACAGTGAAATCATCAGTATATGCCCTTACATGTTATCAAGAAAACACCAAGAATGTACCCAATTCAGTCCTGGTGTTCAGGTTATATGTGGATAATCGTTTTCATCACATGTACTTTCTAGTACATAATTTGCTACATTGCATATAATTTTCAGTAAAGTTATGTGAATTTGTTGAGTATCTTATTCTTTTTTTTTAAAATCTAGAATATATATAGTATTTAATCACTCCATAAAATATAGCATCTATCAGAGTTAGTGTTTTTCTATAATGAGGCCCTGATAGTAAAGAATGTAGCTTGCATTATTGACCTATAGTCAAATGAACCCACAGAAAACATGTATTTCTTTACTCCAATAAATGTTTAAGAGGCTGGGTAACACATAAGTAGAGATAATAAGGGAAGACCCTATTTCTTCATTATGAACGCTTTTTTTTTTTTTACAAGTAAAGCATTGCCTTTAACTATGTGTATTTATCTATGCAGGAAACATGGAAGGATATTGGCACTTTGTACACTAAATGACCATACATTAAACTATTTCCACATTCATTTTCATGTTCCTACGAGCTACCCCACATACCCTTTTGGTCCTATGAAAATGACTGCTACCACGGCTTGTTTTATTCTTAATATCTTCATGTCCATTAGTGGTAAACACCTCAAATACTGGCAAAAAAATGATAAAAGATTGTGTATGACTAAAAAATAGTGATTAATATCATATGGGTGCAAAAAAATGGGTTACCCTCAGTATCACTGTTGTTTGAGACTTTTGCACTTCTTTCCAAATCTAGAGCCTTATAGAAAATGATAAGGCATGCAGTAGAAACTTTTAATAGTTCAGTCATACTGAAAACATGTTTGTTTTCTATCCTACAAATTTTGGTGAGGCTAGGAATAATATTTTTCAAGATATTAATGCCCAAACATGGTTTCCCAGATAAGGCCTTGAAGAGTGTAAAAATGGAAAAAATATCAAGGGCCAAAGAAATATATGAAAACATAGGAATTGAACAAAAATATTTTACATGGCTTAGTTTTGGAACCAAAACACTGTATTGAAAAACTTTTAACAAAATCCGAGAGATGGCTGCAACCACTTTCCTGGATTCTCTCAGATTTGACACGGAATGACCCAGGAGATTGATCATACTGACTTTGGTGATTCCCCTGACTTTCACTTTAGTGTCACCATCAGGTTGACATTTGAGGTTTTGACTGAAATGTGAATCTACGTGCATACTAGGTTCATCCAGTACTTTATTATGTTGTATATCAGGCCTCAGGTGTTATGCAAAGGTCTTTCTGTCTGTAACTGGTACAAAGCCTGTCTGTGTTTTGCCAGTTTTATGTATATGGGAGGGATTATTGGCCTGACAGCTGATTTGATCCCGGAGACCAGCAGAACTATATTTTCAGGAGAGTGTTATCAATATTTTAATCTGTTTCACCCACTGGGCTATCACATTATTTGTCACTAGCTTGGGACAAGTGTTGTATCAGAATCAGAAGAGCTTTAATAATCTCCAAAGAGAGAGTGTGTGTGTGTGTGTGTGTGTGTGTGTGTGTGTGTGTGTGTGTGTGTGTGTGTGTGTGTGTGTGTGTGTGTGTGTGTGAGAGAGAGAGTGAGATTATACAATGTCTTCTGTGGCTCTACAGGAACTACAGACTGAGAAAACAACCATCGCAATAACATGAGGGTTTGTTTGGGCTTAGAAACTACAACTATTTAAAGTCTGTATCACAAACTATGGGTGTGGAGTTGGAAAATTTGGGCATTTAGGGGAGGTGAAATGAAAATTGCTATATAGTTGTATTTTGGGAAATGTAGGAACCAGCTTTTTGAGGCCAAAAGTCAGGATATCTCAGCCTTTAATTTTGACCCCCCTTTTTTTAAGTGTGTGTCTTGTACCCAGACTTTGTGGAAATGGTATAAAAAAATCAATCTAATACTACTTAAATAGTTTGGGTGAATTTATGTTAGATGAAACATTTTGGCATATAGCTCTAATATGGCGCTTTTTAATATAAATTTTGTGTTAAGTAGGGCTGCAACTTATTTTCACAATCATTTAATCTCTCAAATATTTCACAGTTAACTGATGTAGCCTAGAGTTTATCTCGACATTTTCCCTGTAGTAGGATCCGAATCCAAAACTCAATGCATTGTTTTTTATTTTGTTATAAAGCGCAGAAAAAAGTTAGTTATTGTTGTATTTGTGAAGCTGTAATTTTTTAGAAGAAAATAAGTGATCATATTTAATTGAATAATGATTTCTTAATCGACTGTCCATTTTAGCACAAATCTAAAGTGTGGATGTTGTGACTGTACCAGGTGAATTAACATAAATAAACAAAATAGCCATGGCTCTGTCTGTACATAAATGACAAAAGACTCCGTTGGGTCAATAGAAGCATTTTTATGACTGAAGTCCACAAACTCTACTATACTGTATACAGTATTTTAAAATTACTTTTTATAGATGTAATTGCACCATTCATTACTTTAAACTGTAAATTCAGAAACACTTTGTTAGGCTGTCTTCCTTCATCTTGGCTTCCCACTGCCCCTAGTTTGACAGGCCTCTTGACTCTTAACCTCTGTCATTTGATTGATTTGGCGTAGCGTTGAAGGACTGGGAAAGCACCGTTCTAAATTTATCACCCACCTACCCACCCACCCCTTGAGTTCACGCCTGCTGTGGATCTAGCCACAACACATGCTAAAGGAAGGTTGTTGATAGAAAGTGGGCGGGAGGTGGGGGGTCTGTGGAACTGTCAGTCTATCTTTATGTCTCAGTAGTCCTGTCCCACAAGTCTCCAGAGCTCTGACCTTCTGTAGAGGTGTAGAACCTGTAGGCTGAAAAAAACAGACTATTAACTAACTTGTTACTGTACTTACTCAAAACAATTCAACTTTAAGATTCAATGGCTTTCTGAGAAGATAACCTACATTAAGAAGGTATGTGGCTTTCATTTGATAACTGACTACAGGTTTAGACGTCCATAAAAGTTGTTGAATGACTTTGGAGGTTAAATATTTTTGATTTAATATTCCTTTTTTACCGTGGTTGTATCAGTTAGATTAAATGTTTGGGATTGATACCATTGGATTCCTAACATTTTAAACACTTAAAAGGTTTAAGAAAAGTGGCCTAAAATGTGCTTTTTTTTTTCTTATGTGTTTGGATAAAAATCTATTCTGAATCATGATTATGAGGATTTAATGACAGATTCCACATTTTTCCCAGAAGTAGCTAAGCAACAAATTACAGCGAACTCTCCTTGTGTCAGTAATTGATTACATGTTCAATTATTTAAGTTAACATGTGGAGTTGGTCCAGTCCACTGACTGAAAGTGATTTTCATGCTTCTGGATGTGTATTTATCTGTGTGTATGTGAGTTGAGGAAATGAATGGTCTAATAGAGATTTGGGATTTGGGCTGTTGAGCTCCTCCATGTGCGATTCATTCAGTGGTGAGTGACTGGCTGGGGAGACTACAGTTGTTCATTGTGCTGCACCTGCTCTCACTCTGTCAGGACACACAGATAGAAATAGAGTGCTGCCTAACAGGGCAACACACTCACCAAACATTTTACACATGTTTTTCCATTTATACAAGCCTCGTCTCTTATCATTACTCATGTCCATTAAAGTTTTAGGACTTTTCTGAACACCTAAGAATTAAAATGCACGCTATAATTACACTGTAGCCTCCAGTTACTGTGTGGAAAGTTTTATTATTATTTTCAAGGAAAGAAATACCAAAACAGGATGTAATTCTGTTGTTTAATTGTTTAGAATAACTAATAAAGAAAGATTTATGAACACTCTCCTGTAGGCATCATTTAATCACGACGCGCTGAGCAATAGGTTTATTTTTATCCTCTGCTCCAAATATACAAGAGCCCTAGTTCACAGTTACTTAATTGGCTGAGGTCTGATCTGATTCCTGGCACAGGAGGACGTGAAGTGGAGCGGTGATGTTGTGACTGTCTCCTGTTACGCATGTGCAGTGTTTGACTGTCACTCGGATTGTGTCACTGTCACTTTTCTCAGCTGTTTGTGATGGTGTCAGAATGCTTCGGGGGAATCACTGTGATCTGATTGGCTCAGATCCAGAGTAACTAATCTCTTACTAGGGTTGAGAGGAAGTGCACGGTGTTCGTGTGTTGGAGTATTGATATGTCTGTGTTGTGTCTGCGTCCAGGCAATCATTCGAAGAGCTACAGTCAGTGTGTTTTATTTCCTTTTGAGATCAGCGTCTGATAGCTTATTCACCTGTATTTACCATATCAGTTCATCACGAGCTGCTCTAACAAATGACACATTAACTTTGAGGACGACCTACAGCAGTGTCTTTGCAGTCTTCACAAAATAGAAAACAGACATTAGTCGGGCCTATATGTGGATTAATGTCTCACTGATAGAACCACCATGACTGAACATGTCTCATGCTGCTGTTCAAAGGCTTTTTTTAGCCTGGACGTCCTTTGTCAACCCTCAGGGTCAACCAAACACTAGGCTGAAAAATTAAATGGGGCTTAGACTGACCTATTACTTTTTTTTGTTTACTGTTCTGTCACCATAGACAGGCATCCAGAGTGTGTATCAGCTCAGTTTTCTTTGTCGTAACCTTCCTATTAATTTAACCACATTTGTCATGCTTATGCAATCTAAGTTTTATAGCTAACATATATTTTCATTGTTGATTATTCTTTTGAAATATTTTACCCGATTAATATCGATATGTTTGCATTGCCATTGTGAGCATGTTATAGCCACTAGCATGGTTATGGTCTTTTAGCCATCTTACTTTATTTTGAGGTGCTGGGTTCCAGTTGATGTTGTGCTTACTTTATCTCTTCATGTTCCTAAACACTTTTGTGTTGAATTGTTTGGCCACTTGGAGGTGGCGGAACAAGTTGTAAACAATATTCACTTTTATAAACCTCAAATTGATATGGCTAACGTCATCAGACAAAGAGCAACATTAGCATTCATTTGGAGTCGTGTGTGTGGTTACCTGATGAATCCAAATCCAAAATTGACTTTCCTTTTAACTCTGCTTTTTTCTCTACCAACTCCTGAGAAATATATTTGGCTCATAAGCTGCTAAATACTTCATTATGTTCACCAGCTAGTTGCCAACTTTTTCTGTCTCCTGTTTGTTGCCGACCATGGTGAGTTGCTGACCCTAACCAACAGTCCAAAATCAAAGATAATCAATTTACAATGATTCTGCATAACACAGAGAAAATACACTTTAGAACCTGGAGCTAGCAAATGTTTGACATTTTTACTTAATGAATGCCAGATACTATTAATTAATTATCAAAATTAAAACAACACTGTTGGAGTCATCATAAAGTGTGTTAAGAGTTAGGATAATGATTTTCCTGTCTCCTAGTCTGGATCCTTGTCCAACAGTCTGTCTGGACCAAGGACCAGATGAGGCTGAAGTGTCCCTGACTAGAGACCCACACATGGTCCTGCTCCAGGCTTTATGGTAGCACCCAAAGTCTTGCAGGAGGCTTAGTCCTGGTGGTCACACGTGGTGGGTATTAAGTGCGTATTTACTCCTTCATGACAGCTTTTCCTTTATTTTAAATCCATTAGTCCCAGTTTACAATCTAATTAGTGGTGATTTATGATGAGCCACTAATACATGTAGGACTTTGAGCAGGGGTCTCTGTCCTTGGTGTGACCTCAACCTTGAGCTCTGACTGAGCTGCTATGGCTGAAATGCATTGCAGACTAGGCATTCATTTTGTTAGTTAAACCCCCTGAAAAATATAAAGAAAAAGTGCAACAAAAGTGGCACAAATGCTAAACAAAATATTTCCAAATAAATATAAGCATTTCTCACTCTCTGTTTAGAGACTGCATATGCATTGAATTGTATTTGCTGAAATAAGATTCTTTTTGTAGATAGGCTCTCGAGCAATTAACATAACCTTGGATAGGATGTAACTGTAGAAAGGTAAAATCATCATGATTTGGATTGTTCGGCGACAAAGATGTCCATAGAAAATCTGTAAATTTCAGAAGAAAGAGGGTCACAAATTTGGGAAATATATGCAGTTTACAATGATAACAATGGCAAACTAACCATTGAAATTCTTAGCAGTTTTTGAAACAATGGGTTCTTGATTTCAGACAGAGATAGAGAAATGGAACTTCTGAATTCTAGCCACTGAGCACCAATTTTACTAAGCAAAATTACAACTGTCACAGGCAGACTTTATTAACTGTGGCTGCTAAACTAATGAACCTAGCTCATGAGTTGGTTGAGGACACTGTTTTTAGCTGACCTTTGAATGTTTCCGGTTGGCTCATTTTGAAACAAAAGTCCTGTAAGAGGGTTCTTAGATATGCACTTGATGACTACATACATGATACGATGCTAGACAGAGGCTAAAGCTGCATGTCCCAGGGAAAAAGCCAGCATCCTCACAAGGTGATGCTTCGTGTAGATGTGGAAACGAAGAAACAGCATTGTTCTTTTATTGAAATGGAGAGCTATTTAGTACTATGAGGACAACGAGAAAACATAAGATAAATGTTATTTCTGGAAGTAACACTTATTTAAAGCTGTAGCTACTGTAGTAAGCTGGTTAGCTGGACATGCTTGGAAAAACTGAGAAAGCGACACCATCTTCCAACAGTTGATATGTTGTTCAGCGAGGCAGTTTAGCGAAAGGTTTGTTTCCTTAAGGATTCCAACTTCTCTGGTTGATCAAATGTTTTTAACTGATCAACCATGGGTAAAGTGCTTATGCCACTGATAATGTTTATTTAGGAATAGCATACCTGCTCTACGGAGCTCATAGTTCACTGAGTTCCCAGCTATTAATCTGGAAATAGATCTGGAAAAATAGAATCTGGAAATGCATCCTGCCAGGCACTGATCATCGCACTCATCATTGCAGCTACATTTGGTTCAGGTCATCAATTGCAGCCTTTGCTCTTCTGGCTCAACTCACACGTCATTGACTTTGGAAGGAAATGAGAGACACACGCTTTCCACTAGTGTGTCTCCATCCCTTTAGGTATTCCCATCCTGCAGGATGACAGTTCTTGGGAGGTGTCCACGGCGCCTAGGGATGGAAACAAATTGCCTGGCAAGCTGGATCGATGGAGAATTCTGGTGCTGTAGCTTTCTCTCTTGACCAGATGTGCTGTGTGTATCACACCGAAGCATGCGCCGGTGAGAGCTCTATATGTGTGTGTGCTGACTTGGGTATAGATCTCTCCCCAGGGCTTCTTTTGAATCAGATAGTGTAGATATGTGTTTCAGCATTTCAGGTGCATCACTGAGGAACATTGAGGAACAGATGGTGCCATATTGGCTTATATAATTACAAATTGATCATGATTGCTATTATGGTTATAGCAAGTGTGGACTCCACTCACTTTTAGTATTTTAGTTAAATACCTATTCAGGGGGCAGAAAAAGGAAATGTCACAAAAGTATACAACATGACTTCAAATGTTCTCACCAACATTGATGAAGTTTAACAGCAGAAAGAAAATGGTAATAGCCAAAGTCAGGTTTTGGTGTCAGCCCCATAGAATGACAAAGCAAGATTTCTTCCAAAAACTGCAATTTTTCACCACAATTCAACATTTAAACAGGAACAAATCTGTCAAAGGGCCGAAATTCCTTTTTTCTTTTTTTTTTTTTTAAAAGAACAGCTGCCTCAGCAGATCAGAATCCAATGATGAAAAAATATTCTTAAATAATGGATAGTGCTGAAACGATTTGTTGATCAATCAACCAAGACATGAAAGCCACAACTTCACATCCTTTCATGGGTGGTTCTCAAAAGGCTTTGTGGGAAATTCATCTCATTCAAATTTTGAGAGTCACATCCATCCTTCCGCAAGTCATTTAACACGAGACAATGGGTGTAAATGAGGTATAGCTGATACCCAGGGCCAGATTTAAGCTTTGTGATAGGCCGAGAGGCACACATCGCTGGACCCCTTGGAGCATTCCATTTGGAGTCTCTGAGTCCCCTACTTAACACCTCTTATCTGTTTTATTTTGGAAAACCATGCTGAGCTGCATGTATCTGGGTGTTAATTCACTGTACAATGGCCAGAGAAGGTCAGTGTTGTCTTGCTGTGTCTATTTTCAGTGTGACTATAAAGTTTCAAAGACTCGAGGCAGTTCTGAACACAAGTCGATAATGAGGTTTAAAGCGCTCGTTCTGGAGTGTCTCTTGAGGTCAGTCATATCTGACCTCAGAGACCCTGCAGGGGTCAGAGGGCCACTAAAGGTACAGATGCACAATCTAGCTAACTCTGTTAACACTATACATTTATACAGGGACATATTAACCTGAGCAAATTGGCCACTTTTTGTGACAAAGTTTGGAGAAAAAAAAGGGGGATTTGTTAAGCTCAAAGTGAAATTTTTGAATCTCCTCTCTCTCTTTTTATTAGCAGTTAGCAAGGGGCAGAACATGCAGGTAGTCATTTTTTATATCAGAGTCTCGGTTTTAGTTTTTTTAAGGTCGCTCTCACACCTCTTGTTTAGTTGATTTGGTCCAGAACAAAGAAAAAAATGAGACATTGTTACTTTCTAGTTACAGAAGAGCCAAGACGTATATATATGAATTTATATGGACAGACAGGCAACTAATTCATTTGACAGTTTTGTGACTGTCATCCTGCATCATCAATGATGTATGGAACACAGTGGGGAAATTGTATTGACTTATAATTTATTGTGCCTCTTGTATTAATTTATCTTCTGTGGCAGTCAGCATTATTAGTCAGGGAGGGGAGTCGGTCAGAAGCTCAAGACAATCCTGAAGTCCTATTTTTGCAGTGTTTGACATGCTAGCCTACAACAGATCAGCCTGATAGTGACATGTTTATTGTAATTAATCTTTTATTAACAAATTAACATTTCAATTTCTGCAAGTTTTTGAATGCTTACAGTGCGCACATTTCAACTACTTCAGCACTTCAGCTTTTATCATTTACAATTAAACTAACCTTTCAACTACCTTCATCCCTAATGATTAAATGACCGTTCAACTGCTTTTATCATGCATCAGTTTCTCTATATTTTTTGGAAATTCTTTTTTGGCATTTTTGCTTTTATTTCATACCAGACAGGGGGGTACAACATGCACAAAGCCCAATGGCCAGAATCAAACTGGGAACATTGTGGTTATGTGGTATGTGCCCATACATACATACGTATGTATGTATGTATGTATGTATGTATGTATGTAGAGAGAGGAAGGGATCTCCTAACTCATTTGCTGATATGCTGATGTGTTATGTATATCTGCATGATGCTGAAATTTTCACTAAAATTAACATTTTATTAACATTTTGACTGCTGCCATTACTTCCATACCAACTGAATTTTGTTGCTCTTGCCATTTATAGTTCAACTGACATATCTGTATTACACACACTTTCTGATGTATAAGAGAAAGTCACATGTGCTGACATGCATTCATGTTTCTATGGTTAGTTAATGATCTTACATGTTTATACAAGTTTTCTTCATAAGCAGACAGCTTTTACATTCATGCTGAAACGACACTTCTGGTATCACAGTCCTGCAGGTGTCAAGCTTTGTGTTTGCACCACAAACAAACTGGACCACAGCTCTGTTGGAACTGGATCAAGACCGGTCTTAGATGGTATTGGTCTGGTTGTTTGTTTCAGGTGAGGGCGCTCACACCTGTATAAGGGTTAGGGTAACGAGATGCAGTGAGTTTTTTTAAACTGTACAAAACAGGTTAGATGTACAAGAACCTGAATGTTAATCTTTGAGTATTGGTTTTTATCTTGTTGAGTTAACTTGAACTTTTATAACTTAGAATTGCCAAAAACTGAATGGTAAATGGTCTTTTAGCCTCAGCCTCCCTCCCTCTAACTCCCTTTATGTGTGCATATGAATATCTTTACTTTTCAGTCTCTAACCCCCTAGTCTGAATTTATGACCATGCGGCAGAGGCTCAGGCTCTGTTATGTGTCTGCAGAGATGGCATGGCTGCACGCACTGTATCCCTCCGCCGCTCTCTCGCCAGAGCAGACGGAAGTCTTTCCTGTGGGATGCCATAAATCTGGACTTTATTTCCAAGAGGGCTATGAAAGAGCCCAGAGCAAGAGACAAGCCTTGCTAATACTTAATTATCTCCCTCTTTCTCAGTGTTCTCTCTCTTCTCAAAGATTTTCCAACCATGAAGGTGATGCAGCCATTAAGGACTTCTCTCCTAGCAGACCTGTCGAGATGCCTCTGTGCGTAAGAGGTCATTTTAAGTGCAAACACGGACTGTCTGGAAGTGTTTATCTAATAATGACCCACTGACTTGCTGCACATGTGAGCTTGTCCAGGCTGAAATAGCACCCACTCTGATTGTGTACCTGACTGAACATCTGTGGGGAGGATTTGTGGAAAGGTGTGGCTCTTTTATTATAATGTTAAACACAATGTGCCTTGCTCTTGGTGCTGTTAAATTTCAAGATCCTGAAGAGGCTTTCTCGTAGCATGTTTTACATGTCGGGGGGCGGCTCTGGCTCAGGCGGGAGTGCGGGTCGTCCACTAACCGGATGGTCAGTGGTTTGTTCCTCCACTCTGCATGTCGAAAAGTCCTTGGGCAAGATACTGAACCCCAAATTGCCACCGATGTATCATCAATACATAAAAAGTAACAATTCAACTCCCTACAAGTCTTAAACGCCAAATTTCAAATGTTTTCAGCGACTGCACTTTGACGATTAAGCTTGTTTCAGTTCTTACACCTCAATTGATTTCACAGTCAGTTTGCTTTCATGGCTTAAACTTTGACTGACATACTTTCCTCTCACATGGTGGCTGACAGTTTAACTGCTTTAACTCTTCAACTAGTAATTAATCTACTTTCAGCGCTTACTTACAAATCTGCCAAGTGGGTTTACACTTGAAACTGACATTTCAGCTGCTTTCAACAATTCCACTTAAGCTGATTTCAACTGCTTTCAGTTTTTACACCTGACTCGCTTCAACTTCTATTAATGCTTACACTTTTACTGACACTTCAGACTTCAACTGACACTTCAACTGATTCAAAAACATCTCACATGCAAACAATTAAAATCTAAAGGCGTTTTAACCTGTTAACAGTGCTACATCTTCCAGCATTTTGCATCACATTTAGGTCTCCATGTTGTCATTTCTCTAAGCATTTACAGAATGAAACTTATTCAGTTCCCACAGACACCAACAAAAAAGGTAGAGGGTCCCCTTATGAGAAGGTTTGTCTTGGTCCAATGAGCTGTTTTGGATTTAAAGGATTATAAATAATTAAAAAAGAGTTTGAAATCTTTTACCAAATTAGATGTAATATTAGACTATTTAAGTTTTTAATTGCAGAGTCAGTGGCAGGGCTTTCTTAGAGTAAACACTCAGCTGGTTTTCCTCAGTTTGTTTGAAGTGTGGCTTCCCATTTGACTCCCATATGCCTGTGATGTGTAGCATATGTAGCACTGCACATGCTCATATTTCTCATATCTGCAGAGTAGTTGCTAATTATCACTTATGTGAGCACAGAGCTAAACACCGAATAAATACCATTTCTTTTAAGGTCATCTGTGCATACTTTGTGTCTGTACATTCTTGTTTGTTTATGTGCATGCCTCTTTTCTGAGGGGCCTATATTACTGTCGAAAGAAATCCAACAATCCACCACAAAGATTCCAGAACAAGAGTAGTGTTGCATCATTTCAGCGACCTGTAAGGTCTTGCCCATCTTTGGCGGTAAAAACTTGCTAATAACATTGCTCATAACAGGGTAGTCACTGCTATGTGGTTTTGTTGGTCTGATATAATCCCTGTAGCAGATGAGTCAAAGAAACAAACATTACATATAGTACAAGTCAGACCACCAGATGGTAGATTGTGGTAGGTGCAGAGGTGATAACAGTTTGTGTTTCAAAATCATCACTGAATGTGCTCAGTGTGCTCGATTACGCTGAAAATTGCAGACGCTAATGTACTGTAAACATTTCAGTTTTTTTCACTTAAAGGAGTTGAAGTGTTAGTTGAAACCAGAGCACTGAAACAGTCAAGTGTCAGTCGAGGTGTAAGCTTTGAAAAGAGTTGAGGTGTCAGTTGAAGTGTTGTCACTGAAAGCATTTGAAAGTTTTAGCTTCAAGCCCTGCTAACAGTTTGTATGTAAGCACTGAAAGTAGCAACCCCAACAGTGGAAATGTTAGATACTTGAAACTAGTATGTGCACTGTAAGTAGTCAGTTGGTATGTACTGTCAGCAGTGACAGCAGATGAAATGTTAATAAAATGTTACCTTTTACTGATACAGGATATTTGGAAGCTAACATGTCAAGCATGTGACATTTCAGTCATGTAGGTAGTTGAGTTGTGAGTTTTATGTAAAAGGTCAAAGCAATTAAAACTGTTAGCTGAAGAGATGAAAGCAGCTAAAATTGCAGTGAATATGTAAGCCATGAAAGCAACTGAAATGTCAAGTGTAGGCACTGAAAGCAGTACAATTATCCTTTGAAGAGTAAGAGATGAAAGTTGAATTGTAAACGGTGAAAGCAAGTGAAATTGAAATGAAACAGTCATAAATGTTTTACTTAGCTCACTTATTTCCTTAGGTAAAATCAGCCTTTCAGCAAAGTTACATTTAAACTACTCCAGTTTGAATTCATCAATTGATTAGGTCAAATAATGAACATTAGATGCTTTTTTATTTTAATACATTACTGTATGATTCATCAGCTGTCAGTCTGGCAGTATTCTGTTAGAACCTTACAGCTAGTGCTGAATATAAAACAAGTTAATTGCTGAGTGCAGTGCTCTTCCCGTCCCCTCACCCCCAGTGCAAATTGACAGGTGTGTGTGTGTGTGTGTGTGGTTCACATGCTGAGCCAGATGAGCTCATCTCAAAGAAGGGTCCAAACATGCCACCTCGAAAGGTTTACACACCCCAGTCTTTCAGTCGAGCCACATCTTCACACACCCGTGTAGACCTTGACGGTGAGGCTGGACAGATTTATTTGATCTGACAAATGTCGCGACGTGATCAGCTTATTCTGTATTGGTGCTTTTGAAACGGTCCAACAACCTGGCTTAGATTTAGAATAAGTTCAGAAGTATTCCACTGAGATCCATGTATTCTGGAGAAGGCAGCAGGCTTTCTCTAATCATTTTTCTTACCATTCTGCAATCACTGAATTGAAAAACTAACATTTATCACCGCTTCCATCCATAGATCTGTTTTATGTTGACGCCTGCGTGTTTAGCAGTGACAGCTTTTGCTCTGTATGCTGCAGAAAGATAAGATACCGCTCATTGTTTGCCCAGCAGCATCTGAAAAGCGGCGTTGGGCTCTGCGCCAGCCTCCATGCATTTCCCTCTCAGTACAATGATAAGCACGTCATCACCAGCTTGATGTATAGGTGAGGTGTGTGCATTTGTGCTTTTGTCTCGTTTTTGGCATTCACTTACAGTATAATCACACTAGGAAATAGGTTTATACACACCATGACTCAAGGAATATCAGTTGATGTATGCTTTGTGACACACAAACAATTGATGGGTGTGTTGAAAAGACTGCGGGATTGTCAATAAATCAACCTATTTTACTTCCTCTTGCACTTCTGTTTGGGAAGAACCAAAGTGTTAGCATTTTGCTACTTAGCAAAATCCTAACACAAGTGGACATAACAAAGCTCACTTATCTTTTGTATGGTCCTTCTGTCTTTCTCCTCCTAACTTTGTGTGACTATATCTTTCTTACCTTCTCTTTGTCCCTCTGCCCTTCTCCTTTCTCACTCTGCATGCTCATCCTTTTATTTTGTTACTCCTGAGAGATGACTGGAATTTCTCATTTGGCTGAGAGGACAATTTTAACTTTCTCCTCTTCCTCTGCTCACTTTATTTCCTCTCCCATCCACCCACCCTGCAAGCCCCCCCCCCCACACTCGACATCCCTCTCGAGTATGTGAGCCAAGAGAATGCAGCACTCTCCTGGGACACTCCTAACTATCTCTGTCTTTCTTTCCTCTTCTCTGTGCCTGTGAGGCTCATTCTGTAGCATGCAGGACTCTTCACTCCAAGCTGTAGTGGGGATGGGGCCTAATTTGCTTGCCTTGGCTAATGAGCTTAGCCCATGCTGAGCAGATTTTAGCCCTGCGGGTTGTTGTTGTAGTGGGCACTGGTTAGCCCTAAGTGGTTAGCGAGAGGAACCAGAGCAGAGGAGTGGATCTGAGAAGCAGCAGAGCTGCAGCCACAGCTTCACCACTCCTCTGTTTACCTACAAGAACCACCTCTACTTGTACCAGCACTGCGGCTTGGACGTCTCTCTCTTACTCCCCCCCCCCTCCCCCTCCTCCCTGCTCTGCCTCTCTCTAACACTACCTGACTCTCTCCTCTGTCCCTCTCTCTGTCGCGGAGCACTGACAGACTACTTTTGTAGCTGCATCATCTTTTAGGGAGCTTTCCCTCTTTCTACCCTGTCTTTCCATTGCTTTCACTTCTTTTCTATCCACCCTCTCCCCTGACTTTGTTGCCAAAATGTACCGGAACCCGTGGATCTCAAATTACCTGACTCATGTCAAGTTTTGCAGCCAAGGTAAGAAAGCAACTTGGGGCTCTTTGGCTCAGGGCAGAGCTGAGATTTGAAGCTCAGACTGGAAGCTTGAAGATTGGAAGATTATTCTGGTCGTGGATCTGGGAATCTGAGCTCTTGAAAGTTGGCAAGCAACAAACTGCAGACTCCCTTCCTCTCTGCTCACTGTCCTGCTTTCCAGCCAGCTGTCCTTGCACTGCTGCAGTAGCCTCCAAGGACACGACGTAGCAGAGATAAGGGACTCTTAACAGTGCAGGGGGCTGTTTTAGAGAGGAGTTATTTCTGTGCTCCACAGCTACTTGGACTCAGTTAAGTGTAGTCGCATGTATTGGTGTATGTTTACAGTTGCTCTAATTGATGTATATATGGGCACTAGGGCTGGATAAAAATCTAATTTATTGAATTACCAACAGTAAGGATCTCTAACTGACCTGAATTTACTCTCATCAGAATTTTCAAAAAATAGTCTTACTTCCATATAACTAAATATCCAATGATATAACTAGTGGTTCTAAAAGCCTGTAAGCCCAAAGTCAAACAACCCATTCACACCAGCATTTAAAACAGCCAAATTTTGCCGCAAAATCCATGAATTCAAATGGAGGTGCTGTGATCAGCAAATTAGCTCACATTGGCAAAGAAAATCTTCACAAATTTTTCCTGGGTAATGGCAGAATACATGGGCTGCGAGTTCAACTTGAGTGAACTTTTACACACCAGTTCGTACCACTGACCAATAAGAAAGCCACCTTGACAATGCATCTTGGAGGAATCGGAGCTGGAGACTGTGACTGATGAGTGCAAGCATATTCCGGATTTCCAAAAACGTCAGACAGCCAGCTACATTATGTCACCAACTAGCCCTTTGAGTAATCATTATGTCATCAAGCTACAAGAGCCACATATTTCGCAAAGACACATAGACTAATTTTGCTGTGTCATCTTCTGGTGTGACTTTGCCTTAATACAGAACTCCTGTTGGCCTGTAATTAGTAATACCAAACGTAATAGAAGTGACTCAGCATGAGAAAGGAAATATTATGTACTAATTTAATAAAACATATTTATGGTTAAATTTGTTTTTAGTTGGGTATATTTGACAATTTATTGATTATATTAAAGATTATACTTTGAGATGATGATGATGATGCACCAGGTGCATGTCTGCTTTTCTTTTAGTGCTTCTCATTCCCACCCTTCTCTGTAATACTTTCTGACTGAGAGTTGAGTGTTGAGATCTGGCTTCTCCATGCTTAACTGGCTGGGAATCCACAACAGGTGGCCCACAGTTTGAGGCTGTAATGCAAGGGTAGAGTTTGGTTTAGGGAAAGGGGTGTGTATTGAAGCTTGTTTGAGGGGTTAGACGATTTAGTGTCCTCCGTTTCCTCCCCAGAACTGAATTTGGGACTGAGCTGCTTGTATAGTAATTGTTATTAGTGTTAAATCCATAATTGGCTTAATGTCACATCCTTTTGTTAAGTCTACTGTTTATAGTCTGGGTCTCCCCTAATTTCTGATTCTCCATCAGTTTTTTTTTTTTTTTTTTAATGCTTTACTTCTTAAGCCTCTCTCAGACTCTCTCACTTCCTTTTGGGCTCCCTGTAATCCCAGGAATAAGAGTTAATCCTGTATCTCAAATTGGACATATGCTCAGTCCCTGATGCCTCCTTGGTTATCACACCGGGTGTTTTTGTATGTTAAGACAGGATCTAAGTATTGCTGTTTGATTGACACCTGCTCAAGGTTTCTTGTGAATGGGTCTCTATTTATTTGTAATGTGTTAAAGCTGTGAGGTTTGAGCTTAGCCTCAGGTTAAAGAGGAGTTTATCAGAGCAGAGGTTTCCCAAAGACAATTTAGTTTCTTTGTGTAGACAGGGTTATACAGTCTTTGTGCTTCACACCTTTGATTCGTTCACATAAAAGGCTTTCCTCACTTCAGAGCCTGAATGACAGTCCAATTAATCATGAAATTATTTTATTTTATTATTTTATCCCCATGCTTTATCAGTGTCAAGCCGCTTTTACAGCCCCATAAACAAAAACGGGGCATGGTGCTGAGGAATTCCTAGTGCATTCCCTTGCGGCTCTAGCAGCCATAGTGTTTCTGTAGGTTATAGACAGCATCAAAGGCTCTGTGACATCTGTGATCATTATGGGAGTTTTTATGTCTGTGTCCTGAATGACGAAATGTATTGAGGCACTTAGGCTTACCAAAGGGGGTCGTCCCCGATGGCCAACATGTCACTATGTATCGGCTGTATGGGGTGTGGAAAGAGTACAGGTCTGGGGTGTTGAGAACTCCTTAGACCTGACAGTAGCCTCAGACAGCTGGCCCCAAGGGACAAATGCTTTTATTATTTAGCGCTAGCAGCTAATTAACCTTTACATTGTCACCTGGCTTTGTTTCACACTCCTGTTTAAAGGTAAATTCTGATAAGTCAACTTGGGTGTTATTCTCATATTTCTGATCTGTATGACAAATGGTCATGATGACAGTTTGCTCTCCACCGGCATTATACAGATGTAGGAAAGATGGACTGTAGCAAAGACATGTTAATTGGGGCAAGGAGCCTGCAAGCTTTCCAAAACACCTCAGCTCAACAGAAATCACTTCAAAATACTTGTCTGGCTCAAACTATACACAGAAATTGTTCCACTTTAGCCCTATAGCTTTTGTAGATAAACTGCAAAGCAACTGTAGCCCAGTTAGTCATAACTGGCAAATTCATATATCATATAATGGCGTTCAGATAAAACTAGACCTTGGATACTTTATCATTTTATTTTTGCAACTTGGGAACTTGCACAAATTAACCATCTTGTCGCTATGCTACTACTTCTCTAGCATGTACGTATACCAAATCAATGAAGAATCACAAATAATAACAGCATAAACAAACAACTGTACTCACGTGAGTACAGCAGGTAAATCAGCAGGCAAGTTGACAAGGAAGTGGATCCACTAATCTTTGCACTTCGCTACAATGACTATGGGGACATTGTTCCTATTGGGTTCCGCATCTCCCAAATCTCTACAACAGAGGGGTAAGTAAAATGTTTTGATGATTAATTGACAAGTACTCTTAGTGTCTATGGCGGTTGATAAGTTATATTGGCCAATAATATGAGAATTAGGTTGACAAATACCAGAACTTATGTTACAGGTCTGGTTTTGGTCTGGTTCTGCCTTTGAACCAGATTGACGCAATTCCATCAAACTTTTCACCCTCCAGAGTCGTAATTTCCTGAAATCTGAACATACGGGAGTCATACACACATTGCTGGATTCAGCGGAACTTACACTCCTGTTGAAAGTATTTTGGAGATCTCAATCTAGGATAAACAAATCTGCTTAGAAATAATAGAAAAAATACAATCCTTATAACTTCAGATCTTGCCCAATAATCATTATGTTTAGACTATTTTCAATAATTTTTCAAACTATTTTAATTTGCATAATTTTTTTCCATTAAAAACTTTAATATTTAGAACAAAATAGGTGGAATTTATGAATAGCCTAACTTACCTTGAAAATAACTATACAGTATGACACCTCACTAAGACATAGTGAGTGTGCCAAAAGCCTGTCAATAAAGGGAGTGAGAAATGAGCAAAGAAAGCTGAATGTTCCAAGGGTTAATGTGAAATTTACATGGTAATTTTTGTGCAGAGTAGCACAGCTCTGTAATGAAGCTCAGTCAGAACAAGTTTTCTAGTTGCAGACATGTATGCAGTAGGTGTTAGAGGAAAAATTAGCTAAAGTTTTTCGAGTCTTAGAGAGATGAGTCCTCACAAAGATGAGTTTAAAATGCCATGAGCACATGGGTCGATGTTTGAGATTGCTGAATAATATGTTATTGTCTCAGTTAGGAAAGGATGTGTACACTCAGAATTTATTTAACTATGGTTTTTATACTTTAAAATATCTACTAGAATGGGGTCAGACTAATTTTTGACTCACTGTCAAAACACAATCTGTTCAGATAAGCAGGATCATCATTTAAGGCTTACAAGGAATAAGCCGTGTTTTCACCAGCCATATTCCACCCAGCTGAAACAATACACGACTATCCCCAAACACTGCCCTCTCCAAATAAGCCTTCTTTCTTCTCAAATGATGTTTTGCTTAAGTAGGAGGGATTTAAAGCATCAACCCGAACATCCTTAATAAGGACTAACAGATCTGGAAACTGGAGGGGTTAGGGGTGGGCGGCCTTGGGAGAGGTTAAGGGTTTGGTAGGAGCAGTGGGGGAGTTGGAGGGCGTCAAGTGGCCCTGAGGTGAACTCGGAGGGGATGGAAGTGGGACCACATGTTTGTCCTGAAATTGCACAGCTCTGACCACTCTGAGGTCCGAGGGCAGCCAAAACCGCACATTTGAGGTTTGGAGTCAATAAGTGAAGCAGGTGTAGACATTCCTTAAAGGGATGCTCCACAAAACTCGAATTCCTCGCAAAACTGTTAATGATACTTTATACCCACTAATGCCGGTTTTCTTGGTAATGAGGTTGTATTTCTCTGTAGGCAAGTGTTTATGTCATGTTTTGCTCTTGTTTACTTTGGCCACTTTTCCTAATAGATACCAGACTTTATTAGGTTAGACTGTTAAGTCTTGTGTGTCTAATTGAGGTTTATCACATCGCTTCATAACAGTATGTGTGTACAAGGTTTTGGGAATTGGAAAGTATGATATCTCTGTCTTATCATGCTGTACCCTATCTGTATTCATGATGGGTATAGAAAGGATGCCCAGCAACAATGACGTGCTTGGACCCTCCTGGCACCATCCCAGCTTCACTGCACTGCAACCTTGACGTGTGATCAGACTTTACGCCGCCTGTCTCGGGCAGTGACACAAGACAGTCACCCATCTATCGAACAAGCTTTAGCCTCATGCACAGCACATACTTATATTTACGATGGAGACAGTCACTGTCTCTGGATGTAAGTGCAGTGATGATTTGTGTGACTGTCTGCTGTTTGTGGGGGTGGCGGTTGGAGCGGTGCAAGCCTTTTAACTAAACAGAACATGTTTGATGTGATTCAGTCAGACAGGCAGATTATTGTTTTCCACATCATTTGTTTTCTCTGTGGAAGTCCACTTAATTAATGTTGGTCTGTGCCAAGGACCTGCAGACAGGCTGGCTGGTTCACTTTAAGATGCCTAGTTGCAATGTTTGTCTCTTCATTAAAAGCTAAAACTGAAGATTCTGCTGTTCAAAGTGGAATTGATGAATGAAAAGTGTGACTAAATGTTATTCTTTTCTTCTGCCCACAGGACTTGGGAGTGAGACCCCTATAAAACTAAGCAATCCAAGATTGTTGCAGAAGACAGCTTTGAGGTAATATATGCTAAAACACTTAGACTGTTACCACATTTGGTCAGGTTTTCATTTCTATTGTCCTAGGTCACTTTGTTGAAGAACTGGTAAATAAAAACCTGGGTCCTTTAGGGATCATTTAAATTTAAATGATGCGTGTAATGATGTGATGTGTAAGACTTTGACATCAGATTAAAGCCACATTGAAATGTGTAGCATATGAAATTTTTTTACTCCTCGTGGTAGTATTAGAAAACAGACTGGTAGACCACAGTGCAAAACTAAAGCATACAACAATACAGAGTGAAGATTATCTTATTTTTTTACAAACAAAAATTTATGCCATCAGAGCGATTTTGAAGATGCTACACAAAAATTCTACACATGGGGGCTTTAATTTTCAGATGTTAATGTAAGTACCATAAACAAATGAAGGGATAGGTTTGCGTCAGCATTTCTCTGGATTGATACATTGCATGACAACCAGTGAGATTTGTAGGGAAAGCTGATGGATTGCATTATGGCACAAAACAGACAGAGATGAGAGTCATTACGTGGAGGACAGAAATGATGTGTGAGTAACGGGCAGTTCACACATACAGACTCAAAGTAGCAGCTTTCTCTTCCCTCTCACAAGCTTGAAGCTTGCGGGTGTGTTTAGTTGAGGTTGCAACTTGCATACTCAGCTCTATTTGGACAGTTGATAATAATAAAAACACTCCCATTGCTGCTATACTGGAACACAATGAAGTAGTTGATTTCATAAGCAATGTGTTTCGACACATCATTTTCAAGGCCCAGTAGCTTGTTAAAGTTGTATCATGTTGAATGTGGAATCCACTTACTATGATGATCCCCTTTTCCAACACTCGTTTAGAGTGATCTTACAAGTTGTACTCAGTTTTATACATGAAAAATGCCACAAATAGCTGTAAGACAAAGGAGACAAAAAGAGAGCTAGAGAGAAGCACAAATCCAACTATACCAGTTATCAGGATTAAGCCCTATCCTGGACTAAAACAGAACTGTATGGAGATATCCATTACGCATACATTTTTAATGTAGTACCATGATTGTGCAAACAAACAGATAATAGGGTATCAAGTAAAGCTTGTGTATTTCAGACAGATCCAGTGGCCAAGCTTATTGAGAAAGTAATGGGTGTCAAATACTCCATCATGCCTACACCTTAGTCTCCATTTAGAAAGTTTTCTATATGGCAGTGGGGACATCGAGCACACCAAATTGGTGCCAAACGGTGTGACTATGGCTTTGACCTGGAAACACTTTGCATGCAGGAATCACATGTTGGAAGATATTTACTCATGAAAACAGATGCTGTCATAATAGAAAGGGTTCTACTATTTCTTTGTATATCACTGTGTTTACAACTCATTGGTTGCTGGAATGAGAAAAAACCACAGTCATGTTTTCCCAATTCAGCATTTCTTCATATCAATAATCTACTGCCAGTTCTTTTATAGCTATGTTGCAACTTTGCGGTTTAGAATCAAATCCATAAATGACTTCAGCATGTTTCTGAGAGAGAAATTTGCTGTGTATCTGAGGCAGATGATGTGATGGGGTTAAAACCTACGCATAATTTCTAAATAAATATAAGGAGATTGAAAACTTAACTTGATTTGAACGTGTTTGACTGTTTGATCAGTTTCAGATTCATTCATTGTGCCCCTAAAACTTCCTACACTGTTGTCTGTAAACAAATCCAGTTTCCCACAGCCCCGTTTCAATAGCAGTTGGTATTTTTCCTACATCCCTTAGCTTCCAGAAAGAATACCCTTTCGACGAAAAAGAAGACCCAGCCAAAAGCACCAAGGATATAGATGTTAGTCTCTTGGCCAATCTTCCCAAAGGTGAGTAAAGTTCTTTTTTCTCTGCCTGCTTGCATATGGCACTCACAATGTCAAGTTTTCCCGAGTTTTTGAAAGCCACTGTTGTACAACAGCAGCCCCTTGCCGGGTAGATCTGTATCACGATTTGTCTAAAAACAGTTTTTGTATAAGCACAGTTCTCACATGTTGTACCATATAAACCACTGCAGTTTCTATTTTCTCTACAGGGTCCATTAAATACAAAATGTAAGACCTATAAAGAGATATGGTCCTGTAGAGATTTATTGGTCTGTCAAGTCCAGCTTGATGGTGAATGCTGTATAAGGGTTTGATTAGCTGTGGAAGGCCACTTTAGCTTTTTCCAAGTTATGACTTGTGCAATACGAAAGGATGGTATGGATAAAATCGAAAGTAAAACTGGTCATTGCATGGCATGATTTTCTGGGAAATAAGCCAGTTGAAAAGACTATTGTATTTTGTGCAGCTTTGTTAAAAAGATATTCCCAAATTGAACTCAACAAACCACAGCTATCAAACTCCAACCTTACAAATAATAGGCAAAAAAATTGCTATCCAGATCTAACCTGTAAATGTCCACAACTGTCTTAAAGTGCAACTCTACATCAGCCTCAACTAGCATCACACACCAAAATCTCTGACTGAAGTGTCGGTGGAGCACATTGCCATCTTCTCACAAGGCGTCACTAACAAAACAGATGTTTTCTTTTTATCAAGCTATAACAGTATTTTGTCTTTTATTCCTCCCTAAGTCTCTGAATTGAGAAAACGATTTGAAGGCATTAGCACAAGCACAAGTGACTGGGAAATGAACAGGTAAGAAGATGATCATTTGTGTTTAGAAAGCTTTTTTTTTTTTAATAATAATTTTGAGGATGATAATAGATCAGAGTTTGACTACTTCTTTTGTGTCCATATGTGTGTAGAAAGGAGCGCATTGCTCGTCGGTTGGAGGGCATAGAGGGTGAGGTGCAACCGTCTCTGCTGCCTAGCTTGGTGGCCAACCGGCTTCTAGAGGAGGATACGCCAAGATACACCAGGGGCTCTGACCCCTGTGAACCCTGTGCTGGTGAGACATGTACATACCCGTATAATTTTGTGTCTCATTTTTGTGCTTGTATGTGTATAACAGACTTGTGTTACAGTCCAGTGGTATGGCGTGGAGGGAAACGAAAGCTCAGAAATGCAGCTGATGGCTCCAGAGCAACAGTCCAGAGCTCGATGTAGGCCTGACCCTCAGTCCCCCATCCACACAGAGCCAATCTACAGTTCTGGTTACACCACCAGTGGCCTAGAGCTGGAGTCCAAGGCCGAACGAATTGCCCGCTACAAGGCAGAACGGCGCCGGCAGCTGGCAGAGCGCTACGGTATCTCTTTGGATCAGGAGCCGGACTTGGACTATCCTTCCCGCTACACTGGCACCCGGAAAGAGACAGAAGGCTCAGAGAGGCAAAACAGAGGGGAGTCCGTGGGGGAAGAAGGAAGAGACATCACCCTGACTTCTTATACCAACACCTCTGCCACTAGCCCGGCGCTTGAACGCACAGCAACGCACCACGGCCACGCCGACCCGAGCTACGAGATGGGTCGAACCAGGGTAGGCTCCTTCTCAGAGAGGGAAAGGTTTATGAACCTGGAGAATCAACGCCGGGCTGCTCCTCCTGAGCTGCCATCCTCCTCCTCATACATGGATGTGACATCATCGTCCTCAACCACCAGGGTGCCCGCCAGGGATCATTCAGTCCCAGGGATCTCACCCAGTTCAGCCAAGCTGAGCAGGCACCCTTCCCTCTCCTCACCTAAACATGGTGCGGCTCCTGGAGACTTCTTCATAGAGCAGCAGGCCCACAACATCCTCAGCAGACAGGGGTGAGTGGGTGTAATGACTTGCTTTTTGGCCTTTTTGTTTTTTTTTATCCTTATTTATTCCACAAAGTAGTTTCTCTCCCTAGTAAGTAAATATTACGATTTTTTTCTGTGAAAATGATCAGTCTGTCCTCATCTGTGTTTGATATCTTATTTAGCACAGCATTCCCCCCTAGGGTCCAGACCCCAGCTTCCCTTCAAATCCATATACACAGGGTTAGAGCCAGGTTTCGATGTGGGCCAGAATACTGCTGTGTCATTCTCTTTAATAGATAGATTCACTGTGACAGCGTTATCCATCACACTGACTCTAACTCACTCCATCTCTGTCTCTGTCCCTCTTCTCATCCACAAATGTCCAAGGTAGGACATGTGGTTTCATACCAGGTCAGGCAACCTGAGCTTGTTCTGGAACAATATTTGAGGGCTGACTGACTCCCACTTAGACATAAAGCTGGGCTCGCAAAATACACAGATTAGGCAGATTAGTACAAAATGTATGTGTGTTATGTTTGTATTCCAGAGACTTCAGGTGGATCTGTTGAGAATAGCAAATTCCTGTACTGTTTAAATTCCCTGAGGAGCTGTTACTGGCCAAGTTGTTGCTATTTTGTTAGGAAGATGTATTTCCAAGGCTGTTTGGATAAAGTAAACCACCAGCTCTGTAGCTGATCCCACATTCTTAAAGGAAATTGCTCCTATTTGAGCAGTTCACCAGTGCTGACCCCAGTATGAAGTTCATCCCTACCGGATGCACTTCATGCATACAGATTTTATTACAGATTATTACATTTATTATGATGATGATTCCTACTGTACCGGTAATTACAACCATGCACTCTTCGAGTTATTGTTATCCAAATGATTATTACACAGACAGTCTGTTTTTAACATCCTTCAGTTTGTAGACCGACTTCCTGGTTTAGCTTTGACTTACTGTACTGTTCTTGCTGTAGTTGTGCATGCACCATCATTGGGTTTACAAAGTGGGAGAAGTTGGAAACTGCCTGATGGCCCCAGACCATTACGGGTTTTTGATAGCTCAAGAAAATTGGTGTAAATTTTATCTTTTGGTAATTTTATTACTTGCAAATTAGTTTGGAAATATATACCAGTAAAACAATAAAATCATAAATGGTAAATGCCCTAAAATCTAGTTTTAGTACCTTTAATATTTTAGTGGATGTTATGTTTGCAAGGTGCATATTTGCTAATTAACTGACATACTGCAAACCTGGGACAGGGTAGTGTTCCAGCTTATAGCAACATAAGCTAGTTTCTCAGCTTCTTCTTGTTTATGTTGGTGGTATATGTATATATTTAGTGTAGTTACAGATCCTTAGGATTAAGATATTTGTAGCCATTTATTGTTTACAGCATGAAAAACATCTTCCACAAAACAAGATTATCTGTCCCATTAAAAGCGTTTTTACAAAAAAAACATAGCTCTCCACCAAGACATATTCTTGATTACACATAGCATCGAAAAATATCATCATGACAGTATTTTTTTTTATAAGGAGTGTCTTTATTTAGACAGCAGTTAATTTTAAGATAAGTTGTTGCCATGAATTCCATATTTTAAAAGCAACTACCAAGTAAACTGGCTGTGCTGTTTTGAGAGCTCACAGAAGAGGTCCAGAACAGACCCACAGAAAATCTACCCTAACCCAGTGTGCATAAATAAATGTTTAAAAAAGAGAGAGCCAATCCAAAGGGGACCCAAGCAAAGCCAGACCCAACCCGAATAGACCTCAGGATAATTAGACCCGATCCAAAACATTTTCAAACCAAACAGAACCAACTTTGCAGCGGCATGATGATATCATTATTGTTATCATCATTATCATTATTAGATTTTTTAAAGGTTTTTTTTTTTAAAGGGGTATTTTTTCCTTTTTAGTATAGCGTCAGACAGAAAACAAGAAGAGACAGATATACAGTATAAGATGCAAGACAATTCCATGGCTGGAATCAAACCAGGGACAAAGCAGTTATGCGGTATGTGCCTTAACCATTCAGCCACCATGATGCCCATCCCAAAGTAGTGGTTATTATGTAGGACGTGATCAGAGCTGATGCTTACTATGCTCAGATCCATTTGGATCCACTCGTGTATTAGACATTTTGACTCACAGACCAGAGACTGTACACAACCTGGTTAGACCAAGTATAATTTAGGAAGAGGTTACGTTCCCATCAGATATAACTTTTTGTCTTGTCGGTCCTGGTAGCACTAAAAGGACAATATCTGGTTTATGAATTGATCTTCCCCTCCTGCAGTTTCCCTCTCAAGTCCTCTTTTTCTGCATTTATTACTGAGGGACGTTCTCCATGATTTTGTTAAACTCTGCCTGAGCTTAACAAAACTGTTCAGGCTGTTTCTTTACTCAGCATCAGAAGGCTAGGATGACTCATCGGCCTTTAGCTGTAGTGGAGTGACATGGCATTTCCTCTGCTGCAGAAGATAAGACCTAATTTAGACAGGCCTGACTATAGAGAACCTCTCTAGACACAGTGATGCGTTGCTAACATAGTAAATAAGTAAATTCTGTTTTTTTTTTTTGTTTTTTTTGTTTTTTTTAAGCAGATGCTCTTCATTTGACATACATTTAACATATTAATTTTTTTTTTTGTCATACCTGTTCCAAAACCATAACGACAATGAAATGCCTCACCAGGGAGTTGAACTTGTATTGCTAGTAGGTTCTTGCTGGTGGCCAAGCCCATTCTCACTCTGGTCAAGCTCAGTGTGAAATCAACGATGTGTGTAATGTATTGTAGTGCCTGGTGTGTGCTCCAAGAAAAGAGCTGAACACTGAATCTAGACTATTACCCACCCACTCACTCACTCACTCTCGTGTCTCCTGCTGGGTTTCCATTGGTACAGTGTGAGGGCGATACTGAGCCCTGATTGGTTCTTCCAGACTGATGCTGAGGGCGACACCCACTCCCTCATCAACTGGCCATCGAGGTACACCCAGGCTGGTTGTGTCTCCCCTCAGTATCACCTGCCATGTTCCCATTTTGCTAGACTTAACAAAACCCATCAACCCTTATGAGCAGTGCTTCTTAAACTGTGGATGAGGACAGGACCAAATACTTTTTCAGCTGACATCGCATCATTCATCATCCTCCTCATTGTCACAAGCTCCTTTTGCCTTTGCTTCGGACCATAACTTCATTTCCCATGCACATGTTGCTGTATTCCATTTAATCCACATGTGAAAACAAATATTTAAAGGAACATATTATATTAAACATACTAATGAAGGATAAAACATCTGGTAGTGATGCTGCAGTATAACTTCTTTTCCTAGAGTAATTTTGACTTTACATCAGTGACTATAGATTTGAGGTCCTTGTTTACAGTTAGTGTCCTCCACTCAATTTCTCTTCGAAACTCTCCTCTTAAATGCAATGAGTTTGGGTAACAATGCTAAAACTCCATGTATCAAGTACAGTTTAAATGCTTATTGTTAGATTCAAAACTAAGAACATGATTATCCCAAATAGAAGAAACAAAAAGAATAAAAATAGGAGTTCATATACATATATATGCCATGTGTTGAAAATCTGTTGATAATACAGGCAGAAAACTCAAAAAAAGCAAAAACTGTAATGATGTATAGTACTACTCAAATGCAAACTACTTTCAGTTTTCAATACCTTATTTAGTTCTTGTTTACCAGTCTACAACAATACAAACCTCTTAGTGTATCAGCATTGAATGTGTTAGTACCCCAAACATAGGAAAGTTGCCCTAAATAAAAAGGGGCAAATAGTTTAAAGTTAACAATATTATGATTTTGGAAATGTTTGATCAAACAAGACTAAAAATCTGACCAATCATTCTATTTCAACTTTGGCTATTTGACAATTGTCAGTATTTGGACTCAAAGGACACACTACGGTTATTTTTCATAAGTACTCAAGTTCGGTACCCAAGCCTAATCTCAAACAGGAGAAAGATTCTTCTAGATTACAGTAGGAGTTGAGTGCTGTTTGTCTGTTTTATCAGACCAAGTAATTTTATCATTTTTATGAGTTCTTGCAGTACAAATGTTAACCAGCCCTTTGTTTCCTTGAAGAATCAGAGTTAGGGAGAGGCTTGCCAGGGAGGAGGGCCGACAGAGGAGCCCAGAGCTGGGAAATGTTACAGAAGCCCCAGTGTACCGCAGACAATTTCAGCACCAGTCCCAGACTTCTTCACGCTACCACACAGACCAACCAGGCCCCGAGCAGGCCTTCACCCATCCCCACCATCATACCCAAGTTCAGCACATTCAACCTGGGCAAGCGGGAGGACAAGAAGTTGTTGGTTACCTCAGTTATCTCTCCATGGCCTCTGGTCCTACATCCAGAGGTGGGCAACAGCAGGCACAGGAGAAAGCGACTGAGGAGACAGAAGATGTGAAGACAGAAGGCCTTCTGAGGAGTAGGAAAGCAGTGCTGCCCTCAGAGATCCGCCGTAGGGAGAGGAGCACCGAGGACCTACGAAGAGGAAGGGGGGAAGAGGACCTGGGGATATCCAAGGTACAAAGCCTCAGCCATGCAAGGGAGGCTGAGGCAGAGAATCTTGCAGGAGAAAGACACAGAGGCAGAGCCAGGTGGGATGTAGCAGAGCATACCTCCCGTCTGAGAGCAGCAGAGAACAAGCCCAGAGAGTGGGAAAATGCCTTTTATATCCACAAAGGGGCGACTGCAACCCACATCAAGCCCAGAGTGGCACATGTAGGCCCAGGAAGCTCAACCTCCAGCACAGCCTTGAGTCGCTTCATGTCAGATGCTGGGGCTCCACAAGGGCCCAGTCAGAGGAACGTGCAGCACCAGACCCACGACCTCAAGGAGGTCTGGCAGGGTGAAGGATTCAGTAATGGAGAGAGTCACCAAGACAGCCGGATGTCTGTGGCCCAGCTCAGACATTCCTACATGGAGAGCACCACCACCCCTCCAACCAGCCGCCAGAATGAGCTGTAGGTGACAAAGTAAAAGGCTAGACCGCTGCTACTCACTGGTTAGCTGCTGAGGAACTCACATTGATGCTTGCTACCTAGTAACGGCCAGCTACTGAATGACTAACAAGCAAGTCTAATGTGAAGTTAACATCAAAGCACAATGATTCTATTTCTAATCTTTAGAAATGTCATTCATGCATTAATCGCCTAACACTGCGTAGAGTATGATGTTGGTTTTGTCTAATTTAGTTGCACTGTGACCTGTCTAGTTGCTACCTGGGGCCAATGAATGTGTGCATTCTTTAACCGTTAATAAATCTGCATGGCCTTGCTTACATACTTGATCTAAAAACCATGGGTGTGACTGAATCGTCAAACCTACATCTCTGCTTTTAATCAATTTTGTTTTTGCTACCCGTCCCTCTCTATCTCTCCCGTATTTTCTCTTTCTTTTGGGTACTCTCTCTGTTAGTCCCTCTCCTTGGGTGACCCCTCCAGTGAGGTTGAGGGGGACAGGGCACTCGCAGGCTACGAAGCCCCTTGGAGAGGGAAAAGGGACAGGGGGGGCAGGCCCCGCCAGTATATCTATCCCGGGGAGAGTAGAAAGACCTCAGAGAGGTTTAGGACTCAGCCCATTACTTCTGCTGAGCACCAGGAGACTGATAGGTACTGCTCTGGAGTCAGGAATGCATGGCTAAGATCGAAAGAATGCTGGAAAATGTCCGTATGATTGTACACGTCAAGAAAATCTTAATAAAATGTTAATTTTATTATATTTGATGTACCTAAATGATTCTTCTAGTCAGGTTTTGTTTCACTATACAGATTAGTAAATTATATGCTGTTTAGTTTACAATAATTAATTCTATAGAATGTAGCAAGTCCTTAAGCACAGTAATACCTTGAGCTGGATCATGGGCGTGACATACACACAAACATGCATACGCTCACTTTCTCCTTGATTTAGCCCCTCACTCTAACAACATTAGCAAACAGGGAAGCTTAATGGCCAAAGGTCCCTCTGATTGGGCCTTGGCAGTGGTCATCACATGTGACCATACGAAGGAAGCATGAATTGGCCTTTGTTAGTAATCATTCCCTGAGACCATGGAACTGAACAGGCTTCTGTAATGCTGTCTAATTCTCCAACTTAGTCTGCTTTACTAGGCTGTCTCCCTTTTTCATTTCTTCTCTAACACTCGATGTCACATTTTCAGCATACCAGAAACGACTGTTTTTCACTGCATCTCCTCACCTCCTTTGTACCTAGATTTCTCTCGTTCCTGTCCCTTACTACTCACTGCCCTTTGATATTACTGCTTTATGTATTTTTGCATGGATATTAGGAGATTTTGCTGACTGTTTTTTTTTTTGTTTGTTTGTTTTTTTTCCTGCACTCTTAAAGGTCCTGTGTGAGCTCAGATTTTGCTTCCGCTGAAGGTAAGTTTTTTTTTGTTTTGTTTTTTTTTTTTTTTCCACAACTTGTCTTGGCAAAGATTTGAAGGTGGGAGGGTAGAGCTGGATTTTCAGAATATATAATATTATAATGTAGTATTGTATTATATTATATAGTACATAGAAGAATGCAAGCATATTTGTTGATGTATACGGTTATAAACATTTAGGATTTATTTTAACCCAAAACATGTTCTACAAACACATGTACTGTACTATACATCCAGTAAAAGTAAAGCTCCTGAACTACTGTAGCCTCCGTAAGTGTTTGTGAAGTAATTGACTAACGAGGCTAGCTTTAGTGGAGTCATCAGTATGTGTTTGACCAATGGGACTGCTTGGCTGGGACTTCAGTTGCATAATGTTCAATTGAATATGTACAACAGTAAAAGTAAGGCAGTTTTGTTAGTGGCTAGTGAATCTATGGGCGTTACATTTTTAGTTTCATGAATTAATTTTTGACTCATGAGTTATAACTACCAAATGCATTATTAATGATATATTTGGGTTCTGTAAAGGATAAGAATGTCACCAAAAACTGACAGATACCAGCACAGCTCTCTGACTAAATTTAATTTCATCAGTCCTTTGTTTTGGGATGGGCTGAGTTGATGAGCTCAGAGTGATGTGAAAAACACCAACTTGAGTTTAGAGAGATACTATTTTCAGCGGTATTAAACAATAATTGGTTCATGATGTTTACGTCTGCCAATGAAAACAACCCAGTTGACATGATTATCTTGAGCTTCACAATTGTAGCCATCCACAGATTATTAAAATGTGACTTTCCAGTGGCTTTATATCCAAGCTCCAAGAATAGACATGAAGGTGGAGGAAAAATGACTCAAACGTCTTTTTAAGGTCTTTTTTTTTTTTTTTTTTTTTTTTTCCGGGAAAGCACAACATTTTGAAGTGTTTTGTAGTTTATAAAGTTTACAGAGTCATTACTGGTGCTAACAGTAGCATAACAGCAAAGCAGCTCCAGCAGAACTAGCTCATCTGCTTCTTATAAGCACACGCTCAACCAGGGCGCTTTTTGTAATGATGAGAATTAGAGGGAGCAGTGCTCAGCGAGGCGGCGTCAGTCAAAGGGAATAGTTTTTTGGTGATGTCATGTCATATATGTCTTGCAGAGAGAGTGTGTGTGTGTGTGCATGTCTCTTACACCTGTCTAGCTCTGCATAGTCTCCCCAATGACGCCAGTCATAGGTTTAGCAGTTTATCTTTGCTCCCAGCAACAAAGCCAGATGGGGCTGGTGGTGGTAATAATGAAGTTGAATATAATGACGGTGAACAGAGGATTCTAAGTACATTACACTTACGAATTGTTGCTCATTGTTTGCACTCATAAAGATGGCCACCACTCAGAATTCTTAGTAATTTTATAAACAATGGGTCCTGGATTTCAGACAGATGCAGACTAAAGTAGGCTTTTCCTTTCTAACTGATGATTGTCGAATCCAGTCAGCTGAAGTGACTGTTTCTGACAGATTTTATCACCTGTAGCTAGCCAGCTAATCAATCTTAAACTACCTCAATGAGTTGGTGGAAAACACTGTCGCCAACTGACTTTAAATAGTTTTCAACTGACTCGTTTTAAAACGAGTACCCTGGAAAAGGGTCTTAAGTAGGCTCCTGAGGACTACATACATATGATGCTAAAAGAGGCTAAAGCTACAGGTCCCAAGCAAAAAGTGACAGTTGTCACCAGCTGGTGATCGTTGTAGAAATCATGGAAATGAAGAACCAGAATTGTGCTTGTATTCTAGTGAAGAGTTATTTCTAATAAGTTACACTCTAAGCAAACAAGTATCAACCTTTAATTGCTGGCTCTCTAGTGATTTAGTATTGGGCTTTCATAAAGTTGGGGGACTCGTGGGTGACGGATTAAAAAAGGAATGGTCAAAATCAAAGCAGCAGATTCTCATATGATGACTTTTAGTCCCTAGTATTGGTCAATGTCCAGAACCACTAGATCCTACATTTCCCATAATGCATCAAATAGTGGACAAATACTACTAAAATATCCATTGTCATAAGCCAAGATAACCCTGATGACATCATCTTCTATGACATCATCGGGGTTATTTTCTCATACTTGTGTTCCTCTAGAGCCAGAGAAGACATCGTATAACAAGCCATAAGTAGTTCTCTCCATGACAAGTGAACTAACCTGGCTGTGTAAAAACAGTGGAGTTCCCCTTTAAAACCCCTTCATGTTTTATATCTCCTTAAATTGGCCTTAAGGTTGGAAGAATCATCATATTCTTCCTCTATCTGGCAGCATCATATGTATTCTGTGTTGGCTAGTTCCAACATATTACTGAAATTATATGATGTTTAAAACCCAAGACTCCATGTTTTTATGGTTGCATAATTTCATCAAATGAAAATATTGTCTATCTTGTACATAACACATTTCCTCAAAATACAGTCAGCCATATTTGTATCTTTAGAAACTGTGTTATCTTCTCTTGAAGTTAATAATATCTCCTGAATTAGAATAATGTTTAGTTGGACAGTATGAGTTTGTAATGACTAACCCACCTGCAAGCCACTGCTTGTTAAGGGCTTTTAAGATCATTCTGCCAGTAATTTTTTATGGGGAAGACATCCAAAGTTTCTAATGTCCAAATGTCTTCTTTTCTCTCTGCCTCTCCCTCTGTAGCAGATGAAGAGAAGCTAGATGAACGGGCCAAGCTGAGCGTAGCAGCCAAGCGCTCTCTCTTCAGGGTGAGCTTCAACAATCGCCTGTTTGTCCTCTCTTCTACAGGAGAAATGTGCTTCCAATCAAGGCGCAAATTGACAATGTTGGATTTTTCTCCTCCGTCCTCTCATCTCTGTGAGGATTCAGATCTGAAAACTTGTAAATACTCATGGTTTAATTTAATCTCATGCAGGGATCAGACTAAACAGAGCATTTTAATGGAGCACATTTCACTCCACATCTGTGAAATTGACCCCAAAGATGCTCGGTAGTTCTTGTTTGCTTGAGCTCAAGTCAATAGATACATGAATTGCCAGAGAGCTTTGATATGATCTTAATGTGCTCATTCATCTGTCTTAAATCACTGTTATGCTGATACCTTGAGTAGTTAATCTATTCCAATAGCTAATTCAGTCACTGTAACTTTCAATGGAAATATTCCCTTGTTTAAGCCTGTGAACCCCATGTTTCAACAGTCTTTCACTTTTGACCAAACTCCACAACAAGTGCGTTAACTCTGCCCCTAGATCATCCCACTAGGGTTAAGGTGAAGTAAAATTTTCATTGGGTTCTAATGATTTTCAATGTTTACCTGGATGTGTTCATCCAGGAACTGGAGAAAAGCATTGATGGCGGAGCTCCTAAGCTACGATCCAGGAATGCAGCGGTGGACAGGAGACTAAGGAGGGCACAAGACCGATCAAGAACTCAGCCAGTCACCACTGAGGAAGTAGTCATTGCTGCCACGTAAGTCTCTAAAAGTTACTTTGTTTGATGCATCTTCTCATGTAACTCTCAAGAAGGCAAGAAAGAAAATTAGCTTATTTCCCAAAACTATGCCTTTAAATCAAGCACACCCAACACGCTTTAAAGGGTCAGTTCACCCAAATTACAAAAAAAACATGTTTCTCACTTGTCTCATTGGTTTTTTTCCCGTCCAAATAATTGGTTTTATTTGTGCAGGTTTTCAGATATCCATCCATTCCAATAATCGAACAAATTGATTCTGTGAAGGGTTTGCTGTAGAAAATTTTGAATGTAATTTTTCTAAGTGGGCACCACAAAGGAAATTCATCTCAATCTCAGAGTCAGATATGTCTATAAAACCAAAACTATATGCATGGTTACACACTACTAGGGGTATTAAACAATAAGATTGTAAATATTTGAAACTTGTATGAACAAACGTCATAATGTAGTAACATTTTCTTATTCTGTCATCCTGAAACCTAATCCGTCACATTTTCTGCTCTGGACATAATAAAAAATTTGAACTGTATGCAAAATCCTCTATGAATTCTGAAACGACATTTTGGTTTGAGCCTCCGGCCATCTTTCCGTACACTGATGTATTAACTGTCTACCCTTCAACATGCTGTATACTCCTTTCCATTAACTTGAATCATTCTTTTTCTTAATCACCTGGAAATCACCTGGTTCCTTCCCTCTGTCACCTGTGTGTTTTCTCTGCCACCTGTATATATGTGTGTGCCTTTCTCTCTCCTTGACTATTGTAGCGTCCCCAATCATGTGCCACAAAAGGTGACTATTCACACTGCTGTAGCGCGCATCCCTAGCCCCACCCTAGTTTGTAGGACTGTTCAACCATGCAGGTACATGGCACGCGTGCGTGCTTGGGTATGAATGCTCTCGCCACCCTTTAGTTTGCAGCTAACACTTTTACTGGTTGTTGCTCATTCACCACACCACAGTTTTATTTTAAGAGTGGTATTCTGACTAATATGTTTTAGCCCACAGTGGGAATGGATCTAAGTTCTCAGTAATGTCAAATTCTACTGCACAATGTTTTTTGATGTTTTGGTGCCCTCCTGTGTGATTGGAGGAAATTACATGACTGAATTATTAATTATTATGATTGAGAGGACTAAAAGGGTTTTACTCATGTCATTGTTTTGTTTGTAGTGGGCATGACTCACTCTGCCTGTGTAACCCTTTTTTGCTCTTTGTTTAAAACTTATATTGGGTGTCAAACAGCTCCATAATGCTGTCTGCCATGTAGCATGCCACTTGCTAGCTTGCATGAGCTCCTTCCAGGCTTACCAGATGTCTCCCTTTCTCCCCTACTTCTTTGTCTCTTGGGTGTCATCCTCCCCTCAGCCTGCAGGCATCCTCACAGCAGAGCGCTGCTGCCCAGGAGCAGGCGCGGGAGGCTCAGCTGATGCAGGATTCACATGAGGCCCAGGGCTCTAAGCCAGTGTCCACAATGGAGGGAAAAGACCAGAGTCAGAGTCAGGGTCAGGACGAACCTGACCTCTGTACCCTCAGCCTGGCAGAGAAGATGGCACTGTTCAACCGTCTGGCTCAGCCTCCAATCAAGGTTACCCGCATGAGAGGGGACACACGCCAGCGCAGGACCAATGCTCGCTACCAGACACAACCAATCACACTGGTAGATATGGAGCAGGTAGGGGAAGAGCAGGATAATGTGCAGTTTATCCAGTACATAACAGGAAAGCTGTACAAGCATTTCTTTTGCTTCTTTTTCTTTTTTTTAATGATATTACAGGTTCAAAAGTGTCCAAAGTCAAATTTAAGTTAAATGTATATAGCTCAAAATCCAAAATTTGTCTAAGGAGGTTTTACATTGTCTAATAACGTCTGACATCCTGTAATTGTAGACTCTAAATTAAGGTCAGAAAAACTCAACTCACAAAACAAAAAAGAGGAAGGAAAAAGTAGTGGGGGGGGGAAATGAGGACCCTCGACAAGAGGAAGAGAGGAGGTATCCCTTTTCCAGTATGGATAGACATATAATAGGTGTCATATATATACACCTTTGAGGTTTACGTGGAGACATAAAATTGTGAGAAGTAACTGATCAGAGGATCTGAGGGGACCGTACTGACTATACGGACTGCGGATACTGGTGACAGTGCAGGGAGGCCAGTACAGGGGAGATATTATTGTACTCCTTGGTACCAGTGAGGAGCCTTGCTCCTTTGAACCAGCTGCAGGCAAGACAGTGCTGACTTACTGACTCCCACAGGGAGTTAAGGTAGCCAAGATGTGAACAACCAAAAGCATGCAAGACAATCAACTGAACTCCAACAGAGAGAATTTCGTAGCAGTCATCAGAAAACAATATGGAGAAAAAGAATTACACTTTTAAGTAAATAAAGTACATAACGTATATTATTAAGCAAATATTTAGTGTAATAAGCCAAAGTTACAGTGTATAGTATAGGCAGTATAGGCAGTTACAGTATAACTTATTCCATTTATCAAAATGGAAAATACATGAACCAAATATTGTAGCATGTACATGTTTCTGCTCCAGGAGTCCTCAGACATGGACAACAGGGATGAACAGGAGCTATGTGACAGCCCAGTAGAGCAAATACAAGTAAGGTTCCTCTGAACAATCACCATACATTTGCCTGAGACAGGGAAGGCTGACGCAGCTCGAGAAGTCTTCTCAGAAATGGCCATACATTTCAGTCGACATCATTTGCTGAGCGGCATCTCATTTGTGGCCCATCTGTATGTTCTGTGATTTCATTATGAATGGACATCGCATGGCCTAGCTTCTGATAAAGGTCTGACTCAGCTCTTCATCATCTCACTGTGACGATAAAGAGGTTGTGATGTGGGGCCTGCCAGCAATATTTCAGCAAGGCTGAGGGCTTGAAAGACGCCTCTGTGGTGCGAGAGAGGAGAACAGAAGTAGTTCAACTCTTGTTCACCGCTCCGTGGACTGAAAGCGGCTATTTGTCTTCATCTCATTCGCATCTAGCAACTGTTTCCGGGAGATGAAATGAGAGGGAGAAAGTTGAAGTGAAAAGAAAAAGAAGTTAAAGGAATTTTGCACAAGTTTTCTCAACAGTTTTACACATTCCATGGATGTTTACTGTTGTTTCTCATATGTTACTCAGCAAAAACATAAGGTAAAAATATAAACTATAAGGTTAATTCTTCACATGTTAATACTTCACGTGTATTTGATGAAAGTAATGCTTATAAGAGAGTGTGTCTTTTGGCTCCAGCTGGTTGCATTGTGCACGGGGGAGGGTTGCTGGCATGGCTTTGTGATTTGGGCTGCAACTGACCAGCGAGATAGGCTGCCCTTTGATGCTCAGGAAGTGCAGTGAGTCCGGCAGGCGGTGATTAGTCAGCGTGATTCTCTCTATTTTGTGTGCGTGTGCACTTTGCCAGAGCAGTTTCTCAGCCTCTGTAGCAAACTGCCACACTTCTTTCTTTGTCTGTGTCTCTTTCTGCTTCCCCGTTCCATAGCTTCAAAATGGTACAGGCTCTCGGTTTGGACACTTCCCCTCCTCATCCTCCTCCTCTGCACTGAGAGCAGAAGGCACCGTATCCACTGACCATGCCGGAGACATCCACATAACCAGAGCATCAGCCCAGTTTGAAAACCTCCCTCCCAGCTTTGAAAGGTTTCTGCCCCCTTGCCACCCAGACGGCCAGGCCTTGAGGTCCCAGGAATTCGTGGACCACCAGAGATACAGAATCTTGCCCCACGAAGAAGACGGAGCCGATCTGGGAGGAGGGAAAAGAAAGCTGCCCTCTCCTGAGGGAGCGTTCAGGCAGGCCACTCAGCCCCAGCCACAGACTGGAAGAGAAAGGAGGGAGGGGGGGGGGGAGTTGGAAGAGGTGGAGCAGTGGCTGTCCAGAGGGAGGGCGGAGGGAGCCGTGCAGAGCTCAGAGAGCCACATGCTTCTGGAGAGGCAGGAGCAGAGGGGATATCTCAGGGAGGAAGGACACTACCCTGACAGCCAGAGGAGCAGGGCCGTCAGTGGGGGTAAGAACAGCAGAGAGGGAACTGAAAGCTATTTGAACTTTTTATTCTGCTTCCGTTATATTCTAGACCTACTCCTTTGGTGTCGGAGATTTGTACCTTTTTTCCTTTCTTTTCTCTCATTTACAGAAAGTGAATTTTGATTTTCTTTTTAATAAATTACAGATTGTGTCATTTCAAAGCTTTTCCATAATTTATACAGTATCATGCTTTGCAAAGAATTTTAAACCATATCAGCTATGGCAATACCATTCCTTGACACTGGTCTGTTTTTTTTTTCCCCTGTGTACAGATGTAGTCAGTATATTTTTGTTCTATGTGCAAAAGGAGATGTTTGCAAAAATCTGGTTTTTCGTATGTTTTATCCACAAAAGTGTATGAGGGATTTTTCGATAAGTTGTTGTGGGTTTAACAGGATGAAATTTAGAAAAGCAAAAGTGATGTTTTATAGGAGAATGAAACAGGCTTTAAATATTTAAAGAGCAAGTTGCAAGACTAAATTAACTTTGGTGTCAGTGTCAGTCAAGAGTCAACAACCATTTCTCACTCAACCATATTTCCTGTGTGTGTGTTGTCTGTGAAAATTTTTTTGTAAAAGTTCTGGTTTTCAGGCTTCTTTTTTTTGTCCGAGCGGCAGTGAATTTGAACCAGACAAGTTGATTGTCTGTTGTCAGAAATCAGTCTCATGAACAGAAAAGAAGATCTGCCACTGTCTGTGGACTGGGGACAGGGTGATAGAGCAGTATGGATGAACAAACAAAGATCAGGCAGTTGTGCATCGACCAGAGAGCTCCAGTGCTTGTACAAAACAGTGCGGGTTATTAGATTATAGCCGTGACAGGGACGTTTAAAGCTGTGAAAATTGTCTGCGCTGCTTCTCACCAGCCAGTGAAAGCCTCTTGTTAAGTGTGAAAGATGTTCGCTCCCATGCTGGTTTTGCTGCTGAATTTGCACTGTGAGAGCAATGACTGTACTTTTATGCAAACCCCTGTAGTCATGGAATTTTTGGAATACTGTGTTATTTAAAGGGGTGTATTCTAGACAGTTTGAATGTATTTTAAATGCTTTTTTTCTTCATTTAAGTAATTCCTAAGCGGATCATCCAATCCCCCAAGGGAATCTTGTTAACATCTTTGTAGTTGCTGTCAAGTTTATTGATTCTACTCACTCCTTTGTGTGCGCTCGTCTGCTTGTGCTCACAGAGCTGCCGGAGTCAACTGTGGTGACATCCAGAGCAGCATCTGGTTCGCCCAGGACTGTGTGTCAGCCTCCAGCACCAGATACACACACGGACGGCAGCGGACACATAGCCAGCCTGGTTCAGTCTGAGCAAGGAGACGACCTGAGCGACATGATGACAGCCAGACACATGTCCATCAAAGAGAGGTGAGCCTGGTCAGCTGTTTTTTATTTTTAGGCTTGGAGTGGGTAGAGACTTTTTTTTTTTTTTTTTTTTTTTTCCTTATAAGGGCATATGCAAGTACTGTTAAACTTTTACTTTAATCTGAATTCCGTCAGCCTTGCTTAAAATGTATTTCCTTTGGATCATTTGGTTAATTAATATAGCCAACGAAACTAAGGCTGAAGGAAGAGAAGATTCCCTTTCGTTCTCTGCTAAAATATGGGTTAGATGGATACAGAAGATGAGACCATGAGGACAAGACAGAGTGAGTTAGAGGGTTATTAGAGTTTTTTTTATTTTCAGCCACTGCTGCTGAGCTGCTGGGTTCGCCAAAATGAGGAGTGGAGTAAAACAGCAGCAGTATGCTGGATATGGAATAGATAGAGTGGACCTTTACAATCACACTGAAACTTTTGAATGCTACTAAACCTTAGTGCACAAGGCTACAAAAGGTAATTTATTGAGATAAGTAAATATCTTTAATAAGAATTTTGCAGGCAATCCTCTATGCCCACAAAAGCGTACAGGATTGCCTGTAGGGTGAACAGATCAGTTGTAGTCAGTCCCTATATTTTCCCATTCTTTCTTTTAAATTATTATTATTACGTTACCGATTTGTAGCTCATTAAACGCTAATGCTGGGGATGTCCAGTGTTTTAGTTACTGTCCACAAATCCCATAAGAAACCAAAATCAACACTGTGTTAGTTTGTTTCTCAATACTTTGTCCACTTCCCTAACCCTTCTGGGTGCTTTCTGCACCAAGCCTAATGGTTTCTACTGAAGACGCTAATAGACAAAAAAAACCTATCCCAAATTTATATTTTTGTTTGAAAAAAGGCCAATTAATTTCTGTTTGAAAGAGGTGTTGATTTATTGTAATGGTCCTTTTGGAGGCTGCAATTTGTGGTGCTATTGAACTGTCCATCCTATTATGAATAAAGGTTGACAAAACTAAAGGCACACCTCTAAGTATAACCCAGTACAGTTCAACAGCACCACCAATTACAGCCTCCAAAATGACTATTTAAATAAATCAGCATCCTCTTTTTATCTGTGTACCTAATTAATTGGCAAGTGTGTGTAGATTAATTAAATCGCTGTGTGTCGATAACTATTTCCCTGAACTTGAGAATCAGTATTTTTGTTGAAGAACTAGACCTAAAACCTAAAATGGGTATGACGTGGATTTATTTCATCACTGGAGTAATGTGTGGTCAAGAAAATCACTTGCAAATTTATTTTTTTGCATCAGCAAGGAAAATATTTGAAGCGATTTAACGTCGGTTTTAAGCCATTTTCTCAATCATACATGAGTATTTTAAAGGAAACAAAATATACAACATCAGAAAAAACAACGTTAGATGATGCATGGTGTAACATTACGTTATCATAACAGCACCAGTTCATAAATTACTTGATCCTCCTGTTAATAATCGTTATAAATCATTCTTGGGTGGGGATAAAAAGTAAACAAAACAGTTCTGTCTTGCTGTTGTTTCATCTTAAACAAAGCACTCCGGGATGCTTTTGCTTCAACAGATTGTGCATAGCAGTTGAACTGCTGTTGTGATCCATTTCCAATTTGCAGAGTTTTGGTCTCTGGTTTTGTAGCAGCAGCTCGTTTTCCGGGGAATCCACGCTTTGCCTTCTTTGCGACAGGCAAAGGAGACATCCCAGCCCTTACCGACGGTAGTTTAACGTTTCTCTTTTGATGTTTCTCAAGAACCGCTCATCCAAAAACCTACACAGTCCACACTGCACTTCCTTGGGTCCTCAGCGATATACATTGAAGAGGAGACAGACAGATTTCTGTATTTATTAGTAGGATGAAGGAACATATCACACAGTGCAATAATGTGACTCACTGATGTGTATTTTAATAGTTTTTGGAGCTCTATGGCACAGAGTAATAAGATACATCAGGCTTTGGATACACACACTACTTGTTATTAGGATCTATTGTTGGTATAGTTCTTAATGGAATTTGTTGACAATAAGAAAACTATAGAATATCATCACACTCATACTTTAAAGAAATACCACTGATGATACATAGCATGGTCGTACAGCCTGAAAATTCGTCAGTTTTAAGTTTTCTGTTTTATTCATTTATGTATATATTTATTTATTGTGTGGGCATATGCTCACTTAAGCACGTACCATGCTTTCACAGTATGATCTAAAATGATCGCGTACAACTTTTAACTGGAGCCCAGTATTGGATTCCCCAACACATGACATAATTACGTAAGTCCAGTTATGTCACATGGTGTTAGCGTGCACAGCCTTCCGGTTTGACTGGTAAACACAGTGGGCAGCGATCAGACTAAATTGATTGATGACATAATGGAATAATATATAACCTGGTGTTAAAGGGTACGTATTATCTGTACCACTCTTCTTATACTTTCTGTCACATCTAATGCATTTTTCCTCCTCCTAGATTGTCTTTGAGTCGCTCTCAATTTCAAAGCATTTTGCTGAAGGCAGGATCTGTATGCCAGTTACAGTTGGTGACATCTATTCAGTGTTACTTTCATTCTGTTTTTGGCATTTCAGAGAAGCCCCCTGGGGCAGAACAGTACGTCCTACTCACTGGGTCAGAGGGGTGGCTGTAAGAGGGGCAGAGGGCACTGCCAACACCCTGACCGCTCCCTTATGGGTATCGTCTGCTCCCCATTTAGAGATGAGAGCTCAATAATTGAACCTCTGTTCTCGTCGCTCTATATTATACAGTCCTGGTTGAAGTTATTGGCACCCCTGAATTTTAAGTACAGAATTTAAAATAACTTTAGAAAAAATTTCAACCAGGACTGTACTTCAGTTTGTGATTATCTAAGCATCCATGCATTATATGTAACACTAGTTTTCTGCTACTCCTCAATTAAAAGACTGCAAGTCCAAATAGGGATTTTATGTTACTACTTGCCACATTGCAAACTTTCCTCACTGATTTGCCTACACGTACTTTTGCTAAAATAAAACCCAACATCTTTTCTGTTGTTATAGCTCCTTGTTTAAACCAAAGCTGGTCAGTCTTCCAGCTCCAGTTACACTGACTTGACACCTCTGAGTGATGTTTATGTCTAATTGTACTTTAGCTGTCATTGGTCTGTTTATCTGTGAGCCAGAACTGCGTAGTATTTCTAACTGTGCTGTGCTTCCTCTACTTAGTATTTGTTATCTTTCCTGCAGACTGTCCTGTAGATGCGACTGAAAGACGTGTGGGAACATCCCTGTTTTTTTTTTTTTTTTGCCTCAGTGTTGTGACAGCAAGGTTGAGGTTTTACTGAGTTCTAACCTTGTGCAGTGGGCTGTCCGTCTTCATTTCACACGCTGCTATATTGCTTCAATGTACAGACAACGCACATATTCAGCTAATTTCCGGCAAAAAAGCGAATTTTTCAAAATTTCAAACAATTTCTTTAATTAGAACTTGATTTCTGGAGTAACAACATTGAAATGTTCTTGCCTAAATTTGGCAGTGCTATTACAGTGATGTGTTGCTAGTGTCAGATAAAAGCTCCAAAAATATGGGTTTACAAAGATAACATTTCATTTGGCTTCTTTCTTATTCTCAAATGTAAAGTAGTGGTTTTTAAACATTATCAACATGGCGTTTTAATTGGGGAAAATGCGGTTGGAAATTTATTTTTTATTTATTTATTATTTTTTTTTTAGGCTTTTATTGAATTTAAATCATAAATGAAGGGTTTTTTGGTACCCCTTACCCACTTTTTTGTTTTGAGTCGTGTGAGTCCAACAATGTCTCTCTAAATCACTGCATCTCACACCATGTTGCTTAAGCATACTGGATATTTGAGCTTTTTTTTTTTTCTCCTGATCCCCTATTAGGAATTTTATATTAACTTTTCCACACTTTCTGCCCCTCTCTCCCCCCAGAGTTGCCTTGTTGAAGAAGAGTGGCGAGGAGGACTGGAGGAATAGGATCAATAAGAAGCAGGATGTGGTGAAGGTTGCCATGGGTGAGCAGCATGCTCAGCTCTGGGAGGTGGAGCAGAGCTTCAAGAAGAAGGTAACCGCCTGACCTGCACACTCACTCCTGTCTTAACACAACAGACAAGCCTGAGACTGGCAGTCATCTGCCTGCGACTGTTATGTCGATCATGTCTGTTGCATTGTGTTTTTCATGACTGTTTTGTGCCTTCATGTCATCTTAAAAGAATGGTAGAGTGTCCTACTTGAACTTTTTTCTACTTATGAGCAGAAATCAAATTGTGCTTCAAATTCCCATAATGGCATCTTGAAACAAGTTCAAACACATAAACACCTCCGGGGAACAGCTTTTAACTGTCACTGTATCGCTTTATGCCCATGAGACTTGAAGGAAGCACTAATAAAGTGGCAGCAACATGCCACTGAGGTTTCAGTAATTTGATTTGAGCCACAGTATCACATTATGACAGCAAGTATTTCCTGTATCAGCCTCTGACGTCAGGCTCTTCATAAACATACTTTGGGTATGTTTTTAAACATCTTTTGCTGACATGTAACTCTGAAGACAAAGAGGCTGACATCTATTAAAATATCAGTTCTGCAGAATATACCTGCAAAGACACGTGGAAAGAATTGAGGATATCTCTAAACAGAGAGGTTGTGTATTGTCCATGTTTGTGTCTTTCGATCTCTTTGTCTCCTTATCTTCTGTCTCGTAAACAGCTGCTGCATGTTTTTGTGCTTGAATTTTATCAAGATTTCATATGCTTTTATTCAAGTCATGACCATAGTTTATATGTGTGTACATATAGCATATTGTGTGGCTGCCCATATTGAAGAAATAATTCAATCAAATTGAAACTTAACTTTCAATTTTTTGTGCATATGTGACAACATTAAAATAAATAATAGTAAAATTAAAAAAAATCTAAAATAAATTACAATTGAAAAAGCATAACTCTCAATGACAACTCTGCCAGCAAACAATTTCCAGTGTACTCCAGTGTAGCATAACACTGCCGTAAAGATAATGAAATTGAATGTTTGGTTGTTTTTTTTTAAACTGGCTAATTATTTGCAGCCTACACTTGAAAATGAAATTGCAAACTGTACTTTTGCATTTGAATTTGTTTATATCTTTTTTTTTTAATTTTTTCTAAGAAGTCAATTTTATTCAAATTTATTTAAATTTGATTAGTGGCAGCTTTAGACTTCCATACATATTGTAAAAGCTTAATTTTCCCCGGAAAATCCATGTATTTGCTACAGTAGTTTTGATTAGAGGTGATCGAGATGGGAGCACATTAAGCTGAATTCGAACACCTCATTTTGGCTAAATTACACAAATATTAAAAGGTAAACTCTATTTTTTTTCTCAGAAAAAGGGTACTCACTTTGTACTTTTAAAATAAAAACTGTGTGACTAATTGTCCAGAGTCAGTGACAGTAATGACTAACTGTTCAGTGTAATGTAGCCTCTGTAATTTGTCGTGCCTGTCTTCAACCTTTCTTTCCAGTCAACTGCATGTTACATGTAACTTTTCATTTTTCTGTTTGCCTTTGTCTCTGCTTGCATGTCCTTTACCTTTTTAAAAAAAAAAAAAAAAAAAGAATAAAAGTCATTTCATCCTCTGCATGTTGAGTTTGTTTCTGTGTTGACGTCCTCGGCGTGTTTTTGAAGGGAGGGGCTGGGCGGGACGGTACATGCACCTCTCTGTTTAGACATATTCACAACGGCTACCTTCACAGCTGTTTTTGTTTCCAGCTGCTTATCAGGGTTTGTTCAGATCGGCTCGTCACTTCTGTCTGTCAATATTCTGATTTCAGCTTTTCAGTTCATTCAAGGTCAGGAAGAGCTTTGCTTTGATGCTCTGATGCCATTTTGAGTGATAAGACACAGTGAGTTTGAATTGCCTTTTCTGGATTTTTTTAAAATACAAAACATGTTTTAATCAAATCAGGAAAAATAAATACTTTTTATTCAAGTTCAGGAAGTAACTAAGTAGAGGTCAAGGGTAAGGACAGCTCATGGTGTTCAGCTTGTTTTCATCCTCAAATTCATCAGAGCCAGTGGACACAATTCAGTAAGGTTCCTGCTGTAGATCAAACAAGAGCTACACTACAGATGAGACAGACAAAATGAGCAGAGTCAAACAAAAAGAAACAGTAGAGCATATAAAGACTCACATTGTTTCAACCAAGAACATGGTTTTGATGCAAGTGCCAGTCTTGTTACATCACACCTACATGCATCATGCGATTCGGCCACAGTATTATTTTTGGGACAACACAACCTTCAGAAAGCATGTACCTTCTCACCTGCGGTTGCTTGTCTGTAGGATGATGAAGCACTGATGATGATCGATGAGTTGGCTGTATCTGACCAGCTATGGGTAAGGCCAGTGTGCAAGGCCAGAATCACACACACACACACACACACACACACACACACACACACACACACACACACACACACACACTCACACAAACTGCCGTGGTATTTATCAAATGCATTTAAATTGGATTAGTCATCTAAACTTTACATCTTAAACTGAATTTCCTGGCTGCTAACTCTTTTGAAAATACATCGTTGTTGTTTGTGTGTCTGTGCACATGTGGTGGTATCGTTGGTGGTTCTCTGTGTGGGTATTTCCCTTTACGTTCATGGTGATGAATCACCCCGCCTGTGCTCATTGGCTTTCAGAATTATGGCTGTGTCAAGGAGTTCTCATACTGTCTCACATACTGTGGATGGTTGTGTGTCAAATTTCACATTTGGTTCTAAAATTGAACCATTATTTGTCTCTAATCAACATAACTTTACTAGAGATATTATTTTTTAATTTGTGAGCTGTGTATTAAAGTTGGAGTAGGACTACAATCATTATCCCTGTTCTAAAATCTCAATGGCCAGAACTGTTGACATTTAATCGATTCAAGCTCCTCAGGGCTGTAGGTCATGTCCTAGGTTTAATAACATGAAGAGTTTGCATTCGAATAATACAAATATTACACATGATGAAGTTTTGAACCGGTTTTTTATGTTCAAGCAGACTAAATATCTTAAAATTGGACTTTTTAGACAAAAAAGCAAACAAATGACCTAATCAGCTAATATTGACCGGCTGGTGAACATAGTGGAGCATTTCGCAGCTAAATTCTCAGGAGTTGGTGGAGAGCAAAACAGAGCTAAAAGGAGAGTGAATATTAGGCTTACATTCATCAAGTGACCAGAACCATGACTCAGAATGAACAATAATGTTGCTGTGTGTCTGCTGGACGTATGACTAGGCAACTATTTGCTAAAACGTTCGCCATAAAGACTTCATAAGTTGATAATATGTCTGTGTGTGTTTATAGCTCGTTTTGCTTCCCTCAAGTGGGTAGAAAATCAAATAATATGATTTAAAATAAAACAAATGTAGTATTCTTTACCCAAATTAGATACCTGGCAGGGTATGGAAGGCTTTAAAACAACATTTGGACCATGACTATAATGTTGTGGCAATAATGTTTAGATTAAATGTAACTGAACAGTGAAATAAGGGAATAACGTTGATTTTTATTTTTGAAGAGGTCCTTCAGTGCTTTATGTTAATCTTCCATAAAATTGGGGAATTTGTGAAATAGATTAAAAAAAAAAAAAAAAAAGGTTAATATTGGAGCAGCACAGGCGAAGTTACCTTGACTTCAACTCCCTAGTATGTGTCAGGCTCCAAAAACAATGAATGCTACACTTTCAATAATGAAACTAGATAGTGTCTTTCATTAGACCTTCCCTGCCTCTCTCAAACTCCACTCCTCCAGTTTGTAACGCAGTCTTTTTGTTATAAATTTCTGATCACTAGATAACCTTGATGAAAGGCTGAGCTATCTTACTTGGGTGGGTTTCCTCTGTGGCAATTTTTTTCCCATATAGCTAAGGCTATACGGTTGCTGTACTCTTGACGATGTTGTGTGTGTGTCTGTGTGTATTTCCTCTATCTGTGGCCTCTATAGGAGCCAGTCTTTGCCTCTACTCTTTCTCCTGCTCCCGAATCTCCTTTCCATAGCCCTTCCCCTGATGAATCAGCCAGCCAGGTACGAAGTTGCACCAGATCTTTCTGGCTCTGAAATCACTAAGCACTAAGCTTCACTAAGCTCTGAAATCCATGCACAGATCACAAACCGCATTGTTTAAATAGGCAGCTTCATTATTTGATTTTAAATCACTCCTTGAGAAAGAATATCTGTAAAATGCCATGTACATAGAATAAAGCTTTTCAAAATTCTGCCATTCCTGCGTGGTAAATTGGAACAGTTTCACCACAAATAGTACACTATCTTTGATTTTTTTTTTTTTTTTTTTTTTTTTCTGCTCCGTCAGTTGCAGCTGTGCTGGCAAAGCAATTTTGGCAGGAGAACCTTATGATTACTAGTGGTCTGCAGTCCTTCACAGCCACCCTGCCCCTGTTTTGTGCCACTCAATATCCATCCCTGTCCCAAAGCTTCATCACTTTTCCTATGACGACAGCATGGCAGCCTCCTGCAGCTTCAGCTTGTGGAGAGCTTACTTTTTCTACCATATACACAGCTGCTATCTTATTTTTCATCCTTATCTTGAATCCTCATCCTTTCTTACCTTCCTCATCCCCTCCTTTGGTTGTGAAGGTCACCAGATCTCCTAGACCTATGCAGGTGGATGAGAGACACCCCTGGAGACGGAAGGTGACTCACCCAGCCATGTTAATACTGTATACAGCACTGTCACAAATACCCACTCCCTAGCGATAGCATGCACAAGGTTTATCAAAATTAACGCCAAATTAACGCCGATTACTATAAGAAATTGTCTGCTAATGTCCGTTGTCCTCACTGTATTAACTAACATTATGTTCATTTTTAATTTCATGAGGGACACTAAAATACTTTTAAAGGTCAATTACTGGGTGTAACATTTACCCTCACAGTCATGTGCATCCAGCAGAAGACAATACTCATCAATTATTTCCTCCGGATGTTGGTAAAAGGCTTCACGGGATTAATGTGGTTCATGTGTGTTAGTTTCCCCCCTTTGTGATCCTTGTTTTGCTTGACTACTTTGTCTGTTTGTGAATGTGGCCCGCTGTTAAAGGAAAATTCCACATTTCAACACTTTAACACTGTTAAAAACAGTCAATGGCAATGTAAGATGCAGTCCTTGTTTGAGTTCACATCACACGTCACGTCACGTCACGTCACATGTATTCAGTGTAACTGACAGCAACTTCTCTCCTTTCTTAGAGAATAGCTGAGGCTGAGATGGAGTGCCAGAGGATTGAGGCTCAGATGTCTATCCAGGAGAGGAAACAGCTGATAGTGGCCCAAGAGGAGGCCTGGAAGACCAAAGGCCAAGGAGCCGCCAACGACTCCACCCAGTTCACTGTGGCTGCACGCATGGTGAAGAAAGGTTAGAGGGCAAACTGTGAACACACATATTCTCCTAAAAAATTCTTTCTCCGTCTTTCATAAGCATATGCACACAGGCTGAAATGCATTCAGTCTTTTCACCACAGAGAGGTAAGTCCAAAGTTCAGTCTTGGGGAAGATGATTCTCCTTTTCCCTCCATCAGAACCAGAAACACCAGGCCACAGCAGCTGCTCGGAGGCCTCTCCTGAGGCAGAAAATTATTTAATGGTTGGAGTTTTTTCCTATTAGCTCTGGAGTCAGCCGGGGGGGGGTTGAGTCGATGGAAGGTTTCATTTGTGTTTTGGAGGAATTGGTGGGCTTGACCAGTTTATGGCTAATGGAGAATGGTATAGGAAGGATCCACATTAGAAACAATGGTCTTTTCCAACTTTTCAAGCATCATTGAGAGTTCTTCTATTCACTAGCTCTGGTAGCCTTTTAGGTTTTACCATTTAATTCAGTGTCAGTGTCTTGTTTTTGGCCACAACAGGCAGCCGTTTCCTGCCATAAAAAAAGCACACTGTAGACTACCTGCCCAGCAACAAACAGCAGACAAAGATTGCAAGTAGCTGGTGAACATGGTGGGGCATGTAGCAACTAAAGAGACAGACATTTTCCTCAGGAGTTAATGTAAACCAAAACACAGCTATCCTACAGGAGAATAAATATGACTGACATCAACTAGATAGCCAGAAACAGGACTCCAAATAGATGCTAATGTTGCTCTGTGTCTGCTAATGTGTAAATAAGCAACTGTTTTCTATATTTATAAGGTGCTAATATGTCAGTGTTGTGTTGACAGCTTTTTACGCTGCCAGCAACTCGCCAGATTATCAATTAATGCTGGCTTACATACACTGGTGGCATATTGCAGGTGCTAAAAGCCCTGGACCTGCTGTTTTTTCTATGTAAGCCTACAAAATGACTTCAACATATGCCACTTGCCTGTTTCCCCAGCATTGGAATCAGAAAAGCAGCACTTTTTTAAATGTTTGAGCTTATGATTGGCACATCACTTCATTGGCATGTACAGATGTCACCCTGCTAGCTGGTATGTGCTATGCTTTACAACGCAGCCAGTGGGTGTTGTCTTTTAGAGTGTGACTGTTCCTAAATATTGGTAGTACACGGGACCCTCCTAGCAGTGGTTAACTATTATGTTTCTCTTTCACTGGTTATAATGCATCTTTCAATAACGGTTCTCACAAAGTCACAATCAATGTCCTAACGAAAGGAAACTATGAAAAAAAAAAAAAAAAAAAAATTAAAAACCTATTTGGATATTTCACCATTTGAAAAGGATAACCAGTGTAACCATGTCATGCCGTTTGAGTCACTGCATGCTTAAAGCTGTCTGTGGTCCTTCATCAGGGTTGGCCTCCCCCTCTGCCGTACAGTCTCCAGCGCCATCCAAACCTAAGAACAGTAGCCCTGCCATCTCCAAACCACAAGAAGGTCAGTTCTTTCCTGCTATCTCACTCATCTATTCTACTTTACATTTTTTATGTCTACTTGACATGTTATTTTCTGCCCACACTCTTGTATCCTCTGCTTACTTGTTATGTCACTGTGCTATCACGTAAAACCGTTGAGTTAATTTAGTTAGTACAGCTGCCTCTCCAGTCTGATTTAGACTTAATGACATGACTTTGTTACATCCTCAGCTGTCACCCGACACACATTCTCCAAAAATAAAATTCTACATACAATGAATGAAGTGAAATCTTGTTTTGAACTGATTTGGATTCCTGTGTTATATGATTTCCGGTTCTGCGCCATTGAGTTGATAGTTTGTCCACCCGTGCTAAATTTACAGTTTTTGAATTTATTCTGGCTCAGATCTCATTTGGACACTATGTAACTGATTGTCTTTGCTTCTCTTTCAAAAGACATGGAGGAGATGTCTGATACTGAAGGTCTACCCCTACTTTTTTTGTGTTGCACCGTATCCACAATTCATCATTATCTCCAAACCCACCATATCATCTACACTAATGTGGCCGATGTTGCTGTGAGACTTCTATTAGGTTACAAAGCCTAATAGAATAAACCCATGGGAAAGTGTTTACTTTAATGAATATGCATGATTCCGTATGGCCAGAAGAAATCATATTCAGCGGCTGTTAAATGTGAAATGCTTGAGACTATGTTCACATTTACTTCATTGTGACTCTCTGCGTGTGTTTGTGTGTGTGTGTGTGTGTGTGTGTGTGTGTGTGTGTGTGTGTGTGTGTGTGTGTGTGCGTGCGTGCGTGTGCGTGTGTGCAGAGATCAAGGCCATATCAGATCTGAACCTGGAGTCGGACAGGAAACTGGATAAGCTGGAGTCATTCCTAGGCAAACTGAACAGTAAAGGTCAGTCTTGTTCAGCATCCTGTCTACAAGTTCGTCGTGCTTCAGCTTTGCACCATACTTGGTGACTGAGTGTGGAATTTTTCCTGTCACACTGTTCAAATAATAAAAAATGATGCCACATTATCACCATACAATTATTAATAGATTCATACAAGGATGCATATCTCATTCTTAATCAATGTATAACTGAGACCAAACTTAATGCATTAAATTCAGTGTTCTTTAGTTCACTATGATTCATTTAAGATGAGAGAATCTATTAGTGTTGCTCTTTTCCAGGCAGATATTGCATGCATTTAGTATTTTCATACTTTAATTCACAATCCATAAGAGTCCTAGTGGATTTGGTGAAACCTTTGGTTACTGGAGATGACAGGAAGCATGTTTCAATAGCGCCGCTTTCAGATATGCACCTCGTGACAAAAATGTAAAGGCTGTTTAGCATGTTGGTTTCATGTCTGAATAAGCATCAGAGTCACAGAGTAACATTTCATTTTACTTAATTAGATGTCGTCAGATTAACAGAAAGGATGCAGTAGCTAGAGGTTAAATATGTGCCTTCATAAGCGCACTGTAACAAATGTATTGCTTGATTATCATGTGATATGTACAAAGAAAATGGATTTCTTTAATAAACCAGGAAACACTGTGAAAGAGCCAGTTTTAAGTTGTGGGAGAGATTCCTCTCATATCAAATCAGGATGTTTTCCTTTTTTTCCCCTTTCAGTGCAACCAGGACAAAAAAGATTTTTTTTTAAAACAACCTTTATACAATTCTTTTAGAACCACGGTACTAACCCTAATCATATTTGTTTTTTTTTAACTCAGGGCTTCCACTCATACATCAGATCATTCAATCACTGTGGCATTTTCAGTCCTGTCAGGTCTGCATGCACCAGCTTTTGCCTTCGACAATGTTGACAGACACAGATAGTATCAAAAATTAGTTTTCATATAATAAAAATCAAGAGGATTATAATTTTATAATTTTATAATTCCTTTATGCATGCATAGAAATAAGACTTTTTAGTAGCTTTATGAAAATTTTCTTCGTTAAGAAAAGTTACAATATAAATTTGATATTTATTCATAAATAAGTAAGTCTTACCACTTTCATTAGCAGTAGATAAGCTAAGTGGTGTTTGTACAAGCTTTGACAAATAGTCTGTAGTAGTAACATAAATGAATTCTAGATAATGTATGATGCTGACACAGCCTCGTCTTGTACCTTCCCAGTGTCCGGACTGCCAGAAGCTACCATCACAGTGACAGAGAAGAAGGTAAAGGAAGTGATGACCCTCGAAGATGAAACTTTCTCTAAGTTCTACCGCCAAGTGGAGGAGCTCCCCTCTGTCACCAACAAGGTGGAGTTGGATGACGACTTTGATGCCATCTTCGGTCCCCAGGTGCCAAAGTAAGTTCAGTAAAATAACCTCCGACTAAACCATCAGTATGAGACCTCTTTCCTGTTAATCCCGACCCTTCACCTCTGACCCCCTCCCAGGCTGACCTCGGAGATGGTGCAGCACAAGCGAGCGGTGCGCCCTGCGCGGAACGTCCAGTCGTCCAGGAACCCTCTAAAGATGCTTGCTGCCAGGGAGGACATCAGACATGAGTACACAGAGCAGAGGCTCAATGTGGGCCTGCTGGAGAGCAAGAGGATGAAGGCTGAGAAGAGTGAGTGAGAATGGATGAGGAGCTGGAGAATACATGAGATGAATATGCTTAGGGATGCAACATGTAACAGGCTTGTTTGTCAAGATTAATTCTATATTTGCACGATTAAACTTTTAATACAATTCTTGATGTAACACCATTAAATCTTGAATGTTTTCAAGTGAAATTTGTACATTATCAATCACAATATCAGTCTCTTGAATATGTTCCAATTTGTTTATGGCATCAAATTCTTCTCATTAATCAGAATCCAATCTTGGCCTATCCCATGGGAATTGCACATTTTTAATAAAGTGCAGTAAATGTTTGTCTGTGATCTTGTTTTCCCCTTTATGTCAACCTGTGAAGCCTTGTGAAAAGTTGTTGAACACGGCAGATGCATGAGCTTTTATAGATGTGACCCTGCAGAAACGCAATGACAAATATCCCCGTCTTCTTGTGAAGAGTTGTAATCCTGTAATCATGTAGTGCAATAAATGTCTGGTCTTGTCTTGTCTTTATGATACTGGCAGAAAGATGTATTGACCTGTTGAACACCCGGTGTTTGAAACAAAAAGGCTTCCGCTTTCACAGCGCATGGACGACAACAGAACATACATCTCAATCTCAAATACAAAATTAAGCGTCACTGATATTATACAATCTATAAATAATCTCCCCATGCTGTGAACTAACCCACTCGAGCTACTTGGGGACTTTAACTGACCCACATCTTGCATCAGATATGGCACTGGAGTCAGTTTCCCGTCATTGTGCGGAGCAACCCTCAGAATCTTCGTTGTGTTGTTTTTTGAGCTGCACATGGTCGGAGTGACGTCAGAGAACCTACAAAGTCAAAAGTCGTGTAACTTCCTCCTTCACCTCCGACAGCAGCAATAAAAACATTGAAACTGTCTCTGGAGTATTTGCCGCTGTCATATAGACACCTTCATTGTCATGCCTGAAAGATCATGTGTGCCTAGCTGTTGCTTCTGTACTTATCTTTGTATTAGGGCTAAACATAATGATTTAATGTTTTGTGTTATGACCTTTCTCTCTGTCTCATGTCCCCCCTCTATGTTTTTTCTATTCATTGCAGTGAATAAGAACTCTGGTTTTTCTGAGGTGGCTCTGGCTGGTCTCGCAAGCAAGGAAAACTTCAGCAATGTCAACCTGCGCAGTGTCAGCATCTCCGAACAGATGTCCAACAACAGTGCTGTACCTTACAAGAGACTCATGCTCTTGCAGGTCAAAGGTCAGTTGAACCGACAGGCTTCTTCAATCGCCCAGAAATGGGTGCACCTGCATCCACAACAGGCTGTTTTTATCGTCTGTATTTTTTTTGGGGGGAAGTCTATATTAGATTGACTCTAAAAAGTGTAGTTGTAATGGGCACTCACTAATAGAGAGAGAGAAAAATACATATATATATTTCAGAGATGTATGGTCAATATTATTTAGTAAAACAGTTTAATAAACCAAGAGCAGTGGTTCCCAACAGGTCTAGCCACAGCGTCCAGTTTTCCCTTAGACATTATTTCAGGGTCTATTTGTAGGTTTACTTAGTACCCATTCGGTTTTATTTCCATCCGTCCATTCTGCGTGTCGGTGGATTTGAACCCAGGACCTTCTTGTTTTGAGGAGACGTTGCTAACATTCAACTTCGATTCGCAAAATGAAAACTATAGCACAGCGTAACCCTGGTTCAAAACTCAAAGAAGCAAGCGGCATTGCATGAAGAGAGCAAAGAAGCGCCTTATCTCTTGAAGTCTTCTGTTGGCCATAGAAAAATAAAATTGAAGGCACCCCCTTCAAATAGACAGGCTTAAGGATACAGCTTATTTACTGCACAATCAAGCTAGCCAAGCAGCAGGGTATATAAAACGTCAACATTTTCCTTATCTTTTAAATTAGTTTGTTTGTTCTGTAGAGAAATAGAAGTGAAATATTCAGGCAGTGAAGCATTATCTCCATTCAGATGCTCAAGAGGATGGAAAAACAAACAGCTCCTATTTTACACAAAGCTCTGGAGGATGCTGCTTCAAGGATGTCCTTACCAGAGGATATCTAAAATGGGAGAGGAGAGTGGGTCTATTTCGGTGTCTTTGCACCTCCTCCACAAGTCTGTTGGTGACAGCTGTGGCTCTAAGTCATTCTCCCTATGTCATCTCACGCTGGCATGGGCTGATCCCCCTCCTCCAAACCCCACTGTGTGTAATCCAGAACAAATCCACTACACAGGGGGTACCACCTTGTTAGGTCAACTGTTCCAACCTGACAGTGGTGCTTTAGAGTAGCCTGTGCTGGTTTCTGATGAGCCAAACGGATCCTGAACCACCAAGGACCTTAAACAACCCTGCGTTTGTATTTAGACTCATTTATGATTTCTCAGGTATTTGCATAATGTCTTAGCTACATTTGTTAGTTGTAAATTGAGAAGTTTTTAATACAAATTGCTGGGTTCTTGACTAAGCATATGCATGTACATACATGTACAGAGTCAAATGGTGATGGCTGGCACATTGTTGCCCTGACACCCCTTGTACGATAACCCAGGCATGCTGGCAGCGATAATCAGAGCTGACACTGGTGAGCCACCTGTCTATGTGTTTGTGTGTAAAACCAGGCCGAAGGCACGTCCAGACCAGGCTGGTGGAGCCCAGAGCGCCCTCCCTGAACAGCGGCGATTGTTTCCTGCTCATCACGCCGCACCACTGCTTCATCTGGACTGGAGAGTTTGCCAACGTCATTGAGAGGAACAAGGTTAGTCCGGCTTTTGAATGCTACGAAATAAAACAAAACATTAGAAAACAATCTAGTCTGGGTACACTTTAGATTCAGGCATATCAACATAGGTGGAGTAAGGATGTTGTTATGTGGGACAGGCTTCACGTGCAGGATGTAAACACAGCCGTGGTAGGAAGCAGCAGTGCCAGAGCAAAGGAAGAAGTGTGTGTGAGGACAGAGCGAAAAGGGTGTGTGTGTGTGTGTGTGTGTGTGTGTGTGTGTGTGTGTGTGTGTGTGTGTGTGTGTGTGTGTGTGTGTGTGTGTGTGTGTGTGTGTGTGTGTGTGTGTGTGTGTGTGTGTGTGTGTGTGTGTGTGCGCGCGTGTGCGTGTTGGCAGGGCTGTTGCAGGAAACTGACACAAAACAAGGCCATTGTTCAAAGCCCAGACTGGCTGTTGATCTTTGATTGGCTGAACAGAGTGCTGGCCTCAATCTGACAAAAAGGGACGCTCTGAGCCGTGGCCCACATAATTTCCAAATGGTTGTTATAGTTCAGTTCACTATTAAGTCGGCAAACAAATGGCAAACTTTAAACAGACTTTTCTTTGTATTTTAGACAGGATTGAACCAGTTTTTTCCTGCCAAAATGATATCTAGGTATTTACAAATGAATTTAAAAATCACTATCATTTGGATCTTGGGTTTTTTTAATGCCTCCACACTGGCGCCAGCCACGGTGGAGGCCATCTGTCCATCCCATTCTTGTGAACACGAATGGAATGGACAAACACTCTGAGGGAATTTCTTCAAATTTGGAAAAAATGTTCATTTGGACTCAAGGATGAACTAATTAGAATTTAGCGGTCGAAGGCCAAAGGACAAGGTCACTGTGACCTCACAAAACACATTTTTTGGCCATAAATTAAGAATTCATATGCTAATAATGGTAAAATACACTTAGTACCTTTTATTAAATTCCTTCAAAGTCTTCACTACATATATTATGAGTCAGGCCAGGTATGGATGTAAACTGCAATTTGACTAGTTGGTAGAGGCATATAACCGCAAAGCAGTAATTCTAGTTTGCCTGTTTATACTTATAAACAGTGTGTTAACCATCTCTCTTATTTATTAAAAAGAACAGAAAATCTGTGTTTTTTTTGGAATTTGTTTGAACAGGAACTCATCCAGAAAATGTAATAAACAGTTTTTTCTCTGTCATTCTTTCAGGCTTCAGAGTTGGCCAACTTCATCCAGAGCAAAAGAGATTTGGGTTGTCGTGCTAACTATGTACAGGTCATCGAGGAGGGCGTCAACGCACACAGCCACGCTGCCAAAGAGTTCTGGAAGATTCTGGGAGGGCAGTCAAGTTATCAGTGTAAGGACTTATATCTGACATGGATTGAAGCTGGATAAAACAGTGCACTGACGCACTAAAATGCAACAATGCCCTTGTCCTTTTCCTTGTAGCTGCAGGAACACCAGATGAAGACGAGTTGTATGAGGGTGCCATTGTGGAGACAAACTGTATTTACCGCCTGATGGATGACAAACTGGTCCCAGATGATGATTTTTGGGCCAGGATGCCTCGCTGTTCCTTGCTTAACCCCACGGAGGTCAGACAGCCTAAATTAGCCTTTTTATTCTCTTAGTATTCATTCACATTTTAAATAGTTGAACATGTAAAGCTGTAAATCAGTTAGAACTCTAAAGAACAGTAAGTATTTCAAGCTATTATGCATAGCATTTTAAATTGTTAAACGCTAGTTCCCCCCAGTGGTCATAAAAAAGCAGATATTGTGGCAGACAGCAAATCATGCTACTACTATTGGCTTGTAAAAAAACACCTCTCTCTATCTGTTTCCTGTGCAGGTTTTGGTGTTTGACTTTGGCAGTGAGATGTACATATGGCACGGGAAGGAAGTGACGTTGGCTCAGAGAAAGGTGGCCTTCCAGCTGGCCAAGCACCTGTGGAACGGCACCTTCGACTACACAAACTGTGATATCAACCCGCTCGACCCGGGAGAGTGCAATCCACTCATACCCAAGTATGGAAACCCACACTACAGATCAGAAGCATGACTCGATGCTTATATTATATGCAGTAGGTCATTCACAGGATATGTACTTACACATAGTGCTCCTCGCCTTTGCAAAATCATTACAAGGCAAAGAATTGTCATTTATCTGTTGGTGTTCAGTGTGTTTGGTCAGTATATTTGTATAATGTTGAAATATCAGTTAACAACAAGTAGGCTCCTCTACTCCTGTTGATGATAGAGGACTGTCAGTGACCACAACTTCATAAAGTCTACAAAAACTGCAATGCAATTTGTCATATTTGCAAATTTTGTTTGAGTTTCTTCTGACTCTCAAACTCACAATGGCTTCAGCTTTAATTTCAGTGGGTTTACATTAATATATAAAGGAACTGTGTGGGAGATATAGCCCTTAAAACACATACAGTAGTGCCCACTTTTTTTGGGGTTCAAAAGTAATTGGACACTTGGCTAATAAATGTTTCTTGGGAAACTGCGTGTCATTTCAATGTTGGTTGAGAGTTGCCATTTAGATTGAAGTGGAGTTGTCTGTCAATATGAGGAGTAAGGAGGTGACCATGCAAGTGAAGAGGATAATAATGAGTCTCAAAAAAAGCAAAAATCTATTAGAGAGATATCAAAAGTTGTTGGTTTGCCAAAATCAGCATTTGGGTTCATTCTAAAAAAGCAGGTGTGTACAAGAAAACTAGAAAATGGCAAACGAACTGGTAGCCCGAGGAGCACAAGTCTTGTGGGTGAGCACAAAATCATTTGTATGGTGAAGAAGAACCCCTTTATGACTATACAGCAAGTCAAGAAGGCTCTCCGGGATTTAGGTTGTGCCTGTTTCGTCGTCAACAACATATAGGGGAGAAGATTACATGACCATAATGTCAGGCGATTCACCACAAGATGCAAACTCCTGGTTAACCTTAAAAACACAGAGGTCAGGCTGCAATTCAAAAAAACACAGACACAAAAGAAACTGGTAGAGTTCAGGAAAAAAGTTCTGTAGACTGATGGAAAGAAAAAATCAACCTTAAACTGATGGAAAGAGGAAAGCGTGTCAGAAAAAAGGAACAGCTCATGACCCAAAGCCATCACCTGTCAAACATGGTGTTGTTCTGTTATGGCTTAGGCATGTATGGCTGCCCGTGGAACTGCCAAACTGGCATCTATTGATGATTTCACTCCTGAGCAGCATTCCATTTGGTGAAGACCAGACTAAGGGTAGAGAGACCCCCCAGCAAGCGAGAACTTGAAGGAGGCTGCAGTGAAGCTCTGGGAGAGCATCACCAGTGAAGAAACAAAGCGTTTGGTGATATCTATGGGTCGGAGACTTCAGGCAGTCATTGACTGCAAAGGATTTTCCAAAAAATATTAAATATGATGATTTTCTTTGACCTCGTGTATATGTCCAATTACTTTTGAACCCCTAAAATTTGGGCACCATGTGTTTAAAGGGCTAGATCCCCCACACAATTCTCTTACTATTGATGTAAACCCACTCAAATTAAAATTCAGACTTGGCATATTAAGGTAGTATCTATTATTTAATTTCAAATTGATTTCACAGAGCCTGATGGACAAAAAATGTGTAACTTTCCAATTTAATAATGAACTTGAATGTAAGAATGCAATAGTTCACTCCACTATAGAGTAAATACTCATAATACCTGTCATTAATGACTGAACGCCAGAGATAACCACTATTACTACAACAGTGTATTGAGAACATTTTCATTGATTGAAGTACTGGTATTGTGTCATTGACGCACTGTATCCTCTTCACCTGTAGGAAAGGCCAGGGCCGACCTGACTGGGCAGTGTTCGGCAGACTGACTCAACACAATGAAACCACTCTATTCAAAGAGAAGTTCCTGGACTGGAGCGACTCCAGGAAAACACCCAGTCCCACAAAAAACACCAACGACCAAATCACGGATCAAAAGGTATCCAAAAGTACTTCATCACATAAAAGCCCTAATCCTGTCATTAATGTGACGTCGAGAATTATACACAGGATCAGATGGAGATCTGTCCCTCTCTGCCATCACTCTTATCTTCACCTTAGGAGCAGCCCACCTCTGATCAGCCCCGTGCATACGATGCCTCCCTGATGCTGCCCCTCCATCAGGCGCCCGTCTGCACCATACTGGATGGGTTCAATGTGGGGCGGGGCTACGGCCTGGTGGAGGCTGAGGAGTGGCGGAGCTATGAGATCAGCACTCTAGCGGTGGAGGTGTGGCACATCCTGGAGTTCGACTACAGCCGCTTGCCGCACCAGAGCATTGGCCAGTTCCACGAAGGCGACACCTACGTGGTGAAGTGGAAATACATGGTCAGCACTGCGGGTTAGTACTGATTTCCTACTGTATTGCTGGGGAATTGTCAAATAAAGAATGTACCATCGCTTATGAACACAGTCCTGTCACCGCACAGACTTGGGGATCTTAGGTTGTTGTTACATTTTCTCTTATAGGCTCTGTTTTTACAGTTTTCTCTCACTTTCAACCTCTTAAACTCTGCCCGACTGACTTGGTTTTTTAATCAGGCATTGTTTTAACCCACAGAACTTAATTTTGAATTCGAGCATCCCAAAGTTTCCCAGGACACGTTAGAATGAATTGGTGTAAATGTGTACGAAAAGATCCAAAAAAGAATCTACAACATTTCCATTTGATGCAGTGGTGCAGCCTTAAAATGGTGGTCGGGTTTGAAAGTGTTACTCGGCATAGACTTGATACAATAAAATGAGTAGAATATGCAAGGCTGCAGAACAACAAAGTGATGTTTAGGCTGAAGACACCAATAATAAGAAAAGTTGCAGTTTGCAGAAACCACAGCACTCTCTGAAATACCTCTAACTCACTCTGAATACATGACTAATGTTTAATGGTGTAATTATAATAAACATTGTCCATCTGATAATCCACCTCCCCCTTATAATGTGTGCTTATATGATCAGTTAGAAAAACACCAGAGATTTATGTGATGGGCTATACTACACACAGTTTAATATTTGCTTATAAAGGTGTCTCAACTCGATTCCTAAAGTATAAATGTGGATGACTTGATTTCAGTAGATTCACACAGCACCAAATGCATGCTGTGACAAAATCTTCCAGTAGTCAGGGCTTGCAGCAGGTCACAGTGACCATTACAGAAGCTGAATGCAATATGCAGCACTTTGCAGATGCAGTCTGTCACACCCCTTTCTAACAAACACTTGCCATCAGTTGGGAAGAGACAGAACCCAGAGCAGCTGAAGACGACGGGGGCCGGGAGGGAGAAGTGCTGCTACTTCTTCTGGCAGGGCCGCAACTCCACCGTCAGCGAGAAAGGAACATCAGCGCTGATGACGGTGGAGCTGGACGAAGAGCGAGGAGCACAGGTGCTGTACACAAAATACAAGCCTCTTTTCTTTTCTTGTGTCCGCTTGAGTTTAGCACTGCGTGTGCAGATAGGTTTGACTCCCCCTGTTTCACCTCATATTCCTCCAGGTCCAAGTCCAGCAGGGTAAAGAGCCTCCGTGCTTCCTGCAGTGCTTCAAAGGAGGGATGGTTGTCCACTCAGGGAAGAGAGAAGAGGAAGAGGAAAACTCACAGAGTAAGCCCAGATTATGACTTCAGCACTGTCGTTACTCAAGAAAAACAAACGCGCAATTTGGTTTGCGCTGCTTTTTCATCATTCTTCTGTATGAGGGGAAAAAAGAGTGTGTTTACTGATCTCTGTTTTCTGAGTTATACTCAGATACACAATCTCTGACAGGTCGAGATAAATGAGACTCACAATGGCTTCTTAGACTTACATTCACAGCAGTGATTGCCTGTTTTAGTAGTCATGGACGTCATGTAATCATATATCTGAGAACAACAATTGTATCTTAGAGAAGAATTGCATTTCACGAATAGAGGGGTAAACACTCCCATTGAAATTTTCAGGAGCTCTGTGTTTTCCCACACCTCCAAATAACTGAGTTTCTGTTATTTAGTTTGCTTCTTTTATAGTTACTGTTAACACGGCTCTCTGGATATGAGTTTCAGCTAAATGCCTATAATGTGAAACATATTTTTTAACTGGGGTGTCCATCTCCCCCGTCTCCTCACTTTGCTCCCGCTTGTCCCCAGATGACTGGCGTTTGTATTGTGTGCGGGGAGAGGTGGAGGTGGAGGGCCACTTGCTGGAGGTGGCCTGTCACTGCAGCAGCCTGCGCTCCAGAGTCTGCATGGTGCTGCTGAGTGTCAGCCAAGCCCTCATCTACCTGTGGCACGGCTGCAAGTCTCAGACACACACACGGGAGGTGGCACGCACGGCTGCCAACAAGATCAAAGAACAGTGGGTGGAAACTTAATTGCGTTTAATTTGTCTCTACCAGCAGATAAAAAAAAGGAAATGTCTTTCGATCACCTTGTAAAACCTAATTACATACAGCCAGTTCTGATTTGCTGTGGTATTAGCATTATCATCAAGTCACTCTGAAGCCTTTGTCTTTGTGCAGTTGTCCTCTGGAAACAGGCCTTCACAGCAGCAGCAAGGTGACCATCCGGGAATGTGATGAGGGAGCGGAGCCCACAGGATTCTGGGAAGCCCTCAGGCGGAGGGACAGAAAAGCATATGACTGCATGCTGCAAGGTGGGGGAACATAAGAGCCTACAACCTCACTCTTACCTTTTCTACACCGTAAACATATGCAGGGTGTGAATAGTGTTATTTACTAATGTCCTTGCTTATGTGTCATATTTTTGACCTTTGACCCTCAGACCCGGGCAGGTTTAACTTCACACCTCGTCTCTACCAGCTGAGCAGCAGTTCAGGGGAGTTTGCAGCTGTGGAGTTCCTCTACCCAGCCAGAGCCCCCAAGGAGGTGAACTCTATGCCCTTCCTACAGGAGGACCTTTATGCGGCTTCTCAGCCAGGTACACACACACACACACACACACACACACACACACACACACACACACACACACACACACACACGTTTGACCTTTTATTGTCTACACACATTTCGTAATCCTAACTTTAATCTTAAACGGAATACAAGTCCCAATGTTTTGATTAATTGGCCAGATTACCAATTAAAAGACAAAACATGAACCCTAATGTAAAATGTATTCATTTGTATACACTGTTTTGAGTGATACTCCATGAGGTGACTAACATGACAACATGGTGATTTATCAAAATGAAAAAGCTTTTAGCTCTAAAGCTGCATTTTAACTCTTATAATGTTATTCAGCTGTGTTTGGCAGTTAAAAGTTGAGACGAAATATTCTAGATGATATAAAATGGTTTGGAACCGAGAGGGACTACTTGCCCTTATTAAATGGGAAGTAAATGTGTTGGCCGGTGGGAAAAACCTGTTTTCAGTGATTGAAAATAAGTAACCCCAAAACCTTTTCCAAGCATTTTCCAAAAGATCTTCAGGTTGCAGTAATATAAAAAAGAGAGAAGCAGCAGATCCTCACATTGGAGTGGCTGGATCCAGAGGATGATTTATGTTTATGCTTGGAATATAACAATAATAATAATATTAATAATGAGAGACTATTTTGCTTCAGCTCTAATGTTGAGGCCATCTCATCAAAAAATTCAAAAGCACACACTTGCAAGAAGTGTGTTGTGTCTCTTAGCTTCACAGTGCAAAGAAAAAATGAAACTAATAAATAAAGCATGAGTGAATGGACATAAATTTGTCTAATTTGTGTTTGTGAAGAATGTCTCAAAAAAGTTACCCTTGAGAAAATATTCACCTCCGCGAGGAAGGTGTAAATCATCTTGTTTCCCATCTCCTATGTTCAGCCCTGTTCCTGGTGGACAACCACCATGAGGTGTACCTGTGGCAGGGCTGGTGGCCTCAGGACAGTGAAAGCACCGGCTCAGCCCGAATCCGCTGGGACTCTGACAGGAAGTGTGCCATGGAGACTGTGCTGCAGTACTGTAGAGGTATTATTTCAAGCCACGTACAAGTCACAACTGTTGTTGCTCTCTGTCATCGCTTGTTACAGCATGTTAGTTATTCCTTCCATAACCAGTTCAAGTTAGGTCAGTTTTTTACTGAAAGACCATACACAAAGCAGAGCATTAGCCCCGCTTAGCCAATGACCTATTCTTGATTTATTTCCCCAGAAAAGAATGAGAAGAAGCCTCCCAAAGCATATCTGATCCACGCTGGCCTGGAGCCACTGACCTTCACCAACATGTTCCCCAGCTGGGAGCACAGAGAGGACATCGCTGAGATCACGGAGAGGGTGTGTGGATCAAATGAATTTTTTCTGATTACTCACAGCTACATCATCTGATATGAAACAGTACTGCTCAGCCAGTGTAGCCATCAGTGCACTCTTATATATCGAAATACAGCTCATTGTTGGTTGATTTTCCTAATTCAGTTTATCATTTAATATCCAGCTCTCTGGGTTCTTTTTGCATTGTAATTATAAATATATTTATATATACCGTATACATATATATAGTATTTTGTGTGTGCTCTCAGGAGGCAGAGGTGTGTAACCAGATTATCCTGGTGGAGGACGTGTTGGCCAGGCTGTGTAAAACCACATACCCACTGGCAGACCTTCTGGCACGGCCTCTACCTGAGGGAGTTGACCCTCTTCGCCTGGAGGTCTACCTGTCTGATGAGGACTTTGAGGTAGGAAGACTGTCACTTGTGTTGCTCTAAAGGTGCATACGTTTTTTAGATATTAATATGATATCTGTCAATAAATAAAAGAGAGAGAAAACATTTGTTTTAGTTTAGTTTAGTTGACATTATGAGAAGGAGGATATCAAATCACCCCCAATGACAATGTCCAACCCACAATAATTATAGTGTACATGCCATCATCAGTAAAATCACTATACGTCAAACATAAAAAAAAATTTATTTATATTAAAGTGTTACATACAAATTTTTAACTTGTTTGGTAAGTTCTCCAATCTCACGAAAAGGCAAAAACCAACAATGTGTTAGTCCATCTCTCAGTACTTTCTGACTTTCCTATCCTGTCTGTGGCTCTCAGAAGCCCACTGGTCCCTGCTAGAGACGTAAGTCTTAAAGAAAGGATCATGAACATATAATTTCATTTTTTAAAATTCTAAATCAGAGTTGGAGACTGTTATAAGCAGCTGAGTAATACACATTTGGTGCTCTAGCACCAGGAAAGTGTACATATGTGGGACTGAGTGAAAGTAACCTACAGTGTGTGTGTGTGTGTGTGTGTGTGTGTGTGTGTGTGTGTGTGTGTGTGTGTCTGTGTGTGTGTGTCTGTGTGTGTCTGTGTGTGTGTCTGTGTGTGTGTGTTCATGGGTAATGAAGGAAAGTGTCACACAGTGCAACAGTGTGGCTCATTGATGTGTTTTTGATAGTCAAATGTTACGGTGTTTCCTATCACTGTCTGGAATGTTGTATATGCTTGTCCTGACTTTTTTATGGCTATTTGTTGATCATTTAGCTTATTCAGATTTCTGTCTTCGTTCATCCTTCTCTTTGGCTTTTCTACCTGCAATCTTGTGCATTTGTCCTTTGTCCGTTCTATCATTTTTTCTTCATCCTCCTGTCTCTTTGTGAATTTTTTCTGTTTTATTCATTCCCACCTCCAGGGTGTAGGTTCTTACGGGAAGGTGAGTCATCTGAGTTGAGCATGGATGACCCCGTCTCGTTGCACAGCATCCTCACTCCTCATCAGCTCTATCACACATAATCCATTTCCCTCCCAACTCTACTGAACTAATCTTTTTTTTATTTTCTCTCTGATAAAACATCTAAGTTCTCATTTGTTTCGCATGATGTTCACTCACGATCTACTAGTTGGTGTGGGCACCGCACTGAATCCTGAAATAAGAGGTCTTAATCCAACTTGACACAGACCATATTTTACTCGAACAGCAGAATGGTGGTTTGAATCATTGATGCATGAGTGTGTTCTCAGAAGTTACTCATTCTTCACCATGCCGTTTGCAGGATTTGTTGGTTTTCGAAATTCTGAACAATTTATACGGTAAACTACTACGTGACTGCCGGTGAGGTGTTGTATGCTTCATACTGACTGTGTGCATGACTGGTTCCACAGAAAGCCTTGGAGATGACCAGAGAGGAGTATGGGGGTTTGCCCGTCTGGAAACAGGTGAACTTGAAGAAGGCCAAGGGACTATTCTAAACAGCTGAAAGAGAAAGCCGAGCTATAAGCATCAGAAAAAGCCACCAACATGTTGTTTTGTCTCCTTTTGTTTACGCCTGGACACAACAGAGGCTCGGTGGTAGCCTCTCCTGAGTTAACCCGGCAATGGCGGGTTGAGGACGGCCGAGAGGAGTTATAAAGTCGTGGAATCGGCAGGCGAGAGGCGTGCCAGCTTCTCGTGCTGCAGACTTCCCTTTCATCTGCTTTTCGTGTCGGTGTTTTGGATGTGTAAGTAGGAGACAAATGTAGGCAGAAGCAACCACGAGTGAATGTGTCAATAGTGCTTATTTAAATTTACACTCTGTTAATGTATGTACATATGTACAATACGCAGGACAGCCAGCGCCCTTACATTGTCAGCAACGCAGCCATCTGTTAGAGTGGGAGCAGGCCTGTCAACCTGTTCAACACACTCCACATCACGCTCTCTGCTATTCTTGTATGTATGTTTATGCATCACAAATAATTTATATTTATATTAAAATCTATATAGGATTTTTTAAAAGCTTCATGAATTCCCTGAACTAAAATAATTAAATAAACTGTATAATGAATGTTGAGGAGGTTTGTGTCATATGTTGAGAAATACTGGATATTAGAGAAATTCTGTCTCGCTGTACAGTTCACCATTTGCCCTTTACAAATCAAATGATGCAGTTTTACTTGGACACATCTAGTGTCATTATTATTTCAGACAGAAGAAAGGACACAGGCTTGATTAAAGGCAAAGATCGAGTGATGATGAAATGCATTGGATTTTTAAGTCCTACGGTGTATAGTGCCTTGTTTTGTGTACAGTTTATACACAGATCATAGTCTGCATTTTGAGGACTTTTTGTGATATAAAGAAGTATTAGCGAAATAAACCCTGAAAGTTGGATATCCGAAAACTTGTTGCCTTTTCTTGTCTTTATCTCTCTACAGTTTACTGTTCTCGATGGTACGGTCCAAGTCATCACAGAAGTAGCATCGCTCGTTGAGCTGAATCGTGTTTACCTTTACCATTGTATGCCACCGGTGTCTATAAAATGAATGCTTATGTAATCACCCAGTAGAGGGCAGTATAGCACTAATTTCTGCAGACTGAAGAGATGACTGTTGCAGACACTCCGATCAGTTCTACTCACGATCAGTCATATTAGGGGGGTCAGAGATGCACCTGATCGGGAAGAAAAAACACGGAAAAGAATAAAAATTGAATTAATCTGATTTACAGGCCTTTTTGACGCAGATAGTTTGGCTTTTTGTCATGGTAGGAGAAGTACAGGTGCTACTACTAACATTAATGATGGCTCTGTTCTATTCAAGTGTCCCCGTAAGCCATGGCAGTGTGAAAGTGGACTATACCAGGGCCCTGAAACTGAAGCAGCTAAATGGAATTCAGCCGTCATTAATTTTATTATTAATACATCCGTGAATTTCCTACACTGACGCGTTAAAATGTCATCTGTGGAAAAGGCCTGTTCGGGAACAATAAAGAAGCATTGCTCTGATGCCAGCAAGGCTATCATGTTAGCAGGGTTTATTTAGAAAGCAAAATACATGCAAAGCAAAAGATGGGCAATTTTTTGAGAAGAAAAGATACATAAAATCATGTGCAGTTTATGTTTTTAACAATGTTTTCCCAGTAATTTCAACTTGGCTTTTTTTGTCACTAGTATTGTTAGCAGCAGATAAAAATTCACTACACAGTGTGTCAGGACGGGGAGTAGACAGTATTTTCAGCATCCAAAGGAGGGCATGCCAGAGAAGGTTTGGGAACTACTGGTTGAGACAGTTAACCCCTAACAAACCCAAAGATGCTCGGGCACCAAAAACTCAAGACTGACTGTGTGCTGTGTAAATCCCCAGTGAGTTTGGAACATGAGGGCATGGACTCATGCAGTAAGACTGGTAACTATAATGAAAAAGTCACCGTGTGTTGATGTTCTGCTCTTTGCTTTTGGCTGTGATCACCGCCGCTCCTTTGGGTTTTGATATGCAGTAACAACCTACATTTGGTCCGTATGGCAGCTTTGTGGAGTCTGTTGAAAGCTCAATTACCAATGTGAAGTCACATACGCACACAGGTGAAAAGTACAATCAGCCATCCAACCTGTTAAACCTCACAGCCTCATTTTCCAGGCCGTCCTCCAACTCTATATACACACACACACACACACACACACACACACACACACACACACACACACGATAGTACTGAAAGCTCTCAGATGTTCTCAATATCAGCCGTTGGCCTGTGTTGAGGAATAAGAGCAATTAGAGGGGAATTTCATGCAATCACAGTAGAACAATATACACAGCAGGTTTCTGTCCATCCAAGTGTTGCTCGAGTGTTGCTCAATATTTTAACAACCTTGCTGACAGCCTGCCCTGAAACAGCAACAAGAGAGAGAAGAAGCTGCTGCCTTTCCCAAAAAGGTTGGCAAGGAGCCGCGTGGTTCTCACTGTTTTCAACTGCTGCCCTCTCTTGCATGCTCAGTTGCTGGATGCAGAGCCTGTGCTGGATTATTCTCTTACACATGCCTCCTCTGAACTCCTCCGGCCTGCCAGGGGTTTGATGTGCGACACAGTGCGTATCCGCCCCCACCCACTCCTCCACACCCACTCAGTGCAACGAACTCCGACTCCCCCTCCCCCAACCCTATTCATCCCTCCGCTCTCTGTCTCTGGGAAGACGGTAGGATGTACAGCACGCCGCTGTGCACTCACTGCCAGGTGTGTGTAGTATCTCTGAGCCCGTTTTTGACTCTGAGCCCAGTTTCTGTGCTGAGCTCCAACTAGCTTTTCATTTGATACAATCCCTTTACAGGATGCAAAGACATGAATGCAAAACATCATAACACACACACCTGTACAGTTCAATCTGTTAATAAACACACACACAAACACACAGTAGTTGCTGTTAGATTCGTATATAAAGGCAGAGGTAGTGAAAGCACTAAAGGAATAGGATGGAGAGTAGAGGTCATTGTATGCTATGTCACTCTTCTATTCCAATACCTTTCAGAGGGAAATATTGTCCTTTTTTTACTTATCTATACTTATGTGACCGTTATAGGCAGAACAGTTTCATTTATATAGGCCAGTAAGTTACAAGTAAACTATGTGATTGCATGAAAAAGCATATGGAACCATTTACCCAAAGACAATAGACAACCCACATCCACTCCACAGACATAAAGCACAGCCATACAGTACAGCACACAGTAACTTATTTTAAGGCTGAGAAAATAGACAAGTTTTTGGTTTGCTTTTGAATCTGGACACAGTCGTGACAGAGTTCAGGTCATCAGCCCCTTCGCTTCAGGACCAAAGAACAGTTAGAAAACCGCCACCTAATGACCTGAGAGCTCGGACTGTAATCAGTGACCAGGTATTTTTGGAAGTTGATTCTGTATTGCGATGGAAGCCGATGAAATGATTTAAGCAGTGAGTAATGGATTTGGATTCAGAGATGGAGCCTTCGCATTGTTTGGGTAACCCAGCAAAGAGAGCGTTACGATAATCTACCCTGGTTGAGATGAATGTATCACCTGCTTTATGAGAAACTGAGATCCCCTTTAATATGTTTTTTAAGTCATTAAAAGCTGATTTACTGACATGCCTCTCAAAGTTGAGACCAGAGGACAAAATAATTTAGATGTTACTGACTTGTAGTCATCAGCTACTTTGGATATCAAGATTTACGCCGAACATGCAGGACGTGATCACCAGATTATAACATATGATGCAATATTGATAACTTAAAGGTGCCCTGTGGAGTTCAGTGTTAACAAACGAGAGGCACTGTATGTATTCTTGAGGTCAAATTCTATGAGGAAGTAAATGTTGAATGCATTTACTTCCTCATAAAACATCTGATGCGCTGATCATTGAAATATTCTAAATCCCGCATTGTTTGCATCCACGTTTGCTTGCTAGCAGTCTCCTTCTTCACTGCCACATTGCTACGTGTGTTGGCACACCACTGACACGAACTGTCGATCAGTGGAACAGCGCGAAACCGATGACGAGATGTGTGTCGCGCTGGCCGCAGCTCGTGCGCGTAGATGTGTGTCGTCGTGCAGAAGAACATCCAACACGTTGCTTCGTAGTGCTACTACCGGTCAAAAACTTCACAGGATACCTTTAACGGGGTACTCCAGAGATTTAGTATTGCACTTCCATAATGTTGGGGGACTTGATTGAGAGACCAATTAAAGGACCAATGTGTAGGACTTACTGGCATCTAGTGGTGAGGTTGCAGATTCTAACCAATTTAATACCCCTCCTCTCAACCCTCCCTTTGCAAGTGTGTAGGAGAACCCGGGTGGTCTTCTCCAGAGCAAGGGTTTGGTTTGTCCATTCTGGGCTTCTGTAGAAACATGCCGGTGCAACAACGGTGGGATCTTTGGAAGAGGACCCGCTCCATATGTAGCTATGAAGGGCTCATTCTAAGCTAATGAAAACACAACAATTCTTAGCGTCATGTGATTATACATTATTATGAATATTATATTTAGTTTCCGCCAATGGATCCTCCTAAATCCTGCACACGGGTCCTTAAAGGAAAAGAAATTGATGCAAGAGAGGCAAGATATCCTGACTTTTAGTCCAATTGCATCATTTTTTTGACCCTCCCTAAATGCCCATGTTTTTTAAACTGCCACCCCCACTTTGTTATGCAGTCTTTCAGTTATATGTGTTTAGTCTCCAAGCCCAAGCTGAGATAACTGGGATGACATAATCAGGTTTGTTTTTCTTAACTTTATAAAGCTCCCTCCAGTGCCAGAAAAGACATTATACAACTGTTTTCACAGGCTGAGTAGTGCTCCTCGTGACAAATAAACGGACCCATAAGTGTAAAACTGGTAGAGTGCACCTTTTAGGCCAGAATGCAAAGTAAATCTGCTTTCGATATTTTGAATTTTATTTTGGATCACCTTATGAAATATAATATGACTTACCTATCAAACAGTTAAAGGTAAAGTAGTTAAAAAGTCTTCTGCCTCAACCAGATGCACCATGTTCATCCCTGCTTACACATTAACCAGTAATTATAATAAAATAAAATATAAAATGTTGTTGATACTGCATTATTGTGCCTTTTGCCTAAATAAAGTATTTGAATACCTCTTCTGCAATGCATTTAAAAATAAACAAGAAACATCAGACCCATGATTAGTATGTGACAGCGCTTCACGCTGAACCTTCACAGAGGCTCAGGATGAGTTTTTAAGCCCTGTACCTCTGTCGCAGCGCAGGGGAAAGGGGAAACTGTAATGTTTGTGATTAATTATTAGATTATGCAAGGGGTAATTAAAATATCAGTCAATATTTACTGGGCCATATGCCATGGGTGCTTTTGCAGCCATGACTCGCCTGTGAATTCTAATAGCCCGAACAGGGGTGAAAAGCGCCCTTTGGCAGGTATCTCCCTAATGCTCTTAACCATCTGCCGACGCTCAGCCCACTTCCACACCAAGATAATGTTTTGTTTATGATAACAGTGTTAATTCAACACAGGCTTAGGTGCAAAGTGGCACAGTTGAGCTTTAGCACCATTTATTCCACAATATTTGCATTTGGCGGCATGCCTGCCAAAACAGCCCTCCCCTCTCCTCCTCTCCTCAATCCACAGATGATGACAAGCAGTGAACAATGAGAGTCTAAATAAGGCTTAGCACATATTCTTCTGCATGCTGTGTTTCCTTTTTGTTCAGAGTTTCTATTTATGTGTGGATTATCACTTGCACTCAGCATCACAATAGAGCTATGGGTTCCTCCTCCCCTCTCCTTTCCTGATTCCTCACACTTCCTTTCCTCTTCTCCTCTTCTCCTCTTCTCCTCTCCTCTCTCCTCTCCCGATCCCTCGCCTCTTTGGAAAAAAGCTCTCCAAAGCTGTCCAAAGTCTAAGAACGCCACTTCAAAGACTCTGGGCCGAGATGATTTATGGGAAATGAATTTCAGAAAGAAAGCCCTTTTCTTCTCTTTTATGGTGCCCTGGGCTTTTAGTGGTAAGCTATGTTTGTTAACCCAGATTTAGATCTCTGCCCTGATGGACCCCATAAAAGTGGTGTGGATTTATATATCGTGGAGCGCAGCCACGTGCCTTGGGTCCTTCATATTTGCCATCCAAGTTAGTCCTGGACGGTCACTCTTAAGGTTGGATGGAGGCTCTGTACCATCTGAAGCTCCTCAGCTGGAAGAAAAAGTAGACCACATACTACAGTGTGAGCTCTGCAGAAGTTTAGGCTTTATTCCACTGGTTTACGATGGAATTATCCTTCCACCTCTGCAGCTACTTTGACTTTTAAGAGAAAGGATAAAAAGTAGGTAGTAAGTTGAAAGTAGGCCTGCCACTAATGTTCATTTTTTGGCAAAATCACCTTAACTCAAGGTCCACTTACTACCTTTTATAAAATGTTTATATTTTTTCCACATGAATGTCAAAACTAGCTCCATCTGAATGTATACGAACAGCTATGCATGGCCAGCTTGAACAAATAGAACAGTCGAGGAGTTGCTGAAGTTCCAGCGTCCACCAGTGAAAATACCAAAAGCCCCTTCAGCAAAAACTGGTTGCGTTACAATGAGGTTTGTTAATGAAGAAATACTTAGTGGCCAGCCATTGCACATGTTGACGGATGAAACTTTCCAAATAGAAACACCAATGTCCAAATAATTTCCTACTTATTTTCCTAGAAAGAACCATATAAACTAGGACTAATTATAGGAGAAATTCTTTGAAAGAACCTGCCCCTTTTCAACCCAAGTAAATGTTCATTTATGATTCATTTTTTATAGGAAACTTTATTCTTCTTGTTGAATTATATGCTCTCCTTTAGACAAATTTTGCATTTTTGCATGTACAGTTGACCTACTGTGCTCTAACAAAACATTATGCTGGCAATGAATTAACAGTAGTTAACTGGAAGTGTACCAACAGAGCTCTGGCTCTATTTCAACTATAATTAGAATCATATTACATTGTGCTTCGTTTGTGAAACGTCACTGGAAATTATTAGGAAATTACAGACCTGTGAAATAAAAAACCTAAATTATTGAAGACCATAAAGCAAAGCTGGTAAAGTGACACTGAGTTAGTATTATGTTATCAAAGTACTTTGCAAGGTCAAGAATGAAGTATACCCTTTCACACTCAGTGATTATTTTCATTATTGATTAGGGAAAAACAAAACTAGTATCATTAATCAATTTTTTTAAATGAACTAACCATTTAGTCTATGAGAGATCAGAAAATAGAGAAAAAATCTTCATAACAATTTCACAGTGTTTTAATTGCTTGTTTTGTTCAACTAACAGTCCAGACCCCAAGATATTTGGTTTGCAATGATATAAAACAGAAAAAAGCAGCAAATTCTGACATTTGAGAAACTGGAATCAGCAAATGTTTGACATTTTTAATTGGTAAATGACTTCAAAGATTATTCAACTATTAAAGAAGTTGTGGTACCAATTCTTTCAGCGCTCAACAAGGGTTGATGTCTTCTGTCCACAAGTAGCTACTCTCAAAAATTGAGTACAGTCCAGACCTTAAGTATTTGGACAGTTACACATTTTTTTGTTCTAAGCTCTGGGCACTATATGTTAAAATGGCTATATCTCCCACACGTTTTATCTGCATGAACAAGAACAAAAATATTTGTGTCACTATCCAAACACTTAGAGTCTTTACTGTATTTTAGTATCGAATGCAAGTTGGTTCAATGCTGTATCTTGGTTAGAATGAGTATTTAGTCTGAAATCTGGATGAGAGTTCAAAGCAGTAGTCTGGGTCACATTATTCCTGGACATTATTGCTGCTTGAAGAATCAGCCAATAACTGAATCAATTAAAAGTATCTTAGGCTTTTAAAGGAGCTCCGATACGATGCACTTCACCATTAGGTGTAACTCTGTGTGTGTGTGTGTGTGTGTGTGTGTGTGTGTGTGTGTGTGTGTGTGTGTGTGTGTGTGTGTGTGTGTGTGTGTGCGCGCGCCCGCGCACGCGCATATGCTGTTTCATGTGGCCCATACCTCAAAATCAAAGCCTTTGGACTGGAGTAAAGAGCGTTCCCTTCCACTTGGCATCATTAGAGGTTCTGATCCTCTAATCAACACCAACAAACCCACTCCTTTCCCTCCTCCTGCTCCATCCATCCTCCCCTCCACCTCTCCATCCTGTGGCCCAGCCCCAGGCCTTGCAGCCTGCAATGGAGAGCAGACTAGTGGGTGTTTTTTTGGGGGGGGTAGGGGAGGATGTTTCTAACCAGGTGGGTGATGATGTGAGCAGATCTGGCTGCTCCTCAGCAAAGAGAATGCTGGGTGGTAATGGAGGATTCAGAGAAGATTTGGAGAAGAGGAGCAGTTTACTAAAATTGCAGTGCAGTTGCACTGACATATGTTTGTGGTTGTTTTCCATTCACCAGCTCACTGCAGAAGTTATTTTCTGCTAGACTAATGAGCCAGAAGTGGATTTTTGGATTTGTGAAGCAAGAAGAGGCTGCCTGCGTCATGTAGAAAACATGTGCCGGTCGGAACTTAAATGAACTTCACATCAAACATTGGTGTGCGTTTGCAGGGAAAAGAGACAGGTCAAGTGGATAATTTGAGATGCACATGGATCCAAACAAAAACACAAAGTGGCGTAACCAAGAGGAGAGAGTAACTCAGCCTCAGGACTTGCTCTCTCACTGCTGTGCTCTCCAAAACACAAAGCTGGGGAAACACAAACACTGTTACTCTCTTTAGTTCAACTCCAATTGGGATGTGTGTTGCCCTGCTCTACCTGCTGGCGCTGAGTGTGAAGAGTGATGGGGAGACAAGCTGAAAAATCGTGGGCTCTCGACAGCACATTTACCTCACTGTAATGCCACAGTTCACTCTCAGGTGACAAACAAGCTCATTTATTCCCCCCACACACACATAAACACACCCAGACTCTAACTGGAGGGAGAGCTGCAGTGTGCAAACAGCTGGCTGCTGTCTGAAGCATAATTAGTGGTTAATAAAAGAGGCTAATGTGGACTTACCTTTAATAGTCAATAGCTAAATTCATTTGGTCAGAGAGGAGGGGAGGATCAGCAGTGGCTGACGGACTGATAGGACTGATAAAATGTGTGACCTACAAATGTCCTCCAGAGCTGTTTAAACTGCCCAGTAATCAAACTTTTTGTGTTCAGAGTTGGCAGAAAAGGAAATTGAGTGTTAAAAGCAATTTCTGTGTTGTTCAGAAAAGTAGTTAAATCCAATTACAATGTACAACACAATCAAGAAAAATAAAAATCCAATTCAGTCATATTTAGCTTGAAAAAATAGGGTCCTTCTCAAAGTCTTGATCAGTTTTTAGTCACACTACATGGCTCTGGGCATGGCAGTGACGATCTATCAGTCGTCCACCACTTTGGTCCAGACAGAAACAAACAATATATTCACAAAATACCCATCAGCCTCAGCTGTACTTTGTGTTAAGTACTAATTACCAAATGTTGGCATGCTAACATGCTAAACTAAAATTGTGAACTTGATAATTATACCTGCTTACACATATAGTCTTAATTGCTTCGGGCGTGTCTTCATTTTGGTCTCTTAAACCCCTCAGTGTTAAAGAAAGCACTGCTGTGTACCTGACACGCCTGAGCTGTATGGTCATGCTTCTGTGACAATATGCTAACGTGGAGAAACTTTTTCATCCATGTGCAATCATCAGTATCAGTGACACAACATGAGGCCATACGGGAAAACACATTACCTGGTATTACCTGCTATCGGCTGATTCTGACTCTGATCTGCATGTTGTGTAAAAAAATTACACTTACCTCTTACCTGTGGTCTCTATAGACCCCATAAAACAAGAGTTAAACACTATGAAAACAATGATTTTATTAATTTTGAAATATACGTAAGCTATCGCTGCAAAAAATTACAGTGTACTGCAAACATATGGCCGCAATTCCAGCTTCCCAAACACTTCAGCTAAAGCTGGTCTTTGTCATAACTTGCGATGGTTTGAGGGTACATAACCATTTGCACTTTTTTAAATTAAGTGTTCATATCCCGAAAAGCTCTACAGTGTTTATTACGTAATGTTCTCATTACAGTAACAATCATGTAGTACTTATTGTTACCATATGGACTGTCTATAAAAACTACATCCGCAGTATTGACAATCAAGTAATCAAATGACATCTCATCCTTCCCTTTCTGCACCAATAGCAGTTCAGTGAAATATATACAGTAACTCTTTCTTAAACCTGATCCTGTCCACTCTCTTGCTATACTCCGTGACCTCATCTCTGTTCTGTGTTTTCAGCTCGGCCTGCTACCTGGCTTGTTGTGCTCGCTGTATCTGTGACCTCCTCCCAGCCTGATCGCTTCTGTGATTTATCGTCAGAACCTGAGGCCCAGAAAAAAATGATTTAAGTCCCTATTTTGATTAACTCCGTGCCCTCCCACCAGAACTGCCACTGATTCGGCAGTGTAAAGCAGATGCAGGTGATGTTCCCTGCTCTCTTCCAGGGATGCAGTAAATTAAAACCAGGACAGGTCTGAATCTGACGAGCCCTGCAAGGAACCTGATACCCGCTCAGGCCTTGGCCAGGACCTGTGGACATACCTATGGGCTTAGGAATAAATATTTCTCACTGAACTATGCCGTCTTCAGCCTGTACTCAATGTAAAAGATTACAGTTGTTTTATTACCACCTAGTAAGCACTAATTCAGCCAAGGATGCAAAGTGATGCAAGCCAGAGCAATCCACTGAGAGTGGGTAGCTTTCATCGCATTTCCATTTTCTCGATAGCTGTGATCCTGCGCCGTCAGCTTTAAAAAGCTTATCGGCTGGGGAGACACAGGAGCAGTACTGGCCCTAGACACAAAAATTAAGATATTACTCATTTTAATAGCATTTTAAGTTCTCCATGGAAGCTGCTAATTTTTTCCCTGAAATTAAGGATTTAAGATAAATTGATGTCCTTGTCACTTTTCATGTAATAAATTCAAAATTACAGAAATACTTTTACCCAGAGTTAGTTCACAATGGGTAGAATGACTATGTGCAATATGGCAGGTGTAACTCATAGTGTCAGACCCACAGAGAATTAACAGTTGTGTATTTATAAATCCAGTAGGAGCAACATTATCATTCATTTGGAGTCATGTTTTGGTCACCTGGTGAATCTAAGTCCAATATTCCCTCTCTTTTAGTTCTGTTTTGGTCACTAGCAACTGCTGAGTGAAATATCTGGCTCTTTAGCTACTGCTTTTAATACTCCACTGTGTTCATCAGCCAGTCGCTAACTGTGTCTGTCTGCTGTTTGGTGCTCAGCAGGTAGTTTTCACTGGGTTTTTAGAGGTTTTTTTGTTGAAAACTTCCTCCTGCGATTGAAAACAACACGATGTGAGCCGTGAGTGAACCAAAACACTAAAGTTGTGGTTCTGGACAGATAAACAATGACCTGAAACTCCCTATAAAGCTCCATAAAGAAAACTTGGAGCTGCAGATTCAGGTGATAATTTACTGTGGGTTCATCGCTTTGAGTGAACCCTTTGACATTGTCACATTGTGTTCATTCTATAGATCATTAGTGTAAAATATTTCGAAATTACTACCACTTTTAACGATATCACATCTGCCCCCTCACTCCACCTTCCATTGTGGTGGCCGTTGTGGTGACAACTATTAACACTGTTGATTTCCAGCATGGTCGGACAGCACATCATATGTTGATCGAGCATACAAAGACTTTTGCATTCATCAGGGGGCCAGAACCACGACTCCAAATTAATTATTTTGCCTTTTGCCTGTTGGATATGTAAACGGCAACTGTTTTGCTATGACGTTTGCAATACCAACTTTAAAAGGTGACAGTGCTCAAAATTGTGTTTACAGCTTGTTCAGCTGGCCTCATGAAGCAAAAAAAAAAAATCAATTAACAAAGATCATTCATCATTCATTTAAGATCATTCAACTTCAGTCTAATGTTGAGCAAAAAATGACATTGATCAAAGCAGTTACAACAGAAATAAATTCGAGATAGAAGAAGAATTAAAGGCTAGAAAATCTAGAAAAATCTGGGAGCTGCAATGATCTTAGCTTTACCATTACCCTCCACTTGAAAAGGTGTTCCTCTTATTCTTACTTCACTAGGATGTTTGATGTAAGAAGGCTGCTGTCACATTCACCTAAAGAAGTGGAAGGTTTGCCTGTGCTCATCTCAAATCTGAGTTTAAAATGGCTCATGATTGGTTTACAAACTAGGCGTTATGTCACAAAATCATGCTTGTATGTGCAACATTCTGGACAGATATGCAACTTAGGGCCAGTTAATGTAGTTTGGAAATGTCAAACTTCCGGTACACGTGCACATGAGACCATATCAGAAAAAATTATTATTCACAGCAGAGTATTTTTCTATGTCTTAAAACATGTCTGAGGGGGATCTTTAATGTGTGCCGCTCACCTTGTGTCATGAGTCGATCTAAACAGAGACATCTTGTTTCACAGGAAGGTGTCACTCGTAAATCCTACAGCCTACAGGAATCAGGAATCGAGCCAGTATCAACAACCACCCATACAGATAATTTTTGAAATTTTTTTTGTAAAGGAAACCACAACAGTTCGTGTGATTTCTTGACACATTTAATGGATTTATGCATTTGTTATTATAGCTGTCCATCAGTGTGTAATTAGATGTTTGCCCTGGGAAAGATCAGATGATACATCATGTACTGTAAATACTACGCTGTCATGTTATGAAGGGAATAAGTCATGGGGATACTTTTCCACAAACATACCAGTCAGTAGAAAAACTGTTAAATGAAAAATGACAGAGAGAACTCCTCAGGCGATAGAAGCAGCAGTGTACCCAAATTAACATAAGCATCATTCCAGTTGTCAAGCCCATTCTCTACTCTACTGGTATTTTTAAGTCAGGATAAACCTGAGGAATGGAACAACCATTAAAACAAACAATGATTCTGTTTTCTCTGGCAGAGAGCTGCAGTTCGGTGGGGAAAGAGAAGAAAAAGAGAAGAAAAAAGACAGGAAAGAAAACAACCACGGCTGCTTTTCTGGCAGGGGCGTGAGATGTGGTGGTAGGGAGCCGAGAGCAGTGTCTCGTGCCAGCACATCCACATGTCATCTCTGTTTAGACACACCTTGGAGAATGTGACCTCTTTCCAAGCCTGGCCTGGCAAGGGGTCTACGGTGGAGGGAGGAAAAGCCCCGGATTGTGGCTAACCTGTGCCAGAAAGCAGCGTCCCACTGTGTGCATGCATGCATATGTGTGTCCATGACTCACTACAGGAGGGTATGTGTGTATTTGCATGCAAGTTCACTGCTTAATGATGTGGGCTCTGGCATGTCAAGCACTCACTGGATCCACTACTTTATTGCGAGCCATTGCTGGGCTTTGTCACAGCATCGCCACCACCATCTTAGTTCAAATAGCCTCCGCTCTGCCAATGTGCTTATGTTTCGGCATTTGTGACGCTTGTTTGTAAGAAGAGGTGGAAAGAGCAAACACATCATGCCAATGGTAAAATTCCTGAGGGGGAACCACGTCAGAAATTACCCCTCACAATGGTGGATTTAAGATGGCACTTTAGCAGCAAGGGGGCACCCACGCTGTCCTGGGGTTGTGGGAAGACAGTGGGGGATGAAGTGTAGAGTAGACAGGCAGGCAAAAAAGGCATTCACCTGTGTATGGGAGGGATAAGCAAGCCGCCAGCCACACAAAGTACAGACACAGCAGAGTCCTACTCCCTGCCCGCCATTTGGCCTCCGGCAGCGGGGGATAACTGAATTACAGTAGCAGCAAAAGGCTAATCTCGCTTCCTCTGTGGGGGTCGCATGTGTGTGCTCTTGCATGCCTGTTTGCGGGGCGTTCGTATGTGAGGCCGAGTGCATTCGATCATGCTCAGCATGGATTTTGGAAAGCATGTTAGCCTGACAGTGAGAGTGTTTGTTTACTAGATGTAGATGAAGGCTCACATCCAACTGTCCTGTAGGGACCAGAAGGTGAGGAGTAATAGAGGTGAGGAGCATACAAGTTTGTGTGTGTGTGTGTGTGTGTGTGTGTGTGTGTGTGTGTGTGTGTGTGTGTGTGTGTGTGTGTGTGTGTGTATGTGTGTGTCCCTGTTTTAGGCTACTTTTGGGGACAAATTTCGGACTAAAGACCACTTAATTGGGGATGGCTTGTCCAATTGGGGACAAAAGTCATGACCCCGATTGGGAAATTGTTGATTTTTGGGGTCAGTGGTTAAGGTTCGGACAAGGGCTAGAATTAGGCTAAGTCTCCAGGGAAACAGTAATGTCCCAAAAAGTGACAAAGGTCAACGTGTGAACTTCCGTGGTGTGTGTGTGTGTGTGTGTGTGTGTGTGTGTGTGTGTGTGTGTGTGTGTGTGTGTGTGTTTACATACAGTATCCTGAGCGTGTATCCACATGTTAAAGCACCCCCACACCTGTCATTCAACTTGACGAGCTGTCATCTGACATGCGGCTGAGTCAACAAGCAATTGTAGACAGATGGAAAACACAGGCAATGTGCAAAAAAGAAAAAGAATTTAAAAAAAAAAAAAAAAAGGTGTGTGTGTGTGTGTGTGTGTGTGTGTGTGTGTGTAAAAATGTGTCACTGTGTTTAACTTTCATTTTGTCATACAGGGGCCTGCTGGCCACCACTGCAAGGTTAGTGAACAGTATGCCGCAAAATGTCACAATTCATCACTGTGAAGTTCCGTGGTGTACACAAAGTCTCTATCGGACAGGGGCCAAAATGAAATGAGAAGTCCACCGCTCTGCCAGCTGCTTTGTGGGGCAATTTGAGCGAAATGCCAGCATGCTCATGACAATGCAAACATGCAAATGTTTAGTAGGTATAATGTTTACCATGTACTCCAAGTATTTAGTCATAAACCAAAGTAACTAAAGTACACCCCAAATGTGAACCTCAAAGTGGTGCTAGAGGAAAAGTCAGGCAACTGCCAGAGTCATCAGGATTCATCTTCTGGGGACCACAAATATCTGTACAAGATTTCATGGCAATCCATCTGACAGTTGTTGAGATATTTCAGTTTACACCAAAGTGGTGGGTCAACCGACTGACAGAGCCTGACATCGAGCCATGCTGCTAACACAACTAAAAAAGAGCGCCTGAGAAATCTCCAGTGGCAATTATGCCGCAACCTTTTCTCCTACAGGGTGCTTTAACTCCTAACCTGAACTCTGCTGTGTTTGCCTTTTTTGTTTGGTTTCTTTGGACTGGTTTGAAAGCTGATGATCGACTAAACATTTGGAAAAGCATATGTGTGTTGACAGTGCAGGGTTTTTACCCGATCAATGAGAGAAAGGACTTAAAACAGCTGTGTGTTGTGCTTGTCGGACTCTGTGTAGTTGCGTAACTCCTCATTTAACAGAAAGTGAGATGGATTGACACGTGATAGGTAGGCCTATACCTTCTCTCTGATTCTGTTTCTGTCTGTTCATCATTATTTTACATATGAGGTCCAGCTGCAGTTTTGACTATTGATGCTCACAATCAGCATTTTTTTTGTGAGCTCTTTGTAATATAAGAGAACATAAATAAACACATAAGGTTTAGTAAAGTGCAGCATGACTCACTGTCACTCATTGGAAAAACAAACCAGAACTAAAATGCAGCAATGTATCTTTCTTTTTTTCCTAGACCAACTCAACTGAACTGCAGCTGTGATGACACATGCAAGTGTTGACCTTTTCAATGTTCAACCAAGACCACGATCTTTCCCTAACCTTAACCGGGCGCGTGTAGTTGCCTGAGCATAACCAGAAAACTTTTTATCACGCTGTTGTTGCCAGGAGTGGGTAGAGTAAGGAAAACAATTAAATCCGTTGAGAGTGAACAGTTTTCAGATACATTCAAGTAAACTAGTCCTTGTTATGATGTTACAGAGTGTAATAAGAGCAGCATTACATTTGCATTAACTGTGTATGACTAACCTGTAAAACCTAAGTCACACGGTGGCGTCTCTGGTGTCACATCAGGGCAAAAGTGGCTACAAAGGTCCCATTGGCCAGCATCAAATAATTGTTGAATAAGTCTTCTAGAAAGGGGACTTCAGCACTGAAAGCATGCCGCTGGTACATCCAATTTCAGTGATTGATTTGGAAAAGTTACATATTGGAGCTGAAACAGACATACCTTTCATCACCCTTCCCGGGCATTCAGTCTCACCTTGGAGCCCGAACAGTAGAGTGTTGCTGTTTCCCTTTTCTTGCTGCAGCGTGGTCAGAACCGGCTCACTGGGTAAGGCTGGAACCCAGGTTCTCATCCAAATGTCTGGGAAGTGTAGCATGGGTGTGTGTGTCGTTCCGCCACAGTCTCGCTGTAGTTTTTTCGTGGGTTCAGCGTCTGATGTGGTTGTGATATGGAGGTAGAACACGTCAGCGTTCTCCCACACGTAGAACTCGGCCGTGTGAGATTTGAGTGTTTGTCTATGTGTGAATGCTTGCTCAATAGCGTTTACATCTGTTTGAACACTTTTAGCTGTGATGTTTGCTGCTAAATGTCAGCAGCTGGTAGATCACGGATGTGAGTGAACGGCAGTGAGCACCTCCTGGATCCAAAACCACTCGGTTTGCAAAGACACTGTTGGCCAGTGATTCAACCATCTGACTTCGGGAATGTTCAGATGTGGTGAGATGACGATGAAACACTGGAAATTACGATGTTGTAGCAGAAATTTTGGCTGTAGCTGCAAATATATCTAGTACTAGCTTAACTCAGAATTTAGAAAAAAAAGAGTATAACTGCAGTATAACTTAAGGGTCACTCTGCCAATGCCACATGTCAAAATCAGTTCACTTGTAATGGGGAATACTACAGTTGTATTTTTGCTCGATGGGCTTTGACTGTGAAAATGACTCACATGGCACCACTTGAGTAATCGCAGTTTGGGACTGAAAAATACAAATTTTTAACAGTAAGCTTAAATTTCATACCGTGGGTGTGTAGTTGTGAGGCTATAACATCTTCTCTACGCCAGATGTTTGTTGGGCAGCACTCAAAGCCCAATATACAAGTGCTTTAGATATGTGTGTAAATCACAAGGAAATAAACTTTTAAGTGTCAAAACATGTTTTGGTTTTGGCGACAAAAGCATGAGTGAACTGTGAGCCACTGTGGGGCAAGTGTAGACACTGTATTATGCTGTAAAATGTAATATCATATGATTTTATGGAAACTGATGGGCATCTGTCTGAGAGGGACAACTGAAAAATGCAGTCGAAACATATCTGTCGTATACAGCCTGTTATGTAAGACACTATCTATTTGCATTATTATTATTATTATGAGCCATTCGAGGAACTAACTAAGTCAGGATATCTTCTCTATCTTCTCTATCTATCGCTGTTACGTCGATTTTCTCCCTTCTTTTTGCAACAGTACTAAATCACTGGAGTACTATATTAAGAGTGTCCAAAATAGAAGTAGTCTTGGCACTGGAAAATAACACATTTCACTAGCATTAGAGAGTAAAAGAGAGTAATAGAGAATTACAGCCCCACTGATTTCTAGACTGATACCAATATCGGATGTACCAATGATACTGATTCTAAACTACTTCAAAAATATCTTTGCCATGTCTGTGCTGACATTTCTTGTTACTTACCAGCTGACGCACTTGCAACATGCTTTTCGATTGTTGGTGATGTTGTTGGGCTCTGTGTTATCGGACACTATGGAGCACTATGCTGTTTGATGTCTGTCTTTAATTGTAATGTCCTTTGTTGTTGTTGTTGTTGTGTTTGTCTGACAAATGCCTAAACATAAAAGGAATTTCCATAAGGATAGTACACGCAAGTGCCAGTCTAGACTCTTGGTTCCTCTAACTACAGAAGAGTGCATTGTATTGGGCTGTGTTGGGGGGAAAAAAATGGTAATGTGTTGTCAGCACTGTGAGCCTCTAATGGGATGCAAACTTTGCGATGTTCAGTAACTGCAGACATGACACTTTCTTTCCCTGTATGATGAAAATGAAAATATTTCCTTACACAGCCTTTCAAGCATAGCATGCACACACACACGAGTGCACACACACACACACACACACACACATCCACACACAGAAATTGACCGCCACTTTCCTCAGACTGTTTATCATATGGTCCTATCTGAGTCACACTTGTTTGCACTGGTGATCAAGTTGGCCAGAGCAACAGAGCTCCAATCTGTGCAGCCCATTTTCAGGCCGGAAGGTGAAAGAAAATGTGTCTGGGTCAACATTTTTTGATCTAAAGTTTCAAATTGGAGCATTTTGTGTTTCACAAAGATAAAGTGACGAATGTGAGAGGCTGTGATAGCTTTGATATTATGATACGCTTTCAATAAGCTACCACGGGGTTGAAACCATGCATTTAGAGAAAAAGAACTAAAAAATAACCGTGTAAAACTATGTGTTTCCATTTTTTCGTGAAGCAATATCCCTTCTGCTATGTAAATCTATGTTAGAGCAGTAGAGGCTGTCAGTCTTCAAACATGGTCTCATATGCATAAGACAATTATACTTATAGCTGTAATTTTACCGAATAAGAATAAATGGAAGTTGTAATGCTGCAGTTGTGCTGCAATGTTTCTAGTCATCTACCATAGCACTAACTACAACTCAAGGTAGATACACTCCCTTACATTCACATCCTAGAGAAAATTGGATGTAGAAGTAGTAAAGAGGTTCTTTTATGTTTCATTGATTTTTGTATCTTTGCAATCTAATTTTATTTATTCATTTTTCTTTAGATAAAACTGCTTTAACATTCACAGTTGCCCCCTCACAGGCTGCTGATAGTGGGCACAGAGTACTGCCTTCTGAGAGGCCTTCTGTGTATTTAAACAGCCGGACTGAAGGCAGTGAAATCACCAGAGGAGAAGAGCTAAACCCTGTGTGATAAAAAGCGTCCTCTTAATCTTACCTTGAAAGCTACGACAGAGGGGATCCTCCTCTTGCAAAGAAAAATTGGCGGATTTTTTCCATTTGAAAGAACATGCCAAATTACACAAACGTGTTTTCAGGCTCTCTTTTCAAAAGTGGCAACAGATGGAGGCCGGTCGGCGTGAGCAGGTTGGAGTTGACGGTCTACCGCCGGTATGTTTGCTGTGTCTGCTGGTGTTTATCAGCAGACACAGGTAGCCCAAGAATCCATTATACTCACAGATCTTATTCAGCTGTACTCAAAGAGCGAATCCTGCCCAGGTGGGTGCTGTCTTTCACAGATTTTTATTTCCATTTTCCTGTTTTGAATACAGACTATGTACTTAAAATGTAGCACCTGCTGCATAACTTGTCTCTGCAGTTTGGAACAAAGTGCAGTGATTAGACAACTGAGAAATCAACTTGGGAATAAGATGAGTGTTGTTGGAAATAAATAAAAGCTGGAGGTTGATGGCAAAAACATTTAAATTAGAGCTCAGGCATGATACTGACTGGGAACACTGTAGTGTTTTTTTCCACCGTGAATGCCTGATAATGTTTATCACACATACACATGCCAATGCTAATTTTACCGCCTGATTTTGCTTTTATTTTACTCTTGGTATTTTGAAAAATGTTTATTAAATTTAGTCACATTTTAGATTATTGTTAGGTTGTTTTTTAGGTCAACAAAAATTAAAGACACTTTAGTTCACTGGTGAAATTTTTTCTTTTTTTTTTCTTTCCAAGAATCAGTAACATTAGCTAACTTTACTGGCAGATATAGAACAATACAGAAGCAACAGGTCAAGCAGCTAAATCAACTTCTGAAAAAGAGATTGTTACTTGCCTTAAATGAATGAGCAAATCTTTTCTACTGATTCAATACAAATCGAGTTCACACTGGTATGTACTACCTCCAGGAAATAGCCATATCCTCTAAAGTCCGACACTGACAAAAGCTTTCAACCCTTCTCCTTCCTATTCAGCTTTTATATGTTAACAAATTAACTCCCAGCCACATGAGTCTCAGCATACGCAACATTAAATAGTGTTATTATTTCACTTGAGTACTGTGTCACAAAATTTGGCTTGCTTTAAGCAGTGGTGGTAGTGAAGGACTGAAATGATTTCCCCCTGGGGATTATCATAGCTGTATGTACTCGCTGCTGAGACTGTTCAGTACTACAAACCTGTAAAAACCCATATACTCAACTCGACTCGGCTGCTACTGATACCAGCTCTCGTGCAGACTTGCTGCTCTCCGCACTTCCTGCAAATGCCGAACTGCATTCCCTAAGCCAAAGAAATGCCAGAGAGACTTCAGGGCTCGCCAAATTCGTTCATGTGCTATAGGCAAGACAGTAGAAAGGAAGACTTACTGATTTCCTAATTTATTAGCTTTTTGTAACCTGCAGCTATTTTGCGAGCATTATGAAACATTTTTTTAATTTCCACTGGATACTGGCATATCATGTTAATGTTCCCTGCACTCTTGTGACACTCAATACTTGAAAATTCATAATACTCAAAATACTCAATACATTTAGAGGTCCGCACCTGGTATATAGGGAAAATAACACTCAAACAGCCTGGCACCAGAAGAGACTGAACACAACTAAACTAAAAAAGGCATTAAATAATTTGTCTTTGAGATTATTTTTATTTCTTGTCAAAAATTGTAATACCTTTCCGTATAGTTTTTGTTTTCAAATGTTACTTGAGTAACATCAGTTTCCAGTATATTGGGTAAAGATAGCTTAAACAAATGCAGTCTTATACAAAAACCTGTGGTAAATAATAATAATAATGATAATAATAATAAAAATAACTTTATTTATGTAGCACTTACATATGTTATAAGTTTATCACTAAAAAAACCCTAAAATCAATTCTAAAATTTTGGAAGCTAAAAGAGGCTAAATGTTTGATGTCTTCAAACCTGTTTACTCTGGTTAAGAGCCTGGCAGCTGAGTTCTGTAGCCAGTGCTGTCTGTAGCCGGTATTTAGGCATGTAAAAAGGCTGTTACAGTAATCCAGAAGTGATGAGATGAAAGCTAAAGCTAAAATAGTTTCTGTATCTTTAAATCTTAACGTAAGTTGAATTCTGGCAATGTTCCTTAGACGACAAAAACATTCTCGTACAAGTTTGTGCTGCTCAAGGCTTGAGTTACAGTCAAATAGGATGCCAAGATTTCTTGCAACAAGTTTAACGTAATCAGACAGGTACCTAGTAGTATCTGAATGTTTGTGTTAATGAGCGAATGATAATAATTTCTGTTTTGGTTGAGTTCAATTGAAGAAAATTATTAGATATCCAGTTTCTTACATCGACAAGGCACTCCTGTTTAGAACAGGAGCAGGCTTAATGGGTACATACAATTATGTGGCGTCAGCATAACAGTGAAAGGAAACACCATGTCTACAAATAATACTGCCTATTGGGATCATTTAAAAAGAGAATAAAATTGGTCCCAAAATCGACCCCTGAGGTACCCCATACTTGATTGTAGCAAATGAAGACAAATGGTTGTTTTTGGACACACAGGATTTTCTTTCTGAAAGATAGGATTTGATCCAGCTCAGTGCAGTACCTGATGTGCCCACCCATACCAATTATATTGACCACCCAGAGCATTATATTGACCCTAATAGATTCCACTTTTTCTGTAAAGTAAGTTAAAAAAATTTCAGTCAGCATCAAATTCAGCGGAAACATTCGGAGGGTGAGGATTTACTAGTTGATCAACAGTCTTGAATAAAATCTGGGATTGTGCTCATTCTCTGATATAAGATTTGAGAAGTAGCGTGATTTTCTTCCACCTCCGTTCAGCCCTCCTGCGCTCTTTTTTACAGCTATAAGTGCTTACATGTATCTGAGGTTGCAATTTACAACTTGCTTTAATTCTATTTTTGAGGCGAGCACCCCTATCTTTGTTCATTAAGAACAAAGATAGGGGTGCTTTGTTCATTAAGAGCACATTTGCAAAAAGGTCGGGATGGGACACAAGTAGTGGACTGCAATTCACAAGTAAAAATTATGATTTGCGTTCAGAAATTGGTAAATTCAGACACCCTTTGATTGACACATTCATGCCTTGGTTTAAAATTAAATGAAGTGTATGACCACAGTTATGAGTTGGGCCAAACACATGTTGTACAAGGTTGAAAGAGTCCCTAATATTTAAAAAACTACAGGCAAGAGTACTGGGTGGGTCATCAACGTGAAGGTTAAAATCGCCACAGAGAACAGCCTTGTCGTAATTTATCACAAGACTAGATAAGAAATAAGAGAACTCTGATAAAACATCCACAGTTGTTCCACAATTGATTTTGGGGGACAGTAAATGGAACCACAAGGATGAACTATTGATCTTAAATGTTAGCACCTCAAAGGAGGAAAACTTGTGGGCCAGATGTCTGGTTACATTTGAATTATTTTTAATACACTCTCACTAGGCCACCCCCACGTCTGCTACTCCTAGGACGGCTTAAACAATCATAGAATGGAGAACATAGCTCAATGAGCAGACTGCTGTAATTGGTATGTAACCGAGACTCAATTAAAAACAAGCAATCCAGGTTTGCCGACAAAATTAAGTAATTTAAAACAAAGGTTTTACAGGAGACAGACCTCACATTAAAAACATTTGGCTTTATCTACAGTTTGAGATGGTGAGAGTGTCAGAATCTCAACCAGATTATTCATGTTTCTGTTTACATGTGTGTTCCGTTTAACAGATCTATGAGTAATATTCACAGGAATGTTAACGATACTAGGAACCGCGTTCAACAGAGACGGACTAACCCAGGAGTCAGTTGCACTGGCTTTTTTAGAGTAAGCTGCATGTTAATGGCCATAAAATGGGATCTAATCCTGTTAGGATGATGAACATTTCATTTAAAGAAAGTGGGTCTGTGTAAGTTGTGAAATTGTCTAAATAACGTATGCCTAGAGAGCAGCAGTGTCCATTGCCCAGATATGTAATTGGCAGATCTGCCTGAATTTAACATCCCCCAAACAGAGAGACAGAATCAGACAAGATATAATAAAACGTCTATGGGAGTCCAGTATGTTGTTTATAAGCCTCTTGAAGTCAGCCTTTAAAGTTTTAGAGGCTTGGTACATAATATCATTTGCTCCAACATGAACAATGACAGCTTCAGTAGATGGATGTTTTTATATTAGCTGAAGAATTTCCTCATCAATGTCCAAGACTATGGCTCCTGAATAACAGTAAATCACAGCCTGAGGAAGCCGTGCATGACAGACCACTGATGAGAGACCCATGATCAAAGTCTTTGGAAAAGGATCAGTTCGTAGACCTGGCGCTGGGTTCATGCAGGGTTTCTGGTGCCGCTGGGCTGGGCAACCACTCCTCTGCCGGCGATTACTCCATGGCCGGGAGCGCATCGGGATGGTACATGCATGAGCAGCTGGCACCCGCTGGTGTCCGTCAACTTAGGCGGTGCCAAGCTTTTGGCCTGTACTGGAGATGGCGAATCCCCGGCAGAATTTGCAGGATTTGGAAACAGTTCTCTAATTGCAGGGGTTCCTGCAGCGATCTCCATGAGGGAGGCCCCTACGTAACTCTACCCTTTCTGCCCATGACCAGCAACCAGGACTCCGGTGTAGAGCAGGCTTGCATCTTGGGCTTTGCTCCAAGTTTTAGCCATTTATCACAATTCAGAGTCAAATTTGCTTCAGATGGGACCAAGTCATACTCAGCTCCAGGCAGGAATGGCAAGTTGAGGTTCGAAATAAGCCTGTAACCAGGCTGTTCTGATTAATCTCCAGTTATAGAGTTCCCCGACCAGGGTAGGGGGATGTTGTTAGCATCCAAGCGAAAGGCTGATGATATTGTGCTCGATATACTTTGCCTGGCGGATGGCAGCTGATAGGCCTAGCTCTCACCAAGTCCCGGCAGAGGAACTTGATGTCATCCATCCGCTTAAGGAATGCTGGTTTACAATTCATACAGACGCCCATTAGGCAGAGGTAACTATCTGTTTAATGCTAATGCTAATGCTAATGATTTCAGGGTGTGGAAAGCTTACATTTTGGAGGCAGTAGTTTGCACTGCTGTTGAAATGTAATTCATTATACTGTGGTATAGTCCTGTTTCTAATATTTAGTCTGCCTTTATTGAATTAAATGGAGTGGACAAAATATTAGAAACACCTCTCAGTATAATGCGGTACAAATCAACAGCACTAACTGACAAAATGGCCATTAAATAAAAAAATAAAAATTAAAAAAAACACCCCAAAACGGTTTTACAAAAACTGAATATTATAACTTTCATGAAGGTTGACTTAATTGCAGGGTTGATGTTTTAGACTGCATTAGTTTTCGATACATGTACCTAATAAACTGGCAACTGGCAGTACATACAGTGTGTTCTCCTGGCTCAGGGAGACTGGTCATAAGGATGGAGAGTTTGCAACAGATGCCTCTTTGCACCCTCTAGTTTTAAATATTACACACACACACACACACACACACACACACACACACACAGTTCCCTCTTCTCTCCCCTCCTTCCATTCGCTTCACAAACTCAGATTAAGAGTAGTAATCAAGAGCTGGCAGCAGACAAGAGGCTATTTACTCAGGTGAGGAGTAGAGAGATGGGGGCCACTTCATTGGATGCAAAGCGTAGCCCAAGGGTGCCACCCACTTATTTCCAATCAGGACAACCCCCAAGAGTTGTCAGAGTAACATAATCCATCCATGCTTTTGTTTGATATGTCATATCATTTTAATTTTTCCCAGAAAAGGAGACGAAAATGGCAGAGGTGAAATTAATCTTTTCAATTACAAGAATCTTATTTAGAAAACTTGTTGTTAATATTTACTGGTCTCACATGAAGAAAGCCAACTGAAAGAAAAATCATGGAGGAGTTTCTAACTGAGCTGCCCCAGGCTGCTAAGCTGATGAAGATACAATCCAGAAGAGGCTCTTCTCCTCTTCTCCCTCCTTCTACTCCTGCTACTTCTCTCCCCTTTTTTCCTCTCACTGTGGCATTTGACAGGAAAGGAAAAAAGAAGAAAGTGAAAAAAAGACAGGCATTGAAGTCGATCCCTCTGTGTATAAAGCAGTCTCTGAATCCAATTTCAGTGAAAAGAGACAGAGTCAGCACGAGGGTGGTGCTGTAAAGAGGCAGGTACAGGCAGATGAATCAGGAATAGGAGAAGCCTTGGGTTGGAGAGATCAAAGATAGTGTGGAAAAGAGAGGAAGAAGGAGAGACTGTTGAATTATTTTGGAGGTGTTTGAGGGGTATTTTCCATCTAGCGTGTCTAACCTCAGAGGGGCATGTTCTGCCAGCTCTCTCTGCATGCAAGCCACACTCACACACGTAAAAGGAGAGAGAAACACACACACACACACACACACACACACACACACACACACACACACACACACACACACACACACACACACACACACAGGGGCTTTAGCTTCTGATTCTTATTTGCATTGCTCTTCTGCAGCAAGTCAAATTTCCTGGACGATGGGAACGAAGGCTTTTTGAGCCTTTCGAAAGCTCTTTTGACATGCACTCTTTTTGGCAACGTCATCGACTGTTACAATAAATACTAAAAGCAAATCAAAGCAGGCTGTATACTGAATTTGGGATAAGAGCAGGGTGGGCTGTGTCTGGTTAAATCCTGTTAAATGTGTCTAATCTAATGTCAATGAGAAGTGAGGCACCTATGAACCCTGAGTGGAGGTGGTGACCTAGAACAACCATATGGCTCCAAAGCACCTATGGCTCTGGAGAGGATCCAACCAGCCATCATGACTTCCTGTGTGCATGTGAGTGTGTATGTGTGGACAGACTAGCTGTAACAGCTGTCTCCTGCAGACTTCTCTGGGGAATGGTTGACCTTATGCCTCTAAGGTGATCTCAAAATGACATTTTTGTCATCTCTGAGATCGGAAATCTTACTACTTGATTCAAATGATTTCACTTTCCAATTGCAAGCCTATTTTTTGCTTTTTGCCCTGCACTCTGCCCAAACAATTTATTATAGAGGCTGCCACTGCATCTCACTTTTGAAGTAAAATATGCAGATGCATACTGTGTATGTACATATCTTACTATACATGTAGCTCTTTTCAACTGCAGGAACTTAATAAGCCATAACAAGGGGCTCCTCATAACTTGGACTTCAAGAAACTTGTGAGACTTTCGTACAAGGCTCCCCCTGCATTTTGCCTGTGTTTTTCAAACTGGGACATTTCAATCATCATCATCATTTTTATGTACCATTTGGGAAATGAGTGAAGTAAGCAGCTGTGGGACAGACAAAAATAGAAGAAGTGATATTATTAATTTTTTTAATGTGTGCACAGTATATAAAGAATTGGTGGGATCGGCACAAGCTAGCTGTTAGCCCAAGACAGTGTCCAATGTCTTGAGCCAGTTGGTAGTTTTCCTGCACACATTGTGATCCTGTTTTTTAGTGTCATGCTGCCATTTATGACTCTGTTAATCTGTAACTTTGTGTATCAATTCTTCTGAACACAATAACTCAAGATCTATGAATAGTAGAAGCTACATACTTCATACTACACACGTGGCGTAGATTTCTGCATAAATTTGCACATTAATGAGGGAACACTTATTTCCCTAGAATTTGCTGTAACACTCAGGTAACAATTTAGCTAAAAAGTTCAAATTGATACCGGCATAAGTGGAGGGACCATTGGGGCAGGTGGTGCGACTGCACCAAGGCCCACGCTCAGTAGGTGCCCCTGAGTGGAGGTCAGGGACAGACATCCGGTCTGCACCAAGGCCCACGCTCAGTAGGTGCCCCTACTGAGGAATTTGTGGCTAGACAAAAAACACCGGATGTCTGTCCCTGACTGACAAAACTGGTCAGCCAAATGCTGCGTGACTGATTGATGAAGTCACAATGTAACCAGGGCTTAATTTGTGCCTAACTTGGACCTCCCAGATTGGGACCAGCATCCATTTGATTGGATCTGGCATCTCCTTTGTCACTATCAAAATCTGTAAATAAATGTTGTGTAATATTTTGCTTAATGTTATCTGTTCTGTCATTTCCCATTGAAGTTACTTGTAAATCGTTTGTTTGGCTATTTTGGATGCATTTTAATCCTGATTTAAAAAAAAGGGCGAGCAAGACGTCAATCACTCAGGTCACACGATGATGCCTGAAGCGTGTGGACCATGGACAGGGCTGTTTGTTGTGTGTAGGTCCCATGCTATGATAGTAGCCTACTGATATGGAGTGTAGTTGTAAATAGAACTTCCTGCCCTGATTCTGTTTTCCCCCCATTATAGCAATCCACAGACAGAAGGGAAACAACAGGGAAGTGAAGACACCGCTGATCTTGAGTGATTAATGTGAATGCTCTGATTAAGTGTAAATAAATAATAAATGATGCTTTGTTTGTGATGAGACTTTTGTTTAGTTTGTTTAGTTTTAACAGTTAGCATCTATGCATTGTCTAATGTGCTCCAGGCAGTGAGGATTTTTTTGATGCAATCCATGACTTTTTCTCTCCCTTGACCCACAGTCGGACTGGTATAAAGTTTCTACCGATCCTCTTAGTCTCCTTACTGGCTCTCTGTATGTCTGTCATATGGGGTTTGCATGAGAACATGCTGAGTGCTTGTTCCAGGACAGGGCACAGTGGCCCAGCACACCAGGAACCAAGTTTCAACTCTCACCTCCCAACCCGACCCGGCACGCTGGAAAAGCACCCTATCTGAGTTCCAGGATGTCTAGATTAACAATTTAAGTACTGCGTGTAAGTGTAATGTTAACCAATGTAGTCAAAGTACAAATCGGGTGCATTAAAATGCAAGCAGTGAGAGAGTACGATCCCGTGCTCTTCTTACTTCTTACTTCTCGTCAGGATTGTCCTTTCAACACAACCGTGATGATGATGTAACGAACTTTTAAAAAGGGACCATGACATGTACAAAGATTGTTAACCTGTTCAGATTATTTTGTTCTATGGCGGATGGTGGAATACACAAATGGTCTACTCTAAACTACAGCAGGCTGAAATAGGACAATTGGTGAATGAAACATCCATAATTAGCCTTTATTACCTCAAATTTTGGTTATGAAGAAATTAGCCAGAATGTTAGATTAATCTGTTGTTCAATTCCATGTTTACCGCATCTTGGCACCTGTCTGTTTCACTGCCTGTCATGTTGTAGACTTTCTGCTTTATGTTATCTAAGTCACTTCCTTGGAATATTGTAAACCACTGTATCTATGTTATGTTTGAATAAGCCATGTCTGTTTTATGTTTATATTATTCCCATGTGAGAAAGACATGCTGAGCAAGCGCACCTGCCTGTCGCTGTCTGTTGGCAGTGGTGCTGAACTGTTCATCAACTGATGCATTTGGACGCACACAGAGAGCCACGTGCTGTCCTCGGTGCTGAAACATCTGAATGCAACTGGCAACCTGTTTTCTTTTTTTGTTCTTCAGAACAAGCTTGTCTGACATAGTGGCTCCAGGATACGTTTTCTTAGACATAGGTTTGCTTGGCTCAATAACTGAGCATTTGTGTTTATGGACAGGATACGATAGGATATATCAGCTATTATACAGTTGTGAATTGTGCTGAGAGTCTAGCCCCACCCCTGGATACCAGATATATAGTATGCAAAGACAATCATAGTGCCTCTTGTTAAAGTATTGGTTTCTGTTTTTTTTTTTAAGGTCCAGGTTAATACTGGTAGAGCAGTAAAATGATGGTTTCTGTTGTGTTTTTTTGGAGTCATCTTTGTTGTGATGTGACATCACAACTGATTAACAAATCACAGTCGAGATATTGTGAAACCCCTGAAAGTACTTAGAACTTGGCATTTACATTAATTTCACGTCCAAAGTTGACAAGAACCACTGTCACAGAACCTAGGACAATGGTTGTGCATATAGAACTTATGACAATAGTAGATACATACTTACATATACATGCATTTGTACATGTTAGTATGCAGCAAAGTGCAGCTTCTATGTTATGTTACAGTACTTTACATTGCAGCACTGAAAAAAGGCTAATGTTCAAGCATACTTACACAAGTTTACACTTACAGAAGCGAAACTTTTTTTGCCACTTCAGACCTAATAAGGTGCCTTTGAAGGGGTCTTCAAGTTAACAAGCAGCTGTTTTGCTGATGGCAGACCTGTATGATACACTCTTCAATAAGACCACAGTAATTTAAGCCAAGAATCATCATTCAGAAATGAGATGGTAAATAAGAGATTTCCTAGCCTAAAATATTTGATATAATCCTAATGACTCATTTATAAAGTATGGATTCTTTTTCTGCATTCCCATCCCATGTGCTGAATTGACCCAATATAAAAAATCAAACATAGTTAACAATGTGGAGATGCCGAACAAGTATGAGGAATTGAATATTCATAGTATTCGGGCACGTGGATAATGTTTGCTGTTCCTGCTGGGATGTGGTTTGTGATTTGCCACCACATGGTGTCTCTGTGGTGCAACCAAAAAAGGTGTGAAGCACATCTGAGAAAACTGAAACTGTAACCTCCTTCATCACCATTCACAGGCTGTAATCAAACAGAACATAAGGGGTTAACTGGATGAAAACTGTATGTACTTATCTTCAGCTGTGACAAAAGAAAAGACAGGGGATAGTGGCGCTTTGTTTTTGACTCTCAAGTGTGATTTGGGAACAGGATCCAGTTTCCCAGCCTGGTAGAAAACAGGTGCTCATGCCAGTTGTTCTTTTGTCCCACTACGCTTCTCGCAGATTGAAAGTGGAGCCAGCACCTGTTAACATTCCTCAGTGGTTGTGAAAGAAAAGGAAATGCGAGAGAAAAAAGAAGAAACACTGTGGTGAAATACAAATGTTTAACACAGGGACTTAAAGAAAACATTCCACAAATTCAATAAAAGAGAAATCATTATAAGGATTTAGTTTTTCTCTCTGTACATATATAATCAAACCGACTAACTGAAAATGATGGTACAATGTGACGTGGCTACAGTTAATTTAAAGTTTTAAAATTCCTGCAAGCAGTCTCAAGCTAACTCCTGTTACTGCATCACAAGCAGACATGGATGCGATTGGCTTGCCTCAGTAAATCGTTAAAGTCCTGTCAGTTAAGATAGTTCGCTGCGTTTTCACAGGAAAGCATCAACTCAGCAGATTTACCAGTTAGAAAAGTTGTTGTTGTTGTTGGCCAATCAGAATCCCACAGTGAGAATCTTTATCCTACTCAAACTTTTTCTGAAATCTAATTCAAAGTCGTCAGTTTAACTGAACTACATTTGTTTTTGTTTTTTCACGTTTTTATATTAAAATTAGTGAGTTTAAATCTCTCAGCTGACTAAGAATCCCCGTTGACTGAGTTGTTCTTTGGGGATACAACTCAGTCAACGTTGTGCCATAGTCCACCATATTAAAGATGGGGAGGACCATGGGTGTTGCTCAGCTCTGCTCGGGCCACAGCTGTGCATGGCTGTCGAAAGGCTCTGATGTCATGTATAATGGAAGTCCACAGGGATGCAGGAGTGGAAGGATGAGGGAAGAGTGAGGGGCTGAAACCAGATCCCTGCCCTCTACTGCGCTTTGCTGTTCTGCGCTGCTCAGACTATGGGCAGAGGTTAATGTGGAGCCACCTGCTGCATGCACACTGCACATCTGATACTGTAGCGCAAAAACAAAAAACAGAATAACTCCTGAACAGATTGTGGATTTTTTCTTTGTTGTTGTTGATTTATTTACATTCTGCATAGAGAAAATGGCAATCAAATAGAAATAAATTAACTGTGCATGCTTGTGTGTTAGGACTTGTGCATGTGTGAGTGCAGGAGGAAGCATGAAGAAGGAAGGAGGCTGACAGTTACAGTGACTTAATACCATTTGATATTTCATGGCTGGGGGAATGTGGCGGCACTCCCTGCTTTATGGAGCTGGCCTGGATTATTTAGCTGGATGGAGTCCTGCCCAGAGGAACAGCTGAATGATGTCATGCAGCACGCACACACAAATACACACACACAAGCGTTTTCTGTCCGTCCACACGTCTGAGATCTGCATTTGGATTTGAGGTGTTGTTCTGGTTTGCTCTGCAGCCTTTGGATTGTTTGTGGGTTTCTACAGAGCGGGTTGTTGGGTAATTGGGATGGTGAGCAGAGAAAAGGTGGGTGGGGTTTACTAATAAGCGCCTGAAGGGGGGCAACGGGGAGACGCTGATGCATGTTTGGAGAGCGAGATGAGACACTGAGGTGAGGTTTTCAGGGCCTCTCAGTTTGCCGGTAAGATGACTTCACGGGGCATATGGTTGTGCAGATGTGTGGGTACGTGCCTATATTCATGTTTGTTTGTGCACGTGTGTTCCGTCCGCACAAATCAATGTCTGCTTCACTCTTAATGGGTAGAATCAGGTTCTCCCCTCCTCCCTGCTGCTCAGAGAGGAGCGTTTTAGCATGCGAGGTCCTCTCTTCTCTCCTCCATATAAGAACCTAAATATGGAAACAGTGATTGGAAATTGTTTAGACAATCTGAAATGGTTTATCCTGGGGCTGCGCACAGCTCGCAGATCAAAGCAGAGGAAACATGAATCATAGAGTTTCTGTACGGAAACAAACCCTGCGCCTTTCTTCCTTTTCACATACACACTGCCACAAATGAGAATGTTAAGGAAAACAAAGATAAAGAGGCAAACACATGAGAGGCTGAGACTGCTGAGTTCATTGGTACTGGCTTCTTTGTTTGATCATACTGCACTTGACATCGTGTTGCCTGCAACTTCACTCCCACCACTAAATTGTCTCTCAGACAATCAGCGGAGGGGAAGTCTCAAGAGACAAAACTCTTCCGAGATCAACGTCTGTCCCTGTTCTCCATAAAGACCAACACCACAGCTCTCCTGGGGGGCAGCATCTGTCACAGATTCTGCCACCTCTGTTCAGCAAAAACTGAGCTGAGTGTCTAAAGAGCATTACTCTGCTCCAGCCATCTCCACTTACCCTCTCCTAGATGCAGACTGAAAAATGCCAAATGACAGCATTGTGCTCCCACCGACAGTCCTCAGTGGCCAAACTCGAACGCTTTTTGTTCCGTCTAACAGATTACCTAAATGCTTTCTTTTCTTCTCTGCTTGCTCTTTAAGTGATTTCATAAAGATTTTAAAGCAGACTTAACCTTCTTTTCCTCTCTTATGTCTTATGTGTTTCCCTCACCTCTCTCACAGTATGGACGTGGTCCAGCGCACAGGCCCCAAGGCTTGAGGTCAGTCTCTCTGATCTCCTACCCATGGAAAAGGGTAATGAATTAACAAAATTAATGAAATAACAAAAGAAATAAATACAACAAAAACTGCTCAATTTGAGCATAAAGGATTGTAAATGGAAATGCCAAGAATAAGAAAAGCTGATATACTGCCCCCCCCAAAAAGTTGTCATATTGATAAAGCAAAATACAACAGTGCAATGGAAACTTAAATGTCCACTGAAGCTACACTACTCTGAAGAGACAAAAAAAAAAAAAATACGTGAAACAAACAGAAATGTCAGCTCCACTAGGTTTTCCCAATCATTATTGGTTGTTTTTGGTTTGACTAGCACACCATTACATTGAGTTCTCTTCTTCTGCAATGTCTTAATGGCCCCCGATTGGCGAATTAGCTCCATCAGTTGTGTATCTCGATGAACCAGGTCAGAATATTTGCATAACAGTAGTGGATCAAATCGTGCATTCATTCGCATTTTCCTCAGATTCATTCTGAAAATTCTGATCAAATTTCTGCTAAATTTGGATGGAAACTTGACTACTGTTTGAATGAAAAATGCCGACTGGGAGGATTAGGTGAAGGCTATCCACGATCCACTTCTTGTACTCCACATCTCAAGTTTCCACGCCTTTCCGATGGGCACACCATTTTCATCCTTGTCATTTCTACCTTTCGGCTCTTCTGCTTTTCCTCTCCTCTCCCTCTGTCAAACAGACAGGAGTGGCTAACTCATTTGTGTCAGGGAACTGAAGCTGCACTGATGTCATCTTGACAGACAGAGTAGTCCAGTAAACACAGCAGGGATGGCGTCAGACCTCAGATTCATCACTCTCGGCTGACAGAGGTGCGAGGTGATGTCAGCGGGTGATGAAATCATAATGCGGGCACATCTTCCAGTGTGTGATGTAAGCATGGCCCTGGCATGACTGAGCATTGTGGAACTATTTTCCTCCCATTACTTAAAATGAAGGGGTGAAGTTTGGAAATACATGATGTAAATATTTTGCTTGTGTTTTTATCCATTACACATGGTTCCCACTGTGGATTTGCCTTGTTCACATTTACTGGCTGGGAAACACCGTCAAGAAGGCTGCAAAGCAAAGGAGACCAGGAATTTTAAAAATGTCCTTTGACCTTTTATTAATATCAAATTATGATGACAACAATCTTTTTTTTTTTTTTTTTTTTGGACCAAATAATTCCTAAACATAACCACAGTCCTGGTGTAGATGAATGGTCTGGAAGAAATCATGATTGAACTGGGACAACTGGGACTCTTAAATTTAAATTAACTGTCAGACTTTAAGCTGCACTAAACACAAATTTTGAATAAACAATGGGTTAAAATGATTAATACGAAAGGTGTCACTCATAGTGATGAACCTAGGAAGAGTTATCACCCAACTCTGCAGTTCCCTTCAATTCTACAGAGTGTTGCAGCATCTTTAGCTTATTGTTTTGGTTTTATCTCCCACAAATTTACTGTTTTGGTTCAGCGTCACCACTCTCATCAACCTCATTGGTGAGACACAGCATGGAGCGGTTTTCAGCAAAAAAGTTCAGATAAATCCACTGTAAACTACCTGCCCACTACCAAATGGCAGACAGACACAGTTAACAACTAACTGGTGTACACAGTGAACCATTTAGCAAATAGAGATATATTTGTCAGAAGTTGGGGGAGACAAAAAACAGGTGAATGCTAATGCTGCAATGCTACAGTTAGCAAGCATCAACTGCTTGCTAACTACTTTAGAAGGTGGTAGTAGGTCAGTTTTGTGTTCACAGCCTGTTGCACTGCTCCCAAATGACCAAGAATTGAATTAATGCAGCTTTAATGTAACTAGTGTGATATTATGTAGGGCCGGACCCAGAGCATTTGTTCTGCAAAGATGCAAAGAACATTTTTTTAATGTCAGTAAACTTTACCAGCCTTCAAGAAAGCATACTGTGATCAAAAAACAGGAGGGGGGGGGGTTAAATCACTGGAACTAAAGGGAGGATTGGCTGAGCAGCTAACATCTGCTAACACCAAGTGTAATGTGTGAGACTTTTACGAGTGGACTAGACGCAAAATTCTCACACACCACTGCAGGGACCTTGTCTTCAATTGCTGGTAACAGTACCTTTGTTTGGCTCGTGTGTCCCAGCAAACCCAATTAGCAATCTTCTAGTGAGAAAACTGTGTGGGATCACATTCTTGTCGCTGCACTAGTGACTCCTCCTGGTAAAATACTGCAAGAGAAATTGGCATTCCAGATTAGAAGAAAAAATGGTCGCAGAATAAAAAGATATTGTTGCACAAGTTGTAGGGTCCAAATCACAATTAGAACTACGGTGCTTGTTTTGGAGGTAATACGAGGCATCTTCTGAGACAAGGTGAAATAAATCAAATATGGCTTCTGTGTGAATAAGGTCAGAAGGTGAACAGTACACTCTCTCCTTGTATTTACTGCCAAAATCGGGTTGCGTCTCGTAGACAAGCCCTCTCTGTGATCTGCACCTCAGACCATATCGTGTGTCGCTTTAAATATACCTCTGTGGATGGTTCATTTCATGGTCACTTGAACATACAAGGCACGCAGGACTTAGCGCCTGATTGTGTCACTTCCCGTGTGGCTCAAGTGAAGCAGGTTAAGCTTTAGCCAGCTTAGCATGGAGAAAAAATTCTCCTTTGTGTCCCCATGGCCAGCGGCTCGATACGACCGAGCCCCATGGAGTCTTGGCCTTCACCCTTGGCAGGTGTGACCCCCCCCCCCCCTCCACCTCACCCCATCCACCCCTCCCCCCACTGTTCCCCCTGCGCTCACACACTTATTCACAAACATACTGGACATACTCATAGAGGTTCTCAGGTTCCTCTGAAATGAGAGACTGGACGAAGATCTATCAACAAAAAAATGACGAGGTAATGACATACTTAACCTCCCGTTGTGTGTGCATGCGTGCTCCTATGTGTGTGTGCTGGCTCACTCGTGTTCACATGTGCACAGAATGCAGAAAGGGGTAGCCTCCCACCTCTCCCTCGCCACTCGGAAACTTTTGCCTCGCCTCATTTGCTTCATGGTGAAGGGGCTGATTAAATATTTAAAGTATGGAGTACTTTCCCTTGGCATCAGGTGTAACTCATTCCTGTAATCTCAGATAGCCTGGTGCACGGCACAGTAGTTGAGCTAACCGTGTGAGGTGGAGAGGGGCTACGACAGGCTTTGTTGTTTATGTCTGCTTACAAGTTTATAGGCTTGTTTTCAATTTCACTTGTTCCCATGAGCAGCCACATGGCCTTTTTGCATCCATTCTTGTAAGAAGGATATTGTTTTGTTTCAAGATGCATGACAGCATAATGGTTTTGTGAACATTATGAAAAGATTGCATTTAGTATATTTTGTGTTTCACCAAAACTGAACATATGTGGAAAATTAGAACCACTTTCTAATAACCCTTTAAGAATGTTGTAACTATGGCTTTATTGATCGTTAATACATCAGCTACTAATGCTTTATAGATTAGTTAGACGCTATTAACAGGCCAGGCACTGTACTCAAGCAGGTAGCGTTATTAATTATGATGTCTGTCCCACCAACGTGTGTGTGTTTTGGCACATTTATCAGTACTCTAGACTATTTTACTTGTTTTTGCTAATGCAAATAACATTGGCTTGTTACTTAAGTGAAGCAGCAGAGGCACCATGAATGAACAGAACAACATTAGGACAGGCTGCTTGGATTCTGTTCAAATTGATTTAAACAAATTACAATTTAGTTTAAATTTGTTCAAACTTGATGTTTTTTTTTTTTTGAAGTGACAGTCCTACAATCCATAGTTAAATGTTTCTGGATGTCTCGCTTTCCAATAAGCCTCAAGTCTGCAGCTGCAGTTTTGTGAGTTGAAATGTCACTTATAAGGCCTTTGGATGATCTTCTATCGGGTCTGCGATCGTAAATGTTGTCTGCAGCCTTTTTTTCCAGAAGGTGAGTGGGAATCCTGATGAACTCAAGAGCAAGCTGAAAAGAAACGTGTCATGGTGGAGGAGGATAAACACCCATAGGGATTTTTCACCCCCTTGCAACCCAGAAGTTGTCCTTTGTAAGGGTTTATAACTGATCTATAAACATTTGTAAATTACTAATTGATCATTAATAAAGCCATTACTAACAACTTATAAATGATTTATAAAGGGCCCTTAATTACAAAGTGGTAGAAAATTATACTTATGAAACTCTTTCCAAACCACTGGATACTATGAAAAATGCATCATTATTGATGCTCAAAGCAAAGCTGCTTTTCTTAGAAAAGAATTTGGGATAAACAAAATCTTCACTGGACATTTGTAAGACACTGGCCTTTTTTTTTTTTCTTGGGCAAATGAACGAATTTCAAATATAAAAAAATAACGATTTAGAAAATCCTATAAACGAATACAAAAAGTATGAAAAACCTACAAGACCTAGGTGAGATACACTGTTATATAAAAGTACTTTTACAAAAGTTATACCCTGTGCTGTGCAGCCTCGTGGACAGTCTCCTTTAATCTTTGGAAACAATACGCTTCCAACTGTGAAGCACAACCTAAGAGCCTTTAAAAGAAGAACAATAGATGGCAGTGTTAGGTACCTCCAAATGTCTGAGCCTAAGCTCTCCTGAACAGACAATTCAGGAGCTGTAAGAAAGTCACAGTGGGCGGCTGGTTGAACATCAAAGCATACAGTCACAAAGATACAGTGAAGAGGATATATGCCTAAATGTCTGTTTTGTATAAGGAGTGAATTGTGACTTTAATCCATTTAGGTACGTACCTCCTCCAAAAGAGATCTCTTGAATGTAAGATGAGTAATAAAGCAAAAGGAGCCACATCTATGCTTTACCTTAATCCCACACACTCTCATTTCTGTCACTAATCTGACAGATTTACACCCTTTTATTACCTGAAAATGCCGCCCTCTACATTTTTCACCTTATGGAGAATCCTATTTAAAAATGTTTAAGTTGCAGGACCATTTCTTCATGGTTTCTGAGAACACGTTATCTCAGACAACAGCTGAATAGACTTTGTGGAAAAAGGTGAAACGCTACCTCAAGTTACAGCAAAGGCCTTTTAACTTTTAAGTCCTGCCAGCTGTTGAGCTGCAATCCTAAATAAAGTTTCTTGGATACTGTTATTATTCCAAAAGGACTTGAAATACAAGCCCCACAATTATCCTTCGGAGGAGCTAATATTGTAAGTTTAGGAAAGATGACAGTAATAACCTACTAATGCGTAAGCCTTACTGACTTTATACTCATGAGGAACAGAATAAGGGAGAGTGACAAATTGCGGTTACTCATGTTGTGTTCATAAACCTATTCGTTCAGGCATTTGGGTTTAAATATTGCTCTATTTCCATTACAAAATTTGGAAGGTCCCTCTCTCTGTCTCTGCTGTTCTTGTTCTGCAAAGTTCTTGGTTTAATCTGAAACGTTGCCAAGGATATTTATGAGTTTTTGGCTAGTGATGCATTCAAATAAACAAACTCCCTCACTGTTTCCACAGCAGGGAGACTGCAGCTCCACGGTGTACTGTAATGATCAATGAGGGTTTCATCGTCTGAGTAAATGCAGGGCCTCGTCATGTTGAGCGTTGCTGTGAGGCCCCTCTGAAACATGGCTCGTGTTGTCGCATTTAGAAACGCTCTAATTTCTTACATGTGTCTGTGAGGGTGTGAATTCACAAACTGTGCTCCTTGCTGGCTTGTTTGCCGTAGCTTTTTTCATGTGGATTGATGAACTGATTTTAAAGGAATGAATCTGCCGAGCTGAGACACTTCTGTGATTTAGGTGTTTGACTCCGGTTCTTTCCAGCGGGAACAATGAAGAAACTCTCATTCAGCGTTGTAGTTTCACCCTGACTTTCTGCATAGCCTCAAATGCACTCTGAGGTGTTTTTTTCACACATGCTTCGAAAGATGATAGAAAATCACTCAGGTTGTATTGTGTGGGCGGAGGTGAGTTTTTGTGAAACGACTGTGTGAGAGGTGCTTGTTTTCCTGAAAGTCTTCAGGGGATTCCCCTCTCCTTTCTCTACCGTGAACCAGCATCACTGCACCGCTGATGGACGTTTCTGTTTGGCAGGTGCTCATATACTTGGCACCTACTGTTGCCCATAGCAATGAGGCTGTCAGGGCAGAATGCCTTCCAAGAGAGCAGGGGAACATTATATTTCACATTATCTCGGAACAATAGGTCATTTCCTGCTTGCTGCAAGCCAGAGAGGCTGATCAGGGGCTGCCAAACTCCAGGAAGAGAGCACAGACTGCAGGAGAGGTTGGCGTCAAAAGGAGGGGAACTGTATGAAGTTGATGGATTGTTAGGTAGGTGGTTCCAGAGCGGGTGCAACTTGAACTAACCTGCCAGTTAGTGTGAGCAAGAACAGCCACAGAGCGTTTTTCAGGTATGATTTGAACAGAAACACATGTCCATGACCTAAGCGCCAGCTTGAATTTTTTAGCCACGTGGCGGGGCGGTGACTCTATGGATAGCAATGTCAGTCTGTTGGTCAGTCAGTCTATCAGTCCACCTTGGATCAGACTGAAATGTCTCAATGACTATTGAATAAATTGCCATGATATTTGGTACAGACATTCAAGGTACCCAGAGGACGAAACACGCTGACTTTGGTGATGCCCTGACTTTTCCTTTAGCACCACCATGAGGTCGACATTTGTGGCTTTCAGGGAAATATGTCGATCCTTAACGTTTAATCTATCACAACTATCAGGTCAAAACTTTTAATTTGTCCAGTTTTTTTTATTTTATGACCAAATACCTGCAAAACTAATGACATTCCCATTAGCATCAGCTGAACTTTGCATTTAGTGCTAATTAGCAAATGTTAGCATGCCAACATTTTGAACATGGTCAATTTTACCTGCTAAACATCAGCATGTTAACATCATCATTCTGGGCATGTTAGCATGCTGATGCTAGCATTTAGCTCAAAGCACCACAGTGCGTAAGTACAGCCTCACAGAGTCACTAGCGTGGCTTAGTGTCTTAGTCTTGTTCTACCCTGAATTGGTTGGAGGGTGCTAAACAACTGCTATCAATCAATGCAGAAGTTGAGTAAGTTGGCGGATCTCACAGATTTCAACACACTGTAGTTAAAGTGACTTTTAGTGAAATAAACAAGTCGGAGGTCAGCTGGGGTCACTGGGTTACTGTTTGCCCTACCTGGATGCATCCAACTATTAAGTGTGGGAACCAAATGCTCTGCAACCTCTGAAAATACCTTTTCACTGAGAGCTCTTTTTCTCTCACTCACCCCTTTCCTTGGGTTGCGTAACTGCTCTTGTGTTGTATTATTGAAACGTTTGGCTCTGATTAGTGCAGCAGATGAAACGGCTAAATGCTAATGTGTGATTTCCCAGGGGGCCGCCCAGTTTCATGGGCTGCAGGTGTTTGCAGGGGAGGAGGAGAGCTTTTAAAGTGTATCAATGCCAATTACACCCAGCATTGTTTGTATTTTCTGTTGCTCATTGGAGCAGGTAAACACCAGATTTGCTTCCGAAGTATTTTTGAAGTGCTTGCGGATGCCCGGTATATTTGGTACTGATCCCCTCCTCCCCTTGCCCATGAGGTATGTTAGCTGTTAAAATCATTCAAGCATTAAATATGAGAACTGTTAGGAGCACAAGAACCTCTCCTTGGCTCTGCTCTAGCAAATAACATGGTATTGATTATTTTGATGGACACAAACCCTCCCACGTATCAGCCGTAGGTCGCAGATCTGTTGTTTTCTCCTCAGTAATATCTGTTATACCTGAGCATTTATTTCAGCAGCTGAACATCACAGGTCCAAGGTCATTCCGCTTTGCATTTATGTTGAAAGATGTTTTTACAGATCTGGCTCAGGAGGAGCACTAAAGGCTTCCAGCTGTATGATATCCTGTAAGCAGACGTAGCTGCATTCAGGATCGTGTATTCATTGTCCAAGGTGAGTAACTCTCTTCTACTGTCCTGTTTCACTCTGCCACTCCTCTTTTTTCAATCCCTCCATCTCCACCCTTCTGGGACGGACTGTTCTTTTTTTCTGCTGTGCTGAGCAGGCAGGCAGGCAGCACTGTCGAGCCTCCCAGCTTCCCTTCTCTTCTCCTTCATTTAATTTTTTTCTACAGTACATCGCCGCGGATTTATCACCTTGCGCAGTTTTCTCCCAAAGCATTGGAAAAGGAAGAAAATTATTCCTGCGTCCTGACAGTGTGGCCTAAGGGCGGGGGTGGGGTGAGGGGGTGAGGGTATAGGTGTTGTGAAGAAAGGAGGGAAGGAAGGAAGGAAAGGGGATGCTTGAGACGGGGTCTGAAAAATGTGACTCATGTAAAAGCTGCCGAGGAGAAAAAGGGGGATGAGTATAATTGATTCTGACGACCCAAGTTGGAAGGCGATCTTCACCGGGGGCAGACAGTGAGCGGATCCCAGCCAGAGTCTCCGTTGTGGGGGAAGGGACAGGGGACAAGACAGAGGTGGAAGTGTGGAGCATATCTTTCTCTCAGTTCACACACACACACACACACACACACACACACACACACACACACACAGCTCGTCGTGTAATCCAACACATCCTCTTCCCATCACGGTTTGGACAAAATGTATGGAACCCAGACCAGCCCTCCTTCGCCTACTCAGTCTTTAGTTAACAGCATAGCATTACATATGCATGAGCTAATTAAGCTATCAAATCAGAGATTTCCCTGCCTGTCTCTTTTTGTCTTAATTGAAGGTGAGAGATAAAAGACAGATTGATTAAGATGGGCCTCAGCTCTTCAATCAGTCTCTTTTTCACTTTCACAGTTCTATGCAGAGGAACTCTTCCCCTTATTAGTCCACGCCCACGGCTCCTTGGAGCCAGACTAAATAAATAAATTACCAATTCAGATGCCTGCTTACTCGCTAACCTTGTTAGCTTTTGCACTACAGCAAACAGAGACCTCCCATTGTGTGTTTGTGTGTCTGGAATGATTGTATTGATGATTGTTATAGCTGTGTGTATGGTTACACGAAGGGTCCGTTTGTCCTCCAGCAGGCCTGATTCATTAACCTTACGTGTAAGACTGCTCAGTAAATGTAGGTTACTGCTCAGGCAGACGTAATTCCCCAAAGGCAAAGAGAAGCATTAGCATCCAGTTATCTTGTCACATTCCCTAGAGCTAACATGACTCCAGAAAGATGCTCTCTGTCTCGTTTGAATTCTGCTAGACACCCACACACACTCATAAAGTACCACACACACACAGGTACCAGAAATAGAAGCTGATTTGAGAGTAAAGGAATGAGGACAGGACAGGGGTAAAGTAGGCCCATCATGACAGAATAAAGACAATGTTTTCTGTGCTTTTGATCAGCTCCTGGAGGTTCTGTGCAGATGTTTCAAACTCAAGGTTGATTTTATTTACTCATCAGTCAAGGAGAAACAGGACCAGACACAATCAGACCTTTATCCCATCAGATCCAAAGTGTTTACAGTGAGTATATCGAGGCTCAGAGACTCTGAGTTATATGAGAAGAGAGGAGAGGATTGGAACAGATGGCAGGAGTCCCCCTGGGCGAACGGCGCCTACCCCGCTGAACACTTGGAGCTCTTGACCATCTGGACCAAAAGCGATGAGCAGCATCCCCTTAACAGATTCCCCATTGAAGAGACATGGAAATGGAGAGACAGACTCACTCGAAGCAATGTCACCAACATACTGTCCATCAGTTCCATGTGAGAGTAAGGTGTCCCACATACACACTGTGGGGAAGAGTGATCAAATCGGTTGCTCATCTGGTACAGGAATGAATGAAGTACATGCTGGGTTGGAGGCTGAAATAAGATTCTTTTGTCAACCCTTTCCACCTTCCAACTGCTGACTGTTTCTGACATTTCACACAGAATTGTCTATAAAATGCCTTTTTCATAGATGCAGGGAGGGTGGAGATCTCTTTGTTACTCTGAGCCATTCATTGTTCCATGTATGCACTTGCTGGAATGTATGAAGTTGGAGTGGTTGGTTAAACTTGCTCCGCTGGCAGAAATGAAGTCTCTCCTACAAATCAAAAGCATATTTTTGATTTGGCTCGATTAGCTGTGCAGTCATCTCTCATGCTGAAGAGCAAGGGGCTATTGGAATCAGACTGTAAATTGAGCAAAAGAGAGGAGTATGTATTTGATGTATTCTCTGGCCACACAGAAAGGTATGTGCATCAGCTCCTCTGCCAGCTTCTGTCACTCACACAACACCCTTTTCTGCATGGATTCGTAGAGATGTTTCCGTGTGCATTCTTAGAAATTAACGCTTCATATCCAAGTCACAACTAAGCACCTGAACATTGGGGACAGATGTAAATTTATGTCAGCCGCACACTATGAACAACCCACAAAAGAAATGGTAAAAAATTTGATAGAATACTGCTGCTTCAATTGCTTATGTCATGATCTCAACATTACTACAATAGTGACCTCCTCAAGTTAATCTAGTTACGTTTACGCCAAACTAAACTGGAAGCTTTCAAAGAAGATATTCTGGGCTCAGTATAGTCAGTGAGGATTTGATCCTAATGATTCCTTAACTGTGGTCCTCTGGAATGTTCTGGGGCTCCTGATACATGTTTTGGGGAAAAACTTTGGAGAAGCCCACATTCCCCAGGGGTGGCTCTTCATCTTTTTCCTCTTCATGAAACTGACACAAGCACTGCATCTGAATCCCTATCAGCCCATTCACCACAGTGTTGCAGTGATGTGCCTGCATCTGCTTATCCTCCTGAGGTGTCTCCTTCTCTGCTCCATTTAGAGCCACAGCCTGACTCGGATCGATGCCTTTCTCCAGCCGCCCGTCATCAATTATTAACCTGATCAGCCCTGCTGCTCATTAGATGGATAATCTAGTAGGGTGAGGAGAGACGGGATGCTTTGAAACCTGAGACTGAGAGGCAGCACAGGAGGGAAGGGCGGATCACATCTCCAGATCGAGAGAGAGATGGAGGGAGAGTTCATAGATGTGGGATTACCGATTTGTACATCTAAGTCCTGACATCCAGGAGGGTTTATAAATCTTTGATGAAACCATAGAATCACTTTGATGAATGTGCACACGTATCACCAACATATTGCACGTGCCGACGGAAGCTTCACGGATGTTAGTGTATTAAGACAGACTGGCAACAGAGCATGCATCAACAGTGAGAAGGGAGAAAGCAGGAGTGGAGCTTGCATTAACCAGTAGATTGCATGTTGCACTCCCATTATGCCCCAACTAAGCTGTTCTTGAGAACATCTCTGGTCAGTGTGGGTCACATTTTTACTGTCCCCTAAATCTCCCCCTTCTTTCTCCAAGTGACGCCAGTTTTGTTATTCCAAGTCTCCCTGCATGTTGCTTAGTCTAGTTTCCAGCCTGCCATGTCTGCACGAGGCTTAAATGAAAGAGAGACAGCACATGCAAAAATTAAACAGGTACACCCACCAAGTAAGCACATTTCTTCTTGCATGTCCGACATGTCTGTCTGAAGAGGATTAAAAAGGCAGTGCTAATGTGTGTTCCTCATCTTCCTCGCTCAATCTTAACACTTCCAGGGTCATGGTAGTGTGGAGTGGGGTGTAACTCAAAGACTCAAAGAAAGAAAGAACGAGAGAAGGAAAGAGAGCAGCCCCCCAGTTCTCCTTCTTTCCCACTGATCATGTACAAGCAGGGGGTGGTGGCTTTGATCTCCCCTGTCCCCCTGAGAGCCACAGTGAGGTGGGAGTGCAGTGTGACGGCTGTGGTACACGTTAGCTCTGATTAAAAGGAAATATGCATCACTGTATAGTGCTTTCCTTTTTATCTGCGGCTGCGATATGGTGCGATGGCGACGCTAGATTGGGCCCGATATGTACTGAAGTCGCAGCTTTATTTGTGTTCCACCGGAGCTGAAAGCCACCTGAACTTGAGTCACTCTCATTTGCCACCTTTAAGTCCTGGTAAAGTAGTTTGAAGAAGTTGAGGAGTTGATGTAAACCTAGCTGAGGTTGTTTTTTGTCGGGGAGTTGGGTCTGTTGCTTGTTTGACTAGCAGCAGACATCACGCTAGAAGTGCCCTTCGACCTTTGATGCAGGGTCATGTGCCTCCGAATCAATTAGAGCTGAAGACCTGCATTCCACACTGCACTGACAATGACTACTAGTCCTTGGCCTACAGAGTGTACAACTTATCTGTCCCCCTCCCTTGTCTGTGAATTTGAAAAGACTGGTGTAGTGTTTCTTTTTATTCTAAAGGCATCCTGCAGTGCAGAAAAAAGATGAGCAGGCAGAGGGGGAAAAAAGGAGATCATTATTAATGTCATCTACATTAATTACATATGAAGCCATCACTAGGCACACGGATATTGTTTTTATGCTCGTCTCAGAATATGGCAACCAAACCTATCTCTGAACCTCAGCAGTTTTCCAGAAATTGTCTCCAGCCCGTCTTTTCCTGCCTTGTTGTGTGTTTTAAACCAGTTTTTGCACTGTGGATCCGATGCGGTCAATCTTATAAAGGGGACAGCAATGTCCATTAAAACCAAAAAGTAGAAACATTTGCACACTTGTATCTGTAGGTCAGATTATGTTATGATGCTTTAGTAGACAGATGGAAGGTCTGTTGGGAGGGGAGGAGCACAGAGGTGAGACATATGTAGGCTCCTAAAAGCCCTTTGGCTAACCCACTTTGATTGACCCTTACATTCTGCACACATGCACACACCTTTCCAGTCTGAAATATCAATTAATCCCATTCTCCGAATCTCTTCTGATGAATGAACAGTGACTCTATCCTCCTCTCTGCCTCAACCCTACACTCAATCTGTCATTTTGGCTACAGTAGATGAGGCATTCACGTCTGCAGGGTACTATGTGTATGCGAATAGCTTCATTCTGTATCTCTGCTTTTTACTAGAGCTAGCCGATTCATTGGTCAAGCGAAAAATAACTAATGAGGTCAATTGTTTCATTTGTCCAGTACTTTGTTTTATGACCAGATATCTGCAAGACTAATGACACTCCCATTAGCTGTAGCTGCGCTTCTTGTTCAGTGCGAATTAGCAAATGTTTTCATGCAAACACACTAAACTAAGATGGTGAACATGGTAAACATTATACCTGGTAAATGACAGCATGTTAGCATGCTGATGTTAACATTTAGCTCCAAGCACTTCACAGAGTTGCCAGCTGTAGACTCATAGTCTTGTTATCATTGTAAATGGAATATCTTAAGGTTTTGAAGATGTCTTTTTGTCGGGGTTAGCAGAAAAGGTAAAAGGCATGCTCAAACCTTGAAGGAAAGAACTTTTAAGTGGACTGAAAAATGTGTGTTTGTTTTCCTAAGGGAAGCAGGGGACAAATGTGCTCAATATGCAGTGAAAAGAGTGGCTAGGGTGAAGAGTGATAAAAGTTACAACACCAAACATGCCCATCATGAAAATGATTCCTAGTGTCACCCATTAGTCTCTTCTTTTATTAATACAGAAATGCTTTTTGTGCAACGTAGTTTTCAGGTTCTGAACTTGATGGGCCACTGACACTGAAAATTTGGTAAGTGGACTTGTATCTGAGTACCCCGTTCTAATAAAACAGTCACAATATCCTCAATAAAGCATAACTTTATTCTCATAAACATCAGGTTCTTCAGATACACAAACAGTCACAAGCACAAACACTTTCAGTCTCTTTTTTTTTTGGATACAGTCAACATATTAAGTGAGCCAAACACATTACATCACCTAATGTTGGGTTTTTCACTTTCTGACTTGTGCTGGCAGTTATGTATGTTTCCCATGTAACTGAGGAAAGAGGAGTCTGACCCTTAATGCTGTCACTTCCTGGTTTGTTTTGAGGGCATGAAAACAAAGGACAGTTCACTGATGAACACTCAAACACGGCATTCAATGAACAGTAGTACAGTATACTGCAGTTTACCCACTCAGTGCGACATGTAAACATCAGTGCTTTGCCCTTCATTCACAGTCCTACACTTTGTCTCAGACACATAAGGACAGCTCTGCATGGCTTTTATTGCCAGTTTTGGCAATGATATATTCATCTCGATTCTCTCCTCCACAGAACAAAGCAGCTGATTCACTAGTTACTCTGTAAATATATATGTTTTTTTCTCAATATATCTATATATTCTATCTATAGAATCAGTCTATATAGCATATACTTTTGGTAGGGGTTTTAAAACATTCAGGTACATTCACTTTACCCTGTGATATTTTTTTCTTTATATGAAAGATAAACACAGACAAATGTTAACAGAGTTACTTGCCATGAAGTAATGACCTCCCAACCAAGAAACAAGACATTAAACACCCCCCAAATTAGAGAAGCAAACATAACAAATCTCTCAGTGCTGCTCCTTTGAGGACCAACCACAAGCATAAATATACTAAAAGATCTGTATTAATCTATAGTATAAAATAGCATATTTTTCTGGACTTGACAACATTTTATATTAACTCTAATCATAGAGTCTGGGTGCACACAATTCCACAGGTGCATACATGAGCTGGCAACAACAGGTAGGCAATTCGATGGTTTCCTTTGCGTATTCACTAAATCAGCAAACAGTATTCCGTCAGTGATTACATAGCTTAAATGCAAAACTCACTTCTACAATCACTAGTGTGAATAGACCCTTGGCATATCATAGAATACACATATAGGCATTAATAAACAAATCAAGGAAACAGAACTTGGCCTACAGATGACCATACCAATGATAAGCCACATTAGGCTTGAACTTTTTTTTTTTTTTCAAAGGCCACAAGGATGTCACTTGGGTGCTGGTTAGGAAGGTGTTTCTTCAATGGGTCCAAGGTGACAGAGGACCCTAATACTGCCCTTAGTCGGACTGTGAAAGTTCAAGTCAAAACTGACAATACTGATTTTCTGTTACCAGAGCAATTTTACATAAAAAGATTGTACAGATACTGATTTCTTTGAACCTGTAATAATCCAAGGCCAGTAGATAAATTGTCAAGCTGTGTGACACTAGACCGTGTGCCCTTACGAGATTTAAGTGTCTCAGTATTTTTGAGGATTAGTTCAGCCAAATTAAAAGATATAAACGAAAAACATACAGTATTTTCGCGCTGTCTAATAGTGGTTTGTAATCTTTGAGATTTCTGCCTGCACTCTAACACAGTGGAGGTCAATGGAATTTTGTTTGTGGAAGTCACAGCATATACAAATAACATTTTTTATAAACTGAACTGTTATTTGTCCTCCAAGAAAGAATTAGTTTAGGGTCATGGATATCAACAACTCTGGTTTGAATCTGGCCAAGGACCTTTGCTGCATGTCTCTCTCCCTTGTTTCATGTCATCCCTCTACTATCGCTATCTAATAAAGGCATAAAATGCCAAAAACAATGTTATAATTGAAGTTTTGAAATGTATTTTTTCATTAGATTGGGGGCAGAAATCTCAGCACAGATATCTCAAAAACTGAGCACATAAAACCCAATTATGTGCATGGCTAGATGCCACAAGAGGTAAGCGTTTGGGAGAAAGGACCGTTATACTGTGTCAGCTGAATTATAAATTACCCTTTTAGTAACATTTAAATAAGCAGTAGAAAAAAATAATCTAATTTCCAACACTATATTAAATACATACCTCCAAATAAAATGAAGTCAAAAAACAGAACAGTGCAATCAAAATAACATGAAAAATAATATTGTTTATAAAACTGGATTCTCTGACTTAGAGAGGATAACCCTTATGAAATGTAACACAAAGATCAATTTTCACCACTGGCTTGATATTCTTTTTCTTTCTTTTCTTTTTCTTTCTTTTCATTTGGACCAAGACAAATGCCTGAACTGGTGAAAGATTAATCTGGTGATAAAAGACATAAGACAAACTCTCCATCCCTGTGCTGCTGATTGTTAGGACTTAAGTGTGTATGAGTAGGGAGCCACACTGAAAGGCTCCATGACCATCCAAGGGCTAGGCTGGTTAGTGTGGGCTGGGAGCTGGAGTATCCAGATCCCCATCTGCCTCACAATCTTCCTGGCCCGAGTATGAGCTCAGGGCGTCCCAAAGAAGGCTAGGTTGCTCACAGTGGTGGCAACTCCTCCAGTGCTCCATAACCCCCTCTTTAGTATCCAACACCTCGCTGCACAGCACACAGTTATAGGCTGCACCTGCTGCAAGGACACCAAGTCCTCCACTGCTGTTTGGTGAGGAGATGGTCGCACTGTCCTCAACCTCACTTCCATGGTGGTGGGACATGATGTGCCTCTTAAGCTTGGAGAAGGAGAAGAACTCCTCATCACAGCTGCCACACCTGACCAGGTTGCGTTTTTCGTTGAGTTGCCGCCAATAGTGGGCAGCATGCTTTACCAGTTCATTTTCAGCCTTGCGGCCACCCCACAGGGGTTCGCCATCATGAAGTCGAACCTGGACCTCCTCTCTGTGCACACAAAGCAAGTGCATCTTCATGTCAGCAAAGGTGGGAGTGATTGCCTGACAACGACCACATTTTATCTGTAACTCCACGGGGTCTTCACGGTCCTGCTCATCTGATGGCTCTGGGGAGTTTGCCCTGGTGAGGAAAAGAATAAATGAATAGTGCTTATTTATAATCACTTTGTTATCTCTGTTGAATTTTGTCTTATCAGGTAGCCATCATTTTATTTACCCATTTAATCTATATGTAGGAATCTGTGCATAAAACCTTCTACAAGGTAAATGTCATGGTTAAGTAGGGAATTATTGTGATACAACTGATCATAATCTTACCCCTCAACAGACATGTCATCCTCATTTTGGCTGATGGATGGCTCCACGGTCAGCACTACCTTGTGGACCTCTCTTAGATGACTGAAGTACACTCCCACATATCCAAAGGCCTTCTCACAGAACTCACAGCACAGAGCCCGACGTGGGCGTACCTCTGAGTGATGAAGTTTCATATGGGTGCTCAGGCTGCCGGAGTGAGCATAGGCTTTGCGGCATACTGGACAGACGTAGGGTCGACTGTTGGTGTGACTGTTCATGTGGCTCTGGAGGTGATGCTTGAACTGGAAACAGCGGCTGCAGGTGGGACAACGGTGGAGAGGACGGCTGCCTATGAACACTCTGGGATGGGATGCACCTCTCAGGTGAAGTGTTACTGTGGTTGGTTGGGGAGGACAGTCAAGGGCCTTGGTTGTGGTATTAGTGGGGAGCTGATGACCAAGTATGAGCTCCTGTTCCTGGCCATCTGAGGTAATGGCAGGCAAACTAACCAGATTGGGAACTGTTTCCATAACCAGCATTGGCTTGGGTCGGATGCTCCGGTACTTCTTTGAAATATCAACTTCCTTTTGCTTGCAGCCCGGAAAAACTGATGGTGGCTTCTCAGGGACCCTTCTACGGAAGAAGGACAATGACCTCTTCTTTCGGGCCTCAAATGCCAAGATGTCTTCCATTGTCTTTCTCTTCCTCCCTCGCTTCTTTCCAGGTGGTTTCTGAAGGCTCCCCAACACAGGCATGAGTGTGGTTTTGGCCTGGGGCAGTGGAGCTGAGTTTGAAACCTGGTTGTGACTCAAGGCTTCAGCTGGCTCAAGTGTCTTGGATGTAGAATCTATGGGGCTGGTGTGTCCTGTCTGGCAAGAGAAACCCTTCTTCTCTGGGGACAAAGTGCTGAGCTTTGCAGCTGGTATCAGGGTGCTCTTCATTTTAGAGTAAGGCAGAATGGGGAGTTTACCCTTGGGTGGGGACGGGATAATCTGGACTGCTTTGCTGAAGATGGCCGGGGACAGGACAGTGATACTGCTCTGGGGCTGGGCTGCATTGGGCTTAGATTGGCACAGCCTCACTGTAGTCTTACTTTCCTTTGGGGATTTGCCTGGGGAGCTTTTGACAGCAGTAGCGGGGTACTGGATGTTCTGAATAAGGCCAGTTGTAGGGGGTCGCTCAGAGCCATCTGGCGCTCGCTCCAATTGAGAGCTGGGATACAAGACAGCATTGTCTGGCAGCAGAGCAGTAACAGAGATGTCAGAGGAGCCTGGGTCAATCAGAATTACTTGCTCCGAAGGCTCCTCTTTGGGCACTAGGGCTTCCTTTGTGTGCTTGGACTCCTGTTGTTTTTTCTTCATAGCTGTTGATCCCCCACCCACCACTGACTTGGTCTGCAATGTATCATCAGCCTTCGGGGCCATTTTCATCCTGGCAACTGGTGGTGGTGATCTGACCTTATCTGCGGTCCCCTTGCTCCTCACTGGCTGGTATCTGGGAATGGGCAGTTTGAGGTTCTTTTGGATTGACTGGGTTTGTTGCTGTGTTGTTTGAGAGGAGACGGGAGGGGGCAGTGCCACCAGAGAGAACGCACCATCCTGACCTGCTATTTGCATCAGTGCATAGTTTTGGGTGGGCACAATGATGGACTTGGGGCTGGAGGCGGTGGTAGCCTCAGGGAGGGCAGAGGGAGGCTGGCAGGACAGGACTGCAGGGGAGGGGGAGGGCACCACGGCCGGAGCCTTAGGGGCTATGCTCCGGAACTGAAGGCTCTTCATCTGTGGGGCTGGACTCACTTGCTACCAACTGAAACACAAACACACAAAAAACATTTATATTAGTTATTGCACTGAGACTAGCTAGCCTTTCAAGCTTTAAATTGTCCTTCTGCCCCAAACCCTCAAACTTCAAGTTTCCACATCAACTGCCAACATTGCAACACCGTGTATGATTGCGGTCCTAAATCTCTTTGATCTAACATACTTAATAGGAATAACTGAGATGGCTACATGACTTCCTGGTCTTGTCTGAAAGCTGCCAAGGTCATTTCAATAATTGTGACCTCACTGCAAAATTCCTCGGTTTTTTTTGTTTTTGTTTTTTTTGATGGTGTCATTACTGTGCAAACCCAAGCAGGACAGAAGTAACCATACTGTCAAAAATACAGGACCCTGCACAAGTGTGACAAGCTGTCCTATTACCCATGTCTCTGGTCACACACAGCAGACTCTCTATCCCCCAGGCTAAGGACAAACTGCCCCCTTTGATTTGGGCTCAGCATGTAGCCATGGTACATGCTGGGGCTCTGTGGGGGGCTCCTTGTACCTCCCCTCACTTCCTGGAAGGATCAGCCAGTGGAGCATGAAAGCTGCCCAACGGCAGGATCTTTATGAGATGAAGAGGGGGTTCCCTCTCATCTCCCCCTACACTGACTAGCACTGCAACCTGGCTGAAGGCAATGAGGATGCCACTGAAAAAAGCCCTGGATTTATTATATATCATCCCTTGTTCATAAATAATTTTTCATGGTTACCCAGTGGGGATAAGGCTTTTTTAAGGCTTTTCCTCACTGTGTCTCGCCATTCGGCCCGTGTTGATACAAAATACTGCTGAACTCTATGGGGAAACTATAACCTCAAAGTGAGGTTTTAAACAAGTATTTATTATCTCAATCTACCGAACAGTTTCCATCCATCAATCAAAAGCCACAGGTATGGCTTTAAAAACAAAGGCAAAATTCCCTTTAGTTATATCGATACTGTATCTTTATATTGGGCGGGGGGGGGTATAGTGGAATGCTTCAAAGGATCTAATTGTAAACAGATTCTGAGCTTTGAATTTCACATTATGACCTGACTTTCAAAAGCAGTGTTTGATACAGCAGAGGTCCAACTCCACTCTAATACTAATCAGCATAAAGTGCAACAATCTGGAAGCGTCACATAAGGCAAATATTAAAAAATGTAATTTCTCAATATAAAAAAAGCCCCTTTATTCATTTTCAAAGCAGTCTGGGCATGAAGCTTTATACATTCAGAAAGAAGGAGAAGAAAAGAAAAACTGCAGAGGACATATTGTTTAACAGCTGGAAGTGTTTCTGTGCAGAGAGATTATTTATACAGTACCCCTACCGCATTACGACTCCATAAAACTGGAGATATTCCTCCTCTGTGTGGATAGTTGATTCCAGTTTGACTGTGACTTTGGCTGAAAACAGAGTGGAATAAAACGGTGGGATGTGTGTTCCTCTGGGCATTTTATTTGGCTATAGAAAGTGAGAGGATTGGGTAGAGGCAACGGTTTGCGATTAATTCTACCATGTGAAAGTTAATAGTTTGACATTAAGGAGAAAAAAAAAAAAGGTGTGTATCAACAGCTAGAGAAGCAGCCAGTAGGCCTGTAATCCTTTTGTCACGGATTTTTCAGCAGATGTCACCTGACACCAAGTCACACCACAAAAAAAAAAAAAAAAAAAAACAAGTTTCCGCTTTACTATATGCGTTTGTCTCATTTCACCTGGAAAAGTAGGAATAGAACTGGAGCACCATGGTTAGTGTAGGGGGGTATCCTGTTTGAACGTTATTACTTGGAGACATCTTACATTCAAAGAAACTAATATCTAACTGCATTAGATATTAGACAATAAATCCACATTAAATACTTCATCATCCTACAAAGGTGTGAAATAAGTCAAGAAGCACTTATCCAACACCAAGCCTGTCCCAACATTTTTTCTCATTAGTATGCAAATTTTTTCAACAAGGTGATCCAACATCTCATCTGACCATGTGCTCTGATGTTTCTATTATGAGCTGTTCGAGTTGCTGTCTTTAAAAATGCCTGTACACAGATGTGTTTGCACAGAAACAGATGCCACCATGACAAGCATAAGGCAGGAGGAAGTACAAATATCAAATAAAATCTAATATAAATATAAATATAATATAAAAAATATATAACAGTTACATACAGCAGTGCTGTATGATGATGAAAAATAAACTTGCTTCTGTGCAATAAATGTATCTTTGCATGAAACTGCATACAAAATGCAAGGAGGGTCAGGGAATCACCAAAGTCACAAGGATACAGTGTCTGGGAATGTCTGTATCAAATTCTGTGCCAATCCATCTAGTACATGTTGAGATATTTCACTGGATAAGTGAAAACTTTGATTTGCTGGTGGCACTGAAAGGAAACTGGGGGAAATTTCATGGCAATCCGTACAATAGTTTCACATATATTTTAGTCTGGACCAAAGTGGTGGACCGACCATTTCGACAACCACACCACAAGTGGGGCTAAAAATAACGAGGGAAGACACTAAGTCTCAAAACTTTATATCAATAGAACAGTCCAAACAGGCCTAGGATGGCTTAATGTGAAGCATGCAAACCTTTTTAGAACCATGTTAATGAGATTCTGTACTACAAAACTGTGTTTTCACAGTTGTACTAGATTTTCAAATCCGTACGGGAAAGAGTTGGACAATGGTAAGAAAAAGTCAATAAGACCAAATGTATCTGTAAATGGTCCTACAACATATGGTATTTTCATAGTACAACCTAGCACTGATCTCTGCAGGCACTGAGGCTACTGGTTTAACGCAGACTCACACTCTGAGCTCTACTACAGAAAGTACGCTGATACAACAGGTGAGTGTCAGTGAGGATGACATGGCCTCAATCCACATGTAGTTATTCACTATACAGAATGGGGGAATGACAGTCTCCTTTACTAGTGTAGGCCACGCAATATTAATATTTGAAAAAGCTCTCTCTTTCTGTTCTCTGTCCATCCTCTCTTTCCATTTTTACCCTCTGTGTGTGTCCTCTCTTTTCATACTTTGCTTCATATTCTGGGATGCTCCTCTCATTGTGTGCCCCCATCTGCATAATCGGCATGTTAACAATGCTTTCCTTTTCCAGTTCAGCCATTTGTGAGTGGGCAGAGACGACGTGGAAAACGAGAGAGGAAGGAGGAGGAGTAAGGAAGGGTTTGTTGACTTATTGATGTACCTGTGACAGTCCATTTGCCCTGTCATCATCCTTGTCATTCATCCTGTGGTGATTTTTACGATATTCAAGCAAACAAAGAAACTGACTGGAAAAAACCCAGAGCCACAGATGCTTAAGAGCCAGACCTGTAAACCTTTATCTGGTCATGATGATCTAGACACAGCTGGGAGAAGACCTTGGATACTGTGGTCAATGATAGACACAAAACAAAGCCTCTAATTATATCAAGACAATCTTATCACTGTATTTATTTCCTCCAACTGTTATTTTCAAGACATTTTTAAAATAGGGATGTTTGTTTGGTTTGAAGTTACCTAAGGTATTTCCTCAATTTCAATTCAAAGAAAACTGAAGTGGCTGAAAGAAATTCAAATGGTCCTTCAGCTAAGGAAATATAAGAGAGGTCAATGCCATTTTCTGCATTTATTGAAAATACTCAAATTTTCAGTGGCTTCTGAAAATGTTAAGACTCCAGACCCAACTGTTGCTTTATGCACTCTGATAGCACGATGCTGCCAACAGCATGCTTCATTGTTGGTATGGTATTAGCCAGGTGATGGGCACTACTGAGAGTTCCTTGGACTTCAAGACTTGGTTTTTGGTCTGACAAGCACTCTGGGTCATAAGTGTTTAAATACATTGGATTTGCCTCTAATCATGCTGTAGAGCGATAGTACCTTAAGGATAATCAAAGCAAAAATTGTGCGAAAATTGATCGGGTGAATACTTTCCAAAGCCACTGTAATCCATTTACACAGATTGGCGTACATAGATCAGAGGACATGCATTAGTCAAGGTGCCACTTCAGTGACTGAAAATGCCTTAAACTTAAAAACCCATGTCTAACTTTAGATGTTACTAAGATTTTACTGGCCTTTTCTGGATTCAGAGGGGGGATAACTCAGCAGGCTAGGGGAGAAATGCACAGGGAGGTCACAGATGCTACTCAATCTGCCGCTGGATGTGAAATGCCAACCAATCTAATCTGACTGGGGTCACAGGTCAGGGCCTGTGTGATGCAAAAACCTGGTTTCTGGGGAGAACGTGAGGCTGAGGGAGAAAGAGAAGAAAAAAAGGTGGGGGTGATCCACAGAGACAGATTATCAGGTAAAGCCAGAGGGGTGAGAGGTGAGGTTCTGCTGTTTATGCTGGAAACAGGTCAGGGTTGAGCAGGAGGGCAGTGTGGGGACAGGCCAGGCATCCACCTGGAATGGAATGAAATGGTATGAAGTGAATTGCACAAAGCTACACACACAAAAACTTCAGCTCACACCCTCAAACCAGGACCTGGGTCACATGAAGAGGTGGTCCAGCCAAGCCTGATGGGCTGACCAGCCAAACAACCTGCCTATTGTTAGCCAGTAATGCAGTTTTGTGAAGGGTGAACGAGTCGCTTTGTGAAATATCAGAGCGCAGAGCGAGGTGTGTTTTGGTAGCATCCCTGATACATTCTCTATATTCTGCTTTGTCTTGCTTTTGGCCAACTGCTGTTTGAACTGCAGAGTCCAGCATTTTCCTTCGAGTATATTGAGACTGTGTCCAGGACCAAAATGCAAGACAAACCAGCCTGTTTGTTTTATTTTTATTTATTTTTTTAAAGTTAGACAATTAAAAAACATTCTCATGTGAGAATGCCACCTCTGGACAGCGTTTGTTGACAGTAGACAATAGGAAAAGGGAGGCAGTTTTTTTTCTCTTGTGGTGAGTTTTAAAAAATCTAATCTGAAGTCTGAGGAAAGCAGAGCATGGAGCAGAGTAGCACAGGGTTTGTTATCTCCCTTGTAGGTGAGAGCAATGCTCATCTGGGACTCAAAGATAGAGCCTTGAGATGGAGGGGGTCTGGAATGAAGTGTGTGTGTGTGTATGTGGGAGGGAGGGCTAAAAACACAGCAGAAGCCAAGCTCCCCCAGGTTTTTGCCCAGATGAAAGGCCAAGATCTGGGCTAGATAAGAGGGCAAATCACAGGGGGTCGGGGCCAGCCAGCTATGAGAAGCCATGTCCAGCGGTCATCTTTCACCGACATCCTCCCTCTCTGTCTCTCTCACACAAACACACATACACAGCAAGTGGGATTAGTAAATGTGAGAGGTAATTAAAAAATATATATATTTTTCTCAATTAAAACAAAAGCAGCATTTCATAGATCTTTCAGTTCAAGAGGAAATGAGATCATGTCATCTTGAGTGAACTTAAGAGTTATCTGTGGTCCATTGCTTCTTCCTGCATGCATGCTAACTGCTCATCTTTGCTCTCCGGTCTAAGGTGTGTGTGTGTGTGTGTGTGTGTGTGTGTGTGTGTGTGTGTGTGTGTGTGTGTGTGTGTGTGTGTGTGTGTGTGCACCAAGGACCTACAGTCTGGAGCGAAGGCGATCATGGGGAAAATGAAATCAGTGTTTGCAGAGGTCCTTGTTTTTTTCCCAGAGCCCTACTGAATGAGATGGCCAAGGAATAGACGCATGCACACACAGGATGACTGGCGATTTGGTATCATCCAGCTGCTCCTTCTACCATTTCGGCAAACAAAAAAACAGTGAAAGGTGATGCAAGAGAGAACATTACAGCACCATATGGTATTCATGGCATGCGCACAGACACACACACAACCATATGTCATCCACTGTCACCTGAGCAAATCAATGCAAGGGAGAAATCCATTCCAATTAGGATCCCGCTGCTCTGCCCTTAATGTGGATGTAGATTAATCGATGTAGAAATCCCACCGCTAACCTACCCTTCCTCTTCCAGAATACGCTAAACAGAGACTCTGGATGTTTTACTTTCACTGACTTATATATTTGAAATAATGAAATGAATGCTATAAACATTTTCGTTTGTATTTTAACTATTTTCTAGGTATAAATGTTCCAAAGTAAGGCAGAAAACATTCATTCCATGGCTTAAGGATTTCAGAGAGTGGTCATCTGGACCCTCAGTAGAAAACAAGGCACTGCCCTTTGAAGGCAGGATGCTGTAAACCCCCGACCCTTGACCTGATGTCCAACAAGGTTATGTGTCATCCCCGGGAAGTTGTAAAGCCTTCAATCACCCATGCTCACAGATGAACCAAATGAGCATATGAGTGTTCACACAAATAGACGCATACACACAGTCACATGCTCACAGATGACATGGCTGTTGGCTCAGAGCCAAGTGGCGTCGATGTGAAGCGGAGTTGACAGCAGTGTGTCCAAGTGTGTGTTTGTGAGTGCAGGTGTGTGTTCAAGGTCTCAAGTGTTAACATGCTCCCCCCTAAGGCAGCCAGCACTGTGTTAGCCATCCAGAATTTGCTCAACACAAAACCTTTACCTGACCTTTCCCTCTGTCGTGACATTTGGACCCTTCTTAATAGGTCAAACAGCACTAAAGAGTGGTGGAAAAATGAGAGGGCATTGGAGGAGAAAAAAAAGAGAGGAGAGGGATGAGGACTGTCAGAGGTCAGCACAGGAAGGTAACAGGGAATGTGTTTGGGAACATATAAGTAGACATACAGTAGATGCAGCTCAGGATGTTGCTGTGAACTCATTTTGCTGAGTGACCAACAGGAACAAGGAACAAGGCAGGAAATGATGACATGTTGGTATGATACTAAAAAAGCAGATTAGAGACACAAAAACAAAGATACTGGTGCATGTACAACATAGGATGCCAGACATTCAATGTTGTCTTTCTGTGCCAATGCAGAAGCAGATACAAACATGTTGAACTAATGAATAAGGACTGAGGAAGTACGATGGAACAGGAAACAAACAGTTTGTCCCAATCTGCTGGGACACATTGGTTTAATACCTTTAAGTAGGTATTTGCAACATTTTCCTGTTGTAGAAGCTACCCTCTTTTCAGTTTCACTTTTTGACTGACTGCAGGACATTTGCATCCAGACTTTGCTGATATTTGGTGAAATCTATTCTTCCCTCTACCCGTGCAATGTTTCCTGTGCCACTGGCTGCCACAGAATCTCAAAGCAGAAAATTCCAACCCCATGCAAAACAGTCAGTAAGTACTTAGACTTAGTAGGGCGCCCAAACTTTTGCCACAATTTGTTTGATTTTTTAAAGTTCAAGAAATAAAAAGAAACAGCGCATTAACATTTGAAAAAAAGGCTAATTTTTAATGTCTGTTTGCTAAAGGGGTTGGATTCACTTCTTTTCACTTCAAAAATCAACAAATATCTTTATTTGCCCAGGGGTGGCCAGACTTCTGCATACAAATATATCTGTGCTGAGATTTCCGTTTCCACCCCAATGAAAAGTTACAGGAACTGTATTTTTATTTATTATTCTATTTATTATTTATTTATAATTTTGTGGAGATTTTATACTTTTATTAGACTGCAATAGTAGAGAGATGACAAGAGATGAGCAAGAGAGAGATGCAACGAAGGTCCCCGGCCATTTTTGCACCAGAGACATGACAGTTCATGGTTGGTGTTGGTGTCTAAACCACAGGGTCGTCCAAACCTTTTTTTCTTGGAAGACAAATAGAAATTTCGGCAAAGTCTTTGCATTCAACTGTATACAAATGACACATATCCTGACCGAATGGCATTCCCAGAGAAGAAAAGATGAGACAAATTACCAGCAGTTGTCCGGCAGTGTTCTTCCAGTTGCTCACCCTCTGAGAAGCGCAACCCCAAGTATCAAGATCATCTTCCCATTCTCGACGCTTAAAGAATAAATTCTATGCAACCTCCACCTAGTTACAACTGTTGGTCCCAAAGACCAGCAGCCAAACCGAAAAGGAGCCACATGCATGATGCTCCGACTGCAGATCACAAACGTTTCAAATCTCAAAAGCCACGCACTAGGTCTGTGGCAAGTTGCAATTATATAATTATGGAATTTTGTGGTGGTGTCCGCAAAAACGTATAGACTGGCACAAAAGGCGTGCATTAGTCCTAAAGGCCTTGGTATGCTCCAGACAGAGTGCTTGTGGGATCATCTAACGCCATCTGAAACATCATTTCCATTAGTAAATAAGGGCAATTTTTGTGACTTTCCAAAACAGATGATCCGACAATCATCAAGAAAAATGTTGAGAAAAATGTTCGAACCTGAACTGTCTGCATAGGTAAACAACAGGACCTGTCCATGTCTATCTGGGTCCATTCTCCTGCTCTCTCCATTTATCTCTTTATCGATTTGCTCCTCCAGCCTTACTGACAGACGTGCAGTGCCTGCTGTAATGGACTGGTATGTATACTGTATACTCACAAGTAAAAAACCTATTCGGCACGCAAACACTCCCAGAAATTAGGACTGCAAAGAATTTTGGCCCTGTCGAGGAAAAGTGATTCCACTGCAACCTCAACTGGGACACTAAGAAAGCACCTGCGTTCCCAGTCCCACCTTAATGATCACTCAACGCACAGGGAGAAATTTAATGGGGCCCTGGTAAGAGGGAAGGAAGGAAGCTGCCAGTTTGCTAATTTTAGGCATTCTGCATCTCAGATGAAACGCTAGAAAAGGCAGAGAGGAGGTGTGGAGAGGCGGGAAAGTTCTCTGTCTCCCTTTCCTAACTTTCTGCATCATGCCTTTCCAACTATCATTACCCCCCTGCATCCGCTATGAGAGAGAGTCTCATAGCTCTTTGATTCTCTGAATCATTTCTCCCTCTCTTCCCGTTCCCAACCCCCCTTCCCGTTCCCAAGTTTCTCTTTCTCCCTTTTTCCGACTCTCTCTTTCATTCTTACCTCCCTCCCCTTCTGTCAGTACCTGAGTAAATAAACAGTGTTGTGTGGGATGCTAATTAGAGCAGGTTCAGGGACATGACGAGCCCAGAGACAGATAAACAGCAAGGTGGGGAGGAGAAGAGATGATATGGAGGGGGTGGGGGTGGAGGAAACCCACCTCAAGGGCAACACAACACAGACACAAACACATCATCTTAGCAGTGAAGGACAGACAAGAGTGGTTTTGGCTTTCAACCCAACTGAGGGCAGCTTTGAAGCGAAGAGCAGTAGTAAGGTAAAGGACTTTGAAGGGGGTGCAATGAAGTGAAGGGCACTAGCAGAGAAAGGCGCTCGTGGTAGAGCTACAGCCACGATGAGAGAGAGGAGGGAACGTCATGCAAACTTCTTTAATGACTGCTGCTCCTACAGACCCAGTGTGAGATCAAAAGATTATGCAGATGAACCCAACAGTTCTCCTGTTGAGGTGAGCCTGGGTTTCTAAAAGCAGGTCAGTGCAGGGAGGCTTGTTTTCATTTAACATAAGGTGGCCTTTCTGGGGGGAATAAGCTGCTAGTTATGCAGGTGAGAAGGTAATGCTACGCAGGAGAGATGAACACAAAGAAGTATGCTTGCTCTTGGTGGTAACTTCTTGTAATTCCTAACTGTCAAAGCTGAAATATAATTTCATTATAAAAATGAACTCTAATAAAACTCCTCAATAGAGTTATCTCTTAAATTACATCTTAAAATAAATCTGCATTAGTTGCATTATACTGTATGTGATATTGCAACAGAATTACAGATTTGCGACTTGGACTCAAGTCAGAGTTAAGTTACAAATATGAGAACTTGAAACCTGTAGCTCTTTTACACTGCAATAACTTGACCTGTAACTCTGGACGTCCCATAACCTGACTCTTTAAGAACCTTTCATAAATTTGGTACAAGATTCTTCCCTCTTTTTCAACTGTACTTCACAAAGTGGGATGTTTTGGATGTACAAAAGGTGACAGCGCAGACACCATGTTTGTGTATCATTTGGCAGGAGAGTAAAGTAAGTGGTTGTGGAACAGACAGCAAAGGAAGAGGTGGTGCTGACATTGTGACTGTATTTTTTTTGTCAGGCTTACATTGAACTTAACATGCAAGACTCTAAGGCACTGCTGGGGCTGGCGCAATCAGGCCAGTGGTCAAACATGGTGCATAGGGCATCTAAGCGCGGGACAATGAGTATCTGCTTGACCAAGCACATTCTGCAAAACCGCTGGCTACTTCTGTAAAACACCTCGAACTTGCTTTTATTGTCATCGGCTGAGCAGTGCTGAAATTTTCTCACAGGAACTCGTCCCCAAAACAGGTGGAGAAGAGTGAAAATATAATTAGAATCTTCGACAATGGCTACATAATGTTATATAATGTTAAGTTCCTCCAGTGAAGATGGGCTAGGAGCGTTTTCAGACTTGTCTTCCTACAGGCTTGACTTCAGATTTGAAAGCAAAAACATTCAAAAGGTCAACCTGTTCAACTCCAGGGGCAGCATGGCAACATTTCTTACATATTTGATTATGAGGTTATATCTCCTAACCTTACAAGGCCTGGATCTCACCTATGTTAAAAAAAACATTTTTTTAAAATACAGTCATTTTAATTGTCAGCATTCAGAGATCTGAAACTGCAAGTGGCTTGTGCTTTGTTTATAAAAAACTCTGACTTGACTTGAACTTGCCCTCAAAGACTTGACACTTGCTTTGCCGAGACTTGACTTCGCTTTTATTACATTATCATTCCTTTTCCCAGTCTATAGTGCTAGTTGCAACAGAGATTATTTGCCTTTTTCCATAGAAAATCCAGTAATTCTTTCAAAAAAACAAACAAACAAAAAAACAAAAAAAATCGCCCCCTGTATTATAAGCCAAAGTCACATTCCACACACACACACACACACACACACACACACACACACACACACACACACACACACACACACACACACACACACACACACACACACCCACTTCCCAAATTACTGTTACTGTTTCAGACTTTAAACTGTTTTTGAAAACTGTACATTGTTATTGTTATTTACAATCACTTATGTTCTAACTAATTATTGCTGCAGATCTTCAGCACCTCGAGATGCTCCAGCGGAGTGGCTGAGTGGCCAACAGTGCTGTACATGTAAAAACAGCTCCCGGGGCCGACTATGTGTTAAACTGTGAATCTAAAAAACGGCTTCACTGAGCAACAGCATGATGCTCAGTCACCTTTTTACCACTAAGCAAAGTCTCTAAGAAAAGAGTCCTTTCCACTTTAAAGCACTTCTCATTCCCAAAGATTTGGGAGAGGTGAATTCTATTTGTCATTTTGTCTCTATCTTTGTCTAGAGTCCATAAATTGAGCATCTGCTAAGGTGTCTGTTGGGTTATTACAACCATAGGAAATGCTGTCTGGCAGGATCAAAGCCAGTCTTGGACTGTAATGATCACTGATGCTGCTGTTAAATTAAACAGACGTGAGCGATGTTCACTCTAATGGGGGGATTTGGCTCCAGTGGGAGAAAGGGTGAAGAGAGGCAGTGGATCAGGTACAAGAGGAGAGGAAGCCCAAGGACAAATGCTGAAATGGCTTGTAGCAACTAACTAACCAAGACACAGTGCTAGCAGATCATGTAAACACTGCCTGTAGTGTTACTCAGAAACGTTTCATGATTAAAATACATCGTGTGATCCCAGATTATGGCCAAATTGGTCATGACAGGTGCAGGGGAAACCTTGCCATTACAAGGCCTGGCATAAGATTTTAATCTCATGTTAAGTCCAGCACAAACACTGATGGAGAGACAGAGAGGGGAGAGTGGAAGGTGGAGAGGATCACGATATACAGTATTCTAAGAGATTGTGGAGGAGTGGGGGAAATGGAGGGAAATGTGATGGCTGGATAGATGAGCTATTTTTATAATGAGGTCAGCGTGAGCTGTGGGACTTCATTCTCCCGGGACACACACACACACGCACGCATGCACGCACGCACGCACGCACGCAGAGAGAGAGGAACTGTGGCGATGTATTGCTCCTGCTGAGTGGGACTGCCTCTGTCCACAGGAAGAATACTCTCATGACTCCCACTGTCTTTAATCGTGTAACATTTGCAGTGACAGTGAAAACACTGCTAAAGTTTTTTTTTGACTTTTGTCTCCTCACTTATTCTGTCTCAATACACTTCATAGTTACTATTTATATTGCTATAGCATTTGGTACCTCATATTTATTTAGTGATTTTCATGCTTCACTTGAATATGGTGTGTTCATCATGTATATAGTATTCTATTATTTTATAAGTTATCTGTTCTTGTACTTCAGCTGCTGTAACACATGAATTGCCCTGCATCAGTTCAATAAAATGTATTTCATCATATAGCTCAAAAAAACTGATGACCAACTAAAAAGTCTTACCCAACTGGAGTGCTTCCTACTCAGCTGCTCCCTCGCTCCTCCTCTTCCTGGGTGGTGCCCAGGTTGTGGTCCTGCCCCCCCCTCTCCACACTCCCCCTGTAAAGACATCAAACATTAACCCTTTGTTAACCAATTGTGGAAAAATTCAAAAGACAACAATCCCGAGGGCAAACCCTACAACAGTTTTGATGTGCAATTAGTGTGGAGTATGGGGCGTTCAATATTAAATAAATAAATAAGACATGATGTGCAACAAAAATAATCATGAGTAAATAGGCTGAAAAGTGAGTGGGTGGGCAATGGTGACGCCACTGTCATGAAAAGTGACATTATGATATAAGAATGTCATGGTGAAAAATGCCATTATGAAATAAAAACAGGCTTCTGAAAAGGGGCACGTAAAGAAGAACAGAAGACATTATGATGAAAAAGATAAAATAACATTTCATGATTGATGTTTCATTACAAAGTTTTAACGATTTATTAAATTCTTTCATAATCTATTGGTTTTTCAATATATTAAATTTTTTGTATGATTCTTATCTATTTAATATTGACCAATTTGGGACTCCATAAATTAGCACCAAAAAGATTTTTTGTATCTTTTTCCAGATATATTAAATCAGAGGATGACCAATCATTTATTCCATAAATTCCTGGAAGCATTTTCAAAATGGAAGGGTCTCTCATGGGATCTGTCTGCCTCAAAGTATAAAGAATAACATGGTGCAACAGCAAAGTACGTATAGTAGCAACATTATTTGCACACTAGCACAGTTCTGCAAGGCCTGTTTCGCACACACTATCTACAAACTCTCTCTCATGCACCCCTTTGCTCTCTCTAAATGCCTGTCGCTTTGGCCTTCCATTAAGCCGCGCGAGCGCTCGTTTAGCCAACAGTGTCTCGGCGGTTGGGGACGCAGGTTGCCCACTCAGTAAGATCCAGCCGTTTTAAATAAATAAGGAGCGCCCTTCTGTGTAAATTATTCATTTAACATGCCTTATCCTCCTCCAACAACCTTGTTAGAGCAGCTCAGGAGTGGAGAGGGGGCGAGTGTGGGGGGGGGGGCAAAAGGAGGGGAAGCAGAGGGGAAGAGGCAGACACCGCGGCTCATGTGCGACTCAGCAGAACCTGTGGTGCATCTCTAAGCTCTCTGGGCGTTCAGTCGTAGGGGGGCTAATTCGCCCTGACACCTCCTTTGTTTCAGGCGGAAAAGAGCTGCGTACACACAGCAACGCTTTTGCTCACATGCACACACACTTGAGCACACACTGACATGTACAAACTTAGAGAGAAAGAGGAAAAGAAAGGAATTTTTAGTGCATATTCATAGAATAATCATTCTAGTTGTCTGGATAAATTATTGAGAAATGAGAGACCAGGACACGCGATGCTGGAATGCGGGAGCTGTTTTTTGTCCTGCCTGAACTCAAATCAGACAACACAGCAAGTCATGCTCTCTTAACAAGCTGATTCTAATAAGCCAGGATGGGGACAGATAGAAAAAAGCTTATCGTGAACAAAACCACTGCTCTGAATATTAACCTTGAGGACAAATGAACAGAGCACCTAACATTGGTATACTGTATTCATGACAAGACTAAGAAAACATTTACCCTGGCTTCAGAAAGTATTGAGACCCCTTCACTTTTTGCTCAATTCTAATGTTGTAGACATATTTATAGATATAATTAACATTTTTACCCATCAGTCTACGCTCAGTAACCCATAATGACACAATGAAAACATGTTTTAGAAACTTTTGCAAGTTTCTTAAAAATCAAAAACTAAAATCTCTCAGTAAGTATTTAGACCCTTTGCTGTGGCACTCCAAACTTTGGTCAGGTGCCTCCTGATTGCTTTAATTATCCTTGAAAAGTGTCTAGAACTTGATTGGAGTGTGGCACCTGTGGCAAATTGAATTGATTGGACATAGTTTCAAAAGGCAAACACTTGTGTATATAAAAATCTCACAAGTCACACTGCATGTCAGCAAAGGCGGAACCTGCCTGTTCAATCTCTCTGTGTGAGTCCAGTGTTCAGCCCCTGAGCGGGAGGTTGTTATGTTAACTCTGACAGTGCTAATTACCAGCCTCTATGCTCTGAATTGGAGTTAACAGGCTTTGGCCAAGGCAGAGACTGGCTAGACCCGACTGGTACAATGGGGTGGTTGGGTGGGTGGGTGGGTGGGTGGGTGTGTGTGTGTGTGTGCGCGTGCGCACGCACGTGTTGAGAGTTAATCATAAAACATCAATCATTTTTACATCAATGTATATTACAGTACCGCTGATAAACAATGTAGAATGACATGTACTGCTTATTTTCATTGTAACTCACAAACTCCCTGATATGAGGGCTCATCACAGCATCTTGCTGCTAAAAAGCTTCTGTTTGGGTCTGTCCATGTACCCCTGCTGCCATACAGTATTTCTAATTTAAAATGGGCATTTCTAAGTAGAATGATATTTGGATAGAGACATAAGAGTCAGCACATTAGACAGCAGTGTGACCTAAATGATAAAAATGCAGATACTTAAGTTTCATTAAAACATAACATCACATTAAGCAGCAATGTGATCAATATAATTTTCATTTTATTTTTTGCATATTATCATTTGTCACAACACATTTGTATAGAAATAATTACTTTTTTTCGGGAGACATCTCATGGAACTGGTTCGTAACTTGTTCACAAACTTACATGTTTATATTTACAGGCTGCACATTCACCACAAGAAGGGCTTTATTGGACCAGTTCTACACCTGGTCAACCTGCACCACCTAAAAAGTAGAAAAAAAGTAATAGCAGCAGTCAAGACCTGCAGATTTAGATATGATGATTTTAACATGTGAGCCAAGGCAAAAATAGCACTGCGTTAAAAAAAAAAAAAAAAAAAAGATGTTAGAATCTTTCAGAATAGGTGAGGATTGTTACATTTGCATACAGCATACTGTACGTGGTCTATGAGACAGACGCACGACGGCCACTTTACATACAATATTTGACAATTTATTGACAGAGACTGGTTTTGGTATTAGCAGGTACATGATGCTGCATAGTCTTCCTACGGTTTTTCGTTGCCTGACTAGTCTCCTGCTGCTGGTGATGGTATCCCCAGCCTCTTCTGACCCTCCTCTCTCAGGCCAGTGACCACCTAGCAACGTCAGTGATCACACTTGTGATTAAGGCTCTCCACTTCAGACGGGCCCGATGTGTATACAGGCCCTGAAATGGAAGATGGGATAAAAAGCAGGTAGAGCTCTGTGTTTGTGCCGGTGTGTATGAGTTTGCCTGGATGGGAGGATGAATGTCATTACACCATTCAATGTCATTACACATTGAATGCCATTCTGCATATTATAGCTGCTTGTTCCTCACAATCAGACGGTCCCACATTACCCGTTCTCTCCTCCCTCCAATGGCTTCCTCTAAAATTTAGAATAAATTAGAAGATCCTGTTGATAACATAAGACACTGCATGAACTTGACCTTTAGATTTAAGATCTCCTTGTTCCTCATTCAACTTTTCGACCACTCCACCCTCAAATATCATCCTTTTATCCATCCCCTCTCCAACTGCATAACAAAAGGTGATCTCACCTTTGCTGTTTTAGCGCCAACCCTCTGGAAACATCGTCCCAAATCTATCTTATTCCTCTTACTCCTATGTAAGCCTATATAAACCACACTGTGTTGCCCTGACATATGCTGTTTTGCATTCTGAATGAGTATAGTTCATAGGCAGAGGTGGTGGGGAGAATCTTTTCATTTCTTCAAGGATTATTTAAGAGCTTTGGTGGTTTTGCAACAGGCACTGGAAAAAATATTACCAAAACCTTTTTAAAGTCCAACTTCCATGTCAATGTTTTGTTGGTCAAAAAGTGCCAAGTCGTTTAATGTCTCATCAACAGTTTGACTTATGCTACATTCTGTCAGTTCTACCGTATGTCTAAATCTGGGCATGGCCAAAGTTCTTTATTTTACTCTATAAACAGACTGCTTTTCCACATTTTTTTAAATCTCTGAGCAGAATGAGAAGGACAAGAGTGTGAGGTGTCCCACAGCTGCAGCACTGCTACCTAAATTAGCCCAGACCACATGAAAAGCTGTCGTCTTTATTCCAGAACGGAGCGGGAAAATTACAGCCCTGCTCTCTCTACTCTAGCATTAAACCTCAATTAGTGCACAGCTACACTGATGATGTCATCACAGAGGGACCCAAAAGCCCTGGAAATGAGGGGTGGTTTGCTTTACAGCAAAAGACACTCAAATCCAAGCCATCTCAGACCTTACAGTTCCTCACTGAGATGCTCAGCGGCTGAGAAAAGTTTTTGATTGCATCTAACAAGGAAGAATTAAGGTGATGTTCTTTTGATATGGCCTGAAAAAACAAAACCACAAGAACCTGTGGCCTGGTTTGGCTAAATTTACCAGGAATTTTAATCCTGAGTCGTGACTAGAGTTTTCCTGAGAGTAGAGAGGTCAGTGAGGTAAGACAAGAAAAACTCCTGTTTGACCTCCAGTGGCCTGGCAGGAGACAGAGGAGAAGGGAGAAGGAGGAGGAGGAGGAGGAGGAGGAGGGTGACGGGCCCTGGCTCCTGTCCAAACACTCACTCACAGAGTGTTTCTACTGTTCATTCCTCAGCAAACCACTTATATTACTGAACAAACTCTAATACTTACATGCATGCATGGATAACTGTGTTTTATTACAACTCCTTTCTTTCTTTTCATAAATTTGGGCATCATTTCCATTAGAGATAACATTAGGGTATTATGTATGGTATCGTTATGGGACAGACTAAGGCACTACTAAATATCAAATAATGGACTGTCATTCAACACTAAGGAAGGTAATCTTGTACTCATAACCCATTTTCACGGTCATCTATCGGTAATGAGGATTATTCAAGTCAGTCAGTGACAATGCTCATTGCCATCAGAATAAAAGAACTCAATAAGGTAGTATGAGCAAACAACATTTTGAGCAACATATCAGAACACCTGTTGAATAAATACAAAATAAATCTCCAGAATTGTGATGTCCCAGTCCCATCTTAATTCACAACCAATCTGATTCCAGTCCCCCATTTTTCCCAAACTTAAAATCTGTGTATTACACTCAGGTCATTGAAATACTTTCTTATGTAAGGCAACATGATACCAGGGATTGCTGTGGTAATAAAAGTTGAATCAGTGCCCAGCCATAACGGAACAATTGTAAGCGATAGCGGATACACCAGATAGTGCTGTTACCAATCCGGCTTAAGAGTTTAGCCTAATTAGCCATGCATCTTAAAATGTGGCAAACTCTTGTAGACTTTGAGGCTGAGAACAACCAGCCCCTCCCCATTTTTAGCAGTAAATCCTGTCACATTTATGTTAATACTCCCTTATTTTCTTTTTCTTGCACAGTTAACAGAAAGAATAGAGAAAACTTGTAATTGTACCCAACCCTTTTATAGTGGTATAAAGCAATAAAAGAAAAAAAAAAAAAAACCCTATAGAAAAGAAGTATTGTTAAGAAACGGTACTGAACTCCAAGTTAATATTTTGACTTGCTTACAACCTGCCTCACTATATGACTGCTCATGTTTCTCGCGACAGTGATGGCCAAAACCACTAAAATAAGACCCAAGTTGTATAAACTGGAATTATCCTTTAACAGTGCTCTTGGTTTCCAGTAAAAAATAAATAAAACCCTGGATTCAGCCTTTCCTGGTTGGTTATTGTAGTCCAATGTAGTCCCTCTTTCTGCATTATGATGCTTCCTTAATGTCATACAAAGGAGGGCGCGACTTCAACACAGCTCAGCATGGGAATGCTCGCGGGCAACACCTCGTACCTTTCTCCTCTTTGTAACAAAAAAGCCATTCCCCGCACTGTGTGAATTATGCATTGCAGCTCCAGGCGACTTCTCACCGGTTGTTCAAGCGAGCCGCCCAAAGACCATGAGTCCTCCTCGGTGTACCTCCACCTGAAGAGATGGCTCGCTCCCACATCTTCAAAGAGAAGTCAATTACACCATAGATTGTTAGTACCACCCAGTGGGTTTACAAAACTTTTACCCAGTCTCTCACAGGTGCAGAGAAAAGAGGATGGGGCCCACATTTCTCAGAAAGTGGAACAGATATTTTTCGTAGAGCCAAGCTCTGACAAAAACTTTGAGTGGGGGTGGGGCGGTGAGAGAGGTGGTTGAGATCAAAAGCCTGCAAGTTCCTGGCGAGCGGACCCAATCAGCCGAGAGGGCCAAGGAGAGGAGGAGAGACAAGCGCTTCCCTTTTAAATTGATCCCACTGAGACCCTCAAGGTTCCCCTCGCAGGACTCACAGAAAAGCGATAAAAATCTGGCCCTGTGGATCAGACGAGGAACTGGGAGGGGAGAAGGCGAAGAAGAAAGACATGTTTCGGAGGGAGAGACACAGAAAGAACAGAGAGGAACTGTGGGGGGAGAGGAGCCAGTTGAGGCAGATCAAGGGGAGATGAGGGAGAGAAGAACGGTGGGCTCATTCTCTGAGGGTGCATCCAGGCATCGTTGTGTGCCAGCAAAGAGCCAGAGCATGGAAGACTGGTGCTATCAGCTATCAAACCTGTGTTATATGTCTGATGATGTGCTCAACCAATCAGCCACGGGTGTATCTTTATTCTCCCTGGTCTTGGCAGCTGAAACGCTGGATCGTTTCGCACTGGCCTGAGATCAGACTCTGGACAAGGCCGGTGTCCTTATCCACAGCATGTTTGGGCCTCAAAAGGAACAAGCGCTATCAGAGCAACCCAGAGACCCCATAGCCTGCCAGACACACCGCAGACCTCCCCAGCCGCCAGGCACACAAACACACACAGTAAGGTGGTGTGTGTATATCCTCTCCGATTCCATGGATGTATTTTACGGTACAATATGAAGTCATTATCACCAGCGTTTGACAATCATCAAAGCAGAAAAATTCAACAACAAATTCACTCCTTTGCCGTCAAATGTCATGACCACAGCCAGATAAGAAAATAATTCACCGCAGATCAGATTTATTGATTGAGTGGCATCTGAAAATACATTCATTTCCTTTCAGTCACTTTTACTAGGGATCCTACTGTGGCCTTAACATTACAAATTCCACAACTTTCCCATGACTTTTCATAACACGGTTGAACTAATTAAATTAATGTGCAGAGCACGTTGCACCTTACGTACATTCTTGTATTTCAGTAAAAAGGGACCTCTATACAATAAGAATCCCAGAAATTCACAACATTTTGTATTATTTCCTGACTGAAATACACTTTTAAATATGGCATTATATTTCAGCAATTCAAGTACAAAAAGGGACTTATGTTTTTCCGACAGAGAAACATCAAGCATTTATATTTTTCATACAGAGAGCTTAGAAGGGCAAAGGTCCAATGCCACTTTTTGTCCTCCTTCTGTCATGACAGTCCTTGACAGGTATGTCACTGCAAGGCCTTGCTAGTAAAAAAGTGAGGTCTCTTCACAGGCTGGGACAGTATGATAAACTTAATCTTGATAAGCTGGATCTCCCTAGTGGGCACTGAAAACAGCATAGCATTAATTCAACGCAAGAAGTGGGGGTGTATTGCTACAGGTACTGGTGAAACCATGAAATACAGTCCACGTTTGAGTGATAGAACCATAAGTTTGAAGGCTTCTCAGATAGAACACTATGAGACTGGACCTTTCAACTCTGAAAGGTTATCATTGTGGCAATTCTTTTTTTATTATCTGTCTCAACAATTGTGAGGAAAAACAAGAGAACATTTAGAAAACAAAGACAGTTTCCCCTGGACAGCTTTCATAGTGTTTCACTCAGTTGTACCCACCAAACGTGAAAGGTGGAGAGAGAAGTTCACTCTCTGGCTCCCGTTTCTCCTCCACACCATCGCTATGTGAAGTGGGTGTGAATGTCAGATTGTCAGTTGGTTGACAAGTTACAAAAAATGTAGGACACAGCACCACCCCTAATTCTGATATTACAAAGGTGTCGGGGAGTGTGGGTTTCAGAAGCTGTTCAACCATGCAACAAGCACTTCTGTCCTTACATCTTATTCCCAATTTGAAAGATATATTGCATCATGAATACAAAGACACACAAAAGACACAGCGCTCTTGGAGAGAGATTGAGGAAGCATTGGGATGCAGCCAGCACGAAGCTATGACAGCAGGCTTTTTGGCCCGCCTTTTAGGGTGGACATTTGGAGCAGGCATAAACAATTTTGCCTTCAGACATGGTGGGACAGGAGGAGGAGGCAGATAGGAGGTTAAGTTAGAGCGAGCTGCTGCATCAAAAAACAGCGGGCAGCATTCCTCCAAACCTTAGATACAGAGGACAAGTCAAAGGTAAGGTGATAGGAGGAAGACTTAAAAAAAAAAAAAATTACATTCTCTTTTTATTACAGCCGACTAATCAACAGCATTTTAAACCTGCTTTATGATCCATATGACATGATGTTAAAGTAGTTAAGAACAAAGTATTTGATTATCAGATACTCTGGTAGCAGCGCTACTGAGCTTGCAAGCTACAGTAAACCAGCCTGGCTGTGATGGATAGTCTGAGCTGAACAAGAATAACTTACAGCCTCATAAATAAGCAGATCTCTACTAATATCATTAAACTAGCCCTGGGGCAGACACGCCCCCTTCCTCTTCCGATGAAGAAATCACGTAAATATTCAACATCAATATTTTGACATTTCATTCAGCTGACTTTCCAGATGGAGCCATTTATTTAATTAGCTGGATGAAAATTGGCAGGAGAGGCGAATTCAAAGTTACGTGACTGTGACTCAGTTGCCACAGGTAACCTTTTTGAGGGACTTGGTGTGGCAAATTGATTGCTGAGAGCGCAGACTCATCATGAGTGCTAATTTTTAGAAGCACAGTGGAGCAGGGAAATAAGAGGCTCTACTTATAACAGATGGAAACAGGAGAGGGGGATTAGCTTGTCATTAGAATAAAGAGCGCAGTAGAAGAATCAATTTCAGGGTTTAAAAAGCTGACAAGCACAGTTCACTTATTCTTTCTCTCCCTCCCTCTCTGTCTATGGCTCTGGCTCCGGCTCTGAGCTCACCTTTTGACTCAACAGCATACGACCTACAAGATATGGAGGTGCGTTTTTTGAGGAGGCAAGCTTGGATTTCAACCTTCAAGACAACTCTTCTATGTCTAACCTAATTAGGATCTATTCAACCACTCAAAAGTTTGAATATGATAGTGGATTATCCTCATGCCAGCAAAGGCTGGTAATAGTTCTTAAAAAATTTCATATTACTCACTTTGACATTAGAAAAGCTTTGTTATCAGTTTACTCCCTCTGGATTAAACTATGTGAGTAACAAATAGTACTGATGTCCAGTTATTCTTCAGAACAGAGTGTCTGAACTGTCTCCATGTACATTAGTCAATACAGTACTGGTTGAAATTATTGGCTCCCCTTAATTCTAAGTACAGAATTTAGAATATCTTCAGAAATAGATGCAAATTAACCAACTTTGTATAATCAGAATATTTAATAAGATGTCTAAATTTAACAAAAAAATTATTTCACATAGTGAAATAAAACGTACTTAATTTTCAGTGTTCACATAACGTAAAGTAACCAATGAATGATGGTTTTACTGCATGAAAAGGGACTGATTGTTTCCATTTTCTTTTTCACAGTGGCAAAGACAAGAGAGCTGTCTGCGAGCATCAGAAATGTTATTATCAAAAACACATAACTCCCAGTCTACAAGGCAATCGCCAAAGATCTTGAAATCCCTGTTTCAATAGTTCATAATGTTATCAAGAAGTTTAACATTCATAAAACTGTTCAGATGCTTCCAGGATGTGGTGCTAAGAAGCAACTCAATGAAAGAAGTCTGCGAAGGTTGATTTGGACTGTGTAAAAAAACACCATGTAAGACATCTAAAGAGCTTCAGGCTGACCTGGACCGATCTGGATTGGTGGTTTCAGTCTGTACTATAAGCTGCACACTAAACCAAGCAGGGCTCGATGGGTGAAGGCCAAGGAGACGCCACTATTGAAAGAAAGGCACAAAAATGCATGACTAATGTTTGCAAAAATTTTCATAGATAAGCCACAGTCTTTCTGAGATAATGTTCTATGGACAGATGAAACCAAAGTAGAGCTCTTTGGGAATGCAGTGCTTCAGTTGGTTTACAGGCAACAAAATGAAAACCATAAGGAAAAGAATATCCTACCTACAGTAAAACATGGTATTCAAAGGAATGATGAAATCAGAAGATTACCAAGGCAATTCAGAGAAAAGTGTGTTACCCAGTGTCAGAAAGCTAGGTTTTTTTGGCAAAGTTCTTGGGATTTTCAGCAGGACAACAACCCAAAGCACACATCCAACAGCACATCCAACAGCACAAAAGAGCGGTTGAAAAGGAAGAGATGAGGTGTTTTAAACTGGCCAGCATTGATTCCTGACCTAAATACCATTAAAAACCTTTGGAATGAGCTGAAATCTGCCATTGCAAAAAGGATTCCTGCAAACTTAGAAGAGCTTGAACGCACAGTAATGGCAGAGACTACCAGCAGACAGGTGCAAGAAGCTTCTAGATTTCACCAAGAAATGTTTGGAGTCTGTCACTGTTGCCAAAGGTTCTGCAACCAAATATTGTTGAAGGGTGCTAATAATTATGTCTAGGGTATATTTTGTGTTTTCATCATTTCACTATTATTCAAGTTTTGTTTGTTACTTTCTTTTGTTCAGTAACCTTGGAAATTTTGTTAAAATATTCTCATTATACGAAATTGATTAATTTGCATTTATTTCCAAAGATAATCTAAATTCTGTACTTAAAATTCAGGTGTGCCAATAATTTCAGCCTGAAAAACCGACGATCCCACACAGGCAGATAATCCTAGCGAGCCTATCATCACCGCCAATAAATCTTGGTGAAATGATCCACTGTTTCCAAATTTAAGAGTGCCCAATACTGCACTCAGATTTTACACAGATATTACACGAGACGGTGTTAGTGTAGAGAGCCAGCACACTCAATCTGTTAGGCAGGAAAAATGTTGGAATGGTGAAGGTGACAACACTGTCCTATCAACAAAACAACTTCAAATGTTTTCTAAGGACAGATGATAAACGTTTGGATCACAACAACATCCTGTGCCGAATTCTTTTAAATGGGTTGTATTATGAGTGATATTAGTATTGCACGTTCATGCAGCTGGGGGACTCATTAGAGACATAATAAAAAAATGGCCAAATTTGCAGCAGCAGAGGCCCAGATATCCTGCCTTTTACTCTCTATAATAGTTCATCGTACAATTTCCATGATGTCACTAAATATCTCATTAGACCCTACCTGCCTCCTAAATGCCCACAGTTCTGGTAACTGTGAGGGCCATAAGATATGATCAACATCATTTTCAAGCTCACTTAGTGAGCCCTGTGCCAGCTGTGTATGGGGTCATCGTCATCCTGGAAGTCCACTCCGATCAGGTTGGTCCTTTAACTTGTCACCCATCTGCTGCAAATGTGCTCTCTTTCAGTAATAGCCTTTTTTTAAAGTGTTTTATGTTATCATTTTCATTATTGGCAGTTCACTTGATCTCTCTCCAGGTGTGTGTAATGGAAAAGCTCTGGAAAAACCAGGTCTCTCAGCATGCCTTTGGGAGCTAGACCAGGAAGGAAGCTTGGGGCTGATTACAGGGCAGAGAGGCGACCCAACCTGTTCATCCTACCATCCCCTCACCTCAATCCCTGACCCAGGCCATCATGTGCCCGCTGTTTAACTGGGACAAGTCTCCGGGACAGGAACAACACAGGAAACTGTGCAAGTCAACACGAAGAGGAACTCACGCAGGGGGTGGTGAAAACAAAGTACCACAAGCTAAACTTTTCTATCAATGCCCCATTACAGCTAAGGCGAGTCTACTACGCCTGAGGCACTGGTGCATTTTTTTTGCACCAGGCTGGGCCCACATAGAGGAACTAAGCTGGCTGTAGGAGGCAGTAGTGGAGGGATTTACCATTCATGAGGGATTTCTCAATCAAGCCTCAATACTGTAAGCAAGGATGAACTGAAGACAACCTCGCAATGTCGCCTGTAGGGGATATTGCCAAGACTCTTCACAATACTGATACAGTAGCAGGAAAACATCTTCAATTAATACACTAAAGCAGACTGCAATACTGGACTCTCCAATCCAATCCGCTTATAGAACATCTAATAGCACATGAGGAGGAAGCACATTGTGCTAATTTGTCTTGTCTGTGCAGCACTCTGACAGCCCCATTGATGCTGACATCTCTTTAACATGAGGTTAGTGGGTGTTTGGCCTCCCCTCTAGTCGTTTGTGAGCTGCAGAGCCTGGAAATTATTAGGCCTGGGAGGGCAATTAGCCTGAGCATCGCTGGGCTAAATATAGTCCAGTTTGGCCTAGCTCTGCTCCTGGGTCATATCCACATTGCAGCCTCCACGCAAGCATGTTAGCTCAATCTGGATCCCGTTTGTTTTATAACTGATGCAAAGGCTACGCTGACTCAAATGAGATAACATAACTCAGCCGTCAATCAGTTGTCTCGGGAGGGAAGGAAGTGAGTGGGAAGGAGTCGTGGAAGGAAAAATAAAGGGATGACGTTTGACAGGGAAGCACATGTTAACCTTGATAACCAGAAAGTATGAGTTGGAGAAGCATGTTCCTGAAGTTGAGTGACTCATATTTATTTATTCTGTTGCACTCTAAATGGGTTTACACACTGTGCCCTGCTTTTTCCCAATCAAACCTTTGGCTTGAATTCAGCCTTATTCCACAAGAAACACTGTTTGAAATGAACCATGGTTGGGAAAAACATGCTTTCCCACAGCCTTACACCAAAAAAACGGAATGCAAAGAAAGAATGCTTTCCCATCGCACGGCTGCCTGCCCCTCCAGTCCCTGTATCTCTCACCCCATGTGAGAAAAAAAACTGTAGAGATTTTATCCTTAAAAACAGGAGGTTCGCCCACTCATTCACCTGGGACAGCTCTTGGACGGCGGAGGCAAGCTAGAAGGTTATAGGAGCCTGGGAATGTTTAACATCATGAAAGCAATCAGAACATAGCTGGGGCTCTGGGAATTGGACAGGAAACATGGAGAGTAACCCCTTCCTGCCTGGAAAGGCAAGAGAGGAGGAAGTGATTTAGGTTTTGTGATTAATTTTTACTGTAACCTGAAAGGAAGCCTGGGGGGATTTATAGGTAAACTAGATTTTTACAAATGCTAAATTTAGCCAATTCACATCAAGTCTTTTTAAGACCCTGAAAAGAACCAGTTTCACTTCTCCACCAAGTAGCACCTTTTTGGCTCTCTGAACCTGATCTTTACCTACAGCACTGTTCAGAAAGGTGATGTGTGAAGACTCACGGCTCAAATGAGATTCAAGAAAAGCACTGCAAAAAGGTAGGCACCTCTAACTTAACATAGACTCTGCTTCAATTTCTCCATCACTGACTTGACCCTGTTTGTCTTTCGGCACAGTATGTAGACTGAGGTGAAACGTAAGTGGAAATGGTCTGGCACTACACTGGGTTTAGAACAAATTGCACAAGACAGCTCAGAAAACAGGGGTTTGCTTTGTACCCTGAGAGACAGAACACTTATCAGCCAGTAAAACCTACTTTAAGAGGCCTATTCCTGCCCTGTCCTGTCACTTACCTCAGCAAAGAGAGTTATATACAAACACGTATACACAAGAGCAGCACCACAGAAAACTAAGAATCTACAGCCACACCATGGACCCAGTGACAGTAGGCTCATTGTAAAATAAGCCACACTGTAAGATTCTGTAGATAAAAGCTGGGGTTCAGAGTTTATTTAGATCCTTGGCAGTCACTGTAATGTAAATGAATATCAGAAGGGTTTTGAATGTTGTGCCCTTAAATAAACAGGTTAACTTCCTCTCATTATGTATTCAAAAAAATTCCATCTAAAGTCCAACTAAAATTCAAACTCAGAGCGACAATGATTTGTCGATCAACATAGAAATTTTTACCCCAGTTATTCAGAATATTAAATCATTTTCAATTTCATTTTCATTTTCAGGCAAAAATGCCACAAAATGTGATGGTTCCAGCTTCTAAAAAGGTGAGGATTTGATGTTTCTCTTTGTCAGTGAACTGAATATCTTTGGGTTTTGGACTGTTGATTGGACAAAACAAGACGTGAAGACGTTACATCTAGCTCTACAAAGTTATATTGCAAATTTTGCACAATTTTTTGACATTTTATAGACAAAATGAATAATCAATTAATTGACAAAATAACTGTCCCATTAATCAAAAATGAAAATAATCCCTTACTTGCAGCCCTAAACTTATACAAAGTAACTTCTATAAGCTTCAATAAATGTCATTCAAAGAATCAGTGTCTCAGAACTTTATAGAGGAGGTGCACCACCTAACCTGAAAAAAAGAGTGTCCAACATAATGTTAAAAGAAAATATAATTTTTGGGGAAATATCATACATTTTCTTCACAGTAACTGATCAGAGCAGCATGTCGGAAAAAGGAGCCCAATCAGTCCCAATCAGGTACTGATGCATGGGAAAAGTGAAAAAAAAGACAATCCTCACTGCAGTGCTGCAGGTCAGACACCAGGCTAGAGTTTAGTTTCACCTCCACTAACCAATTTCCTGGTGTGCATGTAAATGTACTGCATGTTAAGTCACTTGTAAGATTTTATGACATCATCACTAAAGTTAGAATTAATCCTGCAGGGACCACATATATCTGTTTCAAATATCATATTAATCCATTCAATAGCTGTTGAGATATTTCACACTGACACTAAAACAGCAACCTGCTGGTCATTCTTGAGGAAAAGTCAGGCAAACACCACCAATGTCGTTCGGATTCACCCTGCGGAACCACGAATGTACAAAATTCTGTGCCTATCCATTTCGTAGATAGTGAACACGTTTCACTAAATAAGTGAAACATTTGACCTGATGGTGGCATTAGAGGAAAGGTCAGAGCATCATTAGAATTCATTCTCTGGGGACCATCGGAATGTCTGTGAAAAATTTCACAGTAATCCATTCAATGATCGTCAACAGGAGAGAGTACTCCCAGTGCTAGACCCAGATGATGGACTAACTGACCAACAGGCATTGCTATCCCTAGAGCCACACTGCTGGCTAAAAGGACTGAAAAATAGAAAAAGACTAAAAAAGTGTCTTCAACAGTGACTGGAGACAAAAATGTGGTGTCTACTTTGTGCAAATCAACCACTGACCGAGACACTCACTGTTTATGATGAGAGAGAGCACTGCAGTACTTCCCAAAGTCCCATGAAGCATTGTACTACAAAATGTAGTTCAGAGAAAAGATGGAGCATTTAAAAAGTCAAAACAGTAGATGAAAGCACCACCTAAATAGTTCCAACCAGAAAAAGCCAACTGGACTTAATCCCAGCCATAAATCACATCCAATGTGTGCCCACTATATGAAATTCCCTTTAAGCCTTAACATTATGGCCATACCCATGGATATCTTTGCAGCTTATAGCAGCAGAGTAAAACCGGAATATACATCCATCATAAAGAGGTTATTTTGGCAGTGTGAAGTGATGATAAAAGTGAGGACATGCTCAGTCCCCTGTTTATAAACTGTTTGTTAATCTATCATTTGCCACAAAAGGAATGAGATAACAATATGGTGTGGCTAACAGCCAGCGTGGCCGCCAGGGAAAGATCGAAGCGTGTCCTTGGAGTGACATTATTTATTGAAATAAATTCACTCAAGCTGAAATATGTATAGCAAATGCATTATGAACAGTGCTTCTGATGGAGCAGAGAGGGCTTTAACTCAGTGTAACATTGGCTTGCTCTTTTCAACAGATGTCCCTTGTGTGACACACGGCAGGGATAATAGAGAGGAAAGGGTCTGAATGCTTTAATTTTACCCTTTTCGTGAATGGGAGGGATTTCCTTTGATGGCCTATTTGAATGTATAGACAATTTAGAGTCCTTCTCCGAGCAGAGATTCTGATCTTAATTACTTCGTTAATTAGCTGTGATTCACATGGAGAAGCCTTGCCCTATCCAAAGTCCCTTTGCATGGCTGAGGGGGCTCCTCAGAAGCTCACATCCTCACTCCCATTAAAGAGAAGAAGAAGAAAAAAAAAAAAAAGAAAAAAATCAAATCCTACACTTGTGACATTGATTTACAAGTCTGCCTTTGCTGGAGATGGGTTTTTTTCTTCAAATGTTAGCAAAACCCCATAGAGCTCCGGCTCTCCAAGACTACTGCCTGAGGAAAGCAGAGCAGATCAGACACCCCCCCCTGTCCATCATAGACTTATATCCCACGGATGCATTCCACAGATTTATGTTTATCGTTTTCCAATGAAAGAGGGACAGCCGGTGCAACATCCTGCATGCTCCTCTCACTATGTGATAAATATGGCTCCCTCGCTCCGGGTGCCTCAACTTGGCCGATCGATGGAGCATTTAGCTAATCACAGAAGGAAGCACAGAGTAGGAAAAATAAAAAGGATCATCATAAGCAGTAGGCATTGAGTGAACTCACTGGAAAAACAATGATGCTTTTCATTTGCTTATAATGCTTACTCAAACAATGCCTCACAGGTAGTTATCAGTCATAAAGGTGGAAGGAGCTTTTTCTTGTACTTCATCCTGATTACACGCCACCTATAGCAGTTGGTGTCTTGAACAGGCAGTGCAGAACAGGCATTTTGGCTAGCTTGAGAGAACAGCAGGGTGACAGAAAGGAAAGGTAAGGTTCAGCTGAGGCAGCTGCTTGCTATTAAACCCCCCCCCCCATGGCAGGAAATAAGCATCATTTAGTACTGACAGCTACATGCTGAACCATTGCTATCTCTGCTCTCAAACCAACCAAATAATGGATTACAGCCGTTTAGTATTAACCTGTAGCCTCTAAAGTGTCTTTGCCAAGGCTAGTCAGTTTCATACCCTTCAGAGTGTGAGCGTATATTTTCCTGAGTTAATACTGGTGTGCAGCGTACACGTGAGTGTGTGAGAGAGAGATTTAACTTCTACTTTTCACAGCAAAGAGACTATCGGCTTGCACAAGCAAAGATATCAGATTTACAAATGATTTCTGCCTGCAGAGACAGAAAAACATAGCAGCAAACAAAGAAACATCTCCCCTCAAATCCTCTTCAAACTAGAGGTGCTTTTCTGGTTGTGAAAAGAAGTCATTTAGAGGTCTCTTGTGGGCTGTAGAGGGCTTTGCACGTCCAGCTGGATCTAGAGTGTAGCTGCAGACCTGCCTTAATGCACTGCCAGGTCATCATTACCGTTTGAAAATGGCAATAGCAAAAAGCTATGAAAATTCACTGCAAGCTTAGTGCCATTGCCCTTACTATTTCTACCACTCGAGCAGTATGTTCAGGACATCTACACCTGAGTACTATAAAACTATGTCAGGCCAAAAATAATGCACTATTATTTGATACTGATTCAGTAGCTAATATTAATCATCAGGCCAAGTAGCCTAACTTAACTTCATTGTTGCCTTTGAATATAATTCAGTCTGTCCTACCTTTAAGACAAATGTTGCTGTGGTACTGTGCCAAACTGTGTGACTGTGCGAGAAAGAATTAGCATTGAAGACACACTGAAGGATAGGTTCTGGCACAATTTAGGGGTAACATAATGGTCTTGTGATTAGTGAGGTAATCCCACAGTCCAGACAGCCAACAGTATCCAATTCTGCCAAAGTATTGCCGAGCAACATACTGTCTACCTGCTCCAGGCTGACCCGGAAAACCCTAACATCAACTTGAAATATAAGTCAAAACAAAACTGCGACAGTTATGGCAAAAAGTAGGAATTAAGGTTGCAATGATTAGTCAATCCGACTGAGAATATCAATTGTTTTTCTAGCAAAAACAAATTATTTGAGAAAATAATTGGCAGATTAAACAATAATGAAAATTATTGTTTGTTGCAGCCCTAGTAAGAATTATAATCAGAGCTGCATAAAAGTACAGAGGAAGTAGTGCATTAAGGATTATTAGTTGTTCGAAGAAAACATTTTTCCTCAGTAATTGGGGAATTAATACAGTAAAGTGCTCAAAAATTGAATTGGTTAATTTAACATATCAGGGGGACCCCAAACACATTTAACTTTGTTTTTCCTCTTACCAAGGTTCTGCCATATCCATCCAGATACAGTATTTTGATGTGACTTACTTAGTTTTGAAGAGCAGTTGTAGCTCATCCCAGTACAATGAAGGTCATGGACAAATGTGCTCATATCACCAAAAGATTACATCTGAAAAACTCAGTGGCACCATCTCTCTCCATAAAGAATGATAATCCACAGACCTAGTTGTGAAGAGTATTTCAGTCTACATGGAGATGGTCAGCTGCCAGCCAGGTGTACCTTGGTAGAAATAGTCCCCAATAAAAATATGTTCACTTCAACAAAGTCTGTGAATAACCAAAACCAACTGGGTGGTCTCTGCTGCCTAGTGTGTGAGTGCACACTGTATTTGCAGAACATTTATTTGGAAATGAGTGTGCTCAGGTATTCCTGAGCATCTAATACGTGTGCCAAAATGAACTCTAAATATATTAGTTCAAACTACAAAGACACTCCAATTAAGACTAAATAAAAATGAAAACAATCCTTGTAATTATGGAAACTGAAACAGAACTTTATAATGTAGTAATAATAATAATACAGATAGCCTACAGTCTCACAATACTTTCAGTGACAGCATGACTAACAAGTTTATATTCAGAGAACAACACCACGGGCCAAGACAGGAGATGTAGGGAACGTTGACCTACTATTAGCAGACTCTCTTCTGGGCAAAGAAATGTCCTGTATTTCCCTTAAATAGCCTTACCCTTGTCCTTAAAATCCCAAATTTATTATTGTTTCCAATGATATAAATCTAACGCAACATTAGTATGGTAAATGAGACTGTGCCAAGACAGAGTTAGGGCAAAATAAAATGTGCACATACAGACAGGAGAAAACAAGCAGTCAGCTCGCTTGTTTTGTCTATGACAGCCCTACAGGCCCTCGGGTTTGGAAGCCATTTCTCCCTTTACAAACAGCTCTGTTCTCAGGCCCCAGATGTCTCATCACTGTAAAACAAGCAGAGATGAGCGACATACAAGCCACTGGCCCACAACATTGCCTCCCTTTCAATTAGACAGGATTAGCCTAGCCTGAGTGGGCCTTCCTGTGCTGCGATACGCTACCTTGCATCGCACAGGACAGCCATATGTCAGACCTAAATAAATTAAAGAGGAGCTGAGAGCTTGGTGATAGCAGAAGGGGAGTTATGACTCCAATTTGAGTGCACAACAGGCTTAATAGGAGGAGGATGCTGTTGCTTCCATAAAACTTTACACCCTATGAAAAAGGACATAGGCAGAGACACAGGTATACACCTTCCTTCACTGGCTCTCATAAGTTAGACCTATAGGGGCCCACAATAGGGGCCCAAGATGTTTTACTGAGCAAGCATTAATCAAGTGATAAAGCCAGTGAGTGAAATTTCTGCAGTGTCATGCTTTGGTTAAGCCAACTGGACAGATCCCATCCCGTCCAATGAGATGCACTATAGGAAGGATAGCAAGGTCCTCATACCACTGCCTGCATCACTCACTTTTATGGGAGTAGGGTGGTGTGGGGTTTAACAAGACGTTTTACTCGTCAAGCGAACTGACATTACATAACCATAAAACGATGAGGTCCACAAATCACCAGTCAAGTTGTGACGCAGGGAAGGGCGGGGCTTTTTGTGTGGCCAGGAAAGAGTCTTGTGTTTGTGGGTGTAAGGGTAAGGGTAAAAACAACAAAAAAAGACTTCTAATATAAACTGTTTGTCCTCCAGTCAGATGAAAGCAGCCTAAATGCTGGATTTTTCGTCACCCCCCATGAAATTGAAAATACAGCTCTAAAAGTGCAGCTAAGCCTGCTGCCTGCCGCTCACTCATCTGCATAATTTTCCAGGGAGTCTGTGCCATAGTTGGAGTGACTCCACTGACCAGGGGCGTCTGTGGTTGAACTGCACTAGTCCGCAGGTCCGGAGAGGCAGGCAGCGAGCAGGCAGGCAGGCTCCGCTATGCCTGACATGGAGCACTCTCACAGGGGGGAACGACTGAGTAATGGCAGGGTAACTTGATCCAGGGCTGGGAGGGAGTGGGAGCAACCCTGACGCCTAAATCATAGCTGTGGGATGGAGAGAGGGAGACACACAAATGTGTTTGGAGGAAAGATAGGCAGGGATTTGAGAGGCTGAAGAGACAGTGGGTGGGACAAGCAGAGAAATGAGCAGCAGGGGGGTGAGACAGTATATTTGGGAAACAGCCAAATGACAGGGGATGAAAGTGAACGCTTCTCTGATGCCTTTCATGCACGTGCCGCACCCACCGCTGGGGTGGGAGGGACCTCAGAGGACTGACAAGACGTGGGTTTGGGTTTCAAATTCACAAGACTGTCTCAGACAGAATAAACATGCGTAGGCCCAAAATGACTTATATTTTCCCTAATGTCTGAAGCTAATTGAGAAATTAGGCCGGTAGAAATAAATAAATGTATCTCTCTTCACATAGCCTAACAGAGAATCACTATTACATCTATAGCCTACATTTTATTTTATTTATCTATATATATTGTTTCCATTTCCCCTTTTGCTATTTTGGTCTCCAGATTATGCCAAGCAAAGCTTAATATTGTAGACTAAACCTAAATCAATGAAACTTAGCCATGGTAAACTTAAATAAAACTAAGTCTGCAAAAAAAATAAATAAACAATTATTCACCCCAATCACCCCATCTATTACACCACAGTTGAGTTTTGATACTGAAACTGATAGATATTTCAATACAAAGAACGTTAAACTGAAAAGCTGAAATAAAGTGGGCGACTGCGCCGGGGCCCCAGAATTCCAAGGATCCAGGGTAGGCACTATATTACTGGGACGATTAGGGCCCAAGGTTGTTTCCAATTTTACTACATGATCTTAAGGACTTGAAGAGGTTCCCTTTGTCCAAATCTGGTTTTAATACCTTCATTATTTCAGTTTTGTGCTTATAAGTTGTTAGGATCCAATATTACACTAAATCAAAATGAATAAATAAATAAATTTAAAAAATAGAAAATCTAGAGCTACAACGTATTTCATTGCAGAAAAAAGCAGGAGAGAAACAGAAAGTGGAACTAGTGGAAGGATTATTTTTGCCCTGGGCCTAAAATACAAACGTAATATATATACGTAAAATGTATTATTATAAAATGTAAATTATCTTAATTATCAGTTAATCTGCTTATCATTTTCATAAATAATCAATTAATAGTTTGATAAAAAAATCTCACACTGAAAAATGCTCGTAACAAGTTCTCACAGCCCAGAGTATCATCTTCAATTTTGCTTATTTTGTCTGACCAAAACTCAAAGATATTCAGTTTATCATTTAAGCCAAAGGAAAAAAAAAAAACAATCTTCCCATTTGAGAATCATTTAATTCATTTTTTCCAGAGAAATAAATTTAATGATTAATCAATTGTCAAAATTGATTAATTGTATGTTGTTTGACTAACTGTTTCAGCTCTACTAAAAAGAGTCAGAGAATAAATTAGTGGCAGGGAATTTCTGATTATTTTAATTTCTTTCTTCGAGCAGCCATTACTCTTTGTAACACAAATCATGCACAGTAAATTTCCCTGTAGAGAAAAATACATCTTTAAAGAAATACCCTGCCAAAAAACACAAAAATTCCAATTACCGCTTCACATAAGTACCTACAGAAAAATAGAAAGTGATAGCAAACCCCCGAGAGCTAAGCCACTAGGCCACTTTTTCACTTTTCTTTTGACAGTGGTAGAACACAACTTCCTTTTTTTTAATTTAGCATTTATTCACAGAGCACAAATGGGGTTTTGCAGGAAGATCCTGCTTTATACTTTCCAGTTCCTTCAAACCCACCTGTGAAACCACAGTCTTATCTGTTGTTGGCCACTGGAGTACTTTGGGGTTAGGGGTCTTGCTCAAGGGCAGTTCAACAGGGAGGGGCAAGTGCTCCTCCGTTCACACAGTGATTTATAAAAGCTGGCCTTTGCTGAACTCCACCTAAAAAAATTGTCTGATATATTTTTTTTTTTAGAAGCGACTTATGATGTATCATAAATGGATCATTACACTCGGCGAAGTGACAGATCTAAAAACTACCAGCCAGTAACAATGAACATAAAGGTCCAAAGCTACAGTCTTCCCTCATCATGTTCTTATGATGTTACCACATGACGACAAATTTTTACCAAGTACATGGTTTTCTAGAAGTGGAACATAGCCAGGAACTATGCTAATGCTCCAAGGAGCAGCCTAATATAATAATATGCCTTAGCAGCCTGCAGCCTACGAATCCTGTAAAAGTCAGTCATTACGCTTCACATGTAATTTTCATTAACTTTTCTTGGAAACAAGAGTCTAGCAAGACCAACAATTTAGCAGAGAAAGAAATATTCACCAGACTATTACTGGACCACATCCTCCTTTTTCCATCCACAATATGGTCTCCATTCATTATTCAGAACAGAGATGCACTTTCCTTGTTCTTCAACTCTCCACTCTTGATATCTTTGGGCAGCACTTAACAGATGGGATATGTATCAGCTACTTATAATTCAGGTTTAACTAAAAAAATAAATAAAAAAATTAAAAAAAAACTTTAAATGAGAAACGACAACTTCAAATGGTTTTAATCAATTAGGCTAAATAGGTTGATCGACTAGAACTTCATGTTTTAGCCGAATTTACACAAGAGGATTCTTCATTTGAATGCATCACTGAATTAGCCACCATACTAATGTTTTTAGGGTAGAGCTGTATTTTAATGCAGTTTCGTAGCCATAATCGAAAAAGTAGGCCAAGCCTTAAAGCAAGATTTAACTCAGAAAAGGACAATCAGTAGCAGCTACACAGCGTCCAATTTGCAAGATAGTTCATGCAGAATGACTGGCTGAATGTTTGTCTGTATTATCATACCCTTCATGTAAAATGTCATCAAGGTTTGGGAACGCTTTAAGCTTTCTTTACACTTTAGACTGGTACTTCAAAGTCTGGCCATGAGTGGCACCTGAGTGCAAAAATCTTGGTTGTGTGTGTGTGTGTGTGTGTGTGTGTGTGTGTGTGTGTGTTTGTGTTTGTGAGAGAGAGAGACAGAGACAGAGAAAGAGACAGAGTGAGGGTGTGTGTGTGAGTGTGTTATGGTAACATGATCTTGGTCATGATTAAGCGGAAATGTTAGACAAGCATCTAAGTTTCCTCTGCCTGCTTCCACCCGCCTCATCTAGCCACATGTGAAACCACACTGGAACTGCTCGTCAGCCAAAGTAAACGCTCCAGTCATTTGCATGGCATGTGTTTACCCTGGAATGCCAGGTTTAAATGCCAGCCCCTTACTCATGTTCTGGTGATATATTATATCACACAGTGTATTTCTTCTTTCATAATCACTGTATGCGATGAACCTTAAAGTTCGAGGTATTTCCCACAGTGAGCAGTCAGATGCAGGAGGCCTTCAAAGTGAAACTCTGCTGTATGTGCTATGCGTGTGTGTGTGTAGGAGGAGAGGGTGTTCCTCATGCTGACTCACCTATAGGACAAAGAGTTGTTTCTTAGTCTGCAGAAAATGTTGACAAAACATTTTGGCTTACCAATTTTCCAAGTGAGCAGTGGGACGCTCTGAAAGAACAGTAAATGTAAATGCAATGTAATATACCAGATGAAGTAGAGCCAGAATTGATGTGGATTTATGTGTACGTGATTACATTTATAACTGACTGTGTCACATATACTAGCAAATAACCCTAAATGAACCATATGGTCCTTTACACTATTGTGCTTAACTGAAATGACCTGCACTTATATAGGAAGGCAAAGAGAAAACATTCACTTAAGGTATAGTGGGGCATTTTGTGAAGCGGAGCACATTGAAGGGTCAGATCAATCAAGAAATCGATTAATTTACTAAATGATTTAATTTTCATAGGGACTATTTCTGCCGTAATAAGTATTGTTGACGGTGTGTCCTGCGGATTACCTAAAGTGACCGAGCCCAGATCTGTAGCCAGGATTTTAGAAACACTGAGGCCATGAGACCCCCCCCATTCAATCCTTCACCCTCAGAAAAGCTGGACCACAAACTTAGCCTGACAAATACTTGATCTTTGAGGCTGATACAGATATCGATACTTGGGATTTTATAAATTCAATAACCACATATAGTCCAATGGTTATCTTTTAAACATAAACAAACAATCTTGATACGGATCATTTAGATTTGTTTTTGGTCAAGACTTGTCACCAACACACATACTAAGCTGCACATTTTAGGACGCAAAAATCAACTTGTCACTGCGCTTTGGTGGACAAACTATGTAACAATTTATGTAACTATGATGACAATGTTTTTTAAAATTACCTCAAACCCAGTTCAACATTTCTGTAATGCAGAATGTACACTCCACCGAAGCCGCACATAACCTTAGAGTCCTCAATTAGTATCTATGGCCTTGGCCAGGACAAAATAATCGGTAGATTACACGTAAATGGAAAATAATTGGTAGTTGCAACCCTAATGCTGAGAGCACCACAAAGCAGAGCCAAAGTATCTCAGTATCTCAGAACTCTGTCTGACTGATCTGACACATGCAGAGTCTGACACACACAAAGCTGAATTACATCAGATTAACATCAAACACATTGAGCAAGGCACTGAAGCCTTAATAGCTCAAAAAATAGAAAACCGTGTTTGTGCCGCAACCGCCCACTAAAAGTGCAGCCGTTAATGAAAAAAAAAAAAAAAAAAGTACTGTTTTCAACTAGCTTTACCCACATAAAGATCTAAGATGTGCAGGGTTTGCGAGCTTCTAAACTTTTTATGTGACAAAAACTGGGCAGCTGCAGATAGGGAAAATAATAAACTGTTGTATCTGAAAAGGAAAACCAGGAACACTCTATACCACAGTGAAAGAGATTTCCAGTTCCAGTAAGATGGCTCTGCCCGGAGGGGAATTTTCTCTTTCACTCTGATCATAGATACAACCCCTCAAGGCCAATGAAATGTCTCAGACAGGCAGTAATACTTGACACACAGCCTGTTCACTGAGACTAGATCAGTACCCCAAATTCTGAAAGCCCAATGAAATCACGTTGTCAGAGATGACCAAATTATGTTGTACAAGCTTTCCTATGGAGCAGCAGGCTTGAAAAATGCAACACGGACTTTGTATGCTTTCTGCAATGCTCTTGGAGTGCTGTCCTGAAGCAGACCCCGACCTCTTACCTTCCCGTCGAGAAGTGTAAGAAAAATAAAAAGAAATACAGAAACAAAGAATAAAAACTATTCTTACTGGGATTATCACAGGATTATGCTCTGTATCATAGACCGTAGCCTGATTACAGCCTAAGTAATCTATCATAAAGATAGACTGGAGGGGAGTGCACCGATTCTTCTTGTCTTTTTCAACCGCTACTGATTGTGATACCTGAAATATTAGCTGACACTATGTGCCAACCACATATGTCTTTTAAAGGCAAAGTCTTCACATTTCACTGTAAAGGCATAATTAGAATGATTCTTCTATATATAAAGTAACAATAAACTGTAACTTTCAGGTGTAGAAAAGTTTCAGGTTTGTAAAATTGCAATGTTACAAATTTAGTTGTAAGAAACAGTCCAGTGACTAACAGTATATTAAGTAAGAAAGTCATACTTTGTCTGGCTGTTAATCCATTTAATAGTCCACTGATAACAATCCAGTACATCAGACTGGTGCTTGAGTAGTGATGCTGAGAATGCTTTCTGTAATTGTGTCAAAAGGATAAAACCTAAGCACCTGCAGGTCTGGGCTACCAATGCCCTAAAACGGGTGCAGTTTATGTTGCTGCAAGTGGCAACATCTTTTGTAATTTACCAAAAAAATAAAGGGGGAAAAAAAAAAAAAAAAAACGTGGAGTGCTGCATATTATGCTGTGCAAAATCCAGTACAATTTGAAGATGACAAACTCCGAGAAAATAACCCTGAGCAGAGTTATTCAAATAAAAAGGGCCCATTAGTGTGGCGGATATGAATAAAATCTATCTCCTCATATAAATAAATATATTTTAATATATAACATAATAAAGTCCAAATTCTGAAATTTCAATTAAGAAATCATATTTTGATGAAAACTTTTTGGCTACTCTGGTGAATTAATTGCTTGAAAAAGTACTTTAATCGTATGAACACAAAAAAAAAACAACAACAAAAAAAAAACAAACCTCTCAGTCCAGTCCTGCTGAATAGTTTGTGGCACTGGTTGCAATGGCCTAAAACAGCCACAAGTATTATATGCACCATGGTATAAACACCTACTGGCATCTCACAGTGTGTGTCATAAAACTGGCCAAACCTTGGCCTGACCTGCACAAACTTCGTCGTAAATTGAACTATACAGAGTGCACTTACATACGGGTCAGCCGATGGCAGCGGGACTATGTCTTCTGTTATTCAACAGCGTCATGCGTTTACTCATCCAAACATTCACACTTGGGCTCTAACTGGGCAACAGCTTCTTCGCTGCATTTAGCTGACGTTACTACATCCACAGCAAACCAGACAAATTTGAATGGACCTGATCCTGATCCAAACCAGGTTTAAAGGTAAAAGATAGGTGCTCCGTCCAAGTCTACACTATACAGCGACTGTCAAATGAACAGTAAACCAAAACCCGCCCAACTTGACAAAAAACTCCCCCCTCCTCTGATGTCCACATCTGCACAACGTATACCTGCACAGGTGCACGTCCAGCACTCCTTCCGTACAGGAGAGGAGCTGTGTGTGTGTGTGTGTGTGTGTGTGTGTGTGTGTGTGTGTGTGCGTGCGTGCGTGCACATCGCTCGGGTCTTGTTTGTGTCTGTGCGTGGACCTCGCTGCGGGGAATCCTAGACTGATGACGTATTTCTGCGATGCACAGCTGCAGGGTTAGCCACGGGCCTGCTCTGCACCAGCTGCGCACACACCGTGCGACACCGCGGTCGCATCTATCCGTTCGCTTTGCGCTGCGTTCGCACTTTCACTCAAAAGTCCACACTTTGCGGAGACTGCTATTTGACTTGGAGGCCGTTGTTCACACTGTAAATACAGAGCAAAGCCAGAGATCCGTGCCACTGCATGTAAAGGCTACCGTGATAATATTGCAAACGAGCCCCGTTTGGCTTCGTTTTCTCTGTCTAAAAGCAGCGAACTGGGCGGAAACGTTGGAGTAACTTTAAGCATGTCTCACCTGGATCCCCAGTTGTTTGGAGGGAGCGCCTTCAAACTACAGAAAGGCTCATTTTTCGTAAATACCTGGTAAAAACCGTCGATCCTCACAACTGTTTCTCCCCAGCCATTTTGAGCCAAACCGTCAACTTGATCCGGCGAGGGGGGGGCGAAAATATGACCGAGTTATTTATCAATCACATTTGTCGGGGTGTGCGTACCAAGGGAAGTAAAAAGAGTCACGTGGGTTTCAAGTTTATGTTTCGGTAAACAATATGGGCTTCAAATGCGTGAGGAAGCAAAATCCTGCAGTCACTGCTTTCCCGAAACCCCCCGTTAAGGCAGAAGTGGTAGGGCTCGTCAAATTCCGGGGACTAGCGTAGCTCTGCTCGGTCAGTGCAGCCAATGAGATGTGAGGCCGCCTGGTAACCTGTAGCGGAGCTGTCACTGTCAAGACAGCTGAGCGGTGTCGAAAGGAAAGCCAAGCAGTTTGGTGAAGTGCCACTCAGGGACTTCGTAACAATAATGTCGTACAACGTTAGAATGATGCGGACAAGCGGTGAGAGAAAAGGCGTCCATCTAAATGAGGCGACAACGTGAAAATGACCTAGTGACAGACGAATGCCATGCAGTCAAAATTTAAATTACAGGGACACTCCGCCGATATTATATAAGACCGTCAGTTTTACAGTTCTAAGTGTTTGACAGAAAAACTGCGTTATAAACTGGGGACATGGACTTTTAAACATGAAGATAATTAAGGGACAGGGAGGCTCTAATAAAAGATGCCATTATGTTGCATTTTGGGGAAAGTAGAGCTTCACTTATACTAGGGAGTAAAAGTCAGGACACAGCATTTTTGCTTCTGCTGCACAGATTTTGACCATTCTTTAATTGAATTTGTTTAATAGGCCACTAAATAACTGGGGATCGCTTTTAATAAAGTACAGAATGTATCAAAAGTGAAAAATACTCATTTTGCAGGCGGAAGGGCCTCTGTCAGTGTTATTTTATGTTACACAATTTGATTATTATTACTGAGCACTACCATATAAGCAGCTTTTAATTGTTGTTGCTAGTTGGTGTAGAGCTGACTTTAACTGGGGGTGCACAATCAAACTTTTTCCTCACCTGATACTGATTCAAATACTGCAACTGATTATGTCAAGGCTGATACCTGATCCCCCTTAATAGGCTCATTTTTGGCATTGATACCAGTCCAGTGTATTAGATCCATACAAAACGGGCAAGTGCCCAGGGCCCCAAATCCCAGCAGGCACCAAAAGCCCATGTCAATTAGTTATAATAATTTAACTGATTGTAAACTTGTTTGGGTATTTGCACCACTAATGTCCACTATAATTCACTGTTCACTGGAATGAACTTGGAAGCAAATGGGTACATACAGTTAGGTACATAAGTATTTGGACAGTGACACGATTTTCTTAATTTTGCCTCTGTACACCACTATGATGGATTTGAAGCAAAGCCGTCATGATGTGATTGAAGTGTAGACTTTCAGCTTTAAGTAGTATGTTTTGGGTCATTATCCATCTGTACTGTGAAGCACCGTCCTATAATTTTTACAGCATTTTAATGAATCTGAGAAGATATTACAGCCCTTTACACTTCAGAATCCATCCTGCTACTTCTATCAGCAGTCACATTATTAATAAACAACAGTGACCCACTTCCACTGGCAGCCATACATACCCATGCCATAACACTTCCTCCAACATGTTTGTCAGAAGATGCGGCATACTTTGGATCATGAACTGTTCCTTTCCTTCTCCTTACTCTTCTCTTCCCATCATTCTGGTACAAGTTCATCTTGGTTTCATCTGTCCAAAGAATCTTGTTCCAGAACTGGGCAGATTTTTTTAGATGTTTTCTGGCAAAGTCTGATCTGGCCTTTCTGTTCTTGAATGTTACCGGTGGTTCGCACTTTGTGGTAAATCCTCTGTATTTACATCATGAAGGCAGCTCTTGATTGTAAACTTTGAGAATGACCTACCTCCTCAAGGGTGTTCTTTACCTGGCTATGCGATCATCCACTTTAGTTTATTTTTGTTGCTGAGCTGGCCAGTTCTTTCCTTCTTTTTAAGAATGCACCACGTTGTTGATTTGGCCACTCCTAAAGTTTCTGCCATCTGTCTGATCGGTTTGTTTTGTTCTTTCAACCTAATGATGGCCTCCTTAACTTGCATCGACGCCTCTTTGGATCAGATATTGAGAGTTCCCATGAACAGCTAGCAAATGTCAGTTCAACACTGAGAATCAACTCCAGACCTTTTATCAGCTTAATTTGTCATGAAATAATGAGGCAACAGGCCACACGCGGCCATGAAACTGATCAATTGTACTGATTACTTTTGAGCCTCTGTAAATGAGTGACTATGTATAACAATGGCTTTAATTCCTAAATGGTTAATGCAATTTTTTGTTAAACCCCTTGAGTTAGAGCTGAGCGTCTACACTTCAATTACATCTTGATGACTTCTTTTCAAATCCATTATGGTGATGTACTGTCCAAATACTTATGAACCTAACTGTATACATTACAGTAAAAGTTTTGGAGTAGTACGATATTTTTCATAGAAATGTAGTTAAAGTAAAAGTATAAAGTAGCGTGTAATTGAAATACTTAAGTAAAGCCAGTTACCTCAGAACTGTACTCAAATACAGTTCATGAGTCCTTGTGTAAAATCAGTTGGTTTCCGTCAGAAGTCCAATAAATGAAGCTAAAACCCACTTTATGTCTTGTGTCTGTATTTGTACTTACATTTCATGTTATCCTGTATTATCCTAGGATATATACATACCATCATTATATTATGGTATTAGTATTTATCTTAGTTAATAAGAAATTGTAACCAAAAACCCCAGGGTGGACGGCATGTAATTAAATAAAGAGAATTATACCAAAAACTATTACATTTTTTCTTATTGTTTTGTTTTTTTTCATGCTTCAGGCAGCGTTAGGAATCATAATGATGTCCGTATTAATTATTGCAATACAGTATAGGATGACTCAGCCATGACACAAAACGCATACCCCTACACATATAAGCTGACACACACATCCACACACGTTCTTTCTGCTGGTGTTTCACACTGCTCTCTTGGTGCAATGAAGCATGGTGTTGTTAGTTTTGCAGTTTGAGTCACCTGGGGCTACACATGTCCTGTTCTGTTAACCACTGTCACAGGCCACAGTGTATAGTTTGTGGCAGGTGGCAATGCTCTCAGCCTGTGTGTTTGTTCCTTTTTGACGATGACAGACATACAGAGATGGAAAAAGATGCATTCAGTTGCATGCTACTTAGGATTTCTCTGTGTCTTCTTCTGTCTCTTTGTTTCACACACACATACTGAGAGGTGTCGGCATTAACAGAACCCTTGAGAACAAAGACGTGCAATCAGGAACTTCTGTACAGGTGTTGTCACTGCTGCTTTTCTGAAAGGCTCTGTTTCATGCTGATAGTGCTCAGCGAGTAATATCAATATTTCTCATCTCCCAAAACAGGATATGAAAGAGAGCTCCTTTTTTCTGTAACCCTTGTTGAAACATTGAGGTAGCATTCACTAGCATTTGTATTTCATGACTGCAACACTTGATAAAATCTCCAGGTATCACCCTCAGAAAGCCTGCATGTTTAAACATTTACAGTGATATTCGCTTCTTCAGTAGCACGTGTGTGGCTGTGTATTGAGTTCTGGACTATACGGGCTTTTTTTTAACAACACATCGAGGTCTTAACTATAGAAAAAAGTCGTTGTGGCATCCCTACTTTGTGATCGATTCAAGGATCTTTAGCTCAGGGCCAAATAGAATTAAGAATTGCTTTAGGATAATGACAGTATCGACCAGCGCTCAGTAAAGCGTTTCAAGCTGTGGCAGGTTAATTCCCATCTATGAAGGTGTACAGGGAGCCAGTCTGAGTCAGGTTTGATGGTCAAAGTAATTCTCTCAAGCGTGCAACTACTTTCCCCCCTGTACCACACAGACAGCTCCTGCAATATAATTTATGACATATTCATTGGAAACTAAGACATTTGAGAGTCTCTGTTCCATTATAGAAATGGGGAAATGTTGGCAAAAGACACACTAACATAGACCACAGTAGTAAAATTCAACTACTGCAAGGTTATGGAATAATTTATCCTCTCTATTGGCATATTCCTACATATCTGAAAACCCAAAAGTCCTGAGGCAACTCACGGATGACATGTCATGACTTACACGTCGGTATGAGTTATAGCAAGATCAGGCTACAAAGCATTAAGGGTGACACTGTAATATAACATAACAGCCCAATTACAGTTTAGAATAAAAGGTTAGGCAAACAATTGTTAGAAAAAAGTAGCTCTTTTGCATGTTAAAACAACCAGTTCCTCCGAGGACACAAAGAATTATGGCAAAATACAAAAAGAAAAATGGTATAAATTGTTACCTCTAGTCGCTTCTCATCTCAGTGCTGATATATTTTTTAAGCAAAGTACTTTGAGTGAGCATTCCTTCTTGCGTATTCCCTCTGTGAATAAAAGTAATTTACTTTGTTCATTGTGTGAGATGTTGAGGTGTTTTGATGTTTGGAGATGAAAATGCTTTAAGATGAAATATTCATTTTTTTAGTTGGCTTAATTATGTATGTGTCCACTGTCAAGTTGAAAACTGCTGCTCCTGTGAGGGATGTTTCAAGCGTACCTTTTTGCCATTGGCATAGAATACATTACCTCCTTATTACCGGGATTGCCTGGCATACAGTCATATGCAACCTTATGGAAATATTAAATGAAGAGGCTGCACAGCTCAGTGGACACACTAAATAAGCACTAGCGTCTCTTGTTTGTGACTCATAATGTGAGGGTTGGGCTGATTGTCATTTTTGACTCAGTTACTGCCCCATCCAATGTTTTAATTAAGGCTTCTTGTCATACTGTATAGACAAAGAGGTTACTTGTATTGTTTGTTCTTTTATTTAAAATAACCTTATTCCAACAGCGATACAATGAGTCAGTGCTCTGGATTATGAGCAGATGGTAAAGGTGCCTACAGTGTAATTTGCCTGACGTCATGGAAATCGCAACCCTGTGCATGTGTGGCCTTGTGGTCCTGTTATGAATCAGTGGGTCAAAATGGGGGTATTTTCAAAGGGGCCATGTCAAAGGAATAGATCAACATTTTGGCAAATGCTCAAAATGAGAGGGAGATAAGATCACTGACACCACACTCATATCTGTACAGTAAATAGGAAGCTACACTTATCAGCTACCAGTTTATTTTAGCTAGCCATTAAGACTGGAGAAGGTGGAACATTTTCTGCTGTTCTGCTGCTTTTTTTATTCTGGTTTTTGTACCGATTATATAAACAAGACATACTATTTCAATTAGTGAGCTTAAGAGGTTCTGGACGGTGGCTTTTGTTACCCCCCAGACAGAGCCACGCTAGCTATTTCCCCCTGTTTCCAGTCTTTATGTTAGGCTAAGCTAACTACCTGCTAATTCCAGCTTCATATTGAAGGGAAAGATATAAGATATAAGAGTGTTATTGACCTTTTCATTTAACGCTTGGCAAAATAACAAAAAAGCATATTTGAAAAAAGTGAAAAAGTGCCTACAACTTTGCTAAAGCTCCCTAATTAATTTTGTTTTTATAAACCATATACAGAGAAATCTAAAACAAGTTAAGTTGTTTTGGAGGGAGGGAGGTAGGTGAAGAAGCAGTTTTTTATCGAACAACCACTGGGCACAGTGACATTGCGTAGAATTCCTGAGTGTTGTTGTCACGTTGAATGTGCCCGGTTAGAGAGCAAACGTGAAACATCACCAACTATACGTGGCAAACCATGCCAGTCAAATATTCTGGGCAAATAACTAAACCGTTATTCTTTAACATTAAGATGCTACACACAATTCATACCTAAATAACTAAAGACCATTTTCAAACTTCTGTTTGTGTAGGGATCAAACAAACAAAATACAGGGCGTTAATTGGTGAGCTTTAGAGATGCTGGTAGGGTAGATATTTCCTCCATTTCCAGCATTCATGCTTAGCTACATTAAACACGTCCTGACTCCAGCTCCATACTCAAAGGAATGGTTGTAATAGTGCTACAATGGTAGACATTTTGCGAAATACATTGTGCTTATTTTCTGAGAGTTAAATGAGAAGATCATTACCAGCCTCATGTCTGTGCGTTGAATATAAATCTACAGCCAACAGCCTGTTCACTTAGCTTAACATAAAGACAGGGGGGGACAGCTAGCCTGGCTCTGTCCAAAGGTTAAAAAAAATAAAAATGAAAATCCGCCTTCCAAGATGCCTAAAGCTCACTAATTAACACATTATATAGTTTTTTAAATCTTTAAATCCCAAAATATTGAATGATTCCTTTAAACAACTTATCCCATGGTAAGAAAGATGAAGAAGGAGAAATATGGAAAAACAGAGCTGACTGCAAACTAAAGGTACAAATTACACTTTTTTTTCTTCTCGTTGGATTTTCTGGTTGTGTTCAATGTATGCATCCCAGCTTTTGTGCACATGTAGTCGATTTGTATGTAAGATTTCCAACAGCCTAACCTCCTCCTGGCTTTGTTGCTCCTTGGACCTCTTCTCCCTTCCAAGCCATGAAGTCAAGGCCCTCGTGCACTCTCCAAGTTGTAAAACACGAATATGACACACTAGTCTATCTCACTTTCAGTTTTATCCAGGTGTCACACTGAGTCTTGATTTGCGATGCTCGCTACATGTTTGCTTACGCCTCTGGGGTTCATACTCAGGAGTTGGTCGAGGTCAAACAGTTAGGCTACAGTAAACGTGTGAATATCTGCTCATATGTATGCACACCAGAGACAAGAAAATGCCCACACATAAGCATACATTACACCTACTAAGTTAGATCATACCTAGTGATTTGGTGATGTAAACTAAGTTCTGTACTAGACAAACATCTTTCTAATCATCTGTATAAAATTTTCCTCAACAGAGATGCGGGTTTGAGTGAATGGGTTTTTTAGGCCTAGAGTGTGAGATTAATGCCATATAATATACATAATCCTGTCTTTTTAAATACTGCCAGGAAAGGCTTTAGGAGAACTCAGTGTTTAACCAGATCTTGTAATGCATCACTGATAATTTCCATAATATAAATACAAAAATACTACATAAGATTACTGAATGTATCCAGTACTGAGTGAGTTCCCCCCTTCCTGAACACTTCATTACAAACACTAAATGAGGACTATCATCAATGAGTACCTGTTTATTTCCGAAGCCTTATTGGCTGTATTATTGCAGTCATTTCCTGTGCTGGAAATTCATTTTAGGGCTCCCTTTTCGCTCCTAAAATTTCCTAGTGGCCCGTCACCCTTTCAGCACCTCTCACTGGCTCTTGTAAAGGTTTGGGTGGCCATGGTTGGACCCTGAAGTTGCCACACGGACACTGAGCTGTGAAATTACATTAAGCCGCCAGCCTAAGGCCCATGGCAATCCTCCCTTAATGAAAACTGTTTCACAGCGCTGGCTGCTCGGTGCACCGGAGACAATCTGTTTGACAACCAGGGCTTAATATGGAGAGGTTGAGTAAAGGGACACCATAGTAATTGGCTGGCATTTTGGATGTTCATTTATAGTGCTCCATCGCTATTCATGTGCAAAGAAAAATGTTCTGATGTTCTGTGAGTGTGTGTGGGAAAAGAGTAGGTGTGTGGTATTCATATTCATCCAGTGAAAGCAGCAGTGGCCTATCACAGGCTGAATCATAAGCACATACACAAACATATACCACCCACACACTATTCACTGATAGAGCTTCACCATTGTACCTATATAACCAGTTTCAGATGTGTCTCCTTGTTATGGAAATGAGATGTATACATTCATGTCCTCACACATGGGAATGGCACATATTAATTAAATTCATCAATGAAAAGTAAATTAAATATAAACATCTCAGCCATTAGTCTAAAAAATGTATTCACACTTCTGCCTCCACTCCAATAAAATGGAGTTGAAAAAAACTTTGTGGTCATTAAAGGACTAAAAAATTAAATTACATTTAAAACTACACTACTCAATAACTTTATACTTAAATAACTACGTGTAATAGTCAAAGGAGTCACTCTTGATGACAGTCCTGCGAAGAATTATCACCAAATCTGCAGTTTCCCCGGCCCTGCAGAACTCTTTTACTTCTTTTTTGCTCAGTTTTGGTTTTCTGACCCCGAAAACTCTGCTCTTGTTCATTTTCGACCACGGCAGGCAACTGTTTTCAGTGTAGCGGCTCTGATAAACCCACTGTACACCACCTGCCCAGCAACAAACAGCCGATGGATAAAGTTAGTAATTAGCTAGTGAACATAATGGAGCATTTAGCAACCACGGAATTCCACAGGAATTGGTGGAGACCAAATCGAGTTAAAAGGAGAGTGAATACTTGACTAACGTTGCTCCTTGCCTGACTGATGCGTAAATACACTATTACAAAAACTGGTCACGGCATGCTGTGAACAGTTTTGCTTTTTTCAGTAAAAGTTAGTGCCATCGAACTGTTCAACAGTGAGGTCCTTTTTTTACTGTCTTCAGCGCCAAACATGAAATTCCATTCAATTCCTCCTCAGAGACAGATATCTTAAACCCTGGGCACACTGGCAGAAGCTATCTGCATGGGTAAATCTTACTTTCTGTAAGGGAAAAAAGATGCATTTTTAAAAATCTGGGCGAAACAGCCCTTTGACAATGCAGACTATACAAAAAGTAACTTCCGCGTCCAATTTAAATTCCTCACAGATAGAAATTGGGCAAACTTTTCAAGATAGAAGCGGAAAAGAGTCTGAAAAACTCTCTGTGCAGTCTTTGCTGCATCACCTGATTAAAAACATCGTCTTGTCACTGCAGTGCAATTCAGTTCACACGCATTATTTCACCACAGAGTGGGATCAACCGCGAAAGAAGACGCCTCCAAAAATAACGCCTTGATAGACCTAGTCTGACGTCCTTGCAGAGCACACAAACGCTGTTCCAGCAGCAAGGACAAATGAACAGTAAAATGCAACAGGCGCTCCAATAAATACAGTATAAATTTAAACTGGGCTTTTCCAGAGGATGTCTGTCTCCTTTTGACAGTCACAAGAGGAGGGAGAAGACTGGGGCAAGCCTGACTGGAGCACTGAGGTTATGTGGGTGTATTCATTTCTATGTGCATGCATGTGCGAGGATAAGTCCACACACAAGTCTCCTTAGCCAAAACAAGTATATATCTTGGCCAGCGGTGTAGACAGGCAACGTTACGTTCACCCACAGGTCAGGGGCTCTCAGCCCTGTGGCCACCCACCCCTGTGGAATCATGGGAGTGGGGGAGTTTGTGTTTGTTTGTGTAACTCTGAGCGTCAGAAGGAGCTTCTTCAAACCCATTGTATGCCAAATCCTCCCTGAGAATTATTATCTAATCCTGATTTTTGATTCATCCACTGAAAAAAGAAAGAGACTAATAAAATAAAATAAAGGAAAATCGTATTTCTCACTTCCCTCCAGTTTTGCCTCAGATTACAGGGGCGCTACACTGACAAATGACGATCTGTTTACTTGTCATGAGGAGTCCTATTGGACCTTTGAAAACAGTTATAATGTTTGTAAAGTCTGGCAAAGTAACCCTGACGATGACATTGGGGTTATCTTGGATTTAGCTTTAGAGTTTTTATGATGACACACCGTACTAGTCGTCAGGGTCATACAATGGTAATGTAACAAAAAGCCTACTTTATAAAATATGTTTGAAAGACACAGGTGTTGACTAGGGATATTCCAAGGCCTTCTGTGTCTGTGAGCCAGCTGAAGTTATGTAATTGCATGTGCTTCTCAAATGCTGAAACATTGTCGTCTGCCTGGTAATTACAGTGGTGGGGGAAGTATTTAGAGCCTTTATTCAAGTAGTTTATTGATCCTATATTCAATTAGTTTATTTGTTCAAGTTTGTTCAAGCTTGAAGTTTATTCAAGTTTATTCAACTGCATTGAAAATGTTACTTAAGTAACAGTGTGCACAATTTTAGAAAAATTTACTAAAGTCTCAAAAGTAAAAGTACTCAGTGCAGAATAATTGACCATGCTACTGTTATAGCATTATGTCATGATCCTCATTAGATCATATCATCAGACCATTTTTACTGATGCATTAATGTGTAAGCAGCATTTTACTGTTGTAGTTGGTTATAGCAGAGTTAATTCTTAACTATTTTATATATTCATGGGTAGCTTAATTTATATCAATGCATCATATTAAATAAACTCATCATATGTTTTGTGTGTAAAATCTTAATCTTTAAAGTAACTAGTAACTATAGATATTAAATAATTTCAGTAGAGTAAATAGTACAGAATTTCTCTGAATTGTAGTGGAGCAAAAGTATAAAGCAGCATGAAATAGGAATATTTAAGTAAAGTAAAAGTACCTCAAAAGTGCTCTTAGGTACACTACTTGAATAAATGTACTTAGTTGCATTTGACCACTAAATGCTAATGCCTTTCAAACCCCATGCCTACAGCTTGTAATGCAGGCTCTCTGTTAAAAACTTTTATAACAAGCCCTGATAAGAGTTTAACTCATGACAAGCAAAACTGAATGCGATGCTTAAAATCTGTGGAGTCCCCCTTTAAAAAGAAGAGTATTAAAACACTTTGGGATGTCTGATAAGTGTTTCGGTTCTATCATGCTCACCTTTCCCCCTAACTAAAATGTTTGGGGTGTAGCCCACGCCGACCAGCATGTCAGCTACTTCCTGTCTCGAAGTCCATAGAGGAAGACGGAAGTGAGGTGAGAATACTCCGTCTTGGTGGAGGAAAACCAAGAGATTGACATCTAGTCCTCCAAACATTGTATTGTTGGGTTTCACACTCTGACAGAATGCATTCAACTACCTATAAATACTTCAGCTGATATTTGTTTTGAGATATTCCCCAAGGGGCCATCTTGACCCTAACGGAGAGACATGAGAAAATTCTCAGACTTGCAAAAACATCTGCTTATTTGTTACTAGCCAGATTGTTAAAAGAAGCAGAATTTATAAATCAAAAACTAGTTTCCCCTTCAAGCTCTGCATATTCTCACAGCTTTTCTTGTGTGCAGTGTGGCGCTTCACTTCAAGGCTGAAATTGATCTTTTCTTTTCTCACACTATCAGTTGCACTGTAGGCTCCACCTGAGCACTTTTACAGTGTGCGTGTGTAGGTGTGTGTGTGTGTGTGTGTGTGTGTGTGTGTGTGTGTGTGTGTGTGTGTGTGTGTGTGTGTGTGTGTGTGTCTTTTAGCTGGCTGGATATCAGCCTTGACTGCAGCTGAGCAAAATGCAATGGTGGTGATAGTGTTGTGTGGGGGTTGGTGGTCTGTGGAAAAGGGGAGGAGGAGGAGGACCTCACATTTAGCTGCCGTCTCTTGGGGAAGATTAAGCAGTTTAGTCTTTGCTGTCTCTCTCTATCACTTCCACTGCCTCTTGCTTCTCCTCTGTGTTTGGAACAGGGCAGGGTGTACCTTTTTTTTCATCCTCCTTTTGCACTTTCTGTTCCTCTCTTTTACTCTCATTTCCCCTGTTCCCCTGCTTGCTTGATTTCTTTCCATCCATCCTGCCTGCTTCTAAAACTGAGCCTTTTCACATTACACAAGCAGTTTCTATTTTACACCCTCTTGCCTTCTCCCTTTTTCAGTCCTCTGACCCATAGACATTTAGCTGATTCTCTTAGCCGACAGCCCAGATGTCACAGAGCTTGTGAGGCTGTGGTTGGATGTATGGGACAGAGCCCCCCCCACTGCAATCCAGCCCCTCTTTCCCCTCTCACCGATAGGCCGCTTTGACTCAACTGTCCCACTGAGCTGATCCCTGGTCCTGCATGGGGCACCATGAAGCTCAACCATTAATCTCCTAAACGATCCTGGACCTAAGAGGATCAATACTCATTTTCAGGGAGCACCATGATCCCTTAATGTAGTGCAGGATGGCTGCTTACCCCCCCCACAATCCCCAGTTTCAACTCCCCATAGGAAGAGTGGGAGTCAGCCTTTCAGTCAATGGCCTATTTTAGTTAGGACAATATCTCGGTTTTATTGCTGATATCATTATTCCGGTAAATAGCACCTATATCTTGTCTTCAGGGGGCCTCTAAGATAAAAGTGGCTCTGTCTTTATTAGCTGATGTATTAGTTTTAATATGAGGTGGCTGTTTTTACGAAATTAGATGAATGCCTTGTAATTGACCTCTGAACCTGCTTTTCGTTCAAATTATAGAGGGGTCGTCAGGAAGCTTACATAACAACATAACCAGCTGTGTATGTGTAATTGTGTATTTCACATTTACCGGTGTATGAATTTGCTTCAGTACAGAATACACAGAGCTTTGCCAGAGAAAATAAATCACCCTGTTTTAGTCCAGTTGCTTTGAAACACATCAGAGATGTCTTCAGGCGATTTTGTATTAGTAGCGGTCGTATAATTGTTGGTCTTTTTTTTCCACAGACGCTGAAAAATGACTTCATGCTAATAGTGGTGTGATCCAAGGAAAATGGGAAAGATTGGACTTTCCATTGGATAACAAGCATCCTATTTTTCCAGGCTCAGTGTGTAGGGAACAGCGCTACAACCGCACAGTGAGCTGAGCCGCTCATCATTGATCTTTGCTGATGCAGACTGTTTCTGGGGCCCTGTTCATCAGGGAAGGCAGAGAGAGAGAAGGGAGCCTGGGCACCCTCCCCTTGCCATGTCCCTCTCAGACAGGCTGTCTATTGGTAGAAGAGGCCACCTGGAGCAAGTTTGGAGGTGTTGTTTATGCTAAAGCCATTATTCTCTGTCTGGGCAACCTGCCCTGAGAGCTGGACTGCTTTGCTGCTACTGAATTATTCACCCCAGCGATCTGCCATCCTATGTATACAAGCTGTCACATGTAGTTGAATGATAAGCTGATTGTCCAGCAATGAGGAGTTCTTTTTTTTTTTTTTTTACCTTGAGTCTGTAAATACTTTACAGGCATATTTATATCAAAGTTATATGTTTGGGACATAAAATGTTGTGTATGATTAAATGATGAAATCTTGGAAGTGTAATCCAAACATATCTTAGAAAGACAGAAGTCCAAATGGTAACGTCTGCTGCTCTTTGAATCACTTCCAGGGATTACAAAATGCCACGGCCCCATTAATGAGTCTTTCTTGACAGTGCAGGACACCCAACTTGAGGCAAAACTGGGTTACACATTCTAGCTGCCACAATAGGCTGAATGATGACAACGGCTCAGATGCCAGAGGTCCAGGCACCAGAAACCTTATAGTCATCTGCTTCAAGAATAGCCACAGCCTTGCAGCATCTGCTGCTCCTCTGACCTATAATTGCATGTCATGGGACCTCAAGCAATAGTTTATCCTGTGCTGAGTTTATAAATTTCATCTTTCTTGTCACTACAACTTTCCAGAAGAATTCACCTCAAACATGTGATCCTGGCCTTTTCTTTTCTATTTACACAGAGCCCACTGTGATAAGTGGTGTATGTGTGTGTGTGTGTGTGTGTGTGTGTGTGTGTGTGTGTGCCTGCTGAGTTTTAGGTCTGATTGGAGGCAGTCTGAACCTGCTGATTGTACTGGCATGTGTGCATCCTCTTCATCACCGCTGCAGTGAGCTCGACTCAGGAGAACAGCGGGGTCTTTCTTTCGGTGGAGGATTGAATCAGTGATGACAGTCTCATGACCTCTCCTCCTCTCTAATACACACACACACTCGCTCTGTCTGCTGCGCTGCTATCCTACTGTTCTTCACACACACACGCACACACACACGCACACACACGCACACACACAAACACACACACAGGACACATAAACAACAGGTCGGTTGGTCAAAATTGGGTAGCAAAATGTCATATTTGAAGGTGTTTATCATATCATAATGTGCACTGACGATGTCAAAGAATAATTTTCAACCAATCACCTATGGTTGTGCTTAAGAGAAAAAAGTGATAAAATTGATAAATTGCCAAATACAGCCCACTATTACCTTCTCAAAAAACGGTTTTTTTTGGACAAAAAACCATTAAACAACGAATTAATGAAATTCGCAATTTACACTGTTTTCAGGTGAGCAGACTGCAAGACGTGCAGTAGGTAGTTTACAATGTTAATAAAGGATGCAAACTATGTCAACCTCTAGCCACTAACACCTAGGTCTATAACTTTTACTTATTACTATAAAAACTCTGATTAAAACAGCTGCATCTTGTGGTTTAAACAATGGACACACATTGAGCTGGGCAGGTACAGCGCACACTCGGTCATCCCTCTCACTTCCAGTATTTCGAATGAGTGGTACTGGCAGCGTGTGTCGGGGAGGTGCGGGAAGGTGATGTCGTAAAGCTGAGTGTCGTAAACCAGGTGCGTAGAAGGGGAGGTGAAGGGGGAGGGAGGAGGAGGAGGGGGAGAGGGGGGTGAGAGAGGAGGTGACTCTCCGGCAGCATTTAGACACAACGAAAGGATCATGGCGGATGGCCCCAGGTGTAAGCGCAGAAAGCAGGCGAACCCGAGGAGGAACAACGGTGAGTAAAAACACTTCCGACGAGGAGCTTTTCTTCTGGGGAAACGGTCTAGAGGCTGCTCTGTCCCCCGGTAATTTCAGCGAAAACTTTGGCAGCCCAGAAGTCCAGTTTTTAGTAATACAAAGTGCTGGGAAGTAGCAAGTGAGCGCTGTAATACAGCCCTATGTGGTGTACCGTTATACCTGGGTCGCTTCTCTCCCTCCGCCTAGCGGTCCGCTGCGCCGGAGACCGTTATACGCACCTCACCCCGTTATAAGTGGACCAGCTTTTGTCTCCACTTCGGAGCTCTTTATTAATTATTAGTACACTCCGTACGTCTTTACAGACTCTGTATCCATTGATTTGGCCACATTCTTTCAAGTTTTTAAGCCCACCGCCAAACTCGGGACCTGTTTTGTGAGGAAACAGGCTACCTGATTGTTTTTGCGGACCTCGACAGACTGGCTGACTTTTAAAAATCCGAGTTGAAAAAATACATGAGATCTGGCTGTGCTTTCGTCGGAAATGTCGGGGACATCATTTGTGTGTGTTTTGTTTTTGTTTTTTTAAACAGACGGAAAACTACTGTCTCTCTTTCACTCACTCGTAGCAGGTAGCGGCAGGACACTGTTGCTGCACTACGAGAGCCGACCAAACGCATTTATCCCGATGTAATCCCGGTCTGTGTTATGTGCTTCACATTGGGTTCATATCAGCTACGACACCAGTATAATGTTCTAAGGCAGGGAGGCGAAGAAATGCGCGTTGTTGCGTTGAATCCCGCCCTGGGCAGCCCTCGCCTCTTCATCCACCAACTTATCGCAGCGGCTCTGCTCCGCGCGGCTCACGCCGTTCGCGTCTGGTGCTTTTAACGGGGACCGTTTGATTAAGTAACGTCCGAAAAGGCTCCGCGGAGGCAAGGATGGGGTAACCGAGGTTCCGGCGAACGAGGGCTATCTCACGCGCTGTGTGCGCGCGAGCAGGGCGAGCGCAGCCCATATAAGGACAGCGGATCCTCTCCAGTCGGGCGCTGGAAAATCCTGATTCTTGTAGGAGCGTGGACGCGGGCGAACCTTTACCCGCACACACACACACACACACACACACTCAGTTTTTCTGTCCGCTCCTGTTATTTCTTATTTTAAATCAGCCTGCGTGTCAGCAATACGAGTGGCTACGTTATCTGCGTTTTCTGGGTTCCGTGTGCGGGGTTTCACCCGCCTTATGGTGGCGTGAAAATATTGTTCAGACGGTTACCAAGTAGCCTGTAGGATCCTCTTCGAGACTGGACACTTTGTTGCCCCGTTTCTCCCCTGTTTGTGTGATACATGTAAACGTTATTTTGGCTTAAATTTTTTTTTTTTAGGGAAAATCGAACGGACTTTTGCGAGTTGTTAACTTGTGTTTTCCTGGTACAAATCCCACTGTATTTACCTCGTGGCTCGTTGTGAGTGCGTAGTGCGACAGTTTACCGCGGCTTTTGCTAATTACAATTGTTCCTACTGACGAACCTCCGCGGGTCTGACAGCTCGTGTTTATCAGCCGGTCATGCTCATGCCTTTTGCCACCCAGCGTAGCTTAAAGGAACTGGGCTAATGCTGGAAATTCTGCCTCTCTTTTGTCGAAACGAGCCCGCAGCATCAAAATCGAGGACGGGCTCGCTTAGCAAGAGCCGACGGTCTCTGCGGCGCTAAAAACAGTAAACCGTTGGAGGCAAAATGCGAGCAAATGTGCTTTCGGGTGCGAGTTGGCTGTCCTGTGAATTTTCCTGTGGATACCCGATGAGTGATGTGAAGAGTGGCGTGTTTTTTTGTTTTTGTTTGGTGCCATCGATGATTTCCACCCTCATTTCGTCTTTTATGTGGTTTGTCCAGCTATGCGCTTCGTCCCTGGAGCGTTGTGTGCAACTAGCTGTATACAAGGAGTGGACACACCTCAGATAACTGTCCCACTGTCAAGGTGTGGATATTTCTCTGCCCTGTGAGAGAAAGGGAGTCTTGCTTACTCTGGAGACACTTCAGGATGTCCGCTTGCAAATTGTTGCCGTTTTCTCTCTTTAACTTCACAGGGTTTTATTAAACTTTTCTGAGTAATGACGAGACCCCGTTGATATTTAAAGTCACATCCGTTACCAAACAGATGAGTTTGCTTTGAAGTCCTCGCTTCTGACGAGGCTGGTGATCTGTCATGTAAATCAACTCCCTGTGTTTTTGAAGAGAATTCCTCTGTAAAGTTAGATTGAAGGCTGGGGTTGCATGTCCTCATAGCCTTGGTTTTGTTACAGTCGTGTAACAAGTTGGCATTTGAATAAGGTCTACTGTTTTCGTAGGAACCTACCCCAGCCTATTGGCTATTTGTGTATGGTGAAAAAACTTGCCTGGACTCTAATAACTATGCAAGCCCCCAGATTGTGCCCATCTTATTATGGTCAGTGGCTTTGCCAGGTCCCTGGCTAGCAGGGGGAGCTGAGATCAAGGTGAGCTCCATTCCCTGCTGTAAACAGAGAGGTGTTAACAGCCTGCAGGATGACAGGTGTTTGCAATCGGTGGGATACTACAGCTTCCTTTGTCTCCCCAGTCAGCTCCCCTTAGGAATAGCAGTCGTTCCCTGCAATGGTAATTTAACACAGCAATTTGGGAATAGAGGAATGCACCCGGTATTAACATTCTTTGCAAAAATAAACAGGGCTGTGCCGGGACAGCTTTGTACCCATGCACACGAGCTGGAGTCAGTGTTTTCCGAAAAGTGTTATGGAGACACTTTGAAACGAGTGTGCATACAGGTAGCTAGGATTTCTATATTTGACAATATCACAAGGGCCATTTGTCTCATCCCCTAATCTGTCTTTCTCTTTTCTTTCGCCCTCCATTCCTTTCGCTCGCGGTCTTTCTGAGGCACACTCAAATTCACACTTGCACCTTGATGAATCATGCATCAAATAAGGCAAATGAGGTTGTGGGCTTGGAACTTGGCAACAACTCATGTAATGTTGGAGCGCATGTTTATTGGCCTGGTAAAACTATACTTAAACTATACTTAGTGACCTGGACTCATTCACCCTGTCTACAAACTATCGAATACAACCGCGCACTGTAGGTTTTTGGGAGAATAATAAAAATACTGGTTTAGCTATAGCTGCAGGTTGTTTTTTGAAACAAGCAATGTTTTGGGCTATAGTGAAGGCTTCAGAGTAGGTGGGGATTGGCTCTGTAGGTCCACATGCCACTTCAGTTCTTTAAAAGACATCTGTTTACATTTAAAAGGTCTACCCCTGTTGTGTGAAGAGTTTAGCAGAGGAGGAAATTTTTCATTTATCTCACTGCTTTTCACCAACTTCCTCAGCAGCTTCATTTGAAAGTGCCAAGTAAGGAGAAAATCCCCCCGCCTCCGCTCTCTCTGTCTCTCTCTGTCTCTTCCCTCTCACTCCTCCTTCCAGAGCCTGTCCTTTATTTCAGGGGGTTAAGACACAGTAGCCAGGGGTGCTGTTGATTGCCCCCTGACCTAGGCACCCATGCGTGCCTAGAGTATGACTTCACTTTCCCCCCCTGTGCCATTGTTAGGCTTCCAGCATGTCCAATTGTGTTTGTGTTTAAGTCTGTTCAATGAAGGGGGAAGAGAGGAGCTGGGGGTTGTTGCTTTTTCTCTGCTCCCTCCTTCTCTTCATCCATTCCTCTCTGACCCCTTAAACTGCGGGCTCCATGTTCCCTGTGGAGTCGAAAGGGGGGATGGAGAGAGCTGGTGAGAAATGGCTGAGGTGACTAAAGAATTTTACAACAGGTGACAACTGTGAGACTGGTGCTGGCGGATGAAAAGAACAATACAGCCATCTTGCAGATCTGTATGGATTTTAGGGTCAAAACTAGGTGTCTTATGATTCGGGTATACATCACCAAAAATAGCCCATAAAGAATTTTAGACCCTGCTCACGTAAAGTTTACAACGTTTTACTTGTTTGGTTTTTTTTCCCATGTGGAAAAAAATTTTGCTTCCGGCTAAGCTTCATCCTTCAACATGTCCGTCAGGGTGGGAAAAGACCTGTCCTCATCTGACCATTAGGCAGAATTAAAATTACGTGATGTACAACCACACTCCCACCTCTGTTTAGGCAGCTTAATAATTAGCTGCTCCCATGGATGCTTAGAGAATTAGCCTATAAAAAGGTAAAGAAGGGTTTTAAACCCAGAGTCAGTTTCAGTTACCCCCTTAACTGTGCTTGGATGTGCTTTATTAGGGTTTGTGTGGCTGAATGCTTAAATGAACCATTGTGTGTGCAGGCTTTAGTGAGAAAGCCTGAGGAGAAAGAGCCTAGTTACCTTTGCAGTTTGCCTGCTCTACCTCATACACTTTCAGTGGCAGAAGAAAAGGTCCATTCAGTGGGCCCGGCATGGGGAGGGAGAGCCCTTTTCACACTCGGCTTGTGGGAAACTTCTCCTCCATACTGTGCATGCCATTTGCATATGACCCATTCTTTCCCCAAAGGTCCCTGCGAGGGAGGAATCTGTGGAACGTTCACAGAATTCATCAAATCCCTCTCTCACGCGGCCCTCGGGCTCTCAAGGACCTGCATTGCAGCACTCTGTGTGACATTTTTGTCTTGGAAATGTAGCTTACGTCTGCGTCACGCTTGCTCGCCATAACATTAACACCAACGCATCCCCATGGCATTTCTGACCTGTGTATTTTAATCTGGCAATGTGTGTTACCCAGTGTGCTGTTTTTTATGTCAGGGTGAAGGCTTAATTTGGCACAGGAGGCAGGAGTTTCCCTGAATCCCCAGTATGGGCCAGGAGGGGTCCATCTGCATGACAGGACAATGTGATGGGGACCGCGTGCCTTGGAGGCTCCCAAACCAATGATGACGCAGCCATCCACAGATTGCCAGCACCGTCCCTGAAAGGACAAAAATATCTGGAGTTGCTGAGTTTGTGGGGTGGGGTAAAAGGGGTAGGGGGTAATACAAGGATGAGGCGGTGGGAGCGTGTAGCGACGCTTCAGCTCAGTGAGCTGAACAAAAACACACCCGTTGCTCTGGAGCAAAATGTGGGCCCCCAGAATAGCAGCCTGTGCTGCTTCTCGCCCACATGAAAGATCATTTACGTACTGTAATAACCAGAGCTGATGCCTTCATATGACACAACATGTGGAACAGCATCCATACTGACATGCTTATTGTTTCTGAGTGAGTTGTGTTGGTCTGCAACGGCTCTGACAGCCTTCAATCTAAACATTGGTACTGATACAGAAAGTGCTGTAGGCAGGTATTTGTTGCGGTGCAGTGTAGGGAGGAGAGCTCAGTTAAGTGAATCATGTAAGCTTACTGAGCAGAAAAGCCTCCTCTGCCCTCCTCTCCTCTCCTGACTCCATAGCACTGAGTCATGGGCAGACAGGTGCATTTGTAAGATGACTTCAACTTCACGAACTCTCCACCTTTTTTTTCCTTCTCTTTTCTTATTGTTCCTTCTTGGTCTCTCAGTCCTTCTCAGGCTCTCCCCACAGGTGTGGACGTTAGAGATAATATTCTCTAGTTATGTGTATACTCGAGGGAGATATTACCTCTAAATTGCCATCAGGGTGGGGGTAAATATTGTGTATAGTGTGGCCAATGCTGTCTGTTGATGTGTGTTTTTAATCATGTATTGGGTTGCTGCTTTTCGGGCACACAGTGAGTCCCTTTGGTTCTGTTTGTTGACCCCTCCTTACTCCCCCATCATCAGCACTACCTCCTTCTTTCCCTTCCTGCCCATCTATCCCCTCCCTGCCTTGTGGTCCTCAGCGGAGCGGTTAATGAAAAAGACTGGACTGACACAATAAGCAGAAGGTGGGCCCAGTGAGGGGCAATTACGCTAGCTTGTGTTTTTGGCATAAACTAAAACCTCTGCTCTAGTGTCACTTCAGATCACCTGACTGTCAGTTTGTCATCTTTTTTTTTTGTTCTTTTTTTTTTTACACAAATTTTGGATGTAAAATGTGCTTGACCATATTACAGTCCCACAGTGTTTCTCTCTACAGGGGTTGAAATGAGATGACTTCAACTGAGGAGTAATCTGCTGCCATGTATTGTGCTTTGAACGCAGCCTAGTGGCTGGCTTTTTGCCAGACCATTATGATGATCATATTGATTTTCCTCTCCGTAGCACACAGAACTGATAATGGCCCTCCTGAGGGGGTACGCATTCATATTCATATACTGATTCCAGTTGTCTCAAGGGCCACAGTGACTAACAAATCGAGTGCCCCTCTGTCCCCCAAGCCTGTGCATTGAGCTAGCTAGGCTAGGCTAGCCCAGTGACAGCTCCTGCAAAAAAAAGCCCTTAGTCACCCTGTTTGTTAGTCAGAGAGAAGGCCGGCTGCTATGCTGAATGTCAACATGGATAAACATCCACACCGGATTAATGAGAGGAGAATGGCCAGGCTGAAAACAGAGGGAGGACAGAAGAGAGGGAGGCATAGAGCATCTGCATCGCCCCATTTAACCCATGAACATTTTGGTTCAGCTCCCCATGACCCAGGTGGTGTGACCTAAACTAAGGAGGCAGCCAAGCCTAGACAAACTCATTGACTGTTATATGAAAGGAGCTACATTAAGTCTTTGTGAATGAAAAATACAAAAAGCGAATGAGCAAAAGGTAAAGGACATAAGAATAGCATTATATGTAGCCTGGACTGAACTGAAACTGTCTTTAGAGCAGTAAACAAAGACAGATAAAAGCTTTTTTTTCAATTCTATACTCAGGGTAATTACAGTGTAGAATTTTACTGTATTTCCTAACTATGTTAGTGTTTTATTTTCCTACTGTTCTATCTGGGCTAACCTTGTGGTTTCATCAAGTTCCTCATTAAAGAGACTCAACAGGCCTGTCCACTTATTGAGAAATACCTGTCACTGAATGAAGAATGCATCTACATCGGTGATTCACAAACAGTTTATTCCCTTGTTACCTCACTACATATGTTTCTTACTTCTGCCACCTGTGTCACTGTTATTTCTACTATTTCAAAGTATTGCTTTAACACATAGTTGACATTACATTTAACCTTTTGCATATGATGTTCTGTGCAACAGAGTTAGGGTTAGGATTGTGTTCTTGTTTTTGTTGATTAACCTGTAAATTTAGGCTTTCTCCCCCAATCCGCCTGTAATATACAATAAAAGACCTTCTAGAGCAAAGTACAAAGTATGTAGTGCAGTTTTTTTTTGGTTGTGTTTTTTTAACTCGTCTCTATGACTTTTGGAACTGGAATTAAGCCGTTGACTTTTCACCTGTCTCAGCCCACCTGTCCTGGCTCTGGACACCTCCACCAACATTCAGGTGTTTATAGTGAAAAAATATTGGGGCCTCCCCGACCAGGTTCCATGAATAGGTGTGTAGGTGTAAGGTGTGTGTAGTGTATGGTGAAGGGAAGGGGGTTGATACCCTCGGATCTCCATAATCAGGCGATCCTACATCTGTCTTCTTACTCACGGTGACAGCCCCCCCCCCCTCTCTTGTTACACTGGCGCCGGAGCTTTTGCCTGCAAGTCAATGAAGCATGGCCTTTAATTGATCATGTTTGGAGTTGAACAACACCATTAATTAGTGCTTGCTTATCACTTGTTTGTTTGTTTTGTCCTACTGTTTCCATCATAACACCCGTCATTAGTTGTGTGATGTATTAGCTGCATGCACTTACAACATCAACAAAGACGTCCACTTTCCTTCTCTGACCCTTTAATTCTCTCTTTCTCATAAATTGTCTCACTCTTTGGCCCCTTCTTGAGCCCTATGAATTCTTCCCTTTTTCCTCTGTCTTTCTTTCTCTCATTCCTCTCTCTGGCAGCTGTTTTGCCTCTGATTCTCCAACACCAGCAGGTGCTGTAGGCATGCAGCAACTGGGCTATACAGCACTCATAAATAACGCCTGACAAAAGTATGAGAGAGCCAGTGCTACAGCCAGAGTGAGGGAGGGAGGCAGAGATTGAAAGTTTCCTCTGGCAGGAGAACAGGGTGTGGCTCACGGTCAAATGCTGGCCTTCTCAAGAAGGACATGTTCAGAATTAAAAGAGAAAATGTGAGAGCAGAGAAAAGAGTAGGAATGTGAGCCTTTTTTACTGTGAATTTAATGTATTGCCTGTTCTTCTGATGTTGATGTGCCTCCTCAATGCCAACTTTTCAATAAACCCCTTTCATGCAAATTCTGGTAAATGGATCTTTTTAAACACAAGGCCGGCACTAAGTGACTGGTTAAGGAGGAACTTGAATTTGAAGAAAGGCAGCGTTATCTTTTCTATAATTATGATGTTTGAGCTTGGAACAATGTTAATTGTGCTCTAAAAGCAAATGAAGAGGTCAGGAAAGAAATTATATGCACACTTTTATAATCATCATGAGTAATGAAGCAGCACTTGCAATATATGAACCAATAAATCAATGACCTTTAATGAACATGGCTCAAAATCAAATCCAGGCTGTCTCTTTGTCATTTTATGCTCTTCAAATCCACCAATCCGAGGCACACATCCTGTCTCATCAGAAGCTATCGATCAGCTTCTCAGGGTGAAGGTTAGTTTGTCATTTTCTCTTGCCTCACCGTGAACAAAACCAGGAAGTGTGTGAGAGATTACGGCCCAGGATGCAACCTGAAAGCCCTTTATCTCTGTGAAAACAAGAGGCTTCCTGCGGCCCTGCTCCCATCCAGGCCATCTCCCCCTCCTTCACCCACCCAGCCCCCAGCACCTGTGGCAGCCTATTTAAGGCTCCTCATCAGGGGTTGCAGTGACCACAAACCAGGGCAGAAAACATGAAAGGCTGGAAAAAGAATCAGTACTATTGCTAAGATGTAGGCCCTGCTATTTCACTCCACACAGAGGGCAAAGAAAAACAGCGTCTCTTTTCAGACACATCAAAAAGATTTCACTCTGTAAATTGAAAGGTTAGCCCAGGAACGAAACCGTTTTGTCTGTTTTTTTTTGTGCATTGCACCTCGCTAGCCAGCTGAGACTTGGAAGTAGGGCTGAGGAACACTGCAAGCTGTGTCTAACCAGTGACTTCTAGTGCTTCCAGTCACCTCTGACTAGCCCTTACAGAGCATAGAGCATATAGACAAGGTCCTGTTTGCCTGTCATGTCACTGTCATTCATTTGAGGAAGTTTTTGATTTAAATTAGACACATTTGTGTGTTTCTTTTGTTCAGTTTTAGTGAAACAGTTACCCGATCTTCTGAAAGTGAAAGATCCCTCCTCCCCTTTTCAAGATAAGATTTGGCCTCTCATCAAGCAATGCTACATTAAAGCTTGTTGGTCACCTAATGTGTTGTTAACCCAAAACCTTAGAAATCACCACTGGCTCCTTTGAGTTTCTGCCACAGCTGGCAAGGGCGGTTTGTCTTGATGGTGGTCTGCGTTGAATTTCAATGACCCACCCACACACACACATACACATACACACACAAACACACACACACACACACACACACACACACACAGTCTTATTATGCCATCGCTGCTAACTGCAGTGTCCTGACTTCCCAAAGGGACCTAGATAAACAAGGGCTATTCAGTCACTGAAAAGCTCACCCCCTGCCAGCCTTGGGCAGTCCTTGTTTCAGTGCCAGGCTGCAGCACGTCTCGCTCGCCACCAACGCCAGCAGCAGTGGGCACTATGCCATCAATTCTTTAGCAACGCACAGCACACTATGAGAGGGATTAAACTTAACTTAAATGTGATGACTGATAAATGGCTGCCGTTAATGTAACGTACGAATGAGGAGGAAGGCTGGAGTGTTGCAAGGAAGTGGTGCATATGTGTCTCTCTGGTGGGTGTGAATGTTTCTATATTAATATGTACTGTGTGTGAGAGAGAGAAAGAGAAAGAGAGAGAGCAGTTATCTGTAGGTGTGGTTTGGTGTGATGTTGCAGGCCAAGCTGACTTCCTGTTGTTATAGTCCATCAGGGAGATCAGGGGTGGGGGATGCTCCCATGAGATTACCCCGTGAGAGTCATATGGTCTGGCTGCAATGCATTGAAAAGCCATGTTATTTGTGTCTTTGTGTTTGTCTCTGTGTGTGTCTCTGTGGCTCCGTGTGTTAAGCGTGGTCGGCGAGTGCATTCCTGACCTCCACCTGAATTCTGACCTGAGTGTGAACTGTCTCTGAAGCTCTTCCTCTTCTTTTTTGTTTAATTTTTTTGCCCTTCCCTCCATCCTTCCTCCTAATCAACAGATCTCACAGGGAACCCACACATCTCCCTTGGGTTCCTCTCTTGTTCTCTCTGTCTCTCCTAACCAGATGTTTAAAAGCCGTTTGTTTACCCAGTGGAAGTCACTTTGATTGATGCCTACCATAAAACTGTGCCTGCACACTGATGCCACATAGCTCTGTATTACAGTGCAATTATTTAAAGTGAGAATCATACCAATCGACCAGTTTAATTGCATCAGTAGTTGTCCATAGCTGTTGTAGCTGAAATGATTACAGATGTCATTGTGTTCCTGGTGACTGAAGATCATTGGTAAGCAAGAGGGACAATGTCCTGTACGCTGTAATGACCCTCCTGTTCAGCCTACCTCCATCACTCCCCGACTGGCCAGCTAATTTAAAGCAGTGCCCTTCTAATCGAATGGCTGTCTGATAAATCTGTTGAATCAGGACAGATGTCCGCTGGGGTGTGGCAGTGACACAGCGTCTAGACTGGCTGAGAGTTGAGCAGATGACTCCAACGTGATTCAGATCCAAAGGAATCTCACCTCTGTGCTCTCTTTTACTCTGCTAGTTTTGTCTGCTGACATGGACTGGCATTTTAACCAAATCTGTTCCTTATAAGTGTCTGAGAGTCAACTCCGCGGGAGAACAGGGCAATGTGGATTACTTTAGACACAAACAATGATTTTGAAATACACCCAGAAATAACACTACAGTTGACTGAAGAGTGCATTATAGTAACAAGCTAGCAGGCTTACATTTGGGTCAGGCAGGAAAGGGCAGAGGCCCAGGGCGGAATTCTAATAATTGTATTGCCCTGTGACAGATAATATTGATGTAAAGCTGTTTCTTGATTATGATGAGTCTATTGAACCCACGCATGCTCCTCCCCTTGTCCTTGGGGAGCTTATCCCTCAGGCAGGGTCGACTGTATTTTTATTAAAACCCAGGTTTAAATGGACCAGGTCCTCTGATTAACAAGCAGATTAACCAACTAATAAAACATACATCACGATATATGGAGGGGCCCCCTCTGAGACTACTGGCTATTAATATACAAATACAGAGGATTACTGTCTGTTTGTCTCTATGGTCGTGGAGAGGGGATTAGGGTCCTGGTCCAGACAGATTGGATTTAATGTGTGTGTAAAACTAAATTACAAAGCCCCTATGTATGTACAGACTGATCTCTTGGCTGAGATGTCATATCCTGTTATGTTTGTGGATCAGTCACCTCCATTTCAGTTGTGGGTCAGGTCTGACCTGTTAAGACAGAAACAACGCATTATTATTTTATCCTCATTTTTTTTGTACCATACCACCTTGTTAGTCATTCTATAATTATACATTTTTGTGTTTCATAAGCTCGTACTAATCTTTTTCTCTGTATTATATAACACTTGTTTGCTTGACCAAATGAATTCGACGGCCTCTTTCTAGCAGTTGTGTACTTTACGGATGTTTTGTTTTGGCAACTCAACAAAATAGACAGTTACACGTTTTCTGTATGTACTAGATCAAAATACATGTTTCAAAAACCAAAATAGTATGTGTATTGTTGTATACAATCTACATATATGTATAGTATATATAATTTACCATGCAAGAGAACTTGGGCTGATAGCCAGATGATTATCACAAATAGTATCAAAGCGAGCACTTGTCATCAAATTACAACTCACTAACAAGCATGGCTACCTGTCAGCATTGTTTAATGAAAAAGCACATGTTGTGGATGGGAGGCAATCCCCTTATGCTGCTCTACTGTAACTTTCATAAATGTGCATGAATGTGTCTGTTTCCAAAGAATTGTAAATAGTTTTGAACCTCAACTATACCAGTTTTTGTACTCTGCAATACTTGGTCAAGTTTGACCTAGAACAGTACCTCTGCACCAAAATGCCGCACAGCCTTTATGAAAGCAAAAAACTGGTCTCTCACAATGTGCCTGTGCCTGTGCCTTTTACCTGTACGACCCTTTACTAGTGAGGATACCATTACCTCTCCATCAGTGAAAGAGAAACTCTTTATGGACGAACATTACCAGACATTTAAGTCTGATACAGATCAATCTTGACCCAAAAAAAAAACAGGAAAATTCAGGCAAACATCCGCGCAAAAACACACAAAGCACAGGCTAGCAAACAGAACATCATATTACTCTCTTAACTTTCAATCGACAATTTCATAGTTTACAGCACATTTGACACTGAGAAATTGGTCCCAGTCTGGCATACATATTGTTCACTCTAGCAATTAATGTGACTCTATTTCAGTCTGACACACTATTGAATTGACAAATTACTAGATAACGCAAAGAAATACAGTTCCTTCAAAAGCAGAGAATATTCATATTTCTCTCAGAGTATCTCTCTTTCAGAAGGAAGGCTTTCCCTCAAAAGTATGTGCTTGGAGCTCGGGACTCAGCATCTTCGCCTGCTGCAAAAGTAAGGGAAAAACTGCAGAGGTTTGTTTTAAGTCTCAACTTCCTCTCTGAATCTCCAGTCCAACTCACTCAGGATTAAAGTATAGCCTTAAGGGAATCCTTGATAAAGACACATTTACATCTTTAAGGGAAGATGGGTTAATGCCCAGGCATAGGTAAAATTCTCCGTGGGATACAAGTGACTAAAATGAATAAAGTAAAAACGTGTACCACAGATGTCCTAGAGATAGCACTGGGTGTATGTCCTTTACCTGTTTTAACATGCGGCCCACACAGAAACACACACGCACACCCTAGGCTGTTTATCCCCAAGGGCGCCCGGCTAAAGGAGAGAGAACCCCTTAATCATGTTTCTGTCCCATGTCCTCGTTATCAGCCACGATTAATGAGCTCTCCATTAATGAAAAAAAAAAAAAAAAAAAAGGAGGTGCCAACCCCTCCTATAGGAGAGGTAGGCGGGGGGGGGGGGGGGCATGTGTGTGGGAGGGGGTCCGATGGTAAATTCTCCCCAGATGCAATGACATCACCCTCCAAGGTAGATATGATATCTGTCACAGCCTGCTTTTGTTAGGGACGACAGGGTGTGTAGTGGTTTTTCAAAGTGTGTTAGCGTTCACTTGTATTCGTACATGTGGCCTCACATTCAGTAGTGTGTTTTGATTGTACAAACCCATCCTCTTGGGTCTAATCCATTTTGCCTTTGTATATCTGTCTCCCTTTTTTGTCTATGGTGGCTATACCACCATACCGGGAGGGAGGGAGGGAGGCAATGGGTAAGCAGCGCTTGATGAGACAGTAGAAGAGGAGGGGCAGGGGGAGAGAGCGGCAGGTGCAACGGACACCCGGCACAATCACCGGTGCTCGGCAAAAACAGCGACAGGAAATCAAGGTTGTCTTGGCAACCTGGCACTATCGATTAAGCGTGGCTGTCCCCGGGCTAATATCAGAGTCCCAGTGGAAATGGTGTTGCGTTGGGTTTCAGGATAGAAGAAGAGGGAAGGGGAGGAGGAGGAGGTGTTGATGGTGGATCAAGAGCAGGAGGAAAAGAAGTAGTAGGTGAGGAGAGGAAGGTTGGACAACAATGACTATAGGTGATTGCATCTGGCTCAGAAGTGTCTCACCAACACTTTGGCTCTACTCCACCCCTTTCCTCCTTCACTGGACATCCAACTCAGCTCCATGGTGGTCTGAATCTCTCCTAGATTAATGAATGCAAAATACTTCTCATCACTAACTCATTTCCATGGTTGAGGCCTTCTCAGAACCCTGCAAACGTTAATACGCCTGTGTCCCTCCGTCTCCTCCTGTCTCCTTTGTACTCTCTCCCTGCGTCTGTCTCTATATATGGGTTTACGCGAGCACAGTTCTCTCAGTGTTTCCAGGCCATTAGTTCACATTGTGCAGTTTGATTTAAGGACCCTGTGGCACACATGAAGAGTTTACTTTTCCATCTTTACAGGACAAGCAGGTTGTTGTGCAAACCCTGGCCTGCACACAGTGATTTCACCATAATTATACACTGAGATGGTGATGTTGCATAAGCCCTGCACATAAGTAATCGATACACAGTATTGACTTGTAAGCAGGAGTATTTTTGGCCGATACTGCACTCAGTTGGTGTATTTTAGACAGGCCATGTCTGTTTCACACTTGCTCCCCCTCTCTTTCTTTGTTTCTCTCTCCTGACAGAAGGTGAAATCACCCAGTCCCAAATCCCTAGCAGATGTGTCCTCTCTCTCTCTGTCTCTCTCTCTCTCTGTCTGTCTGTCTGTCTGTCTGTCTCTCTCTCTGTCATACACACATTCAGACACAGGTGAACATTCAGAAAAATAAACTGTTGCTCCTCTTTTATTATCAATTGCCTTTTTATTTTATATTACTTTTTCTGTGAAGACTGTCCTGTCCATCATCCAAATGAATTTTGTTTTCCCACCTACAGTATGAACTGAACACTGGTTTGAGTGGGAAGGTGTGTTGCTGGAGGAGATTTACCACTATCTTCTGTTTGGAAGGACAACAGTACAAAATTCTCCCTGCTTCCATCCCTCCCTCTCGCTTCCTCCTACCCCCCATGATCAGCTGAACACAGAGAAGTCCTCTGTCCTGCCACCATGTGGGTTTTACAGCCTATTTAACCCATAGCTTTCTGGTGAGCCAGGCTCTATATTGTTCCACACGTTGTTTTATTTGGTGTGCTCAGTATCTCAATTTTGCTCAGGCACTTAAAAGAGTGGTTCTGAGAAAAATGCTTGTCTGCTTTTTTGCTGAGAGCTCGATGAGAGGGTCAATATCACTCTCATGTCTGTACACAAAATATGAAGCTACAAGCAGCCACTTAACTTAGCATAAAGACCGGAAATCTGGGAAAACAGTTAGATTGGTTCTATCCAAAGGTACACAAAATGCGTAAAGATTGTACAACAATTTGCAGTTACTATGGGGGGTTGTGTGCGGTACTGTTTCTTTTTTGGGTGCAGTGATTTCTCCATTGGTTGCCTGACAGACTCACAGTTACAATTCCAGGGGATAAGACCCCAGGAAGTCAGTACACCCTGCCAGTGACATATTCATTAGTGAGTTTTAGAAGTGCTAGTAGGTGGATTTTGTTAGCTTTGGACATAGTATGTTTATCCCTGTTTCTAGTCTTTATGCTAAGCTAAGCTAACTGGCCGCTGGTTGTACCTTCATACTTAATCTACAGACGTGAGAGTGGTCTCAATGTTCTCATCTAACTCTTGACAAGAAAGTAAATAAATATATTGCCCAAAATGTCAAACTGTTTTACCTTTAAAGTCTTTATCACAACTTGTTACTGGTTATTTTTCTGTTAGGGACTACTAGGGAAGTTTGCTAACAGACAGAATTATGACTAACCCCATTAGAGTTCATTCATATTCTGAATAATTTAGAACTGCCGATCCAGCGACATATCAAGTAGGTAAACAACTCTATAGTCAACACTTTTCATCTCTGAATAACTATCACTGAAAAATCGCTTATTTACTTATTCGCATTGGAAAATGAGCACTGTCGTTGTCATAGTTAACTAACACACTTACAGCCTTTGATAATGGCTACCAAAACAAATGTATAACAAAAATCAAGTTGAGTGACTATTAATTTATCTATGTTGATACTTATATACCTATAAAATAATTTTTCCCTGTAAAAACCAATAGTTTCAAGTATCAAAAAAATTCTATTCTGGCTGAATTCTGTGAGTTAACCAACAAAGTTTTTGCAACAGTGTCTGAGTTTATACTAAAATAAATTAAAATTGAACACATAAACGGATGAGAGCAGTATAGAATGGAACTGAACACAACAAACTTGTATGTAGCCTAGAGTGATGTCTTACAAGACTGTAGGGGCGCCTAAGATCCCCAATCCCCTCTCATCTCTCTTTATTTGGGGCTATTCTGGGGTGGACTAATGTGGCGGCAGTGCTGCGTACTGAGTGAGTCAGCAGTCATTAGGGTGTGCAGACAGCACTCTGCCAAAGGAGCCAGTCAGTCTAATGATGAGGCCAGTGAAGTGCCGGGTCCTGAGCGCTCAGGACGTCCCATAGCTCCATCCAGTTAGCCTCCTTTGGCCCCACCCATAGTCACTGTTACTTACACCATGTAGGACAGCTGAGGGTGGAGTCCCCATTTAGCTTTATTCCCTATTATTAAATAAGTGCTTCCCTTCTATAGCAGAGTGAAAGGTTTCTGATTGATGTTGTGCTGTTCATTTCATACGTTTCTCATCTTGCATGCTAGCGTTTCTTTAAAACCCCCTTTATTCACATTTATATGTGCATATTCTTTTGTTAGCCAGAGAAAAATACCCAAAGCCTTGGCAGTATGCTTGTATGTATCCGTAGTAACTGTCGTGTAACTGACCTGAGCGTTGAGAGAGAGAGAGAGGCTCAGCCACAGTCCTCAGATCCAGTCATCCTCCCCTGGGAGAGGCAGACTGAACAGGAATGTAAACATGGCAGCAAAATAAACTGCTGCGTGGGGCACATGGAGAGCGAGAGAGAGAGAGGGACACACGGAGAAGACAGAGAGAGGAGACAGAAAGAGAGAAAATGCTTTTGGAGGTGTCAGGATCACTCAAGGAAAAGGATTGACCATTACAGTGTAGATCTTTGCAGTTTGAAGTGCATATATTTAAGACTAAATGGTCTGGATCAGGACAAATGCAATAAAGGGGATTTTCTTTGACCATTAGCTGGCAGTGGTTGTAATCAAAGAATTTAACCTGGGAGGGGAGATGACATCCACCATGCATTGAGGCTTACAAGGACAGCTTAGCATTCCTCTCCCTCCCCTCCTTTAACACCTTATCTCAACCTCTCACTCTAAAATAAGATGCACTCACACCATGTCACATGGCACCAGCCATCACCCACAGCTCCTTAAATACTCCCTGGACTTTGAAAGCTTGAAAGTGCAGGAGGCTGTGTTCACACTGTTATGTATTTTTTCTTTTCTTTTTTTTTGTGGAAAAGTGCTGCGCAGTTGGAGTAACTGTCCTTATCAACAAACGCTTATATAACACTTTTCTTAGCGCTTTTTTGTTACATTAGGAGAAGCTCTACTATTGTAACGCAACATATCTCCATTTTCAGTATTGTATTTTAAAGTGTCAGCTTTTGTATGTATTGTGATGCCTTGCCTCATCTTTGATGTGATTGGTAAGCTCTTGAAAGCAGTCTATACTGATGGTACACTGCTAAAGATAATCAGCTTTTCAAGTTTATGAAAGGGTGCGGCTGCACTGCACCTAATGCAGGGAGAAAAGCATCTTGAAAAGCACCTCTCCATCTGTAGCTTCTTGAGGCGACCTTCAGCTCCACCCTCAGTAGACATTTAATCCTTCAAGCTTGTTTTGATGTGGTGATCTGACTGTTGAGCACGAGTGCTGCGGGCTGCCACGAGGTCTTTCTGGTTGCTGTAACCCAGGGAAGGTGGCAGCCATTACGGCTCCGTCTGAGGTAGCAGACTAGCACTATTGCCATCCCACAACGTGTTCTGCTCTCCAATTCCACAATGGCTACCAAAGGATACCTGTTGCCAGAATAGTTGACTAAGCTGAGCTACTCTGGCACAGTGTCCCACTACCACCTACCAAGCTACCAAACTTCTCCCCAAAATTACCAGCACTTTCTCAAAGGCACCGCTTTACATCCCTCCTCCCAGGTCCCTTTTCTTCCCTGTTTTGCTTTTTTCTCTCTTCTAGCGCCTTTCATTTTCTCCCAAGGTGGATCAAAGAGAAGAGATCTATGGAGGCGTACGGAACCAGACTCAGTGTCAACATGTAGCTGTCTCTGCTTTCCTGCTTTTTAGTTTGCTGAAGTTTAATGTGGAAAAAATCCCCCAACAGCTTCTGAATGCTGTATTGTTGGTCACTTTGGTAGAGTGTCCTCTTCTTACACCATATTATACTTAAGCCAACAATATATCTGTTCTATCATTTGCTAGCTCAACAATCCATTCTACCTGATGTCTTCTTCGCATTCTTCCCTTTGTCCTCCCTTGACCATCATTCTCTCCCTTCCATCCCTGCCTTCAACACTGGGCGCTGGGCCAGAGGTGCTAAACAGCATCTTAACCTGGTGTCTGAGCCTCGACTCATCCTTTATTCATTCCCATTAAAGAAGCATGAGAGTTGTTCTCTCCCTGTAGTCGCTGCTGTTTCCCCCTCCATTAGAAACACAAACTGCTGCAGTGCAAGTGTATCTACCAAGTCTTCCATACATAACTAATGGGTGGGCGTGAATGAAAAATGCATGTTGGGTCTCTCCTGATACCTGTTAGTCCAGTTTGTGACAAAACAGACCATATGGCGGTGCTGTATGAAGATGAAATTACAGTGTAGCAGTATAGGTGTTGTTGCATACAAAACTATCCTGAGTAGTCTTTTTGTAAAGTCCTTAATGCTTTGATTTTTAGCAGTGTGGGTTTCTTGGTAGATCAGAAAGAATGATAAGTGATAAGTCTACACTTGTAATTGTTTTCTTTTTTATTAAATTTAATCTCATTCTACTTTCAAATTGGCATAAAAAGGTGTTAAAATTCTTTAAATCCTCCTTTAAAGAAAGCTTTCAATCATCCTCAAATATTTATACTGTAAGATAGAGGAATAAAAACACAAGAAACAATACTACACACACTCACATAGAGCACACATGCACACAAATGCCACCACCAGTGCCATTTAGCTGGAACTGTGCCAAAATCTTCCTCAGGATGTAAGCCCCTAGGCTCTCTTATGTAGTACTTCAAGTAGAATAGACACATATACATACACACACACCACACACACACACACACACACACACACACACACACACACTCACACACACATAAAAACAATATCAGCATCTCCCACCTTTACAACCTTGTTACCCTGTGAGGAGCCTGGTTTTGAAAAAAAGGAGAGATAAAAAGGGGAGGACAGCAGACGATGGGAGGAGAGCAGTGAGATAAAGGTCAAGAACGGCAACGATAATGGAGAAAAGTGCTACGCCAGCGACTCCAGCAGGGAGACAGACAGGAGCGAGCATTTCTGCCCGCCAGTGGAATTTTGAGGGTGTAGGGAGGTGTGTGTGTGTTGTGTTGGGCAGGTTAATTGAATATCAGCATATCCTGTGGAGTGTCATCTTCCCCCTCTCTCCTTCTCTCTAAACCCTCACTGCATTGTACAGGCTGCATCTCAATCAAATAACGCAAATGGTACAATTGGCTGGAGACCTCTGAAACAAAGAGCACTGATGCCTTAAAGAAACTGAGAGATTATTTCCTGTTATAGTGTAGTTTGGCATTGTGCATGTAGTTTACTTGTGTTTGAGTGTGTGTACGCAAAATTGGAGTTATGGTTAGCAGAGGTCGGCGGGGTAATGGGCAAGCACCTGAGCAGTAATCCAGCCAGTTAGTTTTGAAGGAGCCATTTAAAATGAGCGGAGGAATTAAAGAGAGGTGGATGGGGAGGTCAGGATTTTCCTTTAATCCTTACACTGCTGCTGGCAGAGAGGCAGCAAACTGCACTACAGTTACAGTATGTTTGGGGAGGGGGGAGGTTGACACTGTGCCAGTGTAACACTATATATTAATAATACATAGGACACTAATTAGCATGGCGCTGAGGTTACATGGCATACATGGCTGCACAGATATAGACACATGCACATAGATAACCACAGACTAAATGTATATTTACCCTGTGATGGTTATAAAAACTGGCATTGCAGAAACATGTTGGCACACACTTGCACACGGCCATGTGGGCTTGAAAAACAGTCCAGATATCACCACCATCACCCACCATCCCACTGTTTTATGGAGACCCGTCCCGTTATTGAAAAGTTATTGTGTATAGAGGTTCAGACAATGCCCTTATCACCAGCCCCATGGATAAGGGGCACTACAGTGAAGTATCATGTCCCTATCCATCGCAGCAGTGCACAGACTGATTCGATGGTTATCTTTAATCTGTACGGTTTGGATGCCATCGCCATGCTTATCAGACAGTTTTGTTTGGCCAGGCTCAGAGCGCTGGTTTTAACGGGTTGACAACATTGCATGATTAACCTTTGGTGGTTTTTCAGTGCTACTCTTTTTGTCATTGCTGCTGTTTTTATTTACTCGTGAATGGTTTGACGGTTTTATGGGATGTGTGTCTGTGCACAGGCATTTCAGTGTGTGTAGAATGGTAAAATGCTGTCATACTAAAAAAAAAAAAAAGTGTATTGTAATGACTAATTTAGGCTCAATTTGAGGCCTAAAATCATGGCTACCTTAAATCTTTTCCTCTGCTGTTTGTTTTGTCTTTAGTAGGGATGACCAGTCAGTGCTGGTAATTCCGTGTTAAACACTAAAGGAGACTGCCTTTGCACATTATACATGAGAATGTATTGTTTGTACTGTACTGTTGTCTCTTTAGGCATTCTCCATCATCTGTCTTTATTTTTCCTGTGATCTAATCTGTGCTAGAGAGATTGTGTATTCTCTACAGTGGTATTATTAGTCCAAATTTGTTGGTGATTTGACCATGGCATTGTGTGCTGGCTGGAAATGCAGCAGACAGTGGAGCTGTTGGTGGTGACATGTACAGCTCACATGGCGCCAAGTGCTTTTATTGGACAATAATGGGAGGCTGCCATGGATGACTTACAGGGACGCAGCCACAACCTTCCATATGGAGGGGTTTTATTTGAACAAAAGACATGTATACCACTGTATGATGTATTTTCTGGCCTCAAAGGCTTCACACAGCACCTACAACTGTGTGTGGGTGCGGCTTTTTGGTGTTCGAATGATTTTGTTTGTGCCTCATGATTTCTAAAACTTGCATCATAGGTGAAACATTGTGAAACATTAGTGGTAATACATTTGTAGTACTTTCGACGTTTTCATGTACTGTACATACATCTTCTTGTGGTTGTGAGTGTGTTTATGTTCATGTGCTAGTCAGTCACACCCTGTAAGCCTTAATGATGCTTTGAAAGTCCCAGTTCTTGTATATCTTGAGTGTCATACAGTCACTTGGATGAACTGGGTTGACTTGTAGATCACATGTTACGATGAGCTGGTGCTGATGATGTTAGCTCCACTGTATCGGAACAGGATGTCAGGTTATTGCTGTGTCCTACATGTTGAACTTCTTTCAGTTGAACAGTAAGGCAGCCACTGAAGAAGTCAGCCCTCGTCAGCTCATTACGTAGTCATGGGACTAAGAGAGCCAGCTAATGAGTTAACAGTGTTAGGTTATCCGATTAACCTAGTCCGGCACCTCCATGGCATTACTGCCCTGTGAAATAAAGTGCATTTTTAAACTGTACCTGTGTTACACTGTGTGTGACATTTATTTATACATCAACTAACAGTAATTCATGTATTTTCAGTGAAATAAAGGTATTGAGAGTAAATGACTACAATAATGTGCAGACCAGGTTACTAGGCAGATCAAACTCAGCTGTTTATTTGGTCTCACCTGTTGGTCATCAGCTGCTTTTGTGTGAGTCACATGCTGTCTGGCATAATTCACAGCCAGTCTAGCTTCCTCTGAAAGTAGTCACCATCCTGTCTCTTCTGGCAGGTACTGGAAGTGTCGTGTCAGCTCTGTGATAGCCCCTTCAACTTCCTCCTACTCCTAAGATAGAACTTCCTCTTGTTTGCAGGGGCTCAGCAAGAGAAGATGTGTGGAAATACACTGCAATCTGCCTGCTTTGGAAAAGACATTAGAATGTGGTTAAGGTTGGGTGTGTAGTGATAAATGGAAATTATAAACAGGACAAATGCTAGTACCTCAACTACATGAGTATTTCATGTTCCTTAGGAGAGCCAGGTTCTCTCTGTTCTCTTTTCTTTGCTTTCTCCCTCGCTCTCTCTGTTGATGTCCATCTGGGGCACCTGGGAGGAAGCAGCTGTAGGTGGTGATTACAGTTCAGAGACTCCAAAATAACCTCTCCTCCTCTCTGCTTGCTCTCTCCCTCCATTCTCTCCTTCTCAGCCACCCTCTCCCTGCCTTCTTTTCTCTGAATCACCCCATCACTCAAATAACAAATGTCAGAAGTTCAGGATTAAGAAGTACAAAAGAAAAAGAGCCAAAATGCTCTAAATTACCTCAATTCTCTACCCTTAGTCTTACAGGCAGCTTCATTAATATGTGTTTCTGTGTGTGTTTAGCCATGTAAATAAAGTGAGTGATACAGACCGACTGTCTCATCAACATGAGGAACGGTGGGCTCAGCTCATACAGATGAACACAGGATGAATAATGTTTGCTGAGCACTGCTGCATATGACCACCCCTCTCTCCACCCACATCTAGTGTGTGTGTGTGTGTGTGTGTGTGTGTGTGTGTGTGTGTGTGTGTGTGTGTGTGTGTGTGTGTGTGTGTGTGTTCAACTGTGTGTGCATGTGTTTACTGTGCTAAAGCTCCCATCAATCACACGCCCAGGACCTTTCAGCAAGCTACACACACACACTAAGACACTAACACATACACATTCCTGCTGAGTTTATTAAAAGCCAGTGTGTTATCACTGATCTGTCTGACAACAGCTGTACACCGGTGCACACAAACACACACACAAACACACACACACACAGTCAGCTCTAACAAGTCACACACATGTTGGTGGTGTGACAAGAAAAGCTAGTCCTCGGACAGACCTGTCTTTCTTTCCTCTTCCTCTCCTTCACAGAGCACATCTCCACAGTTGAACAGGAAGGTTTGGTGTACAGGGTCACAGACTGCCCAGTGGAATTCCCCCTGAACTGCATGGAGCTCACAAGGGCAAAACATATCTCTGCTTGACCCAGTTCAGATACCATAGTATCAGAGAAACAAAGAACAAGCTCCTCTTCTGTCCACACTGGTTTACCCGTAAACTGTCTTAGCTCTAGCAGAAATATATCCTTACAACTGTAAAGCTCTGATTTGTTGTTATATGGACAGGACACAAAATGTGCCAAGAAGTGAACATCAGTAGTGTGACTAATGTGATATCAGCACTGATGTTTGCTGCCCTAAAGCAGGGGTTAGACCTATTGGGTGTCCTTGGTTAAACTCTGCCCATGTGCCCTTTAGCAGATCGCTATGAATGTGGCCTTCCTGAAGGAAGACAAATCTCCAGGATCTCCCACGAGGAATAGTGTTATGTGCTTTAACTCATTACAAAACTGGAGTCACAAGCACAGGTTACTTGTTCACCAGAAAATATTAGTAGGACAGTACGAGAAAGGCTGTGCAGCTTTCATCTTTATAGATGTAGCTTTTGCCCCTAGGAACATAAATGTTATCAGATAGGAGTCTGAAGTGTTTCTACTCGGGAGTACTTGACATGAAAAAGAGAGGAGGCCCTAGCCCAGAAAACATCTGGCTGTTCCTTGTTGAATGACTTCACATTATGGCTGACATCACATGAGATGGTCCCAAGAGTCCAGTCCAATGATTGGAGCGTGCTTGGATAATCGGGGTCCCACCCTCGCATACGTGAAACCTTGGTCTGGCTCCATCCTTCAGCCTCAGGGGGTAGCAACCAAAATCTGACCAGAGCAGGAAAAAACATGACTAAGCTGAATGAAGGATAAAACAGCTGTATGTAACTTGCACACCCTCAGAAAGTAACAGCACTGTTTGTTTGTCAGTTGCATCAGTCCCACCATTCCAGCATACTCAGTTCCACATCAGAGTCTGGTTGACTTAATGTGTTCATTTCCACGATCAAAAGCAGCAGTTCCTTTTTCTCCTGTTTAAAATGCAGGAATACACTAAGTGAGGTGATTTAAAGAGTACATAAGATTCCCACAGCAGCACTGTTTGGCTCACTGTGGGCCCGTTACCATAGATGGCATAGGGGAGTGAGAGATCTGCGTCTATTGATTGCCCCAGCTGGAGTGTCGATACTCCTCTTCGAATACTGACACAGCGAACTAATGCTCCCTGGGGTCAGCGGCAACCAGACACACGCCCACGCACCATCCCAGCACCTCTGGGTGTAATGGACAAAAAAGGGCCAATCAATACATCAATACATGAAGGCCTGCATTTACCTGCTGCCTCAGCCATTTCACCAATCAGCACCATGCTAAGAGGGTGTAATAACAATGGTGCTGCTCACTCAGCCTGGGATTTTTCCATTTGTCCGCCCCTGTTCTACAATTTGAAGTTTAGGTATTAGTTATAGCAAGTACAGTCAAAGTATTGAGGTCCTGTGAAGACACATACAGGGAACGCTGCGGACACAACGGACGTGTAGCTAATTAATTAGACCCCCTTATACACAGTTCAGGTGAGGTCTTGCAACATATATACACACACATTGACCCAGTCTCTTTCGCCTGGTTTAGCCGGACAGAATTCCGTAACTGTTCATTCGACAGGCCGTCTGTAGTCCACCCTCATGGTCATTTAACAGAGGTAATAGTGTGAGCGGTACTGGTTGACTGCTCTTCAGTTCTGGTTGCCCTGGAGGCCGGTGTTGTTGGGAGAGGGGGCTATCCCTTCCTGATCACATGGGGAAAGGCCACTTTGCCTGGGGAGAAAGGAAAGGACGTGGGGGGGGGTGACAAAAGAGCTTTTGTAGATGTAAGTTTATGGCATTAACCCCTTTCTCCTCCCCACTTCACATGAATAACAAGAAACCACTGTGACAACTGAGCAATAGCCCGAGGCAGTGTGTTTGATTATGCATTGTGTGTGTGTGAGTGTGTGTCAGGGGTTGTCCAGGACATTTGTCCTCGGGAGGTTTGTGACAGAGCTGACATTCTGGAGAAATGAAAGAGTGGTCAGCTGTTGTCAAAATGCCAAAACGAGAAATATTTTCTACAAAAAGGAAGACCTCTCACTGCACAATTGCATGTTAGTGTCAGAATTAGTGAAGCCACAGCAGGTTGTCAACATGGGTCTTGGCCATGGCTACACTGAGGTGTGCTGACCTGCTGATTGCTGTAAATGGGGAACTTGCAACTGTTGTAAAATTAGATGTAACCAAAAAAAAAAGAGAGAAACACTTCTGGGTTATTTCCGCACTTCCACCTGTCTGTGTATCTGCGTAAAAGATGCACAAATGTGTGTTTGCGTGCTGCCTGTTGCCCTACGGCCTGTCCCCTCAATGAAACATCTGTCAGGCAGAGCCACAGTGTCAACACCTGACCTTTACTGAAGTGCAGGCAACCACAGAATGCATACACACCAACATAAATGTTGTCCATTGCCCTCAACGTTGTAGTTTATGTCTTTCTTTCCTCCTGTCACCTTCATTTTATTATTTTTCACTTGTTCCTCTTTCAACAGCCACCCTCGTTTCAACCTTTTACGTCTCCTCTATGTTCTCCCCGTCTTTCTTTCTCTCAGTCTCTTTGACAGTTTGTGACACTCCCTCCCTGGGGCAGCCATCAGTTCAGATGAGCAATGTATGTGACAGGCCAGCTTTGTCTTTTTAAGCCATTAGCAGTTCCTCTCCTCCCACCTTGCCTCATACCCCTCCATTTACTTTTTCTGCAATCGTTTGTGTTTGTGTGCACACATCTTTTGCTGCTGACTGGCAACCTTTGTATTAATCTACATAACAACACAGTCTCGACTAGAGTGAGGAATTGATGAGTGTAAATATGTGACAGTGCTGATGACAGTCATGTTAAGTCTCCTTAATGTACTGACGTTTGATTTACTGATGCAAGTGATAAGTATGTGTTGTAAGGTATACTTACAGGTAAGCAAGATTTAATGAGATTTTCCAGTTGAAGAATTGTTTGGCAGTGTACCTCCCTCCCTCTTCATAGGCTAGTGTAATTTTCCCTGCACTGTACTCCCCCACAGTAAACTGTCAAGCCTAATACAGGCAGGAATGTCTAGTCACCTGCTCCTAAAATGCAACAGCCCTGCGCTACACTAACCTAATATAGACCTGCAGTACACAAGCAGGTTGGATAACACCGTTATTGCTCATTGCATATATTTAAACACACACCTCAGTGTGCCCCAGCTCAGCTGTTAGGCCACGCTCCTACAGTGTGGAAACTAAAATCATTCTGTTCAATTATATGATACGATTATATTATATCATATCAGATAATTATATGATTTTTTAAAATATGTCAGGATATCAAACGCCGATTTATTAGATGTTTGTTGTACCCATGTTTGTTCATAAAGAGTGTACAAATGAGTAAGTATTTATGATCCTAAAATTTAGGTTTAAATGAATGCAAGAGCCTGTGCAGCGAAAACTGTTCAGTACTAACAGGCATAAAGAAGAACTGGTAGCATTCCAAGCATGTTAGCCATAACTTCGAAGCCCTCAGCCGTCTGACCCATGTGTATCTATGACAGAGCTTGGATCAAGCTGTGAAATTGGATTCTGTTATCTGACGACACATAGAACAGGCTCAACAGTTTGGCCTGCCTCTTGATGATGATAAACGATTATCACACCTCTAGATGCATTTGCCTGTTATACAGCCTTAATACATGAGTGGATGATTTTCACACGGGGTCAAACAGTATCTCCTAACCGAGTTGTGTTGCTGTCAGTGTTGAAGAGGTTGGATAAAAAGGAAACAAGGTATGTAATGAAGTTTGATGCTACTGATGTAACTGACTACATTTAAACGGGCTGAATACCTTTAGGCAGTTGCTGTAATAATATCCTCATAGAGCCTCCACTCAAAATGTCAGCCCTAGACACCAACTGAAAAAATCAAAGGGAGGAAGACCAGTATACTGGTGTGCAGCTTTCAAAACCTATCAGTCTGTAACTACAGCCTGAATGGAGTCTGACAGCAGAGGTGGCAGGGGCATTTCACTTTGCCTGTGACAATCCAATGAGACTTGACGGAGGCTAATGTAACATTTGCCAGGTTTGTGTTTGGTTGCCTGCCTGGTGTTGCACAGAGGTGTTGCACAAAACTTGAGACAGCTCCTAACTGAAGGAAAACAACTGTTTACCCAGGTGTGTGCTGGTGCCTTCCTGTGTCAGCTAAATATTTGTGTTGTTGTTTTGGTGTTGTTTCTATGTTCGAGGTGATTTCTAGTGCAGTCATCAGTGAATAATATCAAGCCAAATACATGGTAGAGCTCGGGTAACATAGTCTGTTATTGCTTGTTTTATAGGCCTGATAACTGATATTCCACTAACTGAGACAAGGGGGATAAAACAGTGACAGATTAACCGTAAAAACCAGAAAATTGGAGCAGTGAGGTAAAAGAGAGCGCAGAAGGAAGGTGGTTGCCAGAAGCGTGACTGCAGGTTTTTCTGGGCTTACCAGAATCAACAGCAGATGTTTCCTCTCCTCACCTCTGTTTTTTCTCCCCCTGCTCACCCAGCTCTTACCCACCTTCTGTGTCACTACTTTCTCAGTCACCTGCTTATATTGTACATAGCCAGACTAGTTTGCTGGGTGGGCATTCTCTCACCAGAAACCTACTGAGTGTTTGAGAACTGCAGCAGGCCTCTTCGCTGATGGCGAGAGAGTGATGCTCCAGAGATACTGTAAGTGGGTAACGTGGGTTGGTCGGAGCTGTGCTGGGAAGCATCCAGACTTTTTTATGTTAGGTGAAAGTGTTACTTATCTCATAGTTCATCGTGGCCTTCTGTGATGGATATGCAGCCAAGGTCATGTGACCACCCATAACGATTGAAAGCCTTATACATGCCAAGCATGCCTTTTAACGGCTTAACATATAGAACACACACGCAGTCTTCACTCTCACTTCCGTGTACCAGAGTTATTACCTTGGATGGGGCTGTCTCACCTCCAACATAAACATGAGTTGGGAGACTAGTGTAAACTTGGTGGCCAGGGCAATGCTGTGGATTGTGCTTGTGTCTATGAGCGTGTGTGAAGTGTGATCACACCCTCCGGTCCCTACCAGCCCACCTGGCCTTATTTAGAAGATCTGAGAGGAGCCAGAAGAAGCAACTCTCCGAGGACGCCTGGTGTAACAGAATGTGTGTGGCTCATTAGCCCCAGAGAGAAATACCATGGCCTGCCACTATGATTTGTGCCTAGAACAGCCTGTGACTAGAAATACAATCTATTATCTGGGAGTGATTTCGGTACAGCATCACTATTAGGACTAACAGCGAGTAATAAAAGCATATGGTCTAATAAAAAAAGCATTTCAAAAGGCAAGGTTTAATCGTTTTCTTTTTTGAAAAACATTCCACAATCTCTGAGATGCAGTCATGTCTTTTTTGCTTTCTTAACACTCATTAACACCCACCGAGTTCATCATGCAGATTAAGAGAACAATACCCCCCATTAGCATTAGTGTTATCATGAAATGTGCTCATCAGATTGGAGATGAGTGACCAACGGAGGCCTATTAGCTCACGTGCTAAAACCTTGATCAGCATCATTAGGAAGACAAAAGCCCATTGTCTTCTAGCTCCCCTCTGAAATGATTCCTATGAAGAGCTGTGCTTCCACAGGTTGTTTAAGTGCTTTCCCTTTGATGAAATAAGCTTAATCAATTTACTGTGTTAGCCCTGTATAGTTATTTTCCTAGTTGAACTGGCTTCCTGACTCTATCAATGGAACATTTTATATCTCTAGTAGTTGTGGCAGAAGTAAATGCAGAACTGCATCAAAGGGTCTAATTCTCAGGACTGCTAGGTCCTATATTTACTTCAAGTCCATAATAGTGCATCTGCTTTTTTGCCCTTATATCCTAACTTAGAACAATGTGTAAGAGTCATTTGATGTCGTTTGGGGAGTTTTTGGAGCTGAATGCTATTCTCTGTATCTATGGAGAAATACTACCCTGGATATGTCCCAGATGTGACTACCCTGCTCTGGTATGGTTGACAGACACTTGTGTTGGAGAGACTTGGCATTAGCTCCTAGGCAAGACTAAATTTGCAAGGACAGTCTCTTGGGACCCCTGGTACCCTCAGCGGTTATTTGAGTATGTGAGGGGATACTATTATGTGTTCACAGTTAAATTTCTAAACTGCTAGAACCAAACAGCAGTTGCCTGATCTAAATGGGTTAGCAAGTTCGAAGCAGCCTTCAAAAAAGCTAACCATAAAAAGTCCCCAAGTCTTTTGTTTTGGTACTTGAGTTGACCTTCCTTACTTTGGGAGGAAGGCCGTTATTTTAATAAAACCAGCAGCATTTACCTCAGAGTTGAATGAGGCGCCTCACCTTGAGACGGCATACTTGAGGTTTTGAATGGCATGGCTTTGTTTTACTTCGGTTTGAGCTGGGTTCTTTTGTAGTGGTTGGCTTCCCTGAGAAAATGGCATTGCAGAGCCGCAAGGGCAGACTCTGTGACGGCAGGGTCTGTACTCTTTGAGGATGCCTGTGGTAGTTTCACCACTGCCTGCCTGACCCTGAGCTCCGAGTGAGATAAGCGGCGTACCTCAATGAGGGAGCCTGTGCCAAGGCTAAATATAGAGACACAAGAGAGGTAGAAGGGCAGACAAGGGGTTGCTGCTACTCATGACGAGACAATATGTCTAATCGCAAACAGAATAACAGCAGACCATAGAATACAAGTCAATCAGTTGACTAAAATTAGTAGCAGGGAAGAGAGCACATCCTTTGATCTGTCTCTTTAAGAGCGAAACTCAGAGAAAAGTGTTTTGGTTGGACATTCCAGACATACCAACTACATGTTCTGGTATGGGGCTCTCAGCCTGCACCTAAGACATATAGGACTTGGGTTCCTTACAGATGTCCTCATAGTTAATGAATCAAGATAAAAGCTTACTTCAGACGGTAATGTGTTTGTTCACAGGCTATATATGTTTCTCTGTGTCCCCATCCAAAGATCAGTTATTAAGCCAGTCATTCACACCTTGAGGGCCTCCAAGTACAGAGATAGCTCACTCCCACAGAGGTTGAGATACTGCCATTCCTATCTGGCATGCCTCAGAGTATGAAAGCACAAATCAAGCAATCTAGTGTTGTACAAGTACACAGCAACATGGATATTAAGTTCCTGAAATGTCTCTCATTCATCAATCAGGCCAAGATCAAAAAGTATGAGTTTAAAATAAGTGTCAACAAGTTGGCACAATTACAGGACAGAATCTACAAAATAAACCTGTGTCAAGGGACATATGGCGTTTCAAGTTCAGATGAATGACAACTCGTCTGCCAAGATGATTCTCTCCAACAGGATAACGACGGGCCTGTTTTGGGAGTAACCCACCCAGTAACCCATTCCTTTGCTAGTAATTGCTTCAAAATGACAGGTGTCATAATAACAAAACCCTGTCCCCGGCAGGCATAGTTAAGTGTGGCTGACATGGATTGTCTGGCACTGCCTTTCAATAGACTCAGCGCTCTTTTTTGCAAGGGGAAAGAGGATGATGAGTGATGGTGAGGGTGGAAAATTCAAGCAGCTTTTGCTTCAGTTATTTACTAAGGTATCACTGGGCAACTCTAGCCATTGCCAAGTACAGCTTGTATCTGTAGCATTTTGGAAAGATGTGTAGGTTAAGAGTAAATATTGAGAGGTTTCCCTTTCACATCAGTTTCTCTGCAAGCATCAGTAATTCTGTCAGGAATAGAAACAGCTTGAATTGGAACCAAGGTGCTTTAGGTCTTCCCTGGTAAAGCCTCCCTATCATGTGACGTGGATAGCTATAATCAAGACATGATATGTTGAGGTTATTGAGCTTGCAATCAATGCAATGCAAACTCAATAGCGCAATTACCCAGATCCAGTGAATATTTCTGTGTGAATGTGTGATCTATGGCCAGGGATTATGGACTAACTTAAAGCCAAAGCCAAAGCCTCAGGTGATCAGCACACTACAACCTATGTAGGAAAGTAAACTTTCAGAAGTAAGCTCCAATGCTTTCCCTCTCAGATGCGTAGGAGACGTCCTCCTGTTGTGTTCTATCATGCTAGTGCTAATGAGGCCAGCTGTCCAAATGCTCAGCCGGTCAGCCAGAAGGGACTACAGCCTTTGTTGATGCTAGGTGTTACATCTCCTGTTGGAACACACACTTTTGTTTCAACACCGCCAACCATTTGGCACAGGAAGACCATCTCTGTTCACTCCTCACACTACCCTCCATCCTTTACTATTTCTCTCACCCCCTCTGCAATACTTCACAGCTCCCGCTCATATTATCCTGCTCACCGCTGCCGCCTAATGTCTGCACACACCAGCACATTGATTTTCTCTGTACAGCTATATAGTTGATCATTTTCTCTTGACACTGCCAGTGGAGATTGTTGCCTTTGTAATCGCTTAGCTCAGCTCCCCGACTGAGTGGCTGTGGCCCTAAACAGCCTCTCAGACTTGTCCTAAAGTACCTTCTGTTTTAGAATTAAGTGTTGCTCCTTGTTTGGGCTACTGAACAGACAATTCATCACCTGGCACAGTTGCTCTGACAGAAAAGAGAGATAGGAATAGGGAGAGAGAGGTGGTATGAGAGATACAAGCGAGAGGGGAGAGAGGAACAAGTACAGATAAGTTTATACAGTCTCACAATGTTATATAAATCGAATGAATTATCCTTTTATTTGAATGGGATCCCAGCTTTGTGGCTCCCAGGGCTTCAATTGTTCCGTTGGCTTGCCTGTTAAGAACGTTAAATAGACTGTAGCATGTAGCGTGGAGTGTTATCCAGGTACAGAGGATGTGCGTCATCTTGAAAAAATAAAATGTGGTGGCAATCACATAGTGGTTAAGAAAAAAATATTGTGGAGTGAGAAATAGTGTGGAGAGAGGAAAGAGGTTGAGAATGAGATAGTTCTCCTGATGAACCCCGATAGGATTTCACAGCTGCAGCACAGCGGTGATGACCCTGTGAACGACTCGCCAAATAACACTGCCTCTCCACCACCTTTCATCCCTCCGCCCCCACACGTCCCTCCTCCCACCTCCCCCTCAGCCTGAACCATGCACTTCTACGGAGTCTGTGTGAATACCAACCAGTTGTAATGACCTGCACAATGCAGAGAAAAAGGGAGAGACCTCAGCGAAACAATTCTCATTGATTGAAACAGAGGATCATGATTCTTCCAGATACGCCTCCTCCCGACAAAAAACGTTAGCAGCCACTTCAGAAAGAGGTGGGCGAGTGGGGTTGGGGTTAGGAGAAGATAGAAAAAAAATGTTCAGGTGCTTTGTACTAGCAGTACATATTCAGCGAGTGAATGCGGGTGGTGTGTTTATGAGCAAGTGCTGTGTAGTGGTTGTGATGTGAGATGAAGTAGCCGGAGAGGTAGTTTCAGTGCTGCAGCCCAGGCCCACTGCTGACTGGGCTGCTCTCACTGGAGAATTGATTTGGCCTCCGAGAGGATCTGTAGCTCTCTCAGTGGAACAGAGGAATTGTGTGTGTGTGTGTGTGTGTGTGTGTGTGTGTGTGTGTGTGTGTGTGTGTGTGTGTGTGTGTGTGTGTGTGTGTGTGTGTGTGTGTGTGTGTGTGCGTGTGTGTGCGTGTATGTGTGTGTGTGTGTGTGTGTGTTGGGAGGGGGGGATGTTAGTGGGTTGAAGTAACACAGGTGAAATTGAGAGATGGAGGAGCAGGGTGGAAATGAGAGAAAGACACAGGAACACACACTCCCACACACACACACACACACATCCAAAGAAGACAGTCAGTCAGGAAAATTTACTCCTCGTAATAACCCTCTCTGTAGGTTGGCAGTGTCTGTGTCTCCTGGCTCCTTTAGCCCATAACGCAACCAACCAGGTCACACCAACTCCCATGCAGCACACACACAACTCCAGCCTGCAATCTAATGATCTCACACACTGGTACTGTCTGCATGTCTGCAAGTGTCTAGGTGTGAATTTTATATTATACATAATAATATACATTTTGGCATCAAAATCGCCAGTTGCATTATTTTTAACAGCCCCCATTCACTCTGTTGTTAATGCCCTACCTGTCTCATTCTCGTCAAATTGAAAAACCCACTTTTCCCATGGGGATCATTTAAGATTCATCTAATCTACTCCACTTGGGCCATGATATATTTAATTATTGTTTCCAGATAACTACCACCTCCTCCTTCAACCATTCCCTTTAATAGTTTTGACATTTGCAGTACATTTAACCTGAGTGACTCATGGCCTTTCACATTCAGTACTCATAATCAAGAAGCACATACAGTACACATCCCATTATCTTTATTAAGGATAAAAATACTAAATGTGTGTAGCCTGTTCACTCTCCTTTTAAGACTAATTAAAGAGTTGACATAATCACACAGGTCATTCTGACCTCTACCCCCCGTGTCCCCTTGCGCAGTGACTAACTACAATAATGTATTGGAGGCCGGCTCAGACTCAGATGACGAGGACAAGCTGCACATTGTGGAGGAGGAAGGCAGCCTGGCGGATGGGGCCGACTGCGACAGCACCCTGCCAGACGACGAGCACCCCAGGGAGCACTGCTGGGACCGAGGTGAGACCAGAAGGACACTAATAGGGCACATTATTATTTTCACACATCCACACTGAATCATGCAAAAACACGCCCCATTTTCCTACCCACCATTTCCGCAATGTTGTGAAACATGCTCCACTTTACTGCATTGAGGAAAAGTTCAGCACAAGTGCTCATTTAACCTTATTTTCTGCTTTGAAATCTTACTTTCTTTGAATGAGAAAAATATGCCAGTACGGGATAAGAGCACCTGATTCAGTATTTGTCAGAATTATCTTTTATTGAGAGTTGATCCAGTTTAGTGAGACAGGGCAAAGTAAGGTCTGTCACGCCACGAGTATCATCAAAACTACTCTGGCAAGTTTTAGTCTTATTTCATTCCATGAGACGGAATAAATGACATCTTAAGATGTACAGTATATTTTTATGGCAAGTGTCTCCCTTCAGTTGCAGTCCTGCCAACTTTAGGCAGACAAAGCGTCTTTGAACATGATACTTACTCCTATCTATTCAAAACAAGAGCAATAGTTACAAGTACCTCAAGCACATAAAAGCAAATATGTCAAGCAGCCTATTGATTTTTTGTTACATCAATGTTTGATTTTTGCTGTCTCGTTCTGGCCTCAGCTGACGTGATGCAGGCTAAGTTAAGAAATGTCTCGTTGACATCTGTACACAGTTAAGGACCAGGCTTTGTCTCATTGTGAAGCACAGGGTGTAAGGAAACAGGTACTACACACAGTGGATTTCCAACTAAAGCAGGAAGCACGATATAAAACAAAGACAATGCAAACAGAGGGAGAGACCTTCAAGTACAAAATAGCCTTGCGACCAATGAGCCAGTGGAGAGCTTTATGGCAGTGGTGGGCAATGGAGGGTCCGCAGTGAACTTTTTTTTACCTCAAACCATGTGGAAGTGACATCAGAGGCAGCTCACTTCCACAGGAAGGGCTGACATCATGCACACATACACGCCCCTTTCAAAACAACAATTGCAGGTGCTGAAGGATGTTGCTGTTTCAAGCTGGGCCCAAGGCTTCAACGCTGTGCTCCTGACCTGATACTGTACGTGCATTTAAATCTGTGTCAGTGCACTTGTGACACTGTTAGTTTTGGGTCTGTGACAAGTATAGCATGTGCAACATTGTGACAGGCCCATATGTAATGTCATCATTTTTGATATGAAATTCAATCACAAGAATATTTATTTAACGATGTTGCTTTTTGCAGATTATGGCAGAATTTTTCATGGGTGACAGATGTCTGAGACTGAGGGGGAGCTATGATGTAGCAAGAGGTCAAGTTAGCCCATGTGAAAATGTCCAGGGACCTACCAATGTAATTTAGGGAGGGATTTTTGGAAATTCCTCTGTAATGAGTTTACCTCAGTTTCAGTTGCACGGTTTCAGTTGCATACGCTGCACTTAAACTGCAGACCTGTGCACAGTGTAGCAACGTCTTCCCCAGAATATGCCGTCATTTTCATCACTGCTCTCCAGCTGTACCTCCGTGTATAAAGGGAAAGTTGGAGGAAGAATAATGTCATCGGTTTTGGCCAGGGTTCGTGAACATTAAACACTTCAAAAGCATAAGTTACACTGCAACAGCTCAACGAGCTGGCGGTGCTCCACAGCCATGCCTGATCAGGCGTATTTTCATTTGCCTTCACTAATGTGCACACACACGCACATACACACCTCTCTTTCGTACTCTCTCTAGCCCTCATCTCATACATCATCAACATCTTTGCTGTCACTCTGCATCGGACTGATGAAATACAGGGAAAGCCACGGTCCTTTAAACAAACACGCTTCTTTCGCCTCTCATCCCTTCATCCCTTCATCCCTCCCTCTGTTGGTTTCACTCCTGAGAACAGAGAAGTCTCTGATGCAGCCTTGAAAAATGACCACCACCCACTAATCTTCTCCTCATTGTAGGCCAGTTTGCTTCAAATTAAAGCCTTGACACCCCTTCTCCTGAGACTGCTGCACTCCAAAACCAAACAGCGGTTTTTCAGCACTTTGCCATCTCCCCTTTCCTCCACTCATTTTCTTTTTTTACAATCCCATTCTCTCTCACTGTGTCTCTTGTTCTGAATCATTCCTCTTGATTATATGGTATCATGGGCCCCCTGCTTGCTGTCATTACTCATTCACTCCTAAATGATATGTAGTAGTGGAGCAGCCCAGTGTCGGTGCAGTAAACTGCAGCGTGCTCTCCTCTAAGAACAGGCTGACTAAGTCCAGTGAGGAAGAGGTAGAAAGAGATAGTTGACCTGGGAGGGCTTCTCCTTTATATTTGATGAGTTGTAGAGCATGATTACATCTCAGAGAACAGGCAGGCTGAAGTTGGAGAGCTTTGATATCATGAGACTGCAGTGGCAGTTTCTGACAGCCAAAGACTGAGTTTAACTGCATGGAAGCATAGCCTAAGGCTGCAAGAAGATGAGCTGGTTGTGTGCTGAGTGTGTTCCATGGGCACTCATGCTGTACTGCATTATTCCTACTCGGAGTGATGGTGCAAGGCTCTCAGGCGCAATGACAGTTACTATTTCCTCACTGTTGGCCGAACATGCTGTGATGATTTTTAATGTTCCTTAGAATTGGTCTCAAATCCATTTGGACCATATGTGCAGCAGGGACTCTTCAGACACACAGGAACACCTACATTCCTGTGTGCTATATGTCATGATGTAATGTTAAATCTGAGCCACCCTTCTGCACAGGAAAGGAGGAATCTCCAGAGAGCTGGGAAGATAAACAGCACAAATGTTTGTTAGCACAGCCAATGCTATGCAGATCATCCTTGATTTGGAAATAACTCACGCCTATTTTCTGACTTACCTGCTTTTGATGGGAGATAATGGAATTTTTGAGCTGTTAGTTGAAATCCTTATTGGTGGTATACCTCTCCCATTCAAGATGGAATCTACGACTGGGTCTGGGTGTACGACCACCGGAAGCAGTGAGGGCAAAGGTCAACCAGGCCAGGAAATGCATCATGGGACAGCAGCAGAGAAGAATGAGAAAGGAGTGTGGGAAAGAGAAGAGGAAAGGGGGGGTGGACTGGTGATTTTTTTCTAAGATGTACTGTAGTTAGGTTACGCTACTTTTTTAGAATATCTTGATACAACCTCATGGAGCCTGAGTTCTGGGGCTGCTTTAAACTTGTGCAGTGGTGCATTCACATCCCTGCGTCAGCACATAAATGGCCTATGTGGTGTTTCATGTCAGGGGAGCAGCCTGATAACACGGACCTGCCTCAGAGATGCTGTGAACCCTTCTGGCCTAGCTCTGTACTTAACAAAGAACAAGAGAGACAAACACATACACACACACACACACACACACACACACACAGAAAACAACAGCTTGTCATACCTTTGCACCACAGACCCCCAACTGGGACACTTCTTCACACACATGCTCAACATTTAGTAGCCTGGAGGTGTGTTTCGATGCTGCCTTTGACCAGGGGATGGGAGATAAACACAGTCAGATCAGCACTTTTCCTCATGCAATACATATTTTACAGTGTCTTGTTCCACAGTCTACATATGTAATTGTGAAAAATATAAAGCAATTATTTTAAAGGAATGGTTTGACACTTTGGGAAATGTGCTTGTTTGCTTTTCTTCAGTTGCTTTCTTCGAAAATATCACTCTCATATCTGTCTGGTAAATATGAAGCTATAGCCAGCAGGTGTTTTGCTTAGCTTAGCATATGGACTGTAAATAAGGGGAAACAACTAGCTGGTAGGTTTATTTTTTTTTTACAGATTAGAGGTTTCCCCTGGTTTCCAATCTTTAGTCTAAGCTAAGCTAACCGGCCACTAGCTTTAGCTTCATTTTTAACAGACAGACATGAGAGTTGTATCCATGGTAAAATCCGACTTGAGCTATTTCTTTTAGGATGCTAAAAAATGTGCCAAACATGTCTAGGAAGTTTTATTTATGCTGGTAAGGTCATGGCAGAAAAGCTGTTTGACATGTTGGGGTGAGCAGCTCTTAATGTGTTCCTGAGCTTCCACTGTGGGTTGAGAATCTGACTTTCTCAGCACCTGCTGTAGGCTCCTGCTTTACACACACACCCACATGTTCACCAGCAGACAACCTCTTTCTCTGTATTATCTCTCACGGGTTTGTTACAGGGCAGGAGGTTTCTTCGAATGGTCTTTAATGACCATAGCAACAAATTACCGCGCTCATATTGTTTCATGGCTTTGTTAAAGTGCACCAGAGGAAGCCAGAGCAGGGCTATACGTAAGAGAACTGGTATTCACTAAGTGTCTGTGAGTCATGAAGTGCTACACCTGTTCCCATCCCCAAGGAGAACACAGCTGGCCCAGTCTTTCAACACACACAATTCACAAAACACAATTCTCAAATCTCCACTAAGCAGGGGGGGTACTTAGATCAATCCATAAAACATCTGCCTTGTAAAAACTGCTACATTATCCACAGTAGCCTAACTTTGCTTTTAGCTGATAGCACACCCATGTAATTATTCTCTGTAATGATACGCATAGGCACAATAACACATCCATGGAGGGATAAAGCTCAGTTTAATCATCGACACACTATACTTGGTTCCGGCATCAACCTCAGGAAGCGCAGAGTGTGCAGTCTCTGTAGAGAGGGAAGGAAGCTTTCGTTCATCCTAAACTCCATCCTCAGGTTACACTTCCTATAAGCCGCTGCTTGGTAATTAGTGCTCGTTAGCGTAGCTAGCCAGGCTCATGTGATGTGGAGGAAGAACATGCTCAGCTCCCACATGCAGGTTCTCATTTGCTTGGATATTAAACACAGTCTGAAGGCCAAGCCTCTCCAGAGAGGCTTGTGTGTGTGTGTGTGTGTGTGTGTGTGTGTGTGTGTGTGTGTGTGTGTGTGTGTGTGTGTGTGTGTGTGTGTGTGTGTGTGTGTTTGTGTGTGTTTGTGTGTGTGCATCCGTTCATCTGTTCTACAATAGATCAGGACAAGATTCATCATCTAATTATCAGCCCCAGTCTCAACAAGTACCTTACCTAACATTGTGAATAGAGTTATGCCATTCAGCTGTTACAAAGAGCTTAGTGCTCATACAGTAGCCGGTGGCCTTTGATGCTAATTAGTTTTCTCAGGCTGTTATGAACAACAGCATTCAGAGTGTTTTTGTTCTCCACGGCGCCACATGCCTCATTCCTTGCTGGTGAATATGTCATGATCAAGGGATTGGACTGTGAGATCCGGTTCAGCTATAATGACACTCACCGTGACATTATTGGATTATCTAATTTCATATACAAAGGTTAAGGTTTCAAATGGATAGCCTACAACAATAGAAAAGCATATAAGTCTTGAAATAACAGGGTAATCAATAACAGCTTTTTACAGGCATGACTCTAATCAGTGTGGTTTTTTTTTACCCATCACAGTGAAGGAGGATTGTGTGTCTGATGGTGAGGATGATGTGAGCACAGATGTCCTGGTGGAGGAGATGCTCCAGCAAGGAGACACAGCCGTCATCTACCCAGAGGCCCCAGAGGATGAGCCACAAAGACAGGGCACACCTGATGCCAGCGTCCATGACGAGAACGGTAAAGGACAACCAACAGCATTCACAACGCATTCATCTTATACATAAACTACAAAAAACATTCTTACCAAGATCATTTTTCTGTGTACAGCCCTTTCCTGAACTACTGTTATCTGCTTTTCAAATTAATTGCTTCAAATGTCTCTCATATATTTAATACTGGTGCACACAAGCAAGGTGTAGTGTCCCTAAATCACACTTACACTAAAATACACACCAGTATTTCCACCTGTGAGCTCATAGTCAGTGAACTGTCACACTATTACTGCACCTACCCAGTAATTACTCACCCCCTGGGGATGGTTCTACCTGTTCCCTGGCTCACCTCAGGTGTTAACTCCACCCTATTAATGCCACTCTCCAACATCGTTACACACACCGTGACTTGTTAAGTGCAGCACACTGGGCGCTTTATTGCTCCTGGGCTTTTGCCTTTTACCTCCTACCACAGAGGGGAAAAAAGAGAGGGAGGAGGGAAGGGGAGAAAGAGAAGCAGCAATACCCAAGTAAATTTGTCACGTCTGTGCAAGCTCTGACTCACGGCTACCTGGGCGGTAATGTGTGTGCATTCCCATCCCGAGGCCCTCACCTGTCCCACAGGGGAACTTAATACATCACCTGTTAACGAAGTAATGCTTTACCTGTGTGGGAGCCAGGCAACTGAGACCTTCTGTTCACCTGCTTGGAACCAGGCAGGTGGCAGTTGTTTACCAAGCTCACTTTTCCTATCATGCGTGGGTGTTTCTGAGACACTTCTAAAGCACAATAGGCAATCGGATGATGGAATTTCAGGTCTGAAAGCTGTAATTGCTGGGCTTTGTGTGTGCAAAGCCAAAAATAACATGCAGTCCAGCTTTGGCAACCCAGTGTACTGTTTTTACAGAGACAGGAAGATATTACTACAAATCAGTAATCAGCTTTTGTCCCTTTGGTTACCTGGCTGCTGTTTACCTGTGGGGGAGGATCTCTCAGTGATTGGTGACATAGCAGAGGAGTGTAACTCCGACAGGCCATGTGGAACATCAAAAAGCTCTTCCCATTGACCATGTGTTTTTAACCCTTTCCTGTCCTCTCCACCTCATTCTCACATATGTCATTAAAATTTCTCCATCTGTGTGTTTATTTTTTCATCCAGGAACTCCTGATTCGTTCTCTCAGCTTCTCACCTGCCCGTACTGCGCTCGTGGCTACAAGCGTTACAGCTCCCTGAAGGAGCACATCAAGTATCGGCACGAGAAGACCGAAGAGAGCTTCAGCTGCCCCGAGTGCAGCTACAGCTTTGCATACCGTGCTCAACTGGAGAGGCATATGACAGTTCACAAGGGCGGACGTGATCAGGTAAAAACTGACTGACAAACTAGTCAGGACTGGATACTGATAAAATACATTCACCGAAAAATCTCCCATTCTGGTATCTTATAATGTTTAATGATGTGATGTTTTTTCTGCTGAAAATCTGGTTCTTAACAAACTTCCCTTTAATGGATTTAAATACTTAATGCATCTAGATGATTTGTGAATCCTTGAAACATCTATAAGAGCATTTTACTACTCTTGTACAATAATAATAATGAACATAAATATTTGACAAGGCTAACTGAAACCAAGCAGTGGTTTAAGATTTGTATGTTATTATTTATATGGATCAATCTTACTTGTGTTTTGTTTCAGTTTAAGATAATTAAGTTGCATAATACTTGTGTAGTATGCAACTTAATTATCTTAATTATATCCTGACAAAGTGATTCTAAATCATGCAACGCTACATGGAAGCTTAGTCGTGTTTCTTTAGCAGCTTGCTTCCAAACATGATAAATAAACATGAACTTTTGCCCTCAATTGATTAATGACATTGTGACATGAATTAGTAGCCGTTTAAAGGTTGTGTTTTCATTGTGTATCTCACCGAATGACCCCTCTCCCCTCGTCTGACAGAGACACATCACACAGTCGGGTGGCAATCGTAAATTCAAGTGCACTGAATGTGGCAAAGCATTTAAATACAAGCACCATCTGAAGGAGCACCTGCGCATCCACAGCGGTGAGTGGACAACCCCTGTCACCAGGGTAGCATTCTGTGAGTATATGCGTGTATGCATGGACTTGAGCAGGTCTAGTGTACACATCTTTGCCATGATTGTCTGTTGGCCACAGATGTTTCAATCGCCACTGGACTAATATTTATGTTTTATTTATGTTTTAGCTAATTCCCTGTATTTCAATATCCTTCATTGGGTGTCAGTCCATTGTGTGCTCTTCCTTAATATGCCATAATTGTGTTTCTTTTTGCATTATGGGGCAGCAATTAGAGAAGGGCAGTTTCAAATGGTGCCATTACATCAGCGTTTAAGCATCATTGAAACGCATCAGAGCTTTTTCCTGACGTAGTGCTCATAGCCTAGCCTGTTCATTTAGCTTCAGTCACTAATGGAAATCTACCCCCCCCCCCCCTTTTTTTTTTATTCATCTGTCTGTTATACACAATGTGGTTTTATTCAGGAGAGAAACCATATGAGTGCTCCAACTGCAAGAAGCGGTTCTCCCACTCAGGTTCATACAGCTCCCACATCAGCAGTAAGAAGTGCATCAGCGTCATCTCAGTTAACGGCAGACCACGGCTGGGGAACACCAAAACCCAGACCCAGGGTCCATCACCAGTGATGCCCACACCACCCTCAGTCCTCCGCACCCAGATAAGGGAGAAGCTGGAGCACAGCAAGCCCCTGCAGGAGCAGCTGCCCCTTAACCAGATAAAAACTGAGCCTGTGGACTACGAGTACAAGCCAACTGTGATAACGTCCCCAGCTGTGACTGCCATGAATGGTGGGGTTTTCAACGGAGGTGCTGCGGCTCCTCTGCAGGGCACAGTGCAGGCTGTAGTCCTGCCCACTGTTGGGCTGGTGTCACCCATCAGCATCAACCTGGCAGACCTGCAAAATGCTCTCAAAGTAGCAGTGGATGGTAACGTCATTCGTCAGGTGCTGGAAAATAATGCCAAAGGCCAGGGGCAGGTGAACTCTGGGTTAAACACTGGAATGCTCCACCCCCCACAGCAGCAACTCATCTCAGCCATCAGTCTGCCTATTGTGGGTCAAGATGGAAATGCAAAAATCATTATAAACTACAGTTTGGACCAGGGCCAGCTCACAGCCCAAAACCTGAAGAAAGAGCCTGAGCCAGTCTCACCAGCTCAGACCACCACTGACAACTTCAAGTCCCAGAAACTCCCAGAAGATCTTACCATCAGAGGCACCAGGTCCAATGAGACTAAAGAAAAAGAGGAAAAGACCACTAAAACATGTCTCCTGTGTGATAACTGTCCCGGTGGGCTGGAATCACTCCATGCCCTCAAGCACTGCAAGAAGGATGGTCTCAGGCTGAACGGAACAGGCCTGGATAAGTCTGAGTCTGCTGTTGCTGCCCTACTGTCAGAGGGAGGACTCTGCAACCAGCCCAAGAACCTTTTGTCCCTGCTCAAGGCCTACTTTGCCTTAAATGCAGAGCCCACCAAGGAAGAGCTGGCAAAGATCTCCGACTCAGTGAGCCTGCCAATACACGTGGTTAAGAAGTGGTTTGACAAAATGCAGGAGGGTCAGATATCACTGGGTGCCCCAACACCTCCCTCAGAGGAAGAGGACACCTGTGAAGTTAACAGTGTGGTGTCTCTGGTCCCAGGGAAGGACACATCCACTGTGATCCCTTCTACGACCCAGGACAGCCCTACAGAAGCCACCCCAGCAGAGATCAATGGTGCTCACAGCTCGCCGACCTCCCCCTCACCATTAAACCTGACAGCTGGCGGTCCGGTACCAGCCCAGCCCCCCCAGAGCACCGAGGGACCCCTAGACCTGTCGCTGCCAAAGCCCTCCAGAGAGGAAGCAGAGAAAGTTGTGGCTAAAGCCAGTGTTTACCCCTCCCCATCCTCTTGCTCTACCAATGAGGATGAACCCCTAAACTTAACTTGCACAAAGAAAGAGGCATCGCCACTCTCAGCCATGGGCACCAGCCCCATCGCACTGTACACCAGCCAGCCAAGTGCCAAACCCCTCGACATTGTGACCACAATGCAATGCCTAAGGGCTCTAGCCACCAACAACAAACAGACTATCCTGATTCCCCAGCTGGCTTACACCTATACCACTACAGCAAGCAGCCCTGCGGGGACCGAGATGCACGAAACCATCCACCTCAACGGAGTGAAGGTTTGCAACCGTTTATGTCCCAATTTAGCAACAGTTTAGCTTCCTTGTCTTTGTCAAAAGTTAGAGGTTGACATTTTGGGAAATAACACTTCTTTGCTTTCTTGAAAAGAATTGGATGAGAAGATTGATACCACTCTCGTGTATGCTAAATATAAAGCTACTGCCAGCCACTTAGCATAATCCAGCACAAAGACTGGAAACAGGGAGAACAGCTAGCCAGGCTTTTACCAAAGGTAACAAAATCCACCTTCCAGCACCTCTAAAGTTGTTATAATTAACTTATTTAAGATATACCAAAATCGTGGAGTAAAAACAACACATGGTTTTATGGGTGGTTATGTAACAAGATATAACTTGTTAATTAGTAAAATTAGTGCTGGTGGGCAGATTTTGTTACCTTTGGCAAGAACCATGTTAGCTGCTTCACTGTCCCTTCAGTGTGGACCCAGTAGCCATTTTGAGAAGTGAGTGGATTGGAGTCAAGTTGTCTTTTCTCTTTTTGGAGTAATCAGTCAAACTCTTCAGTCCAGATCATTACTTCTCATTGTTCAAAACCACTAGAACATGATAAACAGTCTGAAAGCACCCAAACCTGAATCAATAAGTCATATATAGAAATGTCAGATTTCAGCTCTTTGAAAAAATGATAGCCCTTAATAGTTCTTCATTGTGCAGACACCTAATGGACCCCTAATGATGGATGTAGATCTCACTGGGTGTGTGAGTGATCTTCCTGGGCTGTCGCCCAGAGGACATGAGGCTGCACTTTACTGCAGAGCCCCTATTGATCTGCTGGAATCTGTTTAAACGCCACACCTCCGCCTGCCTCATTGATTTATTGTTGTTGTATTATACTTTCGTGTTAAGTGGATTGGCATAGACCTGCCTTGTAAAAAGAGCCCTGTGTATATATCTGCTCCTTAATAACGCCTCACATCCTCTTTCACTGCATCAGTGGATGTGTTTTACCAGCCCAGGGACAGGAGAAAGTTGCAGGTATGCTCAGAAGTGAACAGTATGGTTATGTTTCAGGCCAGGGAAAAGATTGGTAAAGTGTCCAGAGAGAGCTATGAGTAGAGTATGACACACGGCATCATTTCCTGCAAAGCGCACAAACACTTTGTACTAGTATTCTGATTCATTCTGGTATTTTGAGTCATTCATTGTCTTTTTTCTGTAAAACAAGCAGAAAAACCTCACTGTGAATTCCTACCAGTGTTTTAATATGATTTCTCATATTCTCCAGGAGGAGAAACAGGACACAGGCTCAGAGGGCGTGTCTACTGTGGAGGAGCAGAATGACTCAGACTCAGGCCCTCCGAGGAAGAAGATGAAGAAGACGGACAGCGGCATGTACGCCTGCGACCTGTGCGACAAGATCTTCCAGAAGAGCAGCTCGCTGCTGAGACACAAATACGAACACACTGGTAAAACAAACTCTCATTGTTTCTCAGGCCTACACACAAACCCAGTCAACGATCACAGATGAGCCTTGAATAAAAGATTAAAAAAAAAAACAACTGGAATTTGTTTCACCATCACTCACTTTTGGGTCCTGGGAAAGATGAGTCAGAGTGCAAGCAAACGGGGATTTTGAGCTACAGTGTAAAGAAGGGTGGACAGCTCCATTCCAGCAGGTATTACTCAACATGCACAGAAGAGGTCTGAGAATTTCTTTCCGCCAACTCCCCACCTCTGCACTGCCAGCTTCTCATGTGAAGCACCAAATGTTGCAAGAGGCGAGCTCTGGTATTGATTTGGATCCACTAAGATGATGGTTCTGTGGCCAAGCTCAGGTCAATGCTCTCAGAGGCGTTTTAGTTTTTTTTCTTTATTACTCTGATACCTGGCTTCAAACCACTGTTTTCAGCTCCAAATGACCTCATCCTAGCTGCAACTAGCTGCTCTCCGACTGGATAAAGTTTCCTTGAAGGTTTTAGGAACAGTTGTTGTGATTTTGTTGTATTGTTTTGAAATGTTTTCCGTGGATACGTTGATGATAGATACCATTATGGCCTTCTCAAGCTTTGGCACCTTTCATGCGACAGTATGGGGGATTCATTGTGATTGCACTTTAGTGTTAGTGTTAGTTATTGTTCTCCTCTCATGTCTATGATTTCTATTTTTCTTGAATATATCGAAGTATATTCATTTTATCTTTCTCTGCAGGGAAGCGACCTCACGAGTGTGGCATCTGCAGCAAGGCCTTCAAACACAAACACCACTTAATTGAACACATGCGGCTCCACTCGGGGGAGAAGCCATACCAGTGTGACAAGTGCGGCAAGCGTTTCTCCCACTCTGGTTCCTACTCCCAGCACATGAACCACCGCTACTCCTACTGCAAGAAGGAGACACAGAACCAAGGAGGAGGCCGGGAAAGCCCAGAGGAGGATGGCGAGGCCCAGGCTGAGACAGAGGCTCTGAGCAAGGCGGAAAGGCAGCACCTGGCCCCCTCCCGGCTGAATTTGGATGAGCGAGGAAGCAGCGCAAGAGAGGACGAGGAGAGCGAGGAAGAGGAGGAGGAGGAGGAGGAGGAGGAAGGTGTGTTGGACATGGACGACATCCAGGTGGTGCAGATAGGGGACGAAGGAGGGGATGAAGAGGAAGAGGAAGAGCAAGGGGTAAGGAATGAGGAGGAGATGGAGAGAGTAATGGTGGAAGGGGGAGGAGAAGAGGAGAAAACAGAGATAGAAATAAAACGGGAGGAAGAGGAGACTGACACAAGGCAGGACGAGGTGCTCAGGAGCATTCAGGAAGAGGGGGAAGTCAAGATGGAGGAAGAGGGGGCGATGGATACAGAGGGAGGGGTGACGCAAGAGGGGAAAGCAGAGGGGGAGGTCATAGGGGAGAGTGGATGCGAAACAAACAGGAACACGGCTTCCGAGGACGAGACCCAGACGCCGTAGGAGAAAGGAGATACTGACTAAAAGAGGAACCAGACTCCTCCATGAGACACAATCAGATTCCTCCTCTCAGGTGCAGAGGAAGAATGCAGGAGATGATGTCTGGTCACTCTGACAGTTCGCTTCAGTTCACTACTGTGTAGAAATCCAGGTGTGCCTGAAAAAATACTAGTGACTTTTCCACAGGAGATCAATTTCTCACTGTTAGAAAAATCCATTTGTAAAGAAAAGATGAAGACGAACATGAATTTTAACAAAGGAAATGCATTATACAGACTTTGGAAGCTAGAGCCGACATGTTTTAGATAATGTTTTATTACTAAAACACCTTGGGTCATTTCTTTTTATCAGTGTTACTAATTTTATCATTCATATTTTAACCTTTAAAAGCTGTACAGTTGGGAGATATTTCTATACCTTTTTATTGCCAATGAACAAAAAAGTCAGTATTTTATTAAGTTGGAAGGAAAAGAAGAAAAATCCTGTGCACTACAAGTGGCTTGGTTTACCTATGGATTAAGCAGTTGAGTTGTGTTGTCTACCCTTCAGTATTACCGCACTAGATATACCACGCCATCACGCTAGCAGATGTTAGCATTACCTTTTTTTTTTTTTTTTTTTTTTTTTTATGGTGTTCTTTTGATTGGTTTCTGAGCCTTAAGAGAAAAAAAACAATTGAGGGCAGATGGGTCTTTTTAGCTGTTAAGTTCCTTTTAGACTTTGAGACACATTGTTGTCAAAGTATCTTTTACAAATCAGTATTTTACAGGACTGGTTTGACATCTTTGGAAATACGCTTATTTGCTTTCCTTGTGAGAGTTGTATGAGAAGCCTGACACTAATCTCTGCCTTTATGGTGAATATATGGCTATAGCCAGCAGTTGCCTAGCTTAGCTTAGAATGTGGGGAACCATGTTATTTCCTGCCTAGCTACTGCTCCACACTCCAGTCCAGTACGTGGCAGTGATTCACTTGTAAGCTGGTCTGCCAAATGCCAATAAAAAACAAAAACAAGGAAGAAGAAGCTAGCTAGTTATAGCTTGTGTGTTTAAGTCATACGAATGGGGGGTTACGTGCCAGACTATTTTTGACTTCTGGACAGAGCCAGGCCAGCTGTTTTCCCCCTGAGTGTAGTATTTATGCTAAAGTAAGCTAACCATCTCCTGGCTGAAGCTTTGTATTTACTGTGCAAATATGAGGTGTGGTATCTGTCTTCCTCTTCTAAGTCTTGGCACGAAAGCAAATAAGCCTACTTCCCAAAATGTCAGACTATTCATTTAAAAATGTAAATGTTCAGAGTGAGCCTTATGCAAAAAATGAAACTGAAACAAAAGAAAACATATATATCAAAAGTGCCACAGAATATTGCTGTTGAAGTTTAGCAGCTATGATCAGGTATTGCCGGGTCCCAGATCAACCAATATACCGGAATACTGTTGACCCTAGCTCGCCACCACACCTGAGAGAGTAGATTTTAGCCTATCTACGACATATCCATGTATCATAGACTTAAGATGACTTGCTTTTGTTTCTACTCTGAGGGACTAATAGAATTACAGTGCACACGTTTTCAAATGGATGATGATGAAATATGATTTCTAATTTTTTACCTACGTCCTGTCTTTTTCAAAGCTTATTCACTGCACTTGTTTAACAAACCATGAAACGCTCAGACGTCTCTTCAGGTAACAAGATGTAGGCAAATATGAATCCCAGGAGTTTAATTCAACAAAGTTTTTACCTGTCAGTATTATTTTAGTCTCTTCTGTTGTTTTATGTTGTGTTTCAGTGTGTGTACTGTACGTTTTCAGCAATGGCAGTATTATTCCCACCCCCAACGAGATGGGTATGTCTGTTTAGTCATAGAGAACTTTTATATTTATGTGTCTTATTTTTTATATTTCTTTATGGTTATTTATTACACTATGTAGTGTACAATACTGTAGTTTGTATTAATACGATAATATATTTTAGTATGAAAAAAAGATTCAAAGGCAAATAACTACAAGCCTGGAAAATGAGACTCTGGCATACTGAAGTATGTTTTTCGGACAAACAAAAAAAAGAAAACTCGCACCCTGCAAGCCTGAAGATTGGAACCTGTGACCTCTCGGCATCCATTTTCATGTTAGTTTAGTTTTCTTTCCCCTCTCTAATATAAAGCTACTGAACTTTTGAAAACTAATTATATGTCTAATAGCATGAGTGTGTGCTGTTGTATTGAAGGATGATGCTTAACCACACAAACTGTCCTTTTTGCCAAGCCAAAATAATATTGACGTATGTTTTCGTATGTTTTTATTTGTGCCAATTTGTTACTTTATATGTCAGTGTCAAGCCCAAACCCACTTTTATATGCCCCTCCCTTTTAACACCCTCATCTTTTTTTTTTATAGTGATTGTTTTTCTTTTTCTTTTTGTTCATTTTTTATGACTCCCCATCTCACAATAAAATACATCAATTACAAGCTGCTCAGTTTGCGATGATATTGTCATTGAGTGTTTTAAAATCGCACAATACCAAAAACTGTTGCTTGCACTGCAATATTCAAGTAAATATTACAATTAAAAAAAAAAATCTCAGAAGGGACCACTTTAAAAAATGTAAAAAAAAAAAACAACAACAACGAACAACGTGTTCAGAACTTAATTTAAATATTTAACCTAATATCCTCTTTGGGGTCCTGCGGAGCTGAGGGTTTTTTTTAAAACCAACTCAAAATACATACTAAAGATCGTTTAATCAACTTGATACTCCATGACTTGTCCTCATTTGAAGAGAATTGCTCAGAAACATGATTCTGAAATGATGACATGTCCTAGAAGTCTGCTACAGAAAATATCATTTACATTTTACTTTACACTACTCTGTGATTGGCGTTAACAGTGGCAGTGATAGTCAAGACCTCCAAAGGGTCTGTAACTGACTCGAAACATAAGCAATGCCGCTGCTAGAACATGCTCTAGATGTCTTTGACGTACGAAGAACTAGGAATAGATATGTGTTGGTGCATAGCCCATATAACACATACATTCAGTGGCCTTTATTAGGTGCACCTGTACAGTCTCATGCAATCCAGTACTGTTGTGCCATAAAGTTGACTTTTCTAAGTCTCTCTATCTATAATGTTCAGGGCACTTCTTTTTTCGTTTTGGTTTGTTTTGTTGAGGCTGTCATAGAGTTGTTATTTCAACGGTAGGCTCTAGCAGGTCATGGTGGTGCTGGACAGGAGTGCATCATATTCGGAGGTGTTTCTAATATTCTGGCCCCCTGCATGTTTGTAAATAGAATATTAGAAACGAGAACTTAGAAACCCCTCTCAATATAATGTGGCCCAAGTACAACTCCACCTCTGATTATAAGCTCGCACACATTTCCATCAGTGTCATCAGAAACTGGAGATTCGGGCAGGGAGCTGACCAGCTGCTGGCTGCGGCTTCTTGTTTAGCATATTCTCGCATTCTGAGAGGGCTCACCTTCTCTTCTATTTCTCGTTAAGAAAGCATGGAAGCGTATTTTCCCAAAATGTCACGCTGCTCCTTAAAACTGAACTGCATCACATGGATATATGAACAAAAGACGTGCATATACCCCTCAGTGATCAGTCTGAACACCCCTTTCTGTCCGAGCTGCCTGGTAGCAGCCCAGTCCAAGGTCAACCCTATTGATCCAGCTTAGGTTTCTGGAAGGGTCGACCCTCCACCTGCCTCCCCAGCCCCGGCCCCTCCACCAGCATGAATTAGTAATGGAATGGACTAAAAATCCATAGTCTGTTGAGGAGCTGAAAATGATACAATACTTGGGGAATGTATTTGATAGTCTCCCCATCTCTTTTTTTGTTCTTGTCTTCCCAGATGATTCACTCTGCTTACCAGAGCGGGGGGGGGGGGGGGGGATGTGTAGGTGTTGGAATAATGCTGCGCGGGACGGCTCACACCGTAACATTACTGCATCCAACCGTGCCTGTTATAAATGTCTTTAGCAGTGGTCGCGGCAGCGCCGAGGCACACTCTGAAACTGTAGAAAGGTCAAACAGTGTGTAGCCTGTGGCTGCCTGTTCAGGATGCAGAGCTGTTTTACAGGCTTTTGGTCCAATCCGGGACTTAAAGCCAAGATATTGCCATATGTTCTGCTGGGCTCAGCATTTCAAAGGAAAATTGAAAAGCTATAACTGCTAAGAGGATATGGAGTGCTCTTGCCAATAATTGTGCAAAAGCCTGATGAAGTATCATGGCTGCTGGGACTCTGACACCAAGCCAAACCCAGGGGGCTGAAGCTCCCCGGGGAAATTTAGAGAAAAGCCGGCAGGAGGAGGAGGAGGAGGAGGAAAGAAAAGCTTGTGCTCAGGAAATAGCAGTCACTTAAATATCATGTTCATTTACTCAGCCGCTAAATAGCAGAACCCACACTGAGACAGTGTGCGCGTGTGTGTGTCACTGTGCGCATATGTGTGAAGGGGCAGGTTAATATGCCACTTCATGTGAAAAATTGGTGTTTCAGAGCTCCATTTTTAACACACCGGTCAGCACAAGCTCACACATAACTGAAAATCAATTTATGCACCTGCAGTATATGAACTATGAGACACAGAAAAACGCTCTAAATATATTTGTGGTCTATACAGACCAATACACCTGTCAAAGAGACAATTACACATTCAATTCGCAATCAAAACTTCCAGTGTCTGTTTGTTTTACATGGATGTTTAAACACCATGCGTAGTGTGACTTGGGCCTACGCTTCTCATGAGCATTCAATAATCTGAGTGTATTATAGCAAAGTCCACATACTGGTCGGACACTCAGAGCAATACATTTGGCTTCATCAAAGTGTGTACAATAATATAAAATGATGTAACAATCACCGGTCCTCATCAAAACATCAGTCCCTCTAGACGACACAAATAGCAACGAGGAAAAACATTGCAATTAATGCAGAAGTCGGTGTTTGAAATAACGTAGAATAAGAATGACTTTTGAAAACGTCCAATGCAATTTATTGAATATGCTGTTTTCCTGTAAATACAGATGATGTGGTTGTGTAAAAATACAGTAAGCTGGCGTGCGGGACCACATTCTGCAGCCTTGCTGTAAACACCAGCTCAGGCCATAGCGACAGATATTCAACACATTGCAACATCTGCACGGCAACCAAAGGGCAAGTGATTTCAACTCGGTTGTGAGACGTGAGCTGAAGCGACCGTAAAAATGATGACACACGGCTTACAATATGTTCAGCACTATCATTTGTATATGAGAAGAAATAAGAATGAGTCTGTAAGTCCTGGGGAAGCAGCGGACTTTAGTCCGTTTTGAAATCAATCCTATTTCTCTCTATGTCCGGCGTTCAAGTATGCATCTATTACCCATGTGGCTTGCTTTAGGGTATTTCCACTAAAATTTCACCCAGTCATGCCTTTTCAGATCCGTAGGCTTCTGTCACTTATGAACGGTGTCTTCTTGCCTTTCCTCATCCCGTTTCCCCTTGATTTTAAGAGACAATCTGCAACACGTGCACATGTGCACAAAACACAAGTGTGTGTCTACTGGCAGCGGTCAAAGGACGACGGGGTCACTAATAGAGTAGGGCAGTGAGAACATCTGTGTGCGTGGAGCAAAGGGTTGATTGGATTGTCATTGTGCTGTATTTAGCTTGTACCTTAACCATCTCCCCGGGGAATTACCCTTCAGCTACAGTATGAGACCAATCGTTAACCGTGTGGAGATCCAACAAGGTTCTAGGTGTCCTTGTTCAGCGGGGAGTGATTATCCTGAATCCTAGTCACCTTTTACCAATCACCTTAATCACGAAATAAAGCTTCACTGTTCCTACACACACACACACACACACACACACACACACACACACACACACACATACACGCACAGCCCTGTCCACGCATCTTTGTTTTCTTGACTTCAACCTGAATCCTATTACAGTGTTTCTCAGAGATAAGCCCTGGTGAAATCTATCTATAAATTAAATTTATGCATCATCATTTAAGCCTGTAATTGCTTAGAGACTCTATTCATTTTATTAGACAGCATATCTTCTCTATTACTGAACTGAATGTGTGTTAGTAACTGTGTTATTTTCTTGTCTTTTGTGCAGTTTGTGTTGCTTTGTAATAAGGACAATGAGGTAATAGCTTTACATTCACCGATTCTCAGATGTCTCATGTTCTCTCTCTCGCTCACACACACACACAAACACTGACATATATTTAGTATTAATGTTCTGGCAGTCTCATGCTTTCTTTTCAGGGTAAGGTTCAGGGCTGACTTTCACCACTTCCCTTCCTCATTACCACATTAGAACTCAAGTTGCGCTGGAAAAACACCAGCTCAACCGCAATCACTTCACAACCCCTGACTCTACACTCTCTCTCAAACACACACACACACACACACACACACACACACACACACACACACACACACACACACACACACACACACACACAAATATACTCGCACAAAGTGCCAGCCAGCCAGCCAGTGTTTGCAGGTATGGCCGGCCCTCCCACACTGCTGGGACAACATCGAGCAGCTCTCAGTCATGACTGGAATAACAAGGAGCTGCACAAAATTCAATTAAAATCGTCTGCTCTTTGAAAAGCTACCACCCACCTGCCTGTACACACACACACACACACACACACACACACACACACACACACACACACACACGCACACACTGCACTACACTGTAAGTAACATACCTCCACCTGACTACCTACTCTGGCGTGCTTTGGTCCTCCCACACACTCAGGAAAGCGCGCGTGTGTGTTTGTGCGTGTGTGCTGTGTAATCCCATTGTCCTGTCCTCCTCGGAGAGGCCTGGGCCTTCAAGTGTCGTCTCCGAAGTAGCCACCTGATTGGCTGGCGGAGGTCAGTGGATAAGCCCATAAAAAGGCGTGACATCTCTTTACACTCCCTTAAATGTTCACCTTTTTGTCCTTACAGGGTCTGTATGCTACAAGGAGCACTGTATATCTCACTGCCTTGGTGACGTACACTAACCAATGTCTTTGGAAGCGAGTGACACATCTTAAGCCGCCAGGGTCGGACAGGTCATTCTTAGGAAAAACGCTCCGACACACAGGATATGACGTGTTTCATGTCTCCTGCAGCAGCAGCTGGATTGTAGGAGGAGCAGCAGCCATGGTTGCCATGGCAGAACAGAAACAACACAACAGCAACAGCTTGTCAGCGTTAAGGATGCCACCAAACTAAGTATTTTGATAGGCCTCTTTACATGTATCCTAGCAGAGGGATAATTCCTGTGGTGGGAAAAACACGCTGACGTCAGCTGCAGGTTTCTGAAGCTTCGTTTTCAAGCTCCGGTAAGTGTGGTTGGACGGGCTGGCGGTTGTTCTAATAATGGGCTTTAAACCTTCCATCCAACTGTTTTAACAACGCTAGCGGCAGAGCTCTCAGTGTTGGTCATTCGTTTGGGCCACTACTTCACTCTGGACGGAAATATCTTACAGTAACTACTGGATGGATTGTCGTGAACGACCGCCAGGCTTTTTTTCCTCCAGCAGAGCGCACATTTCGAAAACCAGCTTTTAGACGATCAGATCAAAAACTCCAGGACAAACCATTGCTGAATGACAAAGGATACATTTTCGGAAAATGTTCAGGTCTTGGCCACGCAGACTTACGGCCTCAGTAAATCCTTGCTGCGGTGGCATGTTTGACAATGTACAGCAGCAGGAGAGAAAAAGTACAGATGTGGTTCAGGGCTGTGATTCACTCAGATAAACCAGCTCTGACCCCCCCTGATGTCAGGTTGCCGCGCCGCAGAGAGGTTCTCTTTCTGGCTCTCTCTTTCCTCCATTTCTTCACCCCTCATTCATTGTTCTTATAAGGAACGTGTCCAGTGTTTCCGTCCCACTGTGCTCGACCTCTGGCTCCTACCCAGCTGTACATGCCTCGGTAGCGATGACCTTTAACCTTGGCCTGTGTGTGACTCCGCTGGGAGATGTCGGTGAGCTTGTGCGTGTGCGTGTTTCATGGGATTGTGAACAGGTTAGAAGAGGTGTTCTGTGCTTTAGCAGCCTTGGTCGTCACATCTCTTTTCCACCAACACCTGAGCTTCTCTCCTCCATTTACTCATCACACAGCCGGATCACTCCCTCACAGCCTTTGTCCATTCACTCCTCTCCCCGTCCTCACACACATTTCACCCTCAGTTCTGTGGTTTCCGGGCTTCTCCACCAGTTAATTGGGCTTAGAGACTTGGACAGCACCTGTTGTTTTGAATCCAGCGATTATGAACAGTTTTGGTCTTCCTCCCCTCTGCTAACAGCAGAGACTCACGGCCCGACCGAGCTGCTGTTGTGTCTAAGACACAAGCCCTAGAGGCTCCAGAGCATTTTACATAACAGTGTGAAAAGTGCAAACAATGAAAGGAGTCTCTATTTGCCGAATGGAGACAGAAACTAAGAAAGGAAGTCTTGTTTGTGCTAATTTTATATCATCACTTCTGGATGAATGCCCTGCAACAAAGCACAAGCCACAGTAGGTTTTTAGTTTGGTGATAATCTCTCGCTGAAAGATGGTGGAATTTTTTCACATAATAGATGAACTAAATAGAGTGACTGGTGGTTGGAGCCAGCGGGGAGGTCGAAACACCCCTTATAAACTACAGACGTAATTGGTTGTGTGTCATTCATTGTATTCACACAGTGATGCAGGAGAGCACAAGGTCTGAGTGGTAATTTCTTTCTTCCCAAGCGATTTCTTACACGTCGAGGGTGCCATGATTCTTGCGTCTGAGGGAGAACACGCAAAGAATCAGAGTTTTTGGCATGAATTTTGCACTGAATTGCTGGATGGCCTGGAGCAATTCGCTCCTAAGATGATGATAATGAAATAATATTTTCATGATTATAGTTCAGAATAATTATTACTTGTTGGAACTAACTATTTTCCTCTTATTCCACATTGTGAATTTTATCCCGCGCAGGATGTAAGACCGATGCTATCTCGCCAAATCACACTGAGACTCCTTGGCAGGCAAAATAATATGACTTATATCAATATATACAAACTGCTAACTTTGTCTGTCTGTCGTTTGGTGTCGGGCAGGTAGTGTATGGTGGTTTTATCAGAGCTTTCCAAAGAGCTAAAAGATGCTAAAATTCTCCACAGAGTTTAGGGGAACTTCAGAGTTTAGTCATAAGGATGTTGGTTCATCACTCGGTGTGATCTCACGCACATTAGATATAGTCATTTGACCCAATGTTAATATAAAATTATAGATTTGTGCAGCTTAAAGCTCCATTTTTCAGATTAAAGAGATTGTATTTTCAATCTACATCAAGCTTTCAGTGCCTGTTCTGTAGGTGGCACGTCAGTCAGTGCTTTCAAGCAATTTCAGCTTTGGCTACACTGGCTCCCTCATCCCGGGCAACTTGAGTCATTGCATTTTTATAGTGTTTATTTTAGAAACAATGTGACAGTTCCCAGTAATGCGTAACATCCTGAAAAACCCGTTCAAATCTTACTTGGAGGAAATCATCGCCTTGCTCCAGGGATGCCGCAGTGGCTCGTCTCACTATTGCTCCTTAAACTGAAGTAAAAAGTGTCAGTTCTGAGGTTTTCACGTCAGTAGAGATATGTTCGGTCGATATAAAAACAAAAGCTAATTCCTATCATTATCGATCATACAGACACGCTTTCATTTGCTGTGCTTATCATAACCTTTAAAATGACCCTAAAAATGAGGCTCCCTGTCAGAGGAAGAGCGATAGAGGGAAATGAAGGGGGGGGGGGTAAAACAAGATGATGAGGAGGATTCCTAATCAGTCCGGGCAGTATCCATTCTCTCCTTCTGTCTCTGTCTGTCCCCATTTCCTCAAGCTCTTTTCATTAAGACACCGACGGCCTCGTTTCTCTGCTGGCGTCCATCAGCACCCCTGACCTCTTGATCCCTGCCAGAGCCCCCGTGTGCCGGCTAAGAGATGTGTGTGTTTCCAGCCTGGCTGGCGGTCCACGCCTCCGCGCTCTGTCGTGCCTTCTGTCACCGTCATCGTTTACTGGGTGTGTGCTGGGAGGCACTGTGCACCTCGGGGGACGGTATGGAAGTGATCCACACATCCAGCGTAAGAAGCAGAGGAAGACACACTTTGTCCTTAACAAAGGTGAGTGAGTGAGTGAAGAAATTAAGAAAGAGATATAAAATCCCACGGAGTGCCCGTGTGTCACGAGTCTGTAATCCAACCTGTCTCCCCTATTCCCCCCCCCACAACTCAGGAAGGAGGGCAGGTTGGAGCCCCATCTCTCTGTGCCAGATGGCTCCACATTGACAAATCAATTAGGCTCCACCTCATCACCAAGGGGACCGGGGCTACAAACCTGCCCGCCTCCACCCCCACCACCCTGGGGTCCTCGGTCGACCACTCCTCCCTCTCTCCTCGCCTTAATCACCCCCCCGATCCCCAGAAAGCTTTGCCTGGGTAAAAGAGGGCAAGGAGGCGAGAAAAAAAAAAGATAAAACAAAGAGGCTGGCAGCACATGAATCACCTAGCATCAATATGGATGACATCCATGCTAGAGAGGAACAGTGGCAAAAGCTTGATTTTGTGTGTGTGTGTGTGTGTGTGTGTGTGTGTGTGTGTGTGTGTGTGTGTGTGTGTGTGTGTGTGTGTGTGTGTGTCTGTGTCTGTTTACAAACTCACTCAGAGCAGATTTGCCATGTGCCAAAGAGCCAAGTGTCTCTAGTTGTTTTTCCTTCTCTGTGCGGAGGTGAGAGAGGGGGAGGAAGATTGGGAGGGGGGGCGTTTTGGGGAAGCTAATCCAAGGAGAATGAACAGCGCAGCCTGGAGCAGGTATGCGTCCGGGAATCCATGTTTTTCACTACACCCTAGTGGGAGAGAAGAGACACAGCAAAGAGAAGGATGGACATGTAAAACTACACTGGAAGGTTCCTCTTCTGCAGGAAATCCTGATGATTCAGTGCCATGGGGAGGTTTGCATGGAGACACGAATGTGTAATCTGAAACAAAAGCGGATCAAAGTTTCGAAAGATTTATAAAAACGAGAGCTGAGGAAAAGGTCAAAGGCCAACCTTGACCCCCATCGTTGACTGTGTGACGCTGTTAAAAGCTCTGAAAAAGCTTTCAAGTGGACCTTGAGTTTGGGTTTTGAGTAATGGAAAAGTGACTTATTATTATTGTTATCAATAATAATAATAATAAACTTTATTATATCACAATTAAAGCATAAAATGCAACACAAACTGCTACATATAAAAAATAATGACAATCATTTCTTAAAACACAACACACTATGAGCACTTGTAGGAAAAGCTATGTCAAAAAGAAGATTTGTGTCAGTTCCAGAAACCTTCAGGCAGAGCCTCAGGTATACACAAACACTGAAGAAAACTCGCCTGGCATTTTAATATGCTGTCGATGGCCACTATTGTTCCACAATGCAATGCGCACAATGAAAAATAAATAAATAAATTAAAACTGTGAGTGAGTGATACTCCAGCTCCAAGAAAATGAAAACGAAGTATTCAATGAGCCATTAAATCTTGCTTTCTCTCTGTGTACTGTCCAAATTTGACAAGAGCAGCAGCCTTCCGAAGTTCTTGTGCCATTTCCTGGTACGGCAAGGTGCATTCCTAGAGTGTATGGTGTGGATTTGGGAGGAAGGAGGAGACTGCATGGACACCTGTACATCCTTCAAATTGAGAGCTTCTAATGGCCCTTTTGTAGCAGTTATTAACCTGCATTCTTTTTTTGTTTTCAGGCCACTTGGGGGCAGCACAACGACCTAATTTACTGAACATGTTAACGGTTGCCTGTTTACACACCCAGCAAAAGCTGCACCCATCCAGAGCAACGTTAGCATTCATTTGGAGTTGGGGTTTATGGCCGCGTGATGAATGACTCACTCTCCTTTTAGCTCTGTTTTGGTCTCCACTAACTACTAAGAAAAATATCAGGCTCTCTAGCTGCTAAATGTTGCATTTTTTTTTTAACAGCTTGTCACTTAGTGTGTCTCTCTGCTTTCGGTGCTCAGCAGGTCATGTACGCGTAAGTTTATCTGAGCTGTTTTTGCTGAGAACAGTTGAGGACCGTTAAAAAAAAACAAACCATGAGCTGAAAGAGCCATAGAGCTGAGAGGAACTGTGGGTTTGTCACTGCAAGCGACACCTTTCACATAACACATAGTAATTTGATCTATGGTGTATATGTAAAAATATTGATCAGTGCAGCTCTAAAGTTTTTTCGATCTTGTATCCTGCATGTACACAAGCTTGTGAAGAGTCTTTGAGGTAAAAGGTTTTAAAAGCAGCAAGAAAAAGACGTGATTCTGACAGTGCCGGCAAATTTTCCCAATCTTTCCAGTATGTGTCATCTACGTCACAAAACGCTCCGAGTTGAGGCGGGAGGCAGGTTCACATGTTGGGAGGGGCGGTGGGGTGATCGGGAGATGTGTGGGTGCCCTCCTGGCTCGGCTCAGTCCCTGCGTCCCTTTACTCATCCAATCTGGGGGCAGCGACGAGAGAGAAAGCAAGAGCTGATGCCGAGACCCCTGGGGAGAGATTAACGCTGACAGCACAACAAAGAAGAATTATGCCAGGGGCCCTCAGCTCTTCGACAAATTCAAATGTAATGTATGGCTTTAACTGCTCCAAGGAGGATCAACATAATATATGATCGACCCACTTTGCGGTGCGCTCCGTTGGCAGTGATGTAAAAGCGATTTATGCCCGTAAAAATGTGCAGGCTAATTAAGTAAGACGTTGGCACGGGAGCAAATCAAATGAGCTTATGAGAGAGCTGGCAAAGTAGTCCGGCCCTCCCTCTGAAAGGTTTACCTGCGGTGAGAGAAAGAAAACTTCCACTGGATTTCAAATCAGTAGCCGAAGTGCTCCCGATCAGGAATTTTCTGATCAAGTGTAGACGTCCGCATGTGTGGCTGTTGATCCTGTAATTAAATTTCTTGTTTGTGATTTGTTTAGGATCCCTCTTGGCAGCATCGGGACCCAGGGCCTCTGTAATTACGCAGGGCCTTTCCTCCAATCAGACAGCTGTGAAAAGGCTGCGGATGAAATGTCCTAATTACAGCCTCAGTGGAGAAGGGCTCCACCGGGGGAATACATGTACTGTCAGCTAACAGATTCTGGAGCCAACAGTGTTAATGAGACAGAGAGAAAAAAAAACACAGACACCCCCCTTTTCATATTAATCAGAGCACCTAGTTCTTCCTGTCTTACTGTCATTTCGTATCATGGCCAACCTCAGCCTCACATCTCCATCCAGGTTGGAAGATCACTTTGCTGCTGCTCTTATTTCCAAACAAGAATTCTCTCTTTTTGCCGTTTATTCCTCCATCAGTCTGAAGTAAAAGAGATTCACTTTCTTAGTGCGATCATCACTGTAAAGGCCCGGGAAAAAAAACAAAAAAAACCCCATAGACGCCACTAACCAATCATAGTGTCTCGGGGGGGGGCAGTCAACCAATGAGCTGCTGAATACGCTGTGTCAGAGACCTACAGAGGCTAACTACCACCTATGGCACATGGTACTCCCTTCACAGAAAAGTTTATTTGATGTTAATATTCCAGCCGGGGGGGGAGATGTTATAACCACCAGTTAACAAAGCCAAAGTTCTTTATGTTGATGTTTTCTTTTGCTTTTTTTTCTAGCAACAGTAAGAGTGTTCAGTTGATAGAAGTCCCACTCCACCACTGCATAGGTACAGCATGGCACTATTGTCTTGGTTTTTCTCACTCTCCATCTACAGTTAATTTCCCAAGACCCCCATAGCAGCTGCTGCAGGTAGACCTCGGAGAGGTGTAACGAGGGGCCTCATCTCAATTCTCCCTCTCCAACATCCAAATCATTTCAACACTCGATCACAGCAGGAGAAAATACATAAATATATATATGTGTGTGAGGATGTCAATTCCTCTGTAGCAGGTGAAGAGGGAAAGGACGCTGGCTCAGGCTATAGAGGTGTGTGTGTCCAAGGGTAAATAAATAGCTATTCTGGAGAGGGGCCTTTATCTGTCATGGGGCACTGATACAGTCCTGTCTTGTATTTATTGCCTACTTAATGGACTTGATTGTATTACTGAAGGTAAGGAGGTAAAAAAAAAAAAAAAAATCCACTGCCAGCTAGAAGGTACTTTCAGCATCCTGCAATTACCTTATGTAAATCCTGGCCTGGAATGTTGATCCACTGCTATTTAAAATGCATTGAATTTCCATGGAAAACGATCCACTCCTGCCGCCTGAAGCTCATTAATAGCAACGACGAGCTGGGCTGACATTTGGAATACTTACACGCTTACTTAGCATTGCCATGCATGTGCGAACACAGCCTGTCACGCAGCCCGTCTGCCGTGCGCCGCAGCTCTGACAGCACGTTTGGAGAAAAGGATGGCTTTGAATCGAAGCGCGCGGGAAAATTCGTTATTTCTGCAACAGGAACCAGTTCGTCTTCTTGCACATGACGTTATGCTTGTAAGTGTTCACGCGGTCTTTGATCATGCAGACGGAGGAGTGCAGGACGCTAGCAGGCTTCCATGTGTTTGCTGAAACACATGGAAGCCTGTAAAATATCTGATGTTGTTAGATTCAGTTTTAAAGAGGCAGTTCCCCCCAAATGACAAAAAAGAAAAAAAAAGTTTTCTCACTTAAGCCTTGTGGTAGGTAGAGATGCAGATTGTTTTGGTTTTATTTGTCCACGTTTTGAGATGCGTGTTTCCAAGATTTCTGTAGCCACCCCAATATGATATTGGCACATCAGCCCTGCTAAGGGATTGAGGGCCAGCGGTGGGGCCCAGTTGCCATTGGAGACCAACAACGGAGGGTCAGTGCTCTGCTACGGCCCCGACATCGTTGGCCAGCAGACGGGCTAATGTCGGTGGGCTAGACGCAGGCCAGCTGGTTACATGGGAGGTTGGGTGGGGCTGTTGCTGCTGTTGCTGTGTATTAGGCTGTAAAAGCGGTTAATATGTCGAATGAAATATCGCGTGTAGCCGTATCAGCATCTCAGACAAACGCAAGACAATTCAGGGGTGAAGAAATATCAGGTTGTATATACTCTAATTCAAATTTCAACTAAATAGAAATCAGAGTTGATTCCATTTAAAAGCGGCACCAAGGCTCAATCAAATGACCGTGTGTATTGTGAAAGATAAAAGCGGAAAGCACATGTAAACATAGCGGAGCATTTTAGCAGCTAAAGTTGATACCAATGTTGCTGTGTAACTGCTGAATGTGTAAATCAGCGACTGTTTGCTGACACTTTTGCCATCATGGGATCTGATGCCTAAGTTTTGATCTTTTCAAAGTGTCTTATAAAATGCTGTTCTGCATTATAATTCCTTTTATAATGTCAAACTAACAGCAGCCTTTGCTTTAGCAGCCATTTGCTCACTGAGCTATGAGTAAAAAGCAGTGGATAAAGTACAGAGGTCTTTACAACAGAGCTGCAAAACCTCCCAACATTTCTGGTCCTCATCCAGCCACTTTGCCAACAGCCCACCTGCAAATGAAGTGGGGGGAAGCACTGAAGATCCATAAATCTTTTATGCTCCATAATGGCTTGTTCACATTACCTGCCCACACCTCAGCCTCCACGGAGCGGGCTGGGCCAGCGCTGAGCAGATCGGGCCTGAAAACCACTGCGAGCATATGGTGCACTTCAAACACTCAAACCTCTCCGGGCCTGTGCTGCGGTCGCACCCATGAATTATAGAAATGATCTAATTGTTTTCTCATTTGGAAATTCTGGGGGCCCTCCGCTCCGCGTCTCAGTTTTAACGGCCTGTGGTTTCCAACAGGGTACATGATTCAGTACTGCCTACCCCCAACACATTTCTTGAATCCAAGGTGGTCCGTCCAATCAAAACAGAGCCAGGGCTGAGGTAGAAGTCCAACCTGTTACAATAGATTAACACGTAAGCAAGAGAGAGGAGGGGGTTAAACTGGACTTAAAAGAGGAGTGGTTTTGTAAATACACATAAAACAAACCTGGTGAATCCACTTTGACTTCTCAGACAACGTACTTCTTTGGAAGCCCATTATTGCTTGAAAGAGGGAAAAAAAAAAAAGTTAAAGTAGGATGACAAAAGTAAATAGTCATGGGCGAGTGATTTACGAGTTACTAGGTCCAAATTTGGTGTTTTAATGTGCAAAACCCCCACGATAAAGTGTTATTGACAGGTGCGTATGATCAAAACCTCTTGTAGAAAGTAGAGAAACCAAAGAATCATCCAAACCTTGTACAGTACAGTTCCCTCTTTATTAATGTCCCCAGACCTGCATCAGGCAGGTCAAGACAAAACCATGGCTTCCTTTGACGAGATCTTCCAGTTGCTCAGATAGAGATTGATCATGCGGAAAGAGGGAGCGCAGGACGTGTGCAGGGCTCCACGTGTTCACTGAAATAGCTTCATTCCTAAATTAAACCATTACATTAACATGGTCAATAAACTGTGCCAGGTTTGATATCAGTTAGTTCTAACTGAACAGACTACATCTCCGATTAGAAACTTCAATTTGCAGTTCGAACGAAAACGATTTTGTGCATTATCCAGAGTAACAGGGACATTGTTTCTGCGGTTCATTTTTTGCTGTGAGCACCAAAAACAAAATTCCATTTACCTTCACATATTAGGGAGATGGAAATCTTAAAATCTGTGGAAGAGTTAAAATGCCTACATTAAAACAAATCAGACAAAGAAATGAAGTATTTTGGACAATTATTTGGCTTTAAGGGTTTAATTATTGAATGAATAGGTTTTCATTGTGACATGAATTATTGGTTTTTAATCAGTTTCCTGAGGTGTTGCAGCAGGAGAGCTCTCTCTTTTCTTTGTCAGAGCGTATTGATGACACAAGCTGACAGCAACCATGACACACTCACGGCAAATAGAACCGGTTTGCGCAGAAGTTATTAAAGTCTTGTGGACTTCAGACGCGTAGTGTCAAAAACTCAACTGCAGAGAAATGAATCCCACACAATGTTCATCGTTTCTACCCATTTTATTGCTGACATTTCAGTCCTGAGACCTTCATTTGGTAAAATATATATATGACTTTTCAGGTTCAAATAATTAAAAGTACAAAATATGAGAAGTCAGAATTCTGAGAAACTAGGTCTGAATCAAAATTATAATTCTTTTAAACCAAAATTATGGGATACTGAAATCATGATAAGCCAAAACTTTGACTTAGTCAAAATGTTGAATATCATGATTTTGAACTTAAAAGTAAACTTTTAGTTCACCATCTGATTATGTCTTAGTATCTCATAAATCGGCATCTTAGATTTTTTGACTTGTCTCAATTTTTGCTTATCATGTTTTGATTGTTATGATTCTTAACTTCTCCCTTATTTTTTTCCCTTCCAGGCATCCACATAGATGCCAGATTCAGGGGAGACGAAAAGCAGAGGACGCATTAGATACCACCGAACAAACAAACAAACAAACAAACAAACAAACACACACACACACACACACACACCTGTATTTGTACTTCTACCATTGTGACACTCATTGACAAAATGCATTCCCTAGCCACTTATCCTCTCCTCAACCACCCCAACTAAACACCTAACCCCAACCCTTATGCAAAACCCTGACCTAAACCTAATTCTAACCTGAACCCTGAAACCAGGTCTTAAACCTCAAACAGCCATTTGAAGCCGTGTCCGAAAGTGAGGGTCGACCAAAATGTCCTCAGTTTCCTAAAATGTCCTCGCTGCCAAGGTTTAAAACTCAAACTGGTCCCCACAAAGATAGAAACACACACACACACACACACACACACACACACACACACACACACACACACACACACACACACACACACACACACACACACACACACACACACACACACACACACACACACACACACACACACACACACACACAACCTGCAGGAAAACAAAGCGGAAGCTGAAGGTAATCTTTCGCACAGTGTGGCCCTGCAGCAAGCAACCTCTCAGCATTCGCTCCACCTCCTGCTTCTTAATCAAAACTGGCACTTTGGCAATTACCTAATTAGACATCAATTAATCCACACCCCTCAGGTCTGCAGCCACGTTTGACCTGCGGCGTAATGACAAAAACGCCTTCAAAGAAGAGAGAAAATCAGATTAATGGGAGCTGAGTGGGAGACGTGCTGCATTTGAGAAATCTCCAGAAATATATTGCAATACATTTCATGATTAACAGGTAGGAATATATTTGATTGAGATGTGAAAAGCTTAATCACACAATTCAATAGCCAGGATATCAGCGTTGAGTAGTTTGATTCAATTATGTAATTAACGCTGAGAGAAAGGTGAAGCTTTAGAGTAGATTGAAGGTTAAGCAGCAGACTCAGGGTTCATTCTGTCGTCTCAGTCACCAGGAACATTCAGCTTTACATTCACCAAGAGAACACGTGTAGGAGTCTCACATTTATTTTTGTCTTTTTTATTAGACATAGCAATTTCACAAACAGCAGTTAGCCTGAAAATTACATTCAAAATGTGCAGCTGACCATGCGCAAACACTCCAGATACACTTTCAAACAAAAGTAACAGTCGATCATGTGTTTTGTTTTTCACAATGTGTGTATTCTCATGTTTTAATTCAAATTTACAAAATCAAAATCATCTTTCACTGGTTCACCATCACCAAATCATACACACCTCAGTCACTAAAACACATTTTAACAACTAGTTTTCTGTCACTGTACATATGCTCTGAAAGGTTTTTAGAGGTTCTTCTTTTCATTTTAACACCCATACACTCCCAGACGTCAATCTTTGAAATGTTCTCACTACCATTTCCCTTCTCTAAATACTCTTTAATACTAGCAAAGGTGAGGAGAGGGGTCACCAAGAGAGTCAGACACAATTCATGTGAAATGGTAACATAGCAGTTCCCAGAAATCCCCTCTGTTGTTTTCCAGCAACACCATGATCTCGGTTATGGTTCCTGCCACTGTAGACACTAACACTGTAGTTCATAAAAGAGCACAGACAACAACCCCTGGCAGCTTAATGGAAACTTTACCAAAGCAAGTTAGACTGCACGACACACAGTTTGTACAAAGTGGCAAGACGAGGATGCTTCTGCTCAGGTTTTATTCCATTTAGGTTAATTCACTCACACACACAGACGGAGGGTTTGTCCTCCGTCATTCAAGTCATGGGACACTCATGTCACGGGGTTAATGGTTAACACTGGTCGAGAGGGGGAGGAGGTGGGTGAGGGGACGGGGTTGATGGTGTCACCAAAGTAAGGATTGTGGGGCCACAGTCTGTGACTCCAGTTATTCCAAGTGCCAAAAAACAGTCCGTTAACATAATACTGATTAATTTTCCACCTGATCCCGAAACCACGGAGGGCTTACACATCACAGACAAAGCTCGACGACACAGAAAACTTATGCGGTTCAGATTCAGCTCATTCCTTCAACAAGGTGAGGAGGCTGCCCATTCGGCTTTTAATGGTCGCAGAAGCAGCATGTTGCTGCCATGAGCCACTCGAGTCCCACCGGATTCCACCAAGATGTTACGGCTGCCCGCGGCTCCGGTTTGACTTACTGGCCACAGGAATCCAGTGTATATGCAAACACCTGAATATTCTAATCCACCAAATCACACGGACGTCCACACTTCACCACGGCATCACTTTAAAAAAAACTGTCCATCATCCAAACCGCTACTTGCAGCAGAACTGGCAACTGAAAAAGCGGGTGAAATCTGTACACCTCTTTTAAATTCATCTCCAAAACTTCTGTAAGTGCAACACTTTCGTAACCTTTCCTGTCAATGAATGTAAATTTGATTATTTTCTTCCAACTGCTTGGTCCACAGCATTTTTTCAGTTCAGCCAAAGAAAAGGGGGATAAAGGAAAAGAAGTCTGTGTTTGAAAAGCCTGGCATCCTCTTCTGAGCGGGCAGCTCTACCTCCCGAAGATGCTCTCGTACTCGAGCAGTATAAGCTCCACTATCTGGTTCTGGTAGACCATGTGGACCGCGATGTTGCCCGTCTCGGTCTCCGGCCGGAGCAGCGTGGGTCCGAACACGATGGCCACGCTCTGGGTGGTCATTCGGTTGGCCTCTCCGTGGTCAATAACCCTGGGTGGGGAGATTTAGAGATGGAACGTGTCATAATTGGCTTTAGCTGAGAGTGTATGTGTTTGACAGCTCTTTGGTTTCAGCGCAGCTTCAGGGTTTCATCTAGAAAAACAACATTACACCATTTAAACACGTCTTTAGGGCTTGCGATCGAGCGCTGAGGCAAGCCTCACGACACACACTCTGTAACACTACTGAACGCTCCAGGCAAGAGCATAATAGGCTTTTTAAATAGAATCTACATCCTTGCATGCAGATGCACAAAACAATACCGTATTCATAGAAGGGAGAAAAAAGGAGATTAAATCCGCCTGCTGATATACGTAGACCTCCATACACTGAATGTCACACTATAAATTTCCTCAAGAAACACCACTTCATAGGTACTGAATTACAACAAACACAGTGCCATATAAATGCAAATTGGAAACCTAGCAAATGTCATTGAGAACATATGATATTGCCAGTGGTTCCAGTGGGCTAAGAATACATGTTAAACCTGGCTGTAGTTTGTGACTGCCCACAGGCTGATCAGTCTGAGGAAAGGTAAACGCAAAGAGGGAAAGCTAGGCATGAGAGTCAAACAGGAGTTAGTATAAATAAGATATCCTCAGTGCCACTTGTGATCAGTGCACATGAAACTCACTTAAGTGACTGTAGGGTTAAAGAGTTAACCTGAACAGCCAGGCATGTGGTTGAGGAAGAGCAGCCAGAGGCAGTGCAAGAGGCACCATTTCCGTGGGTGCTCAGGGAAAGTGCTTAGGAGCTGGGGCACCCATAGGCAAATCCAAATGTGAGCTTATCAAATCAGATTAGTCACTTTGTAGGTAAATAAAGGCGTTTGCACAATGTCAAAGCAAAGTTTTAACTGTGAGCTAAACTGTGTCCATTCTCAGTCATCTGTAGGTTTTGACTACTCAGTTGTTCTATACGGGGATGTAAAGTGCGTCATTTTGCATCGCAAACAATGATTATGCACAGCATCCTGTCCAGACCCTTTACAAAACGGATACGTTTTTAATCAAATGTAACATGGACACAGGTAAAAGCTGTAGGGACTTGTAGTAACCGGCCTGCAGCAACAGTGTGTGGTGAGCGAGTCCATAATGATGTTAAATGTAAAAATGTATTAAGTGTCTGGATCAAATCTGCTGTATGGACCGTTGCATTACTGTTTTGGTCCTTGAATTTACAATTTACAATTTGATGCTACGTACACTTGTGAGTCTGTGCTCAAAAGTATCGAGGTTCGATACACGACAGGAAGTCGCACAGTATGACTACAGGTTTTAAATTTCAAAATTAACAGGAATATCGGTCTCAGTGAAAGTCTTCTCATGCCTTTATTACTTCCAAAGAAATTACGTAACCAGACATAATAATGACATTATTGAGTAGTAGTCATTTATGTATATAATATCTAGAAGATATTATTAATATCTAGAAGATATTATTGCGTAAATTAAGGAGATGAGCGGCTCCTGCGCTCTTCTTACCTCCGCAGGTGCTTGAAGAGGTTCTGCATTGTATCGTGGTTGGGTTTTGGCAACTTCTTGATTATGTCTTTGATTGAATTCACTCGCTGTTTGTAGTCTGAGCATTCTGAGGCAGAGAAACAGGCAGCAGGGTCAGTGAACACGCATGTGAAGAGCACCATCTTGTGGCCAAAATAGGGAGGAAAAACATGCACCCAGTGAAAAGGGATTTTAACTTAAGCAGTGAGCTCAACACTTTATTGGTCCATGAGTATTTCAATTGTGTCATGCGTCGTCATAGTGAAGAGCGGGGAATCGAGTTACTCACTGATGGCATTAACAAAGTCATTGAAGGACCCGTATGTGAAGAGTGGCTCAGGAAGCTCCCTGAAGAACATCTTGAGAGCGCCCGTGGTGACGTGGATGTCTTCCCACTTACTGTCATTCAGCTCCACCTTCTCATCTGATGGAGGCAGAGAAGCCAAACAACAGGAGGTGATAGAGAGAGAGAGACGACAAGGTTTTAACTCAACAAAACTCATCCCTGACAGCTGGCCCATCTTATCACATACTGTTTAGAGGTTGTACAGTTTTTTGGGTTGGCGGTGGTCAGACAGGACTGGAACAGAGGGAGGCTGGAGTCCTACCATGATTCACAGCAAAGCGGAGCTTCTGTATCACTGCCAGGTTCCCGCTCACTCTGTACAAACCGTCAATATTGAGACCTGCAGGAGATGGATTCAGGGACAAAAGTGGTGAGTGGAAATGAGAGGGCGTGCCATTCCGATGAAAGAAACAGTACCAACAAAAGGTGAATGATTTTTGAAGTGAATGACACTTTGCGTCGCCTTGCATCATCTCATGTCTTCTGTCAAAAGGTGGAGACTGAACACACTGCAAGGACCAGAGTTCTGCACCACTGGTCTATATTTAGAATTTAAAAGTGAAAAATATGGAAATGTGCAAAGACTAAGCAAATTAGCCAGAAATTTCAATCTAGCATACTGTATATAAAGACACTGTGTAAATGTTTCATTATATATCCTGTATTGAAGATATGCCTGATAAGAATTGCAAAAAGCGCTGTAAAAAATAAATACATGGAATCAAAACATAAGGCGACACCAAACTAAATTGTGAAATCATGATTCATCAGGCTGAGCAGCCAGTCAGACAGCTCGATATTATTAACTGTGTCCTCAACGATTTAACATGCTGAAGGGGCCAAAACAGCCACTGATAAGGGCTGACATGAGCCAACACAACTTGAACACTGCAAAAAATACGGGCAAAGGTCAGCCCCAGATAACGCTAACCAAACAGTGTCTGGTGGCAAATTGTCAGCTCGGTGTTTCGGGGGTTTGGTGTGTAAGAGTTAATTTTCTCTGATGAAGAAGACCATGAATAACAGTTGAAAAATTCAGAAAAAGCCAGTAAAGGGACCTTGAGCTAAGACCATCATAGATTTTTCAGGGGTTTGAAACCTCAACATTTCAAGTGTTTCTTATATTCTACCTTTGATTTAAACTGACATAAATTTAGCTCAACTATCAAACAGAGCTGGATGGTGTCACCTGGCATCTATATAAGATACAGCAGAGGTGTTTAGTACATATGTACAGCATATAAACAAATCACCGAGACAGTTGCTCTTACCAGTGGAGCTCCCCCTACTGGTGCTGAGAGTGACACTGTCAATTCAGCTGTGATATACAGTGTGTTATTTAACGTTTTAAAGCTCAATGAAAGATCACAAAATCCACAGAAACTATAATGATGTGAGGTATCTGTTTAAGGTTGATGTTTGCTGAGATATTAACCTTAAATACACTGCTTAGTGGTTCAGATTTGCACTGAAATGAACAACCAGCTACAGACTAAACTTACCACTGAAGTAGAGCTTACTTAGTGAAGATAGTCTGAATCAGTGCTGTAATGTCACAGCACTATGAGGGTGACAGGATTGCTTACAGATGTACGTTTAAATGATGATGCATCGAATGAAATAATTAGAATCAGCAAAGTAATTGCCATTTCTGAGACCGCAGCGGAAATCCTATCTGCAAACAGTAAATTAAGCTGGACAAATGATTTTTTGCACTGTATACTTAATTGACTGTTGTTAAATACCTTTGCTGTCAAATTCAGGTCTTAAACAGACAAATGTCTGGCTGAATAGTTTTCATTCGTTTTGAATTACTGTATCCATGATATTTCAGGCTCTCTTTACATCGCCAATCATTACTAACATGGTTTTTGAATGACGATGGGATAAGAAATGAAATGGGGTCTGGGATACAATCGGATGGCTGCTGTTCATACCTGTGTTCTCCACATGGTCAATACACATCTTGACAAAGTTGGGCACTGATGTGTTCTCCCGTTGGCACAGACTGGTCAGACTGCAGCCAAACACCTGATCTGTGAATTGGCAAAAATGCATTAATCCCACAGTCCACACTATCTGCTCTTAAATATTCAAACAGCAAGAATATTCACATGTAGAAAACTGTTGAAAAAATGAAGCTAGTGCCTGTACTGTATTCTTTCTGAATACCTTTGATGTATCCTTTGTCTCTGACAGCCTGATATGTGGGTCGACGTGTGAGGAACTTCTTGAGTTTCATCCTGGTTTTCTTCTGGTCTGATGAATCCATACTCACAGAGGTCTTCATCACTGAAGGAACACAGGCAGAGTATGAGTGTATTAACAACGTACTAACAATAAACAGATTTATGCTGTAGGGACATTTATGTTGTAGCAGTGTCAGAGACTCTCACCTCTGTTCTTCTTGGAGTCCCGGTGGTCTTTCTCCTTGTCCTGTTTCTCAGCTCCAGGGGACTCAGGCATGTCCTCCTCAATGGCCTCATCTGACTCCCAGGCCTGGACAGGATGAGACGCATATATGTACTGTTAGATACAGTGAGATTTAGTTCAGCTCAGACTCTATTTACTCTTGGGGCTCTCATTCACTCCATCCAAGTTTGCAGTATATTCTGCCTGTGTTCCTTCATCAGACCTATTCACACCCCTGAGTTACCCTTTTACTCTGGCTTGTTTGGTCTGGTAGCACTAGATAGAGAAAGACATCTGTATTAAATGGTGGGAACATCCTAGACTGGACTGTAGCTGAGTCATTTCACCTATTTCTGCAATGGAATAATTTTTTATTCCATTGCCAAAGAAATGAAACTGAAGGAGTGCAGATAAAAGACATCTACTCAAAGATAAAACGTATGTCATCTCAAGATTTTGCTAACGACAGTCAACATGAAAGTGAAAATGAACCAGAAAATGTCTCCTCACATGTGTGTTGATGGTCTCTGTGAGGGCCCGGTACCAGTCGTTGATCACGCTGTCAATCTCTGACTGGATCAGCAGCTCTGTCCCCTGACGGGTCTTCAGCTGGGGGAGGAAAAGTCAGCATTACTTGACCTCTTTAAGGTGTTCTGATCAAAACGATCATGTTAAAGTTGATCAAAGTAAAGGCTGATCTACAGTGAAACTTGACAGCAGATACCTCGATGACATGTTTCTTGCTGGACTTGTCCTTGGAGGCCCAATCCACAGACCCCCCCCGCAGATCAACGGTGAACTCGGGCTTCGATTGGTTGCTGCCAAACTTCTGAAATCAAGGAAACAGTATGAGAGTCCACGTCTGACACAGACGATATAGCAAGGAGATGTTTTTTAGGAAGACTTTCAGGAATCAAGAGGACGTGTTCACGCTCAACACAGGAAATCAGATGAAGAGTTTATTTTCAAAATGTTCTGTAACTGTTTGGTACTTGAAGTTCTGCCGAACATCCTCAGCATCTTTAGAAGCACTAACACTAAATCTGTTGTAATGCTTGTTGGAGCAGGGGTCACATTCTAAAACACTGTGGATCTCAATTTCAAACTCTTCATTGATACAAACTAATCTTTAGCATTGTGCTACAAGAAAAGCAAAAATACTGTTAGTTCTTGTTGTTAATGTCACATGCATATTAATAAACCGACAATGCTTTTGGTTACTCTTTTTAGATTCTTGGACATAAAATCCAAGCTATTCACTGAGTTTCAAGGTCATTGAATAGCTTGAATTGTATGCTATTCTTCTAAGTTATCAAACAGAACTTAAAATAAATGAATGAAATCGAAACGGTCATGTTTAGTAGTAAGAGATGGGTAAGAATACGACACAGAGGAGTGTGCTGGTGACCGTGGAGTTAAAATGCTGACCATGGACCACACTGTCCCAGGTTTGAGTTTGGCTGGGGATCTTTGTTGAATGTCATTACCCATTTTCTCCCCATATTTCCTATCATCTCTCTAATATCTAATAAAGGCAAAAAACATAGAAACTTCCTAGTTTGCGTTTTCTTACCAAATTAAAGAAATAAATCGTATGAGATTCTTCATCTTCATCTTTCCATCCAACTTAAACCTACATTAACTGATTTATATGCCACTTGGAGGAAGGAATTCAGTTTAGTGTGAACACAACACTGAAATATTATCACCGTTTAAAGTTGATATGGCAAACATGATGGCAAACAGTTGCCTGTTTGTACATCCAGCAGACACAGAACAACATTAAAAGTTGTGTTTTTCTCTGTTTTTGGTCTCTACCAGCTCCTGAGGACAATATTGGCTCTCTAGCGGCTAAATGCTTCACTATGTTCACCAGCTAGTCTCTAATTGTGTCTGTCTGCTGTTTGGTGCCGGGCAGGAGGCGTACAGCGGGTTTATTAGCACTATTTTGCGGAAAACAGCTGCCTGTTGTGGCTGGTAACAATGTCTATGAGAGCGAAACAAATCAGTAAAACCAAAAACAATGGGCTGAAAGACGCTTAGGGGTAGAGCTGAAGGGAACAGCAGGGTCCGGTGATAATTGTCTGAGAGTCATTATTACAACCCTAGTCACACTGTACATAGTAATTTAAAATATTGATTAGTGCAGCTTTAAGCGTTTTTCCAGTAGTGTCAGCTAAAATCGAGCTTCACATACACACATAAACATCAGTCTCCGGGTCAGTCAAAGAAGGCTTGAATGAAAGAATGAAAGACAGGCAGAAGCAGCAACACATGCAGAGAGAGGGGACATACAGCGGCAGCCTGCACAGGCCTATAGTTCACATAGGAGACAGCAGGACGGGGCTTGACTGAGCGCTTCCAGTTGCTAAGGAGAGTGAGGAGCAGCTCTGGGATGGAGCCGCTGTGGTAGTAAGACTTCAGGGAGGAAAGGAGGAGAGGAGAGGAGGGAGAGGAGCAATAAACAGAGGATGACAAACTTCACAGCACAGTTGGCGATGAAGACAGGTGACTATGCAGAAATAAGGAGGAGAGAAATAGCATAGAGATGAATGGAATCCTGAAAATTTGCAGAAACACGAGCCTCTTGGGGCTGATGATATGCCTACCCAGCTAGTGCTGCCCCCCTGACCCTTCGCAAAGAGCAGAGAGGAACCCTGCAGCACTGTCCACGATGAGGTCCAGTTCTTCCTGTTGGTGACAATAAAACAAAGATAGTATGTGTCTCAGATATTAGAAAAGACTGTTACAAGTTTAACAGGCCTTTGAAAAAGGAAATTCCTACCTAATTTTCTTTCCATTTTCTGTGATTTTGGTGACATTGAGGACTCCACACTTCTCTGAAGGCTGAGGAGGAGGACACAGACGCAGATAAGCACCTGCTAGTACACATTCATTAAAACACAAACATATCCCAGCACACGCTGAGAAGCTTGAGAAGCAAATGGGCAGTGTTGGAGATGGAAGTAGCTGTGCTGCTTGATGTTATATCCAAATTTCACCAGCAGAGGGCACCCTGCAAACGCAGAAAAGTGCTGAAATTGCTGCACTTGTGGTGGAAATATGTTTTTTTTTGGCACAGTGTTAGATGTGATGCAGTTAGGTGTGGGATGTGGCATGCAAATGGAAAGTTAAGAAGATGAGGAATAAGAACTGCTGTATTTGCATGCAGGAGAAGGCAGGAAGATGATGAGTGCGGTGCAGTGCAAGCTGGGATACTAACGGTCGAAGGGTGCTTAGGGGATGAGGGGCAGGAGTCAGAGTCTGGAGAGCTCTGCTTGGGCACCGGAGCACACTCCTACCGATAAGAGGCACAAGATGATGAGTTTCTAATAACTACCAGCTAACTACAAGACACATGAAGACATTCAGTCTGATGATAGTGAGGAGAAGAGAGTGGCTCAGGATACTGGAGTGGAATCACAAGATATAGCTCAACGTTAAATTCAGGTCATTTGAAAGATACAGATTAAGGTAAAAGCAAGTTAGGATTTGGGTGGCAAACATGCTTTTGAACGTTATAGAAAAATGTCTTAATTCAGAGGAGATTCATTCCAAGATTCTGCTTTCCTCCTTTCTACTGCAGCCTTAAAAGTACAATCCACTTTACAAAGAAATCAGACATCTTTGATTAAGTCAACACAAGATTTTTGATTATCATATTTCCTGATTACCTCTTACACATCAATTTAACACGACTTTTTGCTGGACAAGCTGACAATGAATGAAAACGGATCATCTGCTGGTTAGAGAAGAGACCGCAGAGGCTCTTTGTGGTACCGACTTTATCTTGGTAAAGAGAGAGGCGAAATCTCCTCTTGTGCGGATCTGAAGCGAACCGCCAGAGTTTGAATGAGAACTGCAACAAAACCACCACAGAGTTAGCCTCCGATATATTTTATACCATCTTACAAACTAGCAAGTGTGACATTTTGTTGTCACTGAGGGGTATCAACCTTTTTAGCAGTTATAATTATCTCCCAATCATTTTACATTCTAAAGCCACAGAGCGTATTGACACGTACTTGTCTTTTTGTTTGTTTGTTTCTATGGAATTCATTTTTTTAAGAATAAACAATTGTATGGGTGTAGGGAACATGACTTGCTTGAACAAGTATTATTCAAACCATCCATCCAAGTTTAAATTTAAGTTATATAAGGTAAAAGTATAAATAATTTAAACAAATTAAAGGGGCACTCTATTTGATTTTACATGTCAACTCTATTTAGTACTTCACGCACAGGACAGTATCGCAACAGTTTTATGACATCTTCTGTGCCTGTGTGCGATTAAAAGATGTGGACGTTTCCCATGCAGTATGGAGCCTGGCAGGTGTCAGAGAGAGAGACAGAGAGAGAGAACAACTGTGGTCTCAAAATATTATTTTTTGTGCACAAATTAACACAGCGTAACATTAGATTGTTGACATTTTCACATGGGTTTGAGGGATGTCAAAGAGAGCACGATGCTGTTTTAATGTCTCATTTACAGCTTATTTGGTCAGTTAGGACCAGAGTAATAGCAGCACAGTAGAGGCTTTGGTAATGAAATGCCTACAAATACTGAATTTTTTCCTTCATATCACTAAAAATCAGCCTTTTCCTATACAGTCTCTTTTTATACAGTACTGATTGGAAACGATTTCATAAATGCTGGGAAGCTTTGGCTGCTGTTAGGTAGCTGTACATACTACTTTACAACCAAATGCAATGCAAAATAAAACAAAATGAAAAATGAAAACTCTAATCTAAATGAGCCCGTTTTGTTTTGATTTTCGATGGAGATGTACGGATTTACTTATATTTACTTATATTGCTGAACAACAAAAATTTATCTTTGATAACACAGACATGTTAAAATGTTGAAACGTGAAGTAGTTTGCATACAGTTGTAATATGAAGGCACACATTACTAATTTGTGCAAAATGTATTCATTTGTTTGCACAAATTATTAATTCAAAAGAGCAAATGAGTTGTTTCTCTTCCATGACACTTGCTGTGCTCTTTGAGGCAGAAAGAAAAACATATGTGACAGGTTGCATTGGAAAGTGTTTGGCTTGACCCATACTGGAAACTAAAAAACTTCAGGGTATCTCAAGGCTCCGCTGCTTTGACTTTGACTTTTCTTTTTTTATTATTATTATGTCTCTTGTGAGCCCTTCAACGTTGAAAGATTTTCTTCTGTTGAGCTGGAAATGCATTTAGTCCTCAGGGATTAAACTCACTGCCAATAAGACAGGTAATGGAAAGACCACACAAAAAGCCTGCCAGAAAACCAGCAGGAGCAGGGGTGCCTGTTTCCAGACCAAAAATACCCAAAAGTCCGTGTGACCAAGTTACTTCTTGGATTTGGATTATTTGTTAAAACCTGTGTGGGGGTCTTTACCTTGTCGTTGAGGTCTAACACATAAGTGCTGTGTCTCCACTTGGTGAGGACAATGGGATCCTGCTGCTTCCTCTCCAGACTGCGACTCTTGGGAACCTCGCCGGACTGAGGGGAGATATTGTACTGCAGAGAAAGAGGGGAGAGCTAGAACTTAGACATCGCAGAGTTATCCCAGCAGAGTCTTCAGTGTCCTTTCTCTCCCCTACCTCTCCTTTTACTGTCCACAGCACCATTGGACAGAGAGGCTTCTCTTACGACGACAGCATTGTCTTCCAAAGTCAACAGTTAGGTTTTCTGAATGTATCCATGTCCACACTACTGTCCATTCACTCTGAGAATGGAGCAATCTATTCTGACCTGATCTAAAGCCTCCAGATTAAGGGGTAAAGAGCCAGTAATAGTCCGTCACTCAGAGTTCAGCACAAACTTGGCTCCTGTGTGAGCTCCTCAGACACTCATCCACTTACATTAACAGGACCAGTCTTAAGATTATGTGCCAATGGGAGGAGGAGTCACATACAAGTGTGTTACTGGGTACTGGTGTTAGGTGATGTAAAATGATAAGATTTTCCTTTTTAAAAAGAGTAGGAGATTACTTTACAGCGGATACTAATTATGTAATAGGGGAGACAAAAGTGTGGACAGCTAATTTTCATAGGGTAATCTTACCTTGGGCAGTTCCCATTCTGACCTGGATCCATCAGCGCTGTAGTAGTAGGGCCGGCCTTGTTCATCCACATGCTTTATCCACTGTAAAAATAAACACAAGTCAGCAAACACAAACACCCATACACACAAGCAAAACCAATCACATTTGACATGCATAAAATCAGCAGTGGTGACTTAAGAAAAACCTGGAAATATAGACAGTGAAATCACCCAAACTCTCAAAAGTAAAACCAAAAGACTGCACCTTCTCCTGTGTGTATTCAGACACGTAAAGTGTGTGTCCATGTTCATCCAGCTCCTCAGACCAGCCTCTAGGGGGAGACCCATACTGGCTATCAGACTGGCTGGAGTAGGTGCTGTGGTAGTTTTCCTCTGAGGACAGCAGCTGTGGAGGATGGACAAGGACAACGAACGGAGACAAAAGCCTTAATGGTACAGGTTTTAAATGAAGCATTGCTTTACAATACATCACAAACAATACATGAGAAGACATCATAACCCTGATAAAAAAGATTCACTGTAACATGAATATCACTCCCGCTGGTACTCAGTAGGGATTTCTGTGACATTCCTGCATTCTCTGTTATTTTTTGTTCTCCCGTGGTACCAGTCACGATAACATGGTAATATACACTCAGTTGTCAATTTATTAGGTACACCTATAATAAACTAATGCAGTCTAATACAACAGTCCTGCAGTAAAACCTACCTTCTTGAAGGTTATGATGTCTAGTTTTTGTTCAAACTCTTTTGGAGAGGTGTTGGTTCAAAGTTGTGATCATTCTGAAGGCTGCAGTTTGTGGTGCCGTTGAACTGTATTACGTATTGTATTGAACATTTCAGGGTCAAATACTGTACTTGTTACTCAACTAACTACACATTTATTTGACAGCTCTAGCTGCTAGCGAGCTCCTCTGCAGATTAAGATTGTACATAATCATACAAAACCTTCAATTAGCTTTTAAAATTCCATGCATTGTTATACAAATGATTAAAGAATAGTTTTATATTTTGTGAAAACACCCTTATTAAGTTTTTTGCTGAGAGTTAAAAATACAAAGCTTACAGCCAGCAGCCCGTTAGCTTATCTTAGTACAAAGACTGGAAACAGCTAGCCTTGTTCTGCCAATGTTTTGTTTTTTTACACCTTGGTTTTTTTGTGGATTAAACAAAGAAGATTACGACATAATGTGTTAGAGTAATTTGTGATCTTTAGAGGTGCTGTTAGGTACATTGTGTTACCTCTGAACAGAGCCAGGCTAGCTGTTTCTTCCTGTTTACAGTCCTGCTAACCTAAGCTAACTGGTTGCTGGCTATAATATAATATTTCGCATACAGACATGAGTGGTGTCTAACTTCTCTCTTCCCAATTAACTGCAAGAAAATACATAAGAGCATTTCCCAAAATGTCCAACTGTACTTTAAAAGAAAGCATTGCATTTTAAAAACTAATTGTAGGTTTTTATGTTTAAAATCTTAACCTGCACAGTAGCTAGTAGCTATAGCTTTAAAATAAATGTAGTGGAGTGACAAGTACAATATTTGCCTCGGAAATGTGGTAAAGGAGCATATTAAGGCGAATAAAATGTAAATATTTTCTTCTCTGTCTTTTCTATCCTCTTTCTCCTGTTGTTCTTCCTGTAAATCACTTTGTAACTTCCATTTTGAAAAGTGCTATATAAGTAAAGCTAGCATGCTAATAGCAGTAGCCCTTTATGTTCATGGTGTTCCTCTGTGGTCTTTTAGTGGACAGATGAAGGATTATTTATTTAACTGTGTTGTGTCCATCTGCTTTGAGAACCCAATTATAAATCAGACTGATATGTTGAGTAATTTTCTTTTGACTGATGACTTATCAATTCACCACTGATTATATTCCAATAATAGTGTATATAATTAGCCTTCTCCCTCACACTGCAATACACTAAAAGACCACATGAGGGCAGTGTCAGGTAGTTAGGCAGGAAATGACAACCTGACAGGAAACCATGACTTCCCCATATCAAAGGCACTCTTGTTTCCCCACCTTCAGTTAGCACAACACCATTTTTATAGTCCTTTGATGTCCACCAAACCTTCACCACAGCCTGTTTATTTAACACAGACCGCTAGAGAAACCATTTAATAGACTATTTATATCCTTTATGACTGAGGCTTCATCTCAGATCTTTCTTCACATGCAAACTTAATACCTGAATCCTGTGTTCCAGCATGTGATCACACCTGCTGTTTCCTTTGGGCCAAACAGGACTGGAGAAGTTGTTTTGGTTTTGTGCATGCTTTGTTCATGTTTAGAGGTCAGTTTGGAAGTCAACCAGGCTCAGGTCTCATAATTATTTGAACTTCCTATGGTGTTCATAACTTGCAAGACCACAAAGAGAAATTGGCTTAAACATCCCTCACCTCACCCTCCACTGTACCCTGGCTGTCTCCACGGATACTGCTGGTGCTGCCGCTGGTGTCCCTGGTGCGCGGAGGCTTCCAGGTCCGTTCTCCGCTGGCGCGGTTATAGTAGAAATGCCTGCCGCTTAGGTCTTTGTGGGTCTCCCAGTCGCCCAGAATGTGGAGAGGTGAGCCGGAGGGGATGGGCGGCAGGTTGGACTGTGAGATCTTCAGCTCCTGGAGGTTGGTGTAGACCGGAGAGTCGGACCGGCCCTGACCTGTAGGTGATGTTGTCTGTAGGAGAAAGAGACGAAGGGAGAGAGTTGGTCAGATAAGCAACTTTGATGTACAATTCTGTGCATTCGTTCAGGATTTTATGTACGATCGAAACATTCTACTTTTTCCTGTTTTTCAGCTGATATTCTCTGACCCTTCCAGAGACTTCATGAACGTCCTGATTTTCTTCTGACAATCCAAAGATATTCCAGGAATTCCATAACCAGAAGGAGCCCTGAAAACATTCCACAGTCTGATGAAATCTAAGTATCCATTAGAATGCTGGTCTAATTCAGCAAAGAAACCAGCAGCTATCGCATCTTGGTTTGGACCACGGAATCTAACAACCTGAGCTGTTAAAAGTTAAAATCACAAACATGCACATTTAGCTGCAAAGACGCAGACCTAATGTACATAAATCCAGCTTCTCCTTTTAAGTATGTGGGTGATGCAGTAAGTTATGAGTATCTCTGATAATCTGTACAGCAGGATGCAGCTGCTGATCAAATCAGATGCCCATTTGGCTTGCAGTCACTTTTCAATCCGTATCAGTCCAATTCTAATCAAGTCCTTAAACCAGATGGAGCATAGTTACATAATCATTTATCTGTCCAATAAAAGACCAGACAGAACTGCTATGAACTTAAAGGGCTACCGGTATTAGCACGCAAGCTTTACTTTTATAGCACTTCAAAACTTAAGTTAAGACCGGCTTCACAAGAAGAAGAGAAAAGGACAAGACTATAGAAAAGACAGATGACACTATATGAAAAATAATTCAGTGTAAAACCCACAAATAAAAAGGTATAAAATCAAGAGAAAGGCAAAAAAAAAAAGTGGGTTTTAAAATGCTTTTTAAAAAGATATCCATTGACCTGGCTTCTCTGAGAACAGCCAGTCTTGAGGACCAGACCACCTGAAGTTGAACCTCAAATCTTTAGGTAGAGGGAAGGATCTGACTTTTGCTATGTTCTTGAGTTGGAGAAAGTTGGACTGAGTGAATAATTTCACAAAATTATTACATTATATTTATTTTTTTTATATAGAATTTAACACTGAACTGTATGACATCCATACAGTACATTATGTGGAGTAAAATTCTCTGTAATAATGCTTCTAAATTGTGACCGAATGTTCACCAACATGCTGACACAGAGACCAGCAAAGAGTGAACAGATAGATCCAGTATTTGCTCAAGAAAATTATGACAGGTTGCATGTTGCAACGATTGAAACTGTCACTTTTCTGAGACAGAACAAGCAATCTCCTTAGCAACCATGTTGCTGTAAACATTAAAACTGTAAAAAAAAAAAAAATTTTTTTGGTTAGAATAATCAAGATAAGAATGGCGAAACAAAAAACTCTGCATGATGCAAAGCAAAGACAAGTTAAAAGGAAATGGAAGGGAGATAAGACCCTACTTTCTGAGCAAAGGGCTTGTGTGAAGTATTGATTAGATGTACAAGAAAAATTCAAACGGTAGCAGTAAACTACTTTGTGTTGAGATAATGGATCAAAATCAACAGTACTTCGGAGTGGCAATTTCTTTATATTCCTGACTGGACTTACTGCAGAGCTGTTTTGTAAGGAACAGCAACTAACCCCGGTCAATTCAATAATCTTAGTCACAAATGTGGTCCCACAGTGTCAATGTAGACACACTTGAAAGACAGTTTTTTAAAGTCTTTGAAAACCTGGCAGCATCTGAAGGTCACTGCACAAAAGCCAGAAAACTGTTTCCATGGCTACGACTCAGAGCATTTAACGCTGTTCTGAAGGCTTCTGAAAAATATTTTTGGGTTTTGGAACAGTGCTGAGTCTCTAAAGCTAAGTGCCAGCCTTGTGTCGCTCTAGAGAAGATCCAGCACCAAAACATTTTGTAAAACCAAGAGCAGATAAATGCCCAAACAGAAAAGAATTAGATATCAGTGCCTGTGCCAGCACCACACCCTTCCTCTCTGTTTGTTACAGGTGAGGAATGTGGGGGGAGATGCACTTCAGTTAGAGGTTTGGACTGTTTCAGGACACAGATGGGACTTCCTGCCGGTCTTGGAATAACAGGAATATTTTTCACATAAATTATTATTTAATATCCTGCACACATGCAATAGCAGAGGAGAGGTTTCAGTAGCATCCTGCTGTTTTCAGTTAGGTTTACCCGCTGTTTTTCAGTTGCAGTCCAACACATAGCGAGTGCTCGAGCGTGGAGGCGAACCACTGAGATACGATGGTGAGCTCGGGGTGCAGACTCATCAATCACAACCAGAATAGAGCCACTGTGCTGCAGTTTTAATTAGGTTTTTAAGGAATAATGTGTTAATGATGTGGTCCACGTGCAGATGATTGAGTGTGGCCTGAGAGTGAGGCTGGAGTTAAATCCATTTAGATTCTACTTAGTCCAGACAAACCAAACTGCATCTGGTATAAAAGTAATTAAGATCTAACGTAAATTTTCTGACAGAGGTTGACCTTTTTCTGCCGTCTGCACTTCTGTTCAGACAGTAATTTAAGAAACATTTTGGACAGAGTGGAGTGTGTACGCAGACTATTACTGGGCAGGAGAACACAGGCCCCATACTGCATATGTAACAATAACCTCAAATTGTTCATGCTGTCTTTACAAAGAGTAAGATTTGAAGTGTATTTAAAGTAGTACTTTGGCTATTTAGTGTGGCACATGGGACTGCAAGAGACAGATTTTAAAAAAGGACCGGTCAAAACTGAAGCAGCAGAGGCTGAGATATCCGGACTTTTTACGGCTCATGCTCCAAAAACCCTAGATCGAACACCTCCCATTGTGCAACCCAGTGTAGTTTTTCAATATGGTCACAGGGTTTATTATCTCAGACTTGAGAAAAAACTACCTCCAGATCCACAGAAGACATTACACAGCTGGTTCCATGGATTTTCCAAGGATCCTTTTTGGAATCCTTTAAATTTTGTAATTATATCTCGGTCACAATTCTGTATAGTGTGCAACTACAGCTGAAAAACATACTTGTCGGTGTCATCTGGTGGACAAAGTATTGTATGTCACGAAGACACTGTTTCTAAATTACTTCAAACATTATCAACCGAAAAACATGCTGATACTGATATATCAGTGATAAACTAAAACCAGCTGTAATCATCATGTAATAGGGGATCATTGACGCAGTTAATATATCAGTTGGGCTCTAGCTCTATACAGTACCTTTAAAAATCTTTTCAGAAGAAAAAAAGAAAGGACTAACTGCTCCCTTGAAACTAAGAACAAAACTCAAAATAGAAGAGATATCACCAGACAATGAGTGCCATCTTTTGCGAAATTGGACTGTTATCAATCAGAAAGATAGACCTCATACAATGTGCACCATATGTGGAGACAGAAGTCGAACACATGCCTGGAATAGCAGGAGACAGCAGAGGAACTTTTCTAAATGTTTAATTGAACTCTACATCAAGTGTTTTACTGGCACACTGCAGTCACATGGTATCTGCTTGTTTCAAACAGGCAAAGTTTTTTGTTAGGACCTTATCAATGCTACCTGGAATCCAATTTAACAGTTTTAAGAGAACAAAGCTGGTGATGGCTGCCAGTGACTGATGGAAAGTTGTCAAACTATAAATGGACAGTCTGAGGAAAAATAATGGTTACAGGACATGAAATCCATCTGTGCTGGCAAAGCAGACACCCTGTGCTATACTAATCCAAGAGTGGACACAGTGCAAAGCTTCCAGACATGGTAAAAGTAAGACATCTTTAGACAAACTAAGCACAATCCACATATTTTCACATCCATCCTGTCTGACTTCGTATCTGTTGTGTCACCTTGATTTCGGGGCTGCACACAAACACCTCGTCGTCATCCTCCCCGGCCCTCCTGTAGCCTCTGAATATACTGAATGCACGACGCATGGCGATGCACTGCGGCCATCGAGTGTGACAGGATACACGCAGGCTTCACCTCCAAAACACACACTCACACACTAACTTCTTTTTTCTCTCTGCCCTTCTAATTGTGAAACAGTCCAGTTGAAGGTGGGAGGTAATTTGCTACTGACTGTGACAAAGGCAAAGGGGAACAAGATCTTTCTACCTCGCAAACACACAGTACACAAAATCACCTAGCACAACAGGAAATGGTACAGAAAAACTTGGAGTTTCCTCTGTGTTTCTGTCTGTTCGAGTCAAACTGCGCACCGACAGACGTGTTGACAGACAAACTGGCAGCGGGCTGTTTCACCACAGGCTAAGCTTTATATTTAAACTGACTGTTGCAATCAGGCTGAATGTGTCGAGGAAAGATAATATCACTGGTCACAGTGGTGCAACTGCTTTGTCCTGCACTCCTCTGCCACCTGAACAATAAGTGCTGAGGAGATGACCAACAGTGTATTAGCAAAGTTGCCTATTTGGAAGGTCAAGAAAAGACATGGAGACAGAGCTGCAGGAAGAAAAAGCAAGAAGCCCAAGAAGGGATGTAGTGGAAAATAAAAGCACATTGACAGAGTTTAACAATCTTCACAATGAAAAAAAAAAAAAAAAAGATAACCTACCTCCTAAGGTTGACATAAAGTAGCAGTCAGTCACATATTTTCAATTCAATTCAATCATATTCTATTCTATTTATATAGCACCAAATCATAACAGAAGTTATCTCAGGGCACTTTTCACATAAGTGACCGGACTCTTCATAGTTATATTTACAGAGACCCAACATTCCCACATGAGCAGGCACTTTGCGACAGAAGCGAGGACAAACTCCCTTTTTAACAGGTAGAGACCTTGAAAAGAGCCCAGCTCATGGTGGGCGGCCGCCTGCCCCGACCAGCTGGGTTGGGAAGTAGACATTACAATGTCTACTTCAGCCTTTCACTGAGGCATTTTGCAACAAATGTTCTTTCAACATACTTGGTTTTGGTTTTAAAGGCTTTACAAACAATATATCTGACTTTTTGGTTATGTTCATCATTTTCTTACGATATTCACTGACAGGAAGTTTAAGAGGTTTTTATTTTCATTTTATTTTTATTATAGAGAAGGTCCCTACTTTCTTTGATGTCTACCCCACATACCCATGATGATATTTTGATAGAAATTCCTTAAATCTGTTTATTACAAAATGGTGACCAAAATACATAGAGAGCAAGATGTTTTATAGTGAACCTGCAAAAAACACAACACTAACAGCAAACATACCATTGAGATTTAAAAAGTAAACTTCCCTGAAAATCAAATTAAAATATCATTACTAAAACAAACAATAAAAACATTAAATGTAAGAAAAGTAAGACTCATATATAGAGATAAGGGCCTATAAAACTTAAAGCTTCATTAGTCAATATTTTCATATTAACAATGGATCAAATAACAATGTGCAATGTGTGAGGGAGACCAGAACTAATAACAGGAGATTGAATATTGCACTTACAGTGCAGACTGGACAGTTAAAAATTTTTTGTCCTTCAGGCTCTGTGCTTCAGCACAGTCAATTTGAAATTAAATAATAGATACTGCCTTAATATGCCAAGTCTGGATTTTAATTTGAGTGGGTTTACATGAATAAAGAAAGAACTGTGTGGAATATATGTAGCTTTTTAAAAACAAAGTGCCCAAAGTTTAGGGATTCAAAAGTAATTGGAGAGATCTGTGACACAAAGACATCATCGTAGGCTTTGTATCTTCACTGGTGATGCCCTCCCAGAGCCTCACTGCAGCCTCCTTCAGTTCTTGCTTGTTGTAGGGTCTTTCTACCTTTAGTCTGGTCTTCAGCAAGTGGAAAGCTGCTCAGTCGGATTGAGATCTGGTGATTGACTCGGCCAGTTGAGGCTATTCCACCTCTTAACACTGACAAGCTCTGTGGTTGCTTTGGCCGTATTTCTATGGTCACTGTCCTGTTGAATGATGAAATGTCGCCCAATGAACTTAATCTGAGCACACACAATGCTCCTGTGTACCTCTGCATTCATCCTGCTGCTTGCGTCAGCGGTGAAATCATCAATAAATGCCAGTGTGCCAGTTCCACGGGCAGCCATACATGCCCAAAGCCATAACAGAACAACACCATGTTAGACAGGTGATGGCTTTGGGTCATGAGCTGTTCCTTTTTTCTGATACTCTATATCAGTTTAAGGGGGATTTTTTCTTTCCATCAGTCTATAGAACTTTTTTCCTGAACTCTACCAGTTTCTTTTGTGTCTGTGTTTTTTTGAATTGCAGCCTGGCCTCTCTGTTTATAAGGTTTACAAGGAGTTTGCATCTTGGGGTGAATCTCCTGACATTATGGTCATGAAATCTTCTCCCCTATATGTTGTTGATTAGGAAACAGGCACAACCTAAATCCTGGAGAGCCTTCTTGACTTGCTGCATAGTCATAAAGGGGTTCTTCTTCACCATACAAATCATTTTCTGCTCATCCACAAGATTCGTGCTCATCAGTCTTTTTTGGTCGTTTGCCATTTTCTAGTTTAGCTGCCATAAACCTACTCAGATTAAATCTGAGACTTGGTACTTTAATATAATAGCGCTTACTTTATTTCAATCTGAATGTGCTGAACCACAAAAAAATGTTTAACTGTCCAAATATTTGCGGTCTGGACAGCATATTCACAACTCACAGTGCAACATGCTAATGTTTTTCCAGGTGACTGGATGTGGAAATTGTCCCCAAGTGGACAAAAAAAAATTCAATTAAAGTAACAAAAAAAGTTCTGAACTATATTGAACTGTAATAAGCATTAATTTAGTTATTGTGTGGTCAACACTTTATTAAAAACAAATTTTTAAATTTACAATAACATATCACTGATGGCTAACTCAAACTCACCCTAATAATTTATCCTTAATGTCCTGGTACTGGTACTATGTCAACGACAATTTGACCTCCAGTTCAAAAACCCTTGTCAAAATATCTTTGACATTCTTCCCCTCCATTTTATTGTAAATTATCGACTATTACCAGCAGATATGGGTTTATGTGTATTTACCGACAATTGGTCAATAATAGTAGCAACGGTGAAAAACTTCACTGAAGAGCTACACATTTACTTCCGTGGTCTCTGAAGATTACTCTTCCCACAATGCACTTGTGATCTCAATGAGTGCTTGATTGTAAATCTCTCCTCACTGCATTTTCATAGGCCGAATCTTGGCTAGTTTGAAATGAATGAGATGTCCAGAGAGCCCGGACGCAGGGGTTCAAGACCTGGGGTCTCTGACAGGTAATTAAAAATACAAAGGACCTGAAGGGGTGGGAGGGGATCACTCGTACAGCTGGGGGATAGAGAGGTATAAATGAGGGACGGATGGAGAGAATGAGAGATAGAGGACAGCAGTGAAGTGAGAGATGTGCTGCGGAAAGAAAAACAGTCTTCTTCGCAACAGTAGCAGTGTGTCCTTTGGCCATGATAAATGAGTGTCAGACTGCAGGCCAGTACAGCACAGAATCCCTTCAAACTGCATTATAATGCATTATGCAGCCTGGAGAGTGTGTAGGCACACCCAGCATAGGAATGGGAGATTAATTCAACTCAGGAGTCTAACGGAGTATGTGCAGACAAGGGGGGGGGGGCAGACTCACACAGCAAAATCAAAAGACCTGATGAGAACTGGTTTGCTAATGGAGCCCAATGAGATTATGCTCTGCTGCATGGAACACAGATACTGTAGCCCTTGTATTTATCACCGTGTTGAGAATAATACTCTCCTCCCCCTGCTTCAGTCTATCTGGCCTCCTGTCCCGCAGTGCTTGTATGGTCCCTAGAAAGTGCCTGTGCCCTGCAGTGCGCTGTAAATGAAACCATGCATTATTCTACGTTTGAAGACGTGCAGGTCACGGTGAGTGCAGCAGGGACGTTTGGCTATAGTCGCACCCTATGCCCACTAGGTGTCTCCCTTGGGTTGGTAGGGAGGATGGGGAGCAGGGGCGATGCTGAGTGGGTGGGAGTCTCCATCGAATGTATCTGGCCATGAGTGAAGTAGCGTGAGGGGGAGGGGTTTCGACTGGCGCACACATGGCAACCCACTCTGCAGCATCTCCATGCTGCCTTTTAACACACCATTAGTATGTGTGCAGCAGATTCCACAAAGCCACACTCCATACACTGGATTCAAATCCTTATTTTGTTTCTTATCTTGGTCTATTTTGGTCAGCGCTGTAATGTAATTCAGTCACCTTGCTGCAACTGTGTCAGAAACTGCACATGATTCACAATGCTGCTGCTGTCAGGATAAAGAAAGTAGAACACAGTACATCAGGTCACCTTACTCTGGCCTCTAGTGTGTTACTGAATAGATAATATTATGCTAGTATATCAATCAGTAAACGCCTTAGCACAAAGATATATGTTGCTGACCTGCTTGTAGAATATTGAACTTCCAGACCTCCTGAGGGTTCAGTGTGTCATTCTCAGTGAATTGTGAAATTAGGAATATGGGTGTACACTCTGGAGAGTCTCCCCTCAAGGAATTCATGGTATTACATTAAATTTTACACATCAAAAGTGACAGATGAGAGCCTTAAAGAAAAGTTCAAACCCTGCCTACTGTCACACCTCCGAACACCTGGACAATCACTGCGTAAAGAGGGTGCAATTCTCCGGCTGTCTGCTTCCATAAGGTAAAGTGGACAGTGTTGAATGCAGCCTGGAATTCCAATGCTGGATAAGGGTTTCAGAAGCTATTAGGTCCTGTTGAGACCAGCATTACTGCTGTAATAAAAAAAACACACACAGCCTGAACTGTCATCTAAATTAAGCTACTTGTTGATGCAGCAGGGGTGCCAATGCAGAGGGACCGGCAGAAAAAAAAAGTTAAATATGCCTCAATGCTATAGTGTTTTGGTCCAAACGCCCACTACACAGAGTCAGGACCTTACTATAGATCTTAAGAAACTGGTTTGTTTCTTACATTTCCTACAGTTGGTCAGGCCTCATTTAGATATTAAGTGCCACACTTGTGGCCTTCAATTTGACACTTGTTATCAAGTGTTATTTTTATAAATCAGACTCACCTCTATATTTGTACATACACTCAGTTGCCTGACGATTATGAACACCTCGCCAAAACTAGTACCATAGTACTACGGTTTTGTTAAAACTAATTGAGATGTGTTGATTCCACTTTATGATCATCGTTTATTTTGCTGTTGAATTGTAACGCATGTATATTGACAGGTGTTTCTCATATTTTAATAAACTAGTCCACCAGTCCACTAGTATTTCAGTGAGGGTATATAAGGTGTGCCTAATAAACTGGCAACTAAAGTGTATGTCTATATGTCTGCTTATATTTTCTTTAGTCAATATGACTTTGACAGCCTCCTTGATCTCAATCTGCATTAGATTAATTTGTTTTTGATTCCTTTTTTAAGTTAAAATATTTGTACGGCATTTTGAAACTGCCTCAGTGTGAGCTCTGCAAAATGAATAGCTTGTCAAATACATGTGGAAACACGAGTAAGACCTGAATACCTGAATTTCATCTAAAGATCGAATCTGAAGGAGAGCACATTTCATGTTAAAGGCTACAGACATAAGAACAAGGAGAAATGTACAACTCCCTTGGTAGCATTATCACAGCTGTAATGCTAAAATTATTACACAGTGTTAAGTTTAAAAGGTCTTTCTATCTGTCGTCGCAGGTGGTGCCTGTATCAATGTCACACCTAAGAACGCGTGTACATTTCCCCAATGACTACGTTTCATAATGTGATTGTGTAATTGAATTAGAAAAGGAAACATGGCAGGAAAAGGTGGCATGGTGACTGAGGGAGCTGCATCCGTGACCATGGCGACACCCAGCCAAGTCAGGCAGTCATGCAGAGGAGTGTTTGAAGATAGGACGCGAGGTAAGAGGTGGGGGTAAAGGTGTAGGGAGGAGCACACCACTTCCGAGCCAATGCATCAATCCACTGCCCCTCCCTCTGTTCTTTTGTCCTCAGCCCTCTCATCTTTCCCCACCTCCTTTGTCTCCCACTTCTTTTCCCCCACTCCAACCGTCCGTTCTCTGCATGCAGACAGCAAACACTCCCTGCCCTTTTCCGCAGCTGCATCTGATAATCATGTACCAAACCTCTTTGGCCATTCCGTCCGGTCTCTCTGCCCCCTCTCAGGCTCAGCCAGTGCCACGCTGCCCCCTTCCATCACCCACTCCGTCTCTGCTCCAGGAGATATGGTGCTGCTGATGATGGTTGTGTCCATATGACCAGATTAACCTACATTTCCACCTCACTGGGCGTTTAGTCAGACCACATTCGCCCACTCCCCCATCATCACATTTGAGGCATTTCAAAAGCCAACCCCCCCTTCACAAGCTGAGACTGTCAAACATTAGAAAACATGCACAGACACACAAAAAAGATGCTTACAATCACACACCAAATGCTCCTCACTTCCCTTAGCAACCTGTTCCAGCTTTGCATCGCAGTGCAGAAATGAATGGCGTTAAAAAGGCCTGATATTCAGATCAACTAGAAAGTGTAGGTAGAAAAAATGTTAATTACTTTCAAATATTGACATCACTCACTGATGCAAATACATACAAATACACAAGTCAGCAAAACATGGCCGGGGTTTGTGAGTGAAAGCACAAAAAATCCAAGAAACCTTGGGATGAAAGTGAGTCGGCATCTTTTCACTCGTTGGGTTGACGACAGCTACTTTCATTTCATGGATCAGAGAATTTGGTGGTGCTCACAAGCTGACAGAGATGTGAGCAATTAACCTTTTGGTGCTGAGCTGATAGTGCTCGGCCAAAATGTCAGTTTGTGACTGTGGAAATACACCCCGTTTCTGATCAACCTCTAGTAGCTTGGGGAAGAATAACTGGTCTAGAAGAAACTGCTGCTGCTTGGATACAGCAGACAAAGATGCTACAAAGCTACAGAATCAGCGTTTAGAAAAAGGGCATTTTACCAGATCAGAGCAGGGGAAAAAAAACAAAACTGCAAACAATAGACAATTTCGAGTTCTTGAATCAAAATCATCTGTTTTACAATACAATATTTCAAATGCTTTTACAAGCGCAGAGGATTGTTCATTCAACATCTCTGCTGTATTCATGTCTTCTAAGTAACAGAAGGGATTTACTGTGCCGCACACTGCCTCCCCAATCAGATTTTCCTCTTGAAATGTTAATGAGCAGAAGGAGAGGTTGAATTTTGAGGACGGGGGAAGCCTACAGCCATGTTCAGTCTCATGTGCATATGGGGAGACGCGGTCGTTGGCCAAAAACCAGTCTGCAGTACTGGGTTGCAGATTCTGCAGTACAAGTGTTCCAGTAAGTGAGCTTAACTAGAGCAAGGGAATAAAACAATTCATTTCTGGGACAACACATCCGTGGGTATTTTACAGGCACCCAATAGATCACAGGCTTTGGCTTCTATTTGGGGCTAAACTGGAGTTGGAGTGTGAAAGCAAACACTGAGAAGCCAAAATCAACCAGACATCTCCTTTTTCATCCTGTTCGCTCTTTAAAGCCTATGGACACATTCCTGGAGTGTTATGTGTGAATGTGTGTGTGTGTGTGTGTGTGTGTGTGTGTGTGTGTGTGTGTGTGTGTGTGTGTGTGTGTATCTCAAATATCACCAGCTTTATATAGTAGAGGAGCATGCAGCTGCTGGAGTGTGTATGTGAGGATAGACACTTGCAGGAGACAGAATCAGAGAAGGTGTTTCTGCCAATGCTGTTTACTGTCAGCGTGCATGATATGATTTGTGTAACAAGCTGCCTGAGGCAGATGCCACCTCTGTCCCTGCACCACATGAGCCTGCTTTGTCTCCATGTCCCCTGGTGTGTGTTTCTTTGCTTTTTTATTTTTCTCATCAGATCTGTTCAGCTGGGGCACACATAGCTTCTAATGGCCTGGTCACACCACAAAGTGGTACAGTGAAATTAACAGGCATCCCTTTTCAAAATACTTGGCTGCAGAAGCCTGATGACCTACTCACTGGAATAGCTAGCTGCTGAACCACTGTCCCTGGTAAGCTAACTGCTAACTTACCAGCTGGCCAGGCAAGCGCTCCAGTAACAATAGTTCCCGAAGGCGCCATTTTGTTCAGCGTTCATAAAATGGGACAACAACTTCAAATAGTTTATTCAAAAGACATACAGTGTTTCTACCATTAACATCTGTCCCATAACTGTCTCTAAACCACTGCTCCTTTGTGAAGCAGTTTTTACTCCGACAGATGAGGTTAAATAAAAGCGAAGGGAGCAAAACAGCTAATAAGCTTCAATAGCTTCCTCTGTTTTGGACTCTCCGGCTCTCCATCCCTTCAACAGCACTGTCAGCACTGTCTAGACTGCTTGCTAATGGTCAAGAGCGCAAGTAAGTTGAACCTGACGCAAAATCTTTGTGTATTTTCTTTGCCCCTACAAGTGAATCCACTGATCACGGCAATTCCATTGGAATAAACTGAATGTGCCAACAAATTCCCCAGTTTTAAAGGCTGGTGTGGCCAGGAGTTCACTCTGAGAAACACTGAGAGAGAAGGAGTGTGTGGGTGAAAGACAGACAAAGAGAATGCAAGAGGACATGTGCACCATGTAGAGGCTCCTATGTTCTCCCCTCTGGGGTGGGTCAAAGGCCACAGATCCACACAGCAGGAACGACTCCAAGACCCCCAGCAGTCTGTCCACCCTGGGTGCTGTGCTCCCAACACTCCTCCTCTTGACCTCCTCCTCCTTTTCATTCTGTGCCCAACCTGGACTCAGATACACAACTTTCTCGAAAAGCTCCACAACAGTCGGCCAGCTTCTGTGTTCTATGATCAGAGTGTGAGACTTAACAGTCAGACTTGTGGGACAGGATGAAAGAGCTACGCTGCAATCTGTTACCCAGACAACCATCCAATAAAAAGGAAGAACAGGATGTGATGGATTCTGCGTATACTCCTAAGAGAGGAGACAGAATGGGAAGGGGTCAAATAAATGAATTCTGGCTGCAAAAGTCAAATCACCTGCCAGTTCCCTGACAGCATCAATCTGTTCTGTTTAGTCACGGACAGGTTTGGGGGGAAAAATATCGACGACACACCGTAAGAAAATTCAATTTCTTTTATGGAAGCGGCACTGCCAAATCCCTCTCTTTTATTACTTATTTCAAGAGGTCTTTGCTGTACAAAAGAGTTTCTATGTTCAAACTCGCTGCCATCAGATTTTCTCCCACTGCAAAGCCAAAACAAACAGAGGGTCTTCTATACTGACACCACTAAACATTACACTTTTCATTCTGACACTTGGAACGAATTAAACTTGGTGCCTATGCAGACTTTTTCAGGTCAGGTATTTCTACGTCCCTTTATGCACGCTCACAACTTGTACTATAGCACTTACATTGTGGAAGAGCAACACCCAGGCTACATATGCGACAGAGACATTTACAGCTGGTGTATGATCCATCCACCAGCAGCAGGCAGTGCCACTGTATTTTAAGAACTATTTTGCTTCCAAAATTTTCATTTTTCTCCATTTCTTGGTTGCCTGGTGCACAGGGCCGAAGCAGAGACTTAGCAGCATTCGTCCGTGGCTGACAGCTGACAGCTAAACCCCCAGTTAATGACTAATCCTGCCCTAATGCCTTCAGCGTGATTGGTCCAAACTAACTACACTAGCTACCTTCCCTGGGCGCTAAGGGGCTGGCTGGACGGGGCGGGGCAGAGCTAAAAGCACCGTGGACCTGTACAGTGAAGGTCTTGATGCTAGAGCTGAAATGATTAGTCAGTTAAATGACCGTCAGAAAACTAATTTGCAACTATTTTGATAACTGATTACCTCGGGCTCTGGAAACTTGTGATGCACATTTTTCACTATTATCTGACATCTTATAGACTAAACCGATTAATCTAAAAGAATAATTGCTAGATTAATCAATAATGGAAATAATCGTTAGTTGCAGCCACACGCATGAGTAAAAATTCAATATTTGATTTATAATGATCTGTCTCTGACTATTCCATCATAGAATGAAAAGAAAATCATGGCTAAAAAAAGCAGCTGTTTGCTGCCTTTTCAAAACAACTTCCAGCATTATCGCAGTAACAAATGTGATGTTATCTGTTACCTTGTACTTCACTGAGGCAACAAAGTGAGGGCACCGCAAATGATAATAACGATGTTAAGGCCTTAGCATATCTTACAATTGGGCTACATGGGCAGCATTTGAACAAATTAGGGTTAGTTGTCATTCGTTCAGATTAGATTTGAGAAAAAATTACAAGTAATTTTGGATAAATTCATCAAAAGCAGACAAGTCTTCACTTGAGTGCAGTACACGCCATGATGGTTGGTATGGTGTTGGTAAGGTGTATGCAGCAACACTGCACAGAGCAGAGTGGCACTGGATTTTCACCTGAAGCCTACATGGGTCAACCCACATCCAGTATTTTGCTGGTTACTAATTCGTTGTGAAAGGACTATTAGCATCCCATATCAGTTCTCAAAAGCCACACTGGAATAACAACAGAGCAGACAGTTCTGGCTCATGATACTTTGGAAACAGCTAATATAAGCTAAAGCTCCAGTAGCTCTGTCTCTGTCTTAAGCACTGGTCTCGAAGGCAGCTGGCTGTGGTTTATAGCAGGTTATTAATATTCCCTCAAATCTTCCTGCTAATCTGCTGTGTTTATGTGGAAACAGACAGAGATACTCCGAGGGTTCCTAAAGGCTGGAGCAAGCAGGAGGAGAGAGGAGGAGGGGGGAACCCTGATTTCCCTCTGCTCGAACAGAAACTCCCCAACTCCTTTTAAATAGGATGATAGCATCTAGAACTATTATGAGCAAAAATATTTATCATAAGTGAAATTACAGAACATTAAAACCATGTTTAAATACAGATGAATTGATGATTGAATCAGTTCGTTCCATCTTTGACGTAAAAATGCATATGAACATTTAAGGTGCGCTGACTCAAGGGACATCGCCTGAGGACATTATCAGACTTCACGCAGCTCCCTCTGAAGACAAACGGCTCCATACAACTCTTGTTCTCACATATGCAGTAGTGCTCCCCATCACCATGAGGTCCCCTTTCATCCTAAAGCTCTGTGTATTGCCATATAACCAGTACATTTAATTAATTGTGCCAACACAAGCAGCTTACATGTATTAATTGCAGTAACATCAGTATGTCTAACTGTGCGTGTCTCCATGTATGTCAACAAGCATGTTTGATTTCTAATAAACCTGATTGGAGCATAAACCAGAAGTCACGTCAACACTGCAAGGAGCATCTACTCTCTACAAGGAGAGTGTACAAGAATGCACGTTGTCCTTTTTACACGTTTAACACACTCACACACATTCTTCATGTTTTCAAAGTAACCACCATAAGTACATAAGCCTCGTCATGTAAAGGAAAATATCGCTTACTGTATACTATTTTAGTGGCTTAAATTTCAGAAGAAACATAAGAAGCAGATTACAGGCTGACATAGAGTTTCTGTATTTGATAAATGAATTAATGCCTGCTGTAAACATGCCGATATTATTATTACTACATCTCTTGCTGTACTTCCAGCATGTGTATGTGGGTTTTTATCATCAGCGGCACCATAAAATCAAATTAGTCAAGTTCCTATGAATCCTGAGCAGCTGAGAAGAAAATAACAGCATGTGTGATTTTTTTCACAGGCAGGATGATTACATGACGATTTTGAACCCAACCGTAACTACACTTAAGTTACATTTCAAGCTGGTATGAGTTTGAAAACTTAAATCAATAATAAAACTGAAACAAAGGGATTTTATTGTCGACTGATGCGAGGAAAGTGCATGCACACTTGCTTTCTCCATCAACATCTCAGGACCAAAAAATATTGCCATCACCCACAGGTCAGCAGAATCAAGCTGTGACTGCGACAAAAACACATCAAGTTACTGTCTTCACAGCACCAAACACCGAAATAGAGCCGACCGCGGCAGATCTGAGATATAAAAATGTTAGATAACAGAGAATACCCCTTAACATATTGATGCTGATAACTATTTTACAGATTACTAAAGCCTTCACATTTGCAGACACCACACTGATTACACGTGTTCCTTTTACATAAAACAGACTCCGTCAATCAGTTTTGAGACACTAGAGGATTAATACACTCTTATTGATCCCCACTGGAGAAATGTCTTGATATCCAAAGTCAAAGTGCCGGGTCAGTTGAAGAAAACATGCCCTGGAGCTGGTAGAGACTCTGTGTGTTGCTCAAGGATGCTTCAGCATGGGGTGCTTCAGCAGGGGTTATCGTTGGCATGCAATGTCTCTTGGACAGGTCTATGATACTGATGCCTTATATTTGAGAAGTGTAATATTTACCTATATGTTAAAAAGGACAAACATCTGGCATTTTTGATTTGTAACATCACATGACTCATTTTATCCAGATTATTATGAGGGTATTCCTGTAATATAGATAACCTAACACTAGAGTAGTTTATACAGTATAAGTCAACAAGTAAACAAACAATAAATTAATTTTACAGGTAACTAAGATGAACAAGTGGTTAACACTAGATGCAAAGAGTCTTGCATGAGGCTAAACAGCCAGAGAGTGGAAAACACCATGGTACCATGTCATGGTACCATCGTACCACTATCACATGAGTATGCATCATACAATATCGCCATATTAACTGGACAAGATATGACACCCTGTTGTAACAACAGTGTGTTTACATCAACATCCCTGTTGTCCCAATTGCAAGGCTCCTATTAAGATAGGACATTGGCATTTGTATACCATAGATAATAGACAGCATGCATGGTGATTCCATAGCAGTCCAGATAAGAAGACATTTTAATTGTATTTTGGGTGAAGTGATTGATTTGAATCCCGACTGCTCTGCAGAATGGGGGGTCTGACGGGCATGACAGGCCAGACCAGGAGGCATGGTGGCAGTAGGCCCGAGGTCTATTGATGTTGTGCCACATTAAGTGCAGAGACAGCGCGGGACACAATGGCTCTTGGTACAGAGGAAAACAATGGTCAGTCAGCCTTCAGTCACTACAGCTGAGCAGCTGACTAAGACAAGAGCTGTGGAGAATAAAGAAAGGACGGGCTGGGGGTAGGGGGTTAAGAGAGGTGTGATGTGTCACGTGGGTTATTTAGCTCCAATAGGCGAGAGTGGATAGAAACACTGTGACACAAAGAAAGACAGAAAGGACCAGGACAATAGAGAACAATGAAACCACAGTAGGTAGACTTGACAGTTGTGGTTACCGTGGCGAAATGGGGGTAGAGGGGGTTAAGCCAACGTGGCTGTTATTATTGGAGAATGAGGGAAATGTCTCTGCATTTTCGTGTCTCAAGCTTTTCTCTTTTTATTGTCCTCTGAGAAGGGCAGGTGTGTCAGTGACAGGGCTGAGGAGAAAAGATCTTTAACCTATTCTATGTTGAAGAAAAGCTTTAGTCATAAATACAGTCACCTGTCTGCGCACACATGCAACCTGAAGGCACTGTCACATCTCACAATATCAGCTCTGTTCACTGACAGAATCTATCTTCGTCAGTGGGCCATTCAGGTTGAACTGAATTTGCCCTGCAGTTAAGTGAAGGTCATATCCTCTTTATACTCTCTCTCACTGAATCAGTTATAGACAAAAGAGTTATAGACTCTTTTAACGCCGAAAGAGGACACCGAAAACAATCATCAACCTCTTGCCTCTTATGTAACCCAAAACCTTGCCACCAGATGGCTGAGGTTTGCCAGTACTCATGACTGCAATCTACTCTTAGCCCTTCAAAATACAGTACATACAACAAGCATTGTTTAACAAAGCTACTTGAAAAATCATATAAATTTGATATATTTCATTGGATCCCATCTAAGAGTTTCTATAAAATTGTGGGGCCTTAGCAGAGGCTGAAACAGCATTGTTACAGCATAATTTTAACACCTGGAGAGCAAAAGCATTTGGATCCTTTATTTGAAAAAGTACTCTGCTGATTTAGCATTCCACTTCTATAATATTGCCAAATTCAGGGTGGACATTTTTAAAACAGGATAAAAATTCATGCAGTGGAACCAGAGATATCCTCCATGCATTTATCTTCTATGTCAAAACTTGGAGCCTGTATCTCCAGTTGTTTATGAATGGAAACCCATCTATAGAATTGGATAGTTTAAACTCTAAAATGCATCGTATTTTGTTAGATGATCATACATTTTGTAAAACTGTGATCTAAAATGTAACTAGTAAGCTGTAAAATACATGTAGTGAAGTAAAAAGTACGATATTTCCCTCTGAAATGTAGTGAAATGTAAGTATAAATTAGCATAAAATGGAAATACTCAAGTAAAGTACAACACTTTCAAAATTACATCCAATACAGTAACTTGAACATTTACTGGAAAAATTTTCTCCAATGACAATAACAGAATAATAATCACATGTAAAGCACAAGTTTAAATCAGAGAAACAGTTTGTCAGTGCAGCTCTGCAGTCTTTGACGGAGACCATGACAACAACCAAAACCCACTTACACCTGCTCTACTTTTCCCTCAGCCAAGTAGTCTAAGCCATGACACATGAAGTCACATTCATTAAGCCTGCTTTCGGACAGTGCAGAACGACAACTACTCACAATGTAATGTGGGGTCCTCAGGTATGAAAACATGGTCCAAAAACTAGAGATGAGTCCGGACGGGGCTGAGCAGTCCCAGGCAGGTATGCGGACGGGGCAGGTGGTGGCTAAAGTAACAGCCTCACTGCATCCAGACTATCGTCACACAGAACAGAAGAGGCCTCAGCAGCTGATTAAAGGATCTTAAGAGATCTATTTAGGGCCCTGGTGCTCGCCTTAAATAGGAGTACTCATTAGCTGAATGACCTGAGCCTCTCAGAAACACAGGGAAAGAGAGAGAAATGAAGGGAGAAGAGTGACAGAAAATACAAAGCCAAATGAATGAAAGTGATGGCGTGCGAAAGAGAAAGAGAGAGATTGGATTGCTTGACGGGTGGCCATGCTCAAAGTTCACCCAACAGGAATAAAAAGGTCAGAGTTTGCGATCCTGAGGTCATAAAGTCTGTGGTTCACACGCTCCAGTTACCCAGCAGACGCTGTAGTGAAATCTGCACTGAAAACTGTTCTGAATGAAGCCGAGAAATAAACCAAAAAACGACTCTGACGGCCTGATCTCAGCAGCATCTGAGCAACGCAAAAACAGCGCAACAAAGTACATTTGAAACCCAGCTCTACACAGTAAATAGCATCCAACAAGCTGCAGCCATCAAACTGCCAAAATCCACTGTGTTTTTTGCGAGTGTTGGAAGAAGATTATCAAGATTCAGTTGGAGTTGGGGTGAGTCTGCTACCAGCTTTGTGTGAAAACACGTTGATCACAGCTGATCCTGACGTCCTTTTCAATGCTTCCTCCCAGTCTACCAATAGAAAGTTCAGGCAAAGAGATGAGGATGATGACAGATTGGAGCCATTATCTACTTCATTAGTCAGATGGCAGATTGAGTTATCTGTCAAGTGAACGTAATGATTTTGTTGTGATGAGCCAGGTGAGAGACAGGCTCAATAAGAGAGTGACTGTCTGTAGTGTTTAATGTGGCTAAAGTCATAAATGGTGTGAAACTGACACCCAGACACTGCTGCAACAAGTGCTGGTCACATGCAAATGTATACGCTGTGCAGGATAAGAGGTAGTTCGTAGACTAGGGCTGTAGGTTGAGTAACATCATAGTTATGTTTTAAAAATGGTCAAATTCAGAAAATCTGCACCAATGGCCATAAATGTCTTTTATTTTTGAATTATAACTTGGTTAATTATTACATTTTATTTTGGAAATGTTTTTAAAAAGTTTTTTGTGTTAAGAAAAAAATTAACTCTGGTGCACTTGAGAAATTTGTCTTATTCTGGCATATAGTAAAAAGGGTGTTTCTTCTGGAGTCAGCAGGGGAAACTAGGTATCATACTGGCATTAAAAATTCGCACCATACCCATTTTCATTATTAATTAATATATCAAATTTAATTTCGGAACTTTGGGATTTAATAAATAAGATGACAAGAGATAACAACAACACCAACATACCCATCCAAAATTGTGTGTTTTACCCAACGCAGTCCAAACCTCAAAGGTGTTCTATTTTTACTGATATGAAACCTACAAAGACCAACTAAAAAAATTACTCTGAGGAAATATAATATATCTGTCGATTAGTCAATCAGTAGAAAAATTAATCGGAAACTATGTTGAAATTCAAGTTATGCTAAACTTTTACTGGTTCCTTTCAAATGCGAGAATTTGCTGTTTTTTTGTCTTCTATAATAGTTGAATACCTTTGGTTTTTGAACTTTTTAAAATCGGACAAAACAAGAAAACTGAAGACATCGCATTGGGTCCTGGGATACTGTGAAAGACGTTCTTTAAATCTGGTAACAGTTCACCTGTCGACACAATTTTTTTTCATTTGACCAAATTATAAACAGTGGGACATTTTACTATTTATTATTTGAAAGATTTAAAAGGTGTGTAGAATTGTCACTGCTCTCTAGTGGAGGAACTATAGAATGGAGAGACTTTTTAAATTACATCACACATAACTTTGGCTTTTCGGTTCTGCAGTTTTTTCTGTTATTTATCAGGCACCATATGTGCCCATTCAAATATTACAGTGCTGTGCAAAAATTTTACGCACTAAAAGTAAAGTCAGGATGCTTTCAAAAATAAAGTTATGAATAGTTTTAATTTATCAGGTAACTTCAAACAAAGTGCAGTAAACAGGGAAAAAGAAAAAAACCATGAGTATTTGGTGTGACCACCATTTGCCTTTAAGACAGCACCAATGCTCCTTGGTACATGGTGGGTAGGTTGTTCCAAGCATCTTGTCACAGTTCTTCTGTGGATTTAAGTTGTCTCAGTGTCTTATGTCTCTTCATGTGATCCCAGACTGACTCCATGATGGTGAGACCAGGGCTCTGTGGGGGCCAGACCATCTGTTGCAGGACTTGCTGATGACAGTTCTTTAAGACTGACTGTATGAATTTGGGACACTGCGTGATGATTAAGAATATATACATCTATAGTGCTAAAACTTTTCCACAGCACTGTATCTGCAAAAGACTGATATTGCCTGGACAGAGACGAGCTGGTTATCATTTAGTACAAGAATACCAAACCTGGTAAAGCAAAGTCTACTTTCAGGATGACTTGAGTTTTTATTATCTTCTTGTCTGTGCATTAGTTTCTGCTTTATTTTTGCACAGAGGGCCCATGGCAGAGATAAGCATGAGTGTGTCTGTGTGTGCGCATCAACAGATGATGACTCATTACGGTAAGAACAGAGTGGGAGCATCTTGGAGCCGCTGAGCACGCCAATTGCGGCACATCGGGGTATTAACCCCACTGAATCAGGTTAATTGAATATCAAACAGGCAGCGAGGAGTGTTTTTATCTCACAGTGCCATTTCAGCTTTAGGTCCAGCGGCAAAATAAGGAATAGGATGGAAAATGGTGGTCTGAGTCAGTGTCACGTACACTTTGTGTCACTGTGTGCGTTATGTTTGCACCATGCATATGCATTAGGCTGTGTTTGCACTCATTAAACTGATTTGTAATGCTCCAAATTTAATGATCCTTTTCTCCAGAGTGTGACCCAGATAAGCGCCACCCTCCCGCCCCGGAGGTTCAAGTGGCATAATTCCACACATCTCTCCATCCCTCCTCCCCTTCTGTAACACTCCAACGTCACCCTTTAACCCTCTCTTGAGTGCTATAGGGTGCCTCTACAAGAGGGTGTAAGAGTTTGTGTGTGCAGGCGGGCATGTTAGCATGTGATCACAGGCTGAATTATTCAGGCCACCGGTCGGTATCATACTCTCTATAATGCTGATTGAATCTGTGATGGAGCTGAGAGCTAAGGGGTGGCATGTATCACTTCAATAGACGACAGCCACCCACAAGGGAAATGGAAACTTCCGCCCAGATTAAACCCTCAATCCAACAGGCTGTAGTAAACACACACACACACACACACACACACACACACACACACACACACACACACACACACACACACACACACACACAACCACCCTACAAACACAGACAGACAGAGGAAGTATTAAGTGTGCTTCAGCTTGAGGTGAAAGACAGGTTTCCTGGAAACTGGGCGGTACGGTTGTCAAATTTTTTATAAACAATTTGAGCAGGATACTTAAGGTAGGTTAAGATATGTTTTTTTTTAAAAAAAAAAAACATCAAGAGAATGAAAATGGCTGGTTGCTGTGTGTTTTTTGTTGTTGTTAAGGAAAGCACCTTTGCCTTATAGGATAAAATAGGATTCGTAGCATACCCTGGTTTAACTGATCACAATACTCTAAGAGAAGAAGCAATAAATGTCTTTTTTTAATTAGGTAAGAATATGACACGTAAGAGTCAGAGTCAGGGAAGAGGAAGCCTGTGGGTGTCAGGGAGAAAACAGAGAGAGAGGTGGTGGAGGTAGGATGGAGGGAGTGGGTTGTTTTGGGGGCCAGCACACTGCAACATCACATCTGGGCTGGGAGAGACTGACAGCAGGGACCCCCCCACAGAGGGGTTTGCTGCATTCACAGCTCATCTACAATGAGGAAATGGAATTACCTGAGCAGAGAGAGAAAACAGCAGGTGGTTTGGACAACCGGTTCTAATCCTCCGCCTCAGGCACAGCAAGGGAGGAGACTTCCAGAAGGAAAATAACAAGAAACGTATATACAGCTCTGGAAAAAATTAAGAGACCACTTCAAATTTTTCTGAAATCAGCATCTCTACATGTATGGCTGCCATTCCATTCCAGGGTCTGTTGAATTCCAGCACTAGCACACCTCATTCTACTCAATGAGGTACTGATTAGGTGATCACCTGAACCAAATCTTATTTGACGAGGAAAAGTATAAAAACCACTGCTGTGGTCATCACTATGTTTTGAGTGAGGAAAAGAAGGGTTCAATTCTGGCTTTATTGGCAGAGGGATAGAGTGAGCATCAGGTTGCTTTCATCCTTAAAATTTCTAAGACAGCGGTTCATTAGAACAAGGTCCAGCAGCAGACATTGGGGACAACAAAACGACTCTTCACTGACCGGGATGACCATCAACTCATTCGTATGTCACTCAGCAACCGTAGGATGACATCAATTGACCTACAAAAAGAATGAAAAAGGGCAGCTGGGGTGAAGTGCCCGGCGAGAACGGTTGGAAACAGGCTCCTAGGAACAGGGCTCAAGTAGTGTAAAGCTAGAAAAAAGCCCTTCATCAATGAGAAGCAAAGAAGAGCCAGGCTGAGGTTTGCAAAAGACCATAAGGGTTTGACCATAGAGGACTGGAGTAAGGTCATCTTCTCTGATGAGTCCAATTTTCAGCTTTGCCCAATACCTGGACGTCTAATGGTTAGACGGAGACTTGGAGAGGCCTACAAGCCACGGTGTCTCGCACCCACTGGGAAATGTGATGGAGGATCAGTGATGATCTGGGGGTGCTTCAGCAAGGCCGGAATCGGGCAGATGCCTCTGTGCGAAGGACGCATGAATCAAGCCACTTACACGGTTATCCTGGAAGAAAACTTGCTTCCTTCGGCTCTGACAATGTTCCCCAACTCTGAGAATTGGTTTTTCCAACAGGACAATGCTCCATGCCACACAGCTAGGTCAATTAAAGTGTGGATGAAGGACCACCAGATCGAGACCCTGTCGTGGCCAGCCCAATCTCCACACATGGACCCCATTGAAAACCCCTGGAATGTGATCAAGAGGAAGACGGATGTCACAGGCCATCAAACAAAGCTGAGCTGCTTGAATTTTTGCACCAGGAGTGGCATAAAGTCACCCAACAGCAATGTGAAAGACTGGTGGAGAGCATCCCAAGACGCATGAAAGATGTGATTGAAAATCAGGGTTATTCCACCAAATATTGATATCTGAACTCTTCCTTAGTTAAAACATTAGTATTGTGTTGGATTAATAAATATGAATTTGTTTTCTTTGCATTATTTGAGGTCTGAAAACACTGCATCTTTTTTGTTATTTTGACCATTTGTCATTTTCTGCAAATAAATGCTCTAAAAGGACAATATTTTTATTTGGAATTTGGGAGAAATGTTGTGAGTAGTTTATAGAATAAAACAAGAATGTTAATTTTACTCAAACACATACTATAAATAGTAAAATCAGAGAAACTGATAATTTTGCAGTGGTCTCTTAATTTTTTCCAGAGCTGTATATTCACAAAACTGATTTCTATTCTGGTAATCCTGATATAAATAATTGAACACCTAAGCACAAGTGTTAATTTATTATTACAAATTATTTTTGATTGAAGCCGAGCAGAAAAAAATATGTAGATGGGATGCAGTTAGTGTTGGTACAGGGTATGCAGCAGTAGTAATACAGTGGGATAAGGGCTGTTTTTGGGATCTACATTCCAATATATCAATCTGACTGATTATTTCAGCACCAACAACTGTAAATCAATAGCAAAACAGCCTGTTTAAATGCTATTTTTTGCCAGTAGAAATTGACTGATATGATACCTCAGCGTAGAGACACTATTGGCATACTGTAAACATACTGTTATTATCCTTGTGCTCAAACCGCAAAATAAAATCGCCTTTCTCGAAAAACTCCAATTGAGATTGTTAAACTAAAGTTCTTTCACAAGATATAAAAAAAACCCACACCCAAATGGGTTTTGGATTGCTGGTTGGATAAAAAAAGCAATCTGAAGGGGTCTCTTTGGGCTGTGACAAATTGTGATAAGCATTTTTCAGTATTCTCTGATATTCTAATGAACTAATCTAAAAAAATCATTATCAATTGGTTTTCTTTCTTGATTATTCGTTTTGTCTATAAATTTTGAAAAATGACTCTTGTAGTTCCCCAAAGTCCAAAGTGATGTCTTCAAATTGCTTGTTTTATCTGATGATCAGTTCGAGCCCTAAAGAATTTTAGTTTACTGTCATAGATGACAAAGAAAAGTAGGAAATTTTAGCAATTCTATGAAGAGTGTGTATTTCCACAACGTTTATTTTTCATGAGCTAAGAGGAACAACCCTGTCTTTGTGGTAATGCATTTTGTCAGATAATCCAATGGTATTAAAATTGTGGGGTTTTTTTTTTAAATCACAAGTGGTCCCTATGTAGCAATGATTTTACATGTGGGTCCCTGTTTTGTTCATATTGTGCATATGGACGATGACATGTATGATCATGCAGGCGATACGATGCGATACACATTCCTGCCGCAGGTTTCAAGCTGCTCCATTGATTGACAGTTGACTGCAGTAATGCACAAAGAAACATAGTGGTGCTTCAACAAAGGTAAGGAAGGAGAAGGCTGCAAAACATGGATGTAAACAACGTAGGAATTAAAATATTTTTTTATAATTTTTTTTCAACCCATAAAAAGGAACGTAATCCTTCAATTCATCCTAAAAATAAAAAAAAAAACAGCACAACTGTAAATACATGGTTTTATTGGATAGCGATGAAATATCTGAGAGACTGGAATCAGGGAATGTTTAGCATTTTTGCTTGAAAATTAATTATCTAAGTAGTTGATTCAATATCTGTCGATCAACTAACTGATTAATCAACTAATCATTTCAGCTCTAACAATAATCTACCTATTAACTGATGATGTAAATAAACTGCAACTGCACACATTTGCTATCTTTAATAAATAAAGCAAAACAGACATTTTTTGTGGTTAAATTGTCCCTGCATTGCAAAGTCTAAGTAGAAATCATTTGTTAAAGTCTGCGACCTTGTTTGTGTCTGCGATGAAACAGTTAGGCAGTTCATTGATTGGTCATCAATTATTGAAAAGGAACTGATAATATGAACCTTTTAGTCCTGTATTGAGCAAGAACACCAATCATTTAGTGGTTACAGCTTCTCAAATGTGAGTATTCGCTTGCTTTCCCTCTTTCATCATCATAAACTGAGTATGTTGGTTTAACTGGCGGTTAGTCTGATCAAATAAGTAGTAGGCATTGCTTTGGCCTCGGGTTACTTGTGATGGGCATTTGTCATTAGATAACTGTAGATTAATGAATAATGATTACTACATCTTGTGGTGACAAGGCCAAGAAACATGAGAATGTGGGCTATTGGGCTACACACAATTAAAAGGGCATATTTAAATATCAAGCCCATCTATCCATTGGCCCACATACCATGACTAAGGGTGTTTGACTGGGTGTGTGCGTGTTGTGGGTGGAGAAGCAGTGACAGAAAGATGCATTGTGTTCCGTTCATACGGGTCATGGGTCACTCAACCTACTGCCCAGAGACTGCCAAGCCAGCCAGCCCTCCCCTCTCCATGCCTCCATCCCTCGCTATATCCATCCAGAGAAAAGTTCCAGCAGCAGACCAGCCACTGTAAAGCCTTTGTTGTGTACAGTCCCTGTCAGAGAGAGGGCTGCCTTGTCATCTATACTGCCCAGTCACATGTTTGGGGTCTTTAGAAAAATGAACTGCATCATCAGCTGGCCACTGGGCTGTATGTCACACTGACAACATGACCACATACTGAACTCTGGACTGCCAGCCACCTTCTGACTTACACGTCAAAATATTAACCACCCGCTGCTGTTTAATACCTCTTTCTAGAAGCACTTATTCATTTCAGACTTGACAGAATCCCACTGCCTTCATTTGGGTTGAGAAATAAGAACTTATTGGCTTGAAAAATAAAAAGCAAAACATTATATGCATTAATTTTTCTGGAAAAAAAACACATTAGAACCAGGTAAGTACCATCACAGAACCAACTCTGTCACATGCAGCCATACTTTACAAGGCTGTAATATCTCCAAGTTGACAGCCTTGTTCTCTTTCGTCCTCTGGGTGACCCATAAAAGAGTCTTGGCTGGGTAATTGATGGTCACTGAGCTGCTTCTGTAGTAAGCAATTCAATTTCCACTAGGCATGTCTTGCCACATTAGCGAGAATGGTGCTATTGTTTTGTCAAGCCAGCAATGGCACATAAAGGCAACTCTGTCCGCCAAATTGTCCGTGGTCCATTGACAGAATGTATACCGGGCAGGGCAGCAACTGGGACACTCGGTAACCTTGAGCCATGAGGTGGTCCTCTCCTGCTGAGTGGTGCTTACAGGGATCTGGAGCAATGGTGCCAATTGGGTTGGGTGGGAGTAGCAAACAGGGTCACTGAGTTTGCTTCGGGGTGACAAAGGGATATTGGATCAGGGCCCAAATGGGCAGAGAGAGGGTTCAGATGGACTGGGATGAGACCTTGTCCCATTTCTTGTTCAGGACAGGGATGTGGAAGTGCAGCCAGTTAATGAGCTCAGGATTTTAAAATGTAGCTCTGGTTACGGCCAAAACAAGAATCTGTTATCTAAAACAAGTTTCTTCATAAACAATGTTTATGAATGACTGAAAACTGAAGTGCTTCGAATTCTTGTATCAACAATAAAAAAGATGATTAACTGCTTTAGAAAATATTTGTTTTTTGGACAAAAAAGTTAGATGTGCATAAAAATAAAAAAATTTTAAAAAAGTGCATAAAAAGGTCCTGCAGCTTAAATTAATTCACGTTCAAATTGTAGGTCACCTTTGGATGAAGTTAGATGAAGTTAGAAACTGTGGCCCAGGCCACAGAGCTGCCATATAACCCCCCAACTCTAAGAAAGACAGATTACTCGCCATCAAGGGTTTGGACAGGGAGACACAAGTCAGGAGAAGGAATTTGTGAATTAAGCAACAATGAAGACATGGAACTAAACAGCAAATTCCCCCTCGATCTCCTTTAACAGTATTAGGGAACCAAGAGTATGACACACTTGGTGCTGGACAGGACAGGTTTTGTTTTTTCCCCCCACCACAATCAGGGTCAAGACCAATAGCACAGACCAAATAATCACATTGTTCAAAAAGATGAAAAATGTTTGAACTTGTTTGTTTTGGATGAACAGGAGTTTGAGGGGAAATGGAAGGGGGTTTAACCCAGGAATGTACTGTACACAACCCCTTAATCCAGATATGTAAGAAGATTGCATTCTAGTGTGTGTATGTGTGTAAGGAGGGAGAGAGAGGGGGGGGTCGGTCTGTCTAGGCTTGGCCTGACCTGTAAGCCCCTCTGTCCCACAGTTGCTGGTGCATGAAGCTTATCAAGTGAAGCCTCTAACACTTTTTAGATGATTATGGCACTCTGGCTTGGTCTGTCTCTTTGCTTTAATCCATAGAAACAATGTTTTCTAGTAGCAGTCTTTGACCCGAAAAAAAAACAACAACCAAAAAGCAGATACACACTTAAGTGTACCATACATATTGAGCCCATGCTTATTTGCTGATGCACCAAAATAACACACTCTAATAGAGAAAGTACAACAGGAGGAAGTCAAATCCACTGAAACTCAGACAATTGACCTTTGTCTTATGCCACACTTTAAAAATAATGTTTGCTACCACAGTCTTACATACTGAATGAATTTACATGGCCATTGTGGGAATGAGGTCATTGGCCACTCAGGATAGTAATACTGCACCAACTGAGAGCAGGATCTGTGTACTTATAATAAGGAAACAAAGTGAAAAGCTGCCAGCAGGCATAAATAGGGTATGCCTGTTTAAGCAGATGGTTTGCAGGACTGGGGTCAAATGAGCTATCTGAAATGCTTTTATTATGAAAACATGCAGAATAGATTTAGTCTATGTAACCTCTATTAGCATTAAACAATCTCTGCCTTTGTCTCCCACGTAGCCAAAACAGAGACAAATTGCAGGAAGCTTAGCCAATTATATTATTATCTCTTTATTAATGAATTGTGCTGTATTAATACATGTAACATCTTTAAATTCCAAGTACTTTTTTCATATTCATGGAGCTCAAATTACCATGTTTGTCTTTCTGTAAGCAGGTTAGGTAAAAACTGGGCATATCTAGGACTAGATGTCTTTAGACCAGCTACATGCTTAAAAGTATACCAGTTCCAATTTTTCTTCATTAATACACCTCTGTTAATTTAGCTGTGATGACACACTTTAATTTATGTCAATACATGTGTGTCACCATTGAACTCCATATGATTTGCATTGCATATAATTTGGTCCATTTTATGATTTCACAGTTTGAAGAACTGGTGTGTTAATGCTTTGAAAAAGGCAAAGGGAACTCATGAGCTACATCAACAGAAAGTGATGCACAAGGCTGAAGGACAGCAATGGCACTCGAACTCCCAAACACACGCTTGTTTTGCTTCTGTTCAGTCTAGATCATGCTGGTCTGACCAAGGTCCGTTTTAGATATGATAAGGATATTCTTCAAAAGGCAATGGTAGAGAGAAATATAAAAGTCTCCTGAAGAATGGTTCCCTATATACAGCTTCACAGAAGATTTTTTCCCTGTTCCCTGAAGTTTCTCCCTGCTCCTCTCCTTTAGACACTAGCTGGTCTATACATTTATTACTGAAGCTCTTTAATCCCTCCCTGATAGAATAATCAGCAAGCCGTCACTCAACTATACAAAGAGGCAATCACACCAGCCAATGGTGTTGCAGAGCTACCAGAGCATGAACACTGAGACATCCGTTACCGCTGGCATTTCCATTTCATTAATGGACACTGGGAGTGCCTCTCTGCCAATCAAACACAAGGGCACTGAGAGCTACTGGCCTTGGAAGTCTCTTCCGTGTTACTCGAGAGAACACTGATCAGGCTCCATGTGTCTCTGTTATATCGTTGAGATATTTCTGGCCAGCCTTGTGGAAATGTACAGAGACATGTACTGTATCCCCAAGAGGCACATTTTGGTTGGCAGACTCCCTATTGAGCTGAAAGCTATAGGATGTGTGTTGATACTGTGTTAAAATTAGATTTGCTGTTTGAAATGACTGTTTGGGTACAGAGCTGTAAAGCTGGCAGAAGAGTCCAGACTGATCCACAGTGGTATATTGTGTACTCTCTGTGTATCCCCTTTGTCTTTCTCTGTAGCATCTCTGTTCAGTGACAGCTGCTAGTGGAAAGTTCTGAGGACAAAAACACAGTTTCTGGAAAGTCAATTCAGTGACAAAAATCACGGGGCTGTTACAGGACTGTAGGAACAGCACATCCTTAACCACTAGGATACAAATGATCTACAAAACCATAAAATATAACACAATGACACAACCATTGGTAAAACAAATATCCATCACTCCACTGATGGAATATCAATAAACTGGGCAGCACAATGTGACCAACAGATTGCAGGTGAAACACTCATCATCTCGCAAACTCATCTAAACCTTTCAACAACCCTGTACACTCTAAGCAGAAACCAGCAGTTGCTAAATGTTGGTGACAAACAAATTCCAATCTTCCCTTCATAGTAAATGACCTCTCGTGAGACGGCCACTAGCAGATCTATTTCAGCTCTGATTGATGCACAGCTCATCCTGTCTCTTCGGCAGCCACGCAAATAATTAACGATAGCAATAGCACATGACAGAGACAATACGTGCCCCTTGAGGCTCGAAGACGCCTACGTTCCGATGCTTCCCCCAGTCCTCCCAAACGCTGGCAACCAGCAGCAGCAGCTGTACCTCTCCTGAGGAAAGCAGTGAGAGCAGAGAAATACTGGATGGCTCGCAAATACTGCCTTTGGTCTGCAGGTTAGTGATTAATTGTTACACTCAATCACTGAGACATACAAAACTTTTGTACATAAAGACAGAGCACAACAAACGCTAGAAAGAGTTTGACAAGAAGGTGAAAGACTAGAACAGATACACCTTCATTACCCAACAGATCAGATTTGTCCCCATGCTGAACTAAGTTACAGTTTCATTTCTTAGGAAAGGAGACTGATTTCAAAGAACAAGCTGCACCAGGATAATCTCTGACTTCACACGCAACATCTTTAATCACATCACTAGTGTTCAGTTGTTGCAACTTTCAAGTTTCAGGCAGTCCCTTTGCAGGCAAAAGAGCATTGTGGTTGAAAAGAAGATGAAGGAAATAAACGCAAAGCCAAACACCATGTGGAGCAGCAGTGATCCACTTTAGCGCTCTGCTGACTCCGATACCTCAAGGTGGATTCAGAGGTAAGAGAAATCGGAAACAGGGCACATTACAAAGAAAGCATTGCATGATGCAGCTGAGCCCAAAAATGATTTTATACCCAGAAAGCGATATGTGAATGACTTTACCGTCACCCAGCTAATAGCCACATAAATCTAACGCAGACAGCTTTTTAAGAGATACTAAGGGAAATAGTTCCCCAGACTGTGTTCGCTGTCCTCAGAGAGTTGAGTGTAAGCATAGCTTCTTGCCCCTGGAGGGAAAGTGACCAGCAGCTGTTTAAAAGGCTCTAGACACAGCCATCATGAGTTATGTAACCATGCACTGAGCCCAGTGCCCTGAGCATCATCACTTGTATGCAAACACAGACCTCTGTGGATAACACAGCAGGGGATGGTGAGGTTACTTGCTAATTAAATCCCACGTAAGAACACCCACACGTTCCCAACACCATACGAAATACATAGTAGTGCGCAAAACAGTTAGTGCTGTCAGTTTGAACGTTTTGAGGCAAGGGGGGGGGGGGGGTAGTTCGAGAAACAACACTGGAACCAAAAATGTCCCAAACAGCCAGGGCAGGGAAAGAGCCAGAGCTGGAGAGGGATGCAGAGGGAGGAAGCAGAAGGAAAATCAATCACTGTGCTTTCAAACGCAGACCAGCTAGGGATTCTTACCTTCTCTGGGTACATGCTGTCCCAGTCCACCGAGCTACAGTAGTGAGCCCAGCCCAGAGAGAGGGTCAGTGAACGACTGGGGAGGGACTGAATAAACCACAGTGAGCAGTGGAGTGAGGAGAAGAGGGAGAGAGTGGGAGTGAGCAAATTAAATAGGTGATGTACCCCTGTCATCCACTCTGTTAATAAACGCCACACTGCTTCACAGGCTGACAGGCAGAGCCCCTTCATGGACACTGGAGTGGAAAGAACTACAACCAACCGTGTAGACAGAGAGAGAATAAGACTTGAATTACAAAAAGTATCTCCTCTGTCAACTGTGTTCTTTACGTACATAAATGTTCCAGCCGTTTGGTCTATTATAGACCAGTTGGTGAGTAATAAAATTTTTATAGTTGCAAAATGGGCAGTGCTGGAAGACCTGGTGACTACTTGTGCCTGGCCTGATAACCAGGCTGAATTGCCCTTTAATTTCACTTTTTTCCTTCAGCCTGGTTTTGTGTTCATGTTAACAGATTTGTTTGCAAAAACTAGCAAATCTGCAGCAAGCTACATGTCCATCCTGTTTACGTCATTCTCAGTTGAAACGGAAGCTGCAATAGTGGATGCTAGGAACAGTTAACCTTTTTTAACAACAATCAAAGAAACAGTAAGACTTACATCAACTATACAGCTGCACCGATCACATCCATGCTTGTCGTCATTTTTCTCAAGTATTTTTCTGTCCCTGTTTTTCCATGGATTTAACTACTTGCAAAGCATGATTGATGCTCCCGTTCCCACATGCAAAGCTTTGATTTGTTGGGAAACACCCATAAAAAAGTACAACAGACCTATGTGAATCACTGAACAAACAGGAGATGTCCGCAGTTATTCACAGGTCTGGAGCCAGGTTATAGCGAAGTGTTGGTTTTGGCTTGTTTTGTTCATGAAGAAATGGATACAAGGAGGAAAGAACTATGGAGCAGAGTTGTATCAACCTGGATAGTGCAGCAGTTTATATGATAGCTTCCTCTAGTTTGGGCTCTCTGGTTCTCCCCATCCCCTCAAAGATCAGCATCGTCAGGATGGTTTGCAGCTGGCCAATGGTGCGAATTTCACTGTCAAAAGTTCAAAGCTGACACTTCATGAAAGTGCCATGTGAATTTATTTAATCTCGGCAAGCTAATCCAGTCATTCCAGTGATTACATTGAAATCAGCTGATTTTAAAATTTTCTCTTATAAATGCTGGTGTGACCAAGCCTTAAACACAGGAATCTGGCAGCTATTTTCCTTCTATCTAAAGTTAAGACAATAATGTTATCGACAACTTAAAAGCATTATTTATTTTCATCTCACATGGCCAGAGTAATTATTGTAGATTGGAGTGGGAGTTAGGAGGGGATTTAATCATCAGTGACAATGTGCAATGTGACCTGCCTGATGCAGCATTAAGTAGCTGCTACCCCAGCTTCAAATATTTTATTGGCATGGGAGCGTCAAATGACGAGCTGTTTCAAAAGGGTTTCCCACTGTGTTCCAAGAATAAAATGCTGAGGTAAAGACCCAATATTTTATTAAATTCTGTAGGCATCACTGGCTGCTTAAATCCAAAATTATTGGTCTTAGAAATCTACACCTTAAACCTAGACATAAAAAATTGAGAAAAACGGAATTTAAGTAAACCATTCTATCTGTCTCACCCTTAGAACATACTAAAATCAAGAGAATTAAAGAAGATTCTATCCTGCACCTTACACAACAGACATGATTTCCTTTAACTCTGAACCTGATTTGTCAACATCAGCTCTTGTAGTCGTCTTGAAGGCTCAGCCCTTGGGGGCTTGTAGGTTTAATCCGCTTGTTGTATCACAGCGGCGCGGATCAGGATGGATATGGGGAAGAAAAAACAAAATTGCGGTCACAGGTTGAAGTGCAGACCAGGAGTTCTTGGTTTCTTTGCTGTCGTCCTGCCCTTCACTGAGACCACCTCTTACAACATCAGTCAGTGGAAAGGTTGAAGGGAGAGAGGGGTGTGCAGAGGCAAATACGAGGCTGACAGCACAAGAGGAAGTAACAGAGACAGTGCAAGTGCAAAAAGTGGAAGAGAAACTAAAAGGCCCAGACAGAGGAAGGAGAAGAGAAGTAGAAAGAATGCAGGGGGGTAGATAAGCAGACAGACAAACAGAGTGGCAGACTCTCACATCCATCTCACATGAACACAGCAGACGCACTATTTGCTCAAGTTTAATATTAGAATACTGAAAAGTCCAGTGCTTCACTTCTGAGGGTCAAGCAGACCCTCATTGACTTAGCTTGCCTGTTGCCTGACTGTATGAGTGTGTGTGTGTAGGCACTGAGGCAGGAATGTCAAGTATGCACTGGAAAACAAGCAGGGGCCTCCTTTTCAGCTGGTCCGGGAGTAAGACTCTCGGCACAGCTCCAGATTACGGGGCACGACATACAGGAGATGGTTACACTTTGCATCACCGCCTTGTACTCATATTTGGATTCATTTACAAGATCATCATGTAATGAGACGATGCACTTTCTTGTACTTATCTCAAAAGATTTCAGTTTATTGGTAAACTGGCTTCTGTGCAGTAAACTGAAGTTTCCCAGGACCCTCAAGTGGGACAGAAAGGCTCTCTCACCAGCCACTGTCCTTTATATGAACAATACACACGTTCTGTTTCACGTGGGACAAAATTCACTTAACTGGAAAATCATGATCCAATTCGCTGCACCAAAATAGCAGGCACTAAAGCAATAAATTGATCCAACCTTTCTAAGATCAAACTCTTCTTGGAGTGAATACATTTTTAAAGGGCACTTGGGAGTCCCGCCTTGGGAGTCCCAACCACCCCAACACAGTCTATTTCAATACACTGCTAAGCCACTGATACACATTTTCAGCCTTTGCTCTGTTGCACAAGTCAGCAAACATACAAAATAGCAGAAACAAGTCAGAGTGCATGAACAATCCATCTACGTCTCAACACATGTTCAGACATTCATGACATCCAGTTTTAATGCTCTCCTCCATCTTTAATGGTGACCTTGAAATGTTGCTCTTTCAAGTCATTCATCTTGCCATTGCAGCCATTCAGAGGTTTATGGCTCACTGGCTACAACTAATCCCCAGATTCACCCAAACATGAAAACATATCTGTCTGGCCTCCTGTCCCCGGGTCTTTGTCATCCGATGGGAGCTACAGTGGCTCTGTCAGGCCCAGGGACCTCGCACTTTGTCCCCGTCTCCCTACACCCTCCCCTCCACCTCCTCCTCCCTCAGGCACTGCCAGCTAGCAAGAAGACCAAACAGCAGGCTGAAGGCAGACAGACTCTGCCCTCCACTCAGCTGCTTCCTTTTGTTTTTAAACCCCTTCGAGAATCTGTCCAAATATATATACAAGCCAGTTATGTCATTGTGGCTATATGCATCCTTAAAGCGGACCTCGAGGAGATTTCCATGAAACAAGACATGTGATGCTGGAAGACGTCTTATTTTAGGAGAGTGACTGATCCAGCTTGTAATCTCAGGGAATAACTGGTTTTATTACTGACATGGAGCACTGCATGTTACAGAGTATGAGGAGGTACTTAACAGCTAAATGTGCTAGAACTGTGAATGAAAGGGAGTGGTTGATACCTTGTTTTTGGAGTGCGATTGTGTGAAACAGTATAATGGCTTGGACACGGAGGGCCCGTCAGCGTCTTTCTAATCAGACAGTGAGTGAGAGCAGGGCATCACACTGGCTCCACGGTGCAAAGCCACAGACGCAAACACATCCAGGGCCTCAACATCTTCCCCTCTGGGACACATCTGAGAGAAAGAAAACAACAATCTGGCCTCTCACACAATTCCACATAGTAGCCTTCATCAGCTCATTAAGTCACCGTGGTTTGGAAAGAAAAGGAGCTTTTTCCCGTCAAACGGACGAGTCTCAGCTGTCCCAATTTCTTAAGAAGATATCAGTAAAAGTATTCCAGAGTAACCCAACTAAAAATAACATTCTTTGTGGTGATAGCGATTCTGTTGTCCAGTTTTTCTGTTGAATTTAAAATAGGCAAGACAACAGATTCTTAAAAACAGAACAGCTGTAGAAAAACCCAATGTGTTTACATAAAAAACAGGCTTTAAATCATATGGTTTGCCACATTCTTTCTAAGAAAATAAACACTATCCCTTAGCCAGGCTTTTGAGAAGTGAGGAAAGTAGGTTTATTTTGCCAGTCCCTTGAGAGTACAGGAGCTGTGCTTTTAGAGGAGCAGGGAGGGGGTAGGACTTGGTGACTAAATACAATTCAGGAGGACAGCTGTGTGACCACAAACCACAGAGACCCCTCATGGTGCTGAGGAGACAGGGAGTGGACCCTCAGCCTCTGCTACTGTCAGAGGTCCAGAGATAAGCAAATTACATATGGAAAGCATCAAGAGACACAGAGACATTAATCATCACCCAGAAATCAAATCTAATCAATTAGAGGTGGCCAGCTGGCACTCGAGTGGAGGCATGTCAACAACAAATCCTTCTAACAAATCCATCCATCTAACCATCTGTCCATCTACCAAGCAGTTTCTGCTCTCCTCTACAAAGTTAATGTGTAAGGCAGAGGAGGAACTATGTTTTTTGGAGGGGGAGACTGAAGGTGAACTGTTTTGGAGTAAGAATAAAAACGAAAAAGGAAAAAGGCAGATGTGATTATAATAGATATTAACGGCCTCCGTCCAATTACTATACAGTCCAATGAGCCTGCAAAGCAGCCGCCCCACATTAAAATCCAAAAATAGCAAAAGAAAGAAATAAAAAACGTGCACATCCTAATCATTGTTCAGTAATAGAATCTTCACACTGCGGGTTGCCTCTGCTGTGTGACTCCTAACTCTTAGCTGTGATGGTTAATCAATTCATCGATAAGTTGATCAACAGAAAATAAATCTACAGATATTTTGATAATCAATTAATCATTTGTTATTTTTCAAGCAAAAATGCCAAATATGCAGAAACGAAGGTCACAGTTTCCATTAGAGATAGGTTTGCAGTTGGTTAATTTTCAGACAAAAGTAGATTTGTAAAACCTTGCAGCCTGCTATGATGTTATCCTGTATTGCTGTTTACAGTTGTTATTGATATTTATTTAATTTCCCGTGATGCCTACTGTTTAAATTTTTACTGTTACATTTGCTGATTTTTTTTTTTTTTGACAACTTTTCCTGACAAATGTCCTTCTCAGTACATATCTTGTTCGCAATTTGTTAATAACCAAGTATAACCAACCAAATATGTTTTTGTTTTTAAAAATCTTAAGCTCTTTATAAGTATGAAAAAAAAAAAAAAAAAAAAAAAAAAAAAAAATCTAGAAATCGGTCAGGCTTTAGAGAACACCAATAACTTGTACAATGCAACATTGTTCTCTCTCTCTCTCTCTCTCTCTCCCTCTCTCTCCCTCCCTCCCCGAGCAATGACAGGAAGCACTGGAAGTAGGGGAGTTGAAAGAATTAGGTTTTCTGCAGGGTCATTCACTTGCCTGGCAACAGGCCAAACAGGACAAACTAACACAACACCACAAAGGCACAAAGAGCAAGGGAGTGGGTTCCACCTGCCCCAGCAACCACAGACAGCACTGAGCTTCACAGGGAGTTTTGTCTGAATCCTGTCTGCTGTCTGTTTTTTATCCGCCCCGCCAGCACTACTGTAGCCTGACAAAAAACACTCCAAAGAGCTGCCCATGCAAATGTAAATGGCTGAGAGTGTTTATTTTGGCCCGTGTGATGTGACAAGCATGAAATTAAATCAAAAAGGGTGGTGAAGGCAGGCAGCAAGAAAGAGAACAACCCTTTTCTTGGGGTATGTCACTTCTGACCCACAAACCATTTAGCCGTCACATACGCCTACATACGGGGCTCTGAAGTTGTAAACTTTGTTAGTGTGCTTCCATTCTCACTTTCCTTTCCCTCACATGGCACATCACACATGGCATTCACACACTCGTGCTCACACAGTGGTCCCCACAGCGGCGCGACTGGGGGCTACAGGCTGATCCTCAGCAGATATGACCTAGTTTCTATTCAAGCCAGTCTGTCTTTGTTCGCTCCATGGTGGAGGAGGCTGTTGCAGTCAGTGGAACAAAGAACACAAGCAGCATTTGGAGCCTTCAAACAAGCTGACCCTGCCTAAATACATCCTCTTGAAAAAATGGCTCATGAAGGCAACGCTGCTTGGACTCCCACTGTCTGGAAATCTCCTATCTCTACTTGGATCTACCTCCGCTGCAGACAAGGAAGGATAAGCCCCAGTTCCTGCAGTCTTCACCCATTCTCTCTTTCTCAGGGTGAGGAGACAGATATCATGGATGTGGGAGGGGGCCTGAGTTATCAGTCTGGGGACTGGAGGAACAGGGGGAGGAAGGGGATTAATTGTATGTTTTCATCAGGAAGTCTGGATTCTTACATCAGGACCCCAAATAAGGCATAGTCAGTTAATACAGATAATCAATAATATAATCTGGCTCAAATCATTACCTTTGGGTGTCATAATACCTTTGCAAAAACTCCTTGAGTACAAGAACGTCAGCAAGTTTAAAAAGCAGAAGCAAAAGCTACAAATCTGCACAACCAAGCAGTTGTGTTTGGAATTTGCTTGTATTAAATGTACCTGAAGGCTCTCATTTACAAAACCCTTCATTTAACAGTGGAGCTGTGAACAGACCATTTAGTCTTTAATGACCCAACTGCAACAGCCGCCCCACAAAATTGCACATCTGTACAAGCCAGACAAATCAGGCTTCAAGGGCATCAGTAGAAAATGTTAATAAACACCTGCAATTTTTGCTGCTTTCGTCAAATCTCGTAAATGAGGCACAGAATTGTTTTAGGCAGACTTCTGTAGGAGCTGATGAATGAATGCAGCTTTGCATGAAACTGTGAGCAAAGAACATGCAACCTCTAACATCCCCATATGAAAGAATCTGACTGGGAAAAGGGCGGTTATCTGCAGCTGGCCCAGGAGAAAAGAAAAAAATGAGCAGAGGGTGGGAAATAAACCATGTACAATGGAAGAAAAGGAAAGGAACCGTGGGTATAACTGAGAGTACAAGAAAGGGCCAAAAGTAGTGGCGTCATGAGAATCAGTACTCTAAAGAAAGAACTACAGGAGCTAACTTACATTGTGTTCGCTGCCCCTACAAACTTTAGTAATGACTGAGTTTTGCATAGATTATTCCCTTAAACTAGGCAAGAACTCGCAAATTCACAAACGCATCAAATGAAACATATCTGGAAGGACACAATTTCTAAACAGACTAAAGTAAACACTTACCTGCACGTGTTCTGTTGAGCTACTGCTCAGCTCGTCCCCAGACTCAGAATCCTTGCGAAGCTTGTTCAGCCCTTCTCCTGGCAGTTCGCTTGGTGGGGAGGTCCTGTCACTGTCTGGACTTCTGTTATGGTTGTTCCCCACTTTGAGCGGAGGCGAGTCTGCCCGTGTCCGTGGCAATGTGGAATTGTTGGCGTGGTGATGGTTGTTGTTGTTGTGAAGAAGTACCAGTTCAGCTACAACCTTGCAGTGATGGGGACTCCCCATGTTTTGGTTAGCATCCTTGGGTAGAACTGGTGGTGTGACACGGTCAGAGGATGGCGACGGGGTGGAGGAAGGCGATGGACGTCCAAAGCTGGACATTTCCGGCTGGGGTCTGTTAAGGTTTTCATTGGATGCCCGGCAAATATCCAAAACAGTGGGCTTGGCCCTCAAGTTGGGTTTCTGGGGAGGCATGAGCGCCCGGCGCACCTCCCTGACATACTGTGCCGGCACGTAAAAGGCCTTTGTGCCCTCCTCCTTTTTCACCTGCCACCAGTCCTCATTGGTCTTCTTCACCAGCATGTAGCACTCTCCCTGGCGGATAGCCACCATCTTGTCTTTGGCCTTGTACTCGTAGTCGTACTCCACCTCGATGTAGACCTGGCCCGGGCCGATAGGCAGCCCCTCTCTGTCAGCCATGACTGCCGGAAAAAGTGCTCGAACTCTGACCTCAACTTTTCAGCAACCCAGTTCAGGAAGGCTCCTCATGTCCGACTGGGGGAACTGCTGGGCTGCAGGAGATAAGACAGATAAGACAGTTTTTTTTTTCTTTCAGCTAAATGTCACAACCTATATTTTTTAGGGCACAGGGCCCTTAGCAAACTCATTACACATGAACATACTCCTTTCAAACCAAGCAAACATGCTCCCATTTCATGGTACAAACTGCCCAACCTGTCACACTTCACATTATTACTCATATAATTACCACAACCACAAAGTGCTTTTGCTGTGATACATCCACATTATGACATGATCTACCCCAGACAGACACACTCTATTGATGAGTTGAGTGGAGAAAACCACAACTCCTCCCTCTGATCATCAAAAACCACATCAGATAGTCAGCACTGATTGTTCTGACAACCTCTACGACTACTGAGGATATCCAGCCTGGTAACCTGATCACCCTTTGCGGAGCTAAAGGTGATGACAACATGACCCCACACACTGATCCTGCATGCAATCCAGTGACTGCGATGACTCCCTGGAGCTTACATCCCCCCGGAGACTGCATCCAAAAATAAAGTATGCGTCGTTTCATAGAGTCCTGCTCTGCAACATTATTACTCATTAATGCAGTTACAAGACACACTCAGAAAGCTTTAAAAAGCCAAGGGTGATGTTCTTGATATTTCATTAAACAGTCAGCGTGTGTTAGTCAGAGGACAGCTGAGCCCTTGCCATTCCTGCAGGGTTTGTTTTGGGATGAGGCCTGTCATTGATCCGTCTGTCAGAGAGTATCCCTAAATACCAATAAATACCAGAACGCTTCCACAGAGAGGAGCTGCTACTGAGTCGCGACTCCCTACATATCGAATTCTGCTTCCTCCTCCCTGGAATAGCAGCCGCCATGGACGACATCCTGGAAGCGCAGGAAGTAAAAGCAGGTGATTTTAGTGAGGCGTGAGAACATGCCGCTGAATCTATAAGGGGTCCATCCTTATGTAAAGAAATATGTACGTACACTCTGAAGCTCAGACTGAAAGCTATGCACCAAGAATAGACTTATGGTGGTGACACCAGTCTCTGAAAGAGTGGGAGCCCATGAGAGATGGGCTGCATGTTCATAATGGGCTTAAATAGTTTCTGTTTTATCCGTTTCACCACCATGAAAACACACACACACACACACACACACACACACACACACACACACACACACACACACACACACAGTGTTACATCATGCCATGGCTTTTAGTGTGTGTGCCCAACAGCAGTCCAGTCTGGGACAGTCCCAGTACAAGCTTCAGACATGATGTCAACAAACACATGTGCCAGCCTTCATGAATGACCGTCTCTCAAGAAACAGTCACTTTCTGTTTTAATTTGTGTTTGTACTAGGAATTGATATCCAGAGATGTCGTCAGGAGCCTGTCAGAGCTTTAAGTCACGTACATGATAACGGCACTATCGATGAAGTTGCATGACAGAAACCGTCCCGACCTCGTCACAGCAAGTTCACAGCGTCACTGCATCCTGCATACACTAAAAACAGACTGCGTTTCTGGTTTGATTTTAGCTGCGTGTAATGTTTTCGCTGATAAAAGGATAAAACCTGTAACAAGTGATACTGCTGTGGCGTAATATGAGCATGTCACACTGTTCATCTGTACAAAGATAACTTTATCTGTTGGATTACCAGCTTCTCATATTCTCTTCATAACATTAGCATCTTAAATTGGAGACACTCGTCCAAAAGATTACGACTCCAGAATATACACCAGTGTAACCCGAAACAATTCAAAGAAGGTTTCAAAGACCTGTTTACTAAACTGACAAGTCAAAAAAACCAAGCATATGAAATTAAATGATCAAGTGTGGCGTAACTTTAATCGTCTTTTTGGAGGCATATCAAAACCCAAAGAAAACCTCAGAAACCAGACAGATCTCTCTGGAAATGAAGCATGACATCACTCACCTTGGCAATGGCCCATAACTGAGTCACAACAGTAAAAATGACTGTTGACCATAAATTACAACGGACTCCGTCTCAGAGGACTGCAGTAGCCAATATAGTACAAGCCCACAACTCCACTCTCTCCCCCTCTCTATTACATCAGCTGTGGGGTCCGGAGAGATTAAATTTTGCTGCAAACGGATCCCCGGCAGCGCATGGTGTCTGAGTGAAACGACACCTCAGAGGAGTGCGGGAGCCAACTTGTTGCTCTGTAGAGACTCAAAGGATGCCGCTCATGTTTAGAAACAGGTTGCCACAGTTCAGCACCGCAGTGACTGAACGACCACACTGCATGTCTGTCTGCATTCATGCATGTCACAGCTCTGATGTCCCGCCTTGCTGTTTGGGAATCTATCAGAGCTTCCCAAAGCGGGACTTTCAGGGGTCCTTGAAGAGGATGCCCCTTTTTTAATGAAAGATTTTGAATGTATGCACTCACAACACATGTTCAATGTTAATAAATAAAATGGTTGAGCCCCTTGCCCACATGGCTCTGTAGTGAAATGCTGCTGTTGTATTTCAGCAACGTATAGAAATCAGTGCCATTAAGTTAAAAATATATACTTGCATAATTGACGTTATAGCGAAGCACTATGATATAGCACCCTTGTTTCAAATCCGGGCTGTAGCTGGCAGGAAACCAAGGTACGCATCAGCACGGACATCACGACCTATGCGTTTGTCTGCGTACATCTGCAGACCAGCCTCTCTAGCAGCAAAACACCCTGAGACTCGGACCGCCTTTGTCCCTGGGCTTCATTCAAAACAGATGTGGCCGAGCAGCATCCACTCCAACGTGTGCTGCTGCATTTCAGTCCATCCGTGCCTGGTATTCGCCACATATGTGGACGAGCACTGCATGAAAACACTTTCCCTTTCTCATAGCGCACTGTAGAAGCCCTGAAAGCAAGCAGATTGAGTGTGTAAATTTCGGGGTCTGTGCGGCCAGAGCATGCCTGGGGCGGATGGCGGTGGTGAAGGGGGGGGGCATAGATGGGGGGCAGGGTCCCTTCCAGCCCCACACAGGCTGCAGAAAAATACAACACAAAGGAGTTTAATCCGTGTGCATTTGCAACAAAGGGCTCCGACTCGACATCACCAAGGATCCCCAGGAGCGAGGGAAGGGCAGGGACGTGCCTGCCTAAGAAAGACCCCCCACCTCCACCAACGGGGGCAAATAGCCTAACACACCGCGAGAAAATAAGCTCAACAAATCTGTGGGTGCGTGACACACACACCGATGCTATCACGTGGAATGTTTAATTACCCAGGTGAGAACATATCTAAAACAAGCACGAGCAAAAAAAAAAAAATGATGTTCAAATCTCGGTAAATTTACCGGTGGGAGTGTTTTCTATGAAAATGTCCAGAGGCTTCGTGCTTGGACAAAAACACCGCAGGTTCACTCGGATACCGACCCTCGGATCTGCAACGGCGTGCATAGCAACAAAGTAACTCCGACGGAAGCCAATAGCCTCTCGCTGGCCAGGCGACGGGGGAAAAGCCGCACACAAAAAAAATGAAACGTACCAACCTCTGGAAACTCCAGCGGCGTCTCTCCGGAGAGGCGGTTGAGGGGAACTTTCCCCAGCTATTTCTCGGCGTCTGCTGCTCCGGCTGAGTCCGCGGCAGACCCTCCGGTCGGTCGGGTTGTTCGCAATCCCCCGCCTCTCTGCACCTTGTCAAGTTCGGTGCGGTAAAACGATGCGCATCCGGTCGCAACTGTCAAGGTAAAGCCTGTAACCTGCCTGGATTATTTGGGGTTATGTTTTTTTTAAAAAAACAGTCTAACAAAGTGAGAATAACCAAAAGAACAGTCCAGAATTAGACCGGTGTAGTTAATAATTTCCTCTTTTGTTATTTTCTTAACACAATTTTTTTTATTACCCCATTATTCTGGTGATAATTTAATGCATCATTTCCCCCATACTGTTCATTTATACATGTATGATCTCCGTTGCCAGATCCCGTTGTATGTTTGCTCGTTGCCAGCTATTGGAATGACCCCTTTCCCTGAAGGAGAACAGTTTCAGCAGCTGTCACGCATAAACTCAATCAGCAACATATGCATGGCGAATAAAAGCACGTCTACAACTTTGATCAAAAACCAATTAACACATTTTGTCAGTACAAGCATACACAAAGGGCTATATAATGCATCTTTAAGGTCTGTCCAGTTTTTGTCTCGTATGAAATCTAATGACACTTTAAATTTAATAAACTTGTGTACAGAAGCAAGTTGTCAGTCTGGGCTTTTATTGTGAAGGTGAAATCTATCAAATTCCGCTTCTGGTCTGCGTGTTTCCGTTCGGCTTGTCGCAGTTGTGGTCTTTAGCGCCGCAGACGCTGGTCTGTCGCTCCCACCCCGCACCTATGTCAGGCGCTGAGAGACGGCGTCCAGAGCCCCACGTCCCGGCTTGCCACTTGCCACCCAGGGCCCGCACACACCCCGGGCTCTGTGACGGAGTCCAGAAGATCACCTGGAAATCTTTTAAATTTCACTTCATGGTTAAGTTCCCCCTCTTATATGAGCGCCATTATTTCTCATTATTTGGCAGGATTTTCATTTTCAAACTGTTAAAGCCATAGAACATAAATGAATTTTGTAGGATAAAGATGTATGGACGCACCCCCTCTTCCTCCTCCTGCTCCTCCTCCTCCTCCTCCTCAGCTGAGCTCTGTCTGGCAATTACAGCGGGGAGTTTCACCATCCAAGCTGGATCATGAATGATTTAGCGCTCGGGTGATCCAGGAACACGGCAAGTCTTCAGTGGGGAGCGCTCAGACCGCAGGAGCCCGGGCATTAGCCTCAGACAATAAGACTGCAAGTCTACATTATTTCAGAATAATGTCTACGCCGTAATTTAATCACATCACTTCTCATCGTGCGTAAGAGGAGACCATCTGTGTGCAGTCACACCCTGTTGGTAGAAGGGGGCAAGTGACAGGCATGAGCGTGTTGGTTTCAGTGACCTGTTGTCTTCTTTGGTTAAACTGAAGCACAGATAATGTGCATGTTTTGGGATATGAAAATGATCGAAAGTAAGCACCCTACAGAGCTCATTATTAACCCGTGCGTTTTCCAGGAAACCATGACGCATTCATTCAATTTAATAAAAAATTTAAAAAAAGCAGCTTTTAATAGGTAGTTTTGAGGCTTTTTATATTTATTTTCAAAAACCTTTAGCCAGTTTCCAAACATTAACAATCTTTATAACAATAAAGGAAAAAAAAGATTAGACTATTCATATGCTCTCATGATAGGGAATAAATGCACCACAATTAGCTGTGAAAGTTTCAATTTATTATGTCTAAGATAAAAAATTGAGAAACAAGGCTACAGAAAACTCAGTGTGCATTGTTTTAGGTCCCCTAATAGTATTTGAAACACTCACGTACAGTGCTGTTGTAACCCGGACAAACTGCACAGGCACTTGCGCAATCAATTACCTCTCAGCATTCAGGCATCAATGATACTTTCAGTGGTATAGCATAATAAGCATTCAAAAAGGTTATTTTTTAGCAAAACGTTTAAAAACTGTTTTTGGTCGAAAGGGTTTTTTCCTTTAGACAACTGGTTCAGAGGAGAAGTTTCAGTCATGTAAAATGTCCTTACTTTTCTTAGGTTTTTCTGTAACTTTACATGCTACACAACCATAGGAGGCCATTGCACTCAGGCCAATGAGTGCTTCTGAGGATACAACAACAGAGCTGACAGATTTTCAGAGTGTTACAGATCAAAATGAATCATCCACTTTACTACTATAAATGTAAGCATTTCCATCTCAGTCTGGATATATTTAGAATAAAACATAATTAATATTTTACCAAACAAAATAAACATAATGGGACTCTTAACTCTTGTCTGCCGCCCTCGGGCATAAATAACACTTGTATCTACCGACTCCCTGCGCCGTCCGTGCCCTCAGCCAAAGACGTGAGTGTTTTTCCAGTGTCAAATAATATTTGGGAAGCTGATGAGTTAGGGGCTCTTTGAAATTGTTGCAAACACAGAAAAAGTCGAGTAAAAACAAGACAGACCCAAAATAAGGCAGAGAATGCAGACACCGAAAAAAGGGCGTACACTACTCGGTGGTTGAGGCACATCATTACAATCATCTGCACATAATGACGATGTTGCACAGGCAGAACAGTGTCACTCACAGAGATTTTCGTGGTTTTTTTTTTTGTTTGTTTTTTTTAATATCGGAAACTTGTAATTTTGTTTTGTCACGGTCAAGCAGTTCATAAGCCAGAATCGGTGCTAAAACCGAGGGAATCCCAGAGAAATATTAAAAACAAAGATTAGAGAAATAGATCAGTGCTCTCTACTCCAAAGCACGTTGGTAGCGTCTTCCTATGTAATGTGTTTTAGTTGCTCTTACAGCCAGAGGCTACAAACTACAAAACTACAAAGAACAGGCCCTTTGTATTTACACTATATATATACTGATTGATGTTGGAAGAATAGTGCAGTGATTCCAGATTGAAATTCAGTGTTTTGGTCTTTGGCTTTGTCTTCATGTTTGAGGGGGTCTGACATTATCCTGAGCAGCTGTAGTTGAAAACAGAAGAAAAAAGGTTGGATGTCGTCTCTGGAATGGGAAAACAGAGGGTGTACAGCTAGTCACAAAAGAAAAAAGAAGAAAAATATCAGCCGTTATAAATGTCTCAGGATGCAAATAAGAACTGGGTAATCATGGGACATGGTGTATTCTTCTCTAGCCAGTCGTTGCCTCCACCTTTGATGCTGTCAGGCTAGTTATTCTGGATGAGGTTGGACCTGTTCACACTGGGGTTCAAGGGAGAAGCACCCGGCAGCTGGCCTGGTCTGATGGGCTTGGCTGGGTTAGACACAGAGAGGCAATATTGGTCACATACGGAGCAAAGGTTGAGATATTGCTACCTGGTCAAAGGCACCTACGTAATTCAGAGTATTTATGCAATTTTCATTTCTTCAGGTGAAAGATATAGATCAAAATTTTGGGAAATAGTCTTATTTGTCTTCTTTATGGGAGCTAGATGAGAAACTTAAACCCCTCTCAGACCTGTGTATTACGTTAGGAGCTAGATGCAGGAGGCGGTTGGCCTAGCTTAGTCTGGAATGAGAGGGAAACAGTTAGCCTGGCTCTTCCCATGTGCACTGACCATAGACACATTTGGTGTAGTGGTGAAGGACAGCATGGCATGTGATTTTAGTGGGAGTTACGCGCTGGAACTGTTTCCTGACCAACAACATTTATGTATCCATTGCCCCTGGAAAGTCACTGGCCTGTCTGTTGTTCGCCGAGACATAGTTACATTACATAGCTTGCTGAAAAGCACAAATTGTCCTTTTTACATATCTGTTTGTGTACAAACAAATGATGTAGAACATGTTAATTAATCAGCCTTAGAGCTGTTGATAGATGTATATTTGAAATTTGGACAGAGGCATCCCAGCTGTTTCCCCAGTTTCCAGCTTGTGTGCTAAGCTAAGCTAACTGCTTCCTGACTCCAACTCGGACCCATATCTGAGACCTGTTCTCCTCTAACTCTTGGCAAGGAAGCGAATAAGCATATTTCCCAAAATTTCCAACTACTGAGTAATGATCTCGCTTTAATTTAAGATTTGATGTTTGTCTGTGTGCTCAGAATACAATTCCGCTTTGACTCATTACAAAAACCTCTTCGGTCTCAAAGCGCCAGGTAGCGGAGCTAAAGGCTTCATTTTATAGTTCCTGCAAACCTGACATTTTGGAGGCATTTTTTTTTTCACATTACTACTGAACACTTTTTCAGGTTTTTTTAGTCATGTGCAAGATATAATTACATATATTTGTGTGTATGTAGGTCCACCTACCTATCTGTGCCGAGGGTCTCCTGCCCATGTTTTTGGGCTTGACGGCATCCTTAATGCGCTCAACCTCCTCATGGTGGCGCTTCTGGTCGCGGGCTGCGTTCTCCTTGGCCTCCTTCAGCGCAGCCTCCAGGGCTTTGACACGCTCAGCGGTGGCTCGCAGGCGCTTCTCCATTTTAGGAATCTCGCAGCGAAGGTCGGCGTTGTCCCGCACCAGCTTCAGAAAGGCACACAGACGCCAGAGAGAATGAGAGGAGAGGATGAAGGCACAGAGCCTTGAGATACAAAAGCTGGTGAAAGTCATTCTAGGATTCATTTAGAGAGGAAGCACTGTGGCAGTTGCGTGTTTGCACATATCTCTACCTGCTTGTGAACTTTGGTTAGCTGCTCAAGGTTGTTCTCCAGGAAACCGATCCTCTGTTTCTGGGCAGCGCTTGCTTCTGTGTCATCTGAGTTCATCTGAGCATTCTGCCCAAGTACAACAAACGACTGTATCTTTAGCATTTTCAAACTTCTAAAACAGAAAATGTTTCGTTTCACATGTAATGGAAAACCAGATAAAATAAAATAAACATATTTGTATAATAAATATGAGTTTGGAGGTTTACAACTGCTAAACAGTCAGGTATTAAATATCACCCTTAATATAATAAGTCAACACGTATTGGAAAATTGCATTTGTTGGTCATACGTGTCCACCCCCTGTTTAAAGGTGGCCTTCTTGCTTTCTTACATCTCAAAACTACCCTTTTTTAAGTGGTTTAAGAAAGAAATGATGCTTGAACTATCTCCTTTCCTATGCAAAGCCATACAAAGCTGGTTAAATGATCAACATCACCCTCCACACTCCAAAACTGACCAAATAAATCTAAAGATACCCGCGATACAAATATTATTTGAAAAACAATAAATACATGTATGTTTTTTCAGAAGAATAAATGTCTGTTGGAAAGGTTTTTGGACAGACGTCTGCCTCAGGTGTCAATATACTGTACAGGACAATAGCAACTACAAACTCACATTCAGTATGCCAGCATTTCTATGTAAATTGCAATACACAATTTTCGACACAAAATAATTACTTCATATAGATGGTCTTGAACAGTCTCCTTTGGGCAGATTTTGTCATGATGACACTGAATCATTCACTCACATATTTTGATACCAGCTGCGGTGGCACGTTTCTGGTCCACAGTTCAAATATGGTTAAAGGATTGTGCTATAAAAGGTGAAATGGATATGGAGGCTGCACTTTGTGGTACTTTGTGTGATTTCAAATGTATACATTTATTTCAGTCCATGTGTTACCTCTGCATCCATTCATCAATTTTGTGGACACAACCCATTTGCTGCATTTAGTCTGTATCTAAAAGAACGTCCAACACAGCGTCTAAACAGGATGTAACCAAAAAGCTTTGAATCCAAAGGATCTCATTTATGTCTAAATGAGATGATAAATAGCAGATTTTGGATGGGTCCAACACCACAACATATACTCTTCCAGGAAAGCATGGTCTGACTTTGTTTATCGCATCAGGCCCTAGCCTGAGGGCTGGATTTGAGCGGCACGCCGAGGGCCCGGGTCCCTAATTTACAGCTGCTACCTTTGAAGAATCAGATGGCCTACTTACTGCAGACACTTTCTGTTGTGTTCCCTGGATTCATTAAACTTTCATCATGGTGCAAATTAAATGGAGTGCAGTCTGTGCATGAGAGAAATGCGGGGCTGCTCGTCTCATTCCAGGTAAATGGCGTCGTTGGGGCAGTCAGAGCTCATGTGATATTATACCAGAGAGGAAATTAAATCACACCCAGAACCAGATCACAGGACGACGATTGCAGTAATAATGTGCCATGGTAACTTTCAGAGAAAAGGAGGACATGCGCATGCTGCGAGGACATTTTACCTTTCTGATTCTAGTGGACAAGTCTTGGACAAAAAGCCTCCTCAGGTTGTGGAGTGTCTGCAGCTCCCGGGCCTATGTGATGATAAGGAAACCCAGCTCACAGAAAACAAAGAATTTTGTCCAGGTTTTGAGATATATTCTTCTGAGGTTTCTGCCAACCAACCCAATACATTGACAGTGAATAGAATTCCATTCATAGCGCTCACAGATCCATCGAAGTAAATTAGGAACAAGAATCTCAGAACGTGATTTAGCCATCAGATGAGATGATATTGCATTCCCTTTGGCTCACCATTTCATAGGAAGCAATCATTTAGTTATCCAACTCCAGCATGTTGGTGCATAATGAAATGTCAAGTCTACAGTTCATTTAAATTAAGAATTCAACCTGTCTCATTTCCTGTAATAATTTGTAGATTATTTGCAGTTACTCTATACTGTGATTTTTGTAATTATTCTACAATGACTCATGATGGTTGCACTGGTCTTGGTTATTAATAATCATTTTTGGAATTGTTTTACAATTGCCTATTCAGCTAACTAATACAGTATATGTAATAATGTATAAAATTCTTTGATTGATGTACTTTTGGAATTAAGTGTCTGGAAGTGTCAGGAGATTTTCAGGATGTCGATACGGAAGACACCTATCTTAACAGAAAGAGCCAAATGACACAGCTGTTAGTGATGAACCCAAATCTATACTACTTACTAACTGTATACAGCACATACTAATGTTTATAGTATTGAGTATTGAGTTCATATAGAAAAGGGCTTAAGAGGTCGATGTTGTGTGAGATTTCGTAGGAAAATCCACCGGAAACTATAAAAATGAGGGTGACAAAAATAAGATTTTTAAAAGTGAGGAGGCCATTTTTTTTCTGTACTTGCTGGTGCTCAAAGCATTGAAAAATGGGAATAAGGAGAGTAAATAGGGCACTGGTTCTGGATCGAGATGTTGCAGCTGAATTTTTCAATTCAAAAATTGAAAAATTAAAATGAAATGAAATTCCATTCACCTCAATTGTATTTAAAATAAAATCGAATTTTACTTTTGTGTAATTTGGGGGAATTTATCCTTTAATGGAATACAGCTCTAAATGAACATGCCAATAACTGACCACGGTCTCCTCTAGTCCTTTGAGATCCTGTTTGGCCTGCTCCTGTCTGTCCTGCGACACCCTGTAGAATGTAAAATGGATGTTACTTAATGCATATACGATATGCATTGGGAAACAGGCTGTAGATTGTAATGAAAAAAGAATAAACATGGGGGTATTACGTGAGCTCTTGCAGCTGGCGGCTCTTCTCCTGGTCAGCAGTTTTGAGCTTCTCATGCTCCACTCTCAGCCTCTCCTGCTCCAATATAATCTGCTGGTTCAGACTGCAAGGATGTCAGTGACAGTGTCAGTACTGAGCCGTTCGTCACATTTAGAGAGAGAAAAGGGTTTAGTGATGCGGTATCTTACTCCTGCAGCTCCGTGATAAATTTCTCCTTGTGGTCCAGCTCGTCTCTCAGGCTGCTGATCTGCCTCTGATGGGCCTCCCTGTGAGACTGGATCTGCTTCTCCACGGCATCCTGTAGAAACACAAGCATACAGCTGGTCACCAATTCGAAGTCGGCACCTTAAACCACACTTTATAATCATCGTTTTGTTTTGAGGCATGTTCAAAACTGATGGGACAGCCTAGTTGTACCTTGACTTCATTGGCAGACTGGATCTCACTGACCTTCTCCATGGTGTTAACTTTCTCTGGAAGGAGACAAAAAATTATAAACATGACATTCCATGAGTGCTGGTTCATTATCTTAATGATGGATTACAGGCCTATGTTACAACAGCGTAGCAGTGGTTGAAGAAGTCATTGAATCCCCTACTTAAGTCAGTAAGGAAGTAAAAAAGACCACATTGCAAAAGTAATCCATTACAAATAAACCTCCTTACTGTATGCAACAAAAGGTAAAGTACAAGTTATGCAAAATGTCGTCTTTTAAAGTGTTATAAATGATTGATACATACAAATTTTTGGATAAGAAGTTTTGTTTTTTTAAAAACTTTTTCTCCCGATTTTAGTCGGAAAAGTGGCGAACCAGCAGGCTTATGTTAATACTATTTGATCTTTTCTAGACACATTTTCCTAAAGGTATTGCTTTAATTGTATGTCACCAAAAATATCGTGGCACATATGTGTGTAAAGAGAGGTTTTCATGTAATTACGCATGGCATCTGTAGCCAAGTGTCTATGTTCGGACGTAACAAAAAAAACTACTTACGACCATAAACACCACAGGATATAACCTACTCGAGCCTGGGCCTAAATTTGAAAATATAAGTTTATGTAGTCACTGATCTTTATTAGTATCTGGCAGATAATTTCAATAGCTGATTTTCGCCAAAAGTTCCAATTTCACATAGTAACTGATTTCTAAACTTCCCACACCCTTCAAAATAAAGCAGATACAGTATGAGCGCCCTCGGTGGTAGCTATGGCCCTTTCTAGATGGTGCTACATCAAATTACCATACTACAAGCATCTGTACTAATGCTAACATAAATTTTTGGAAATTCAATATTTGCCAATGCATCATATTATCTGAATGTAGCATATGTTTAGTATGTTAAAAATCTAAAATCTGACAAGAAACTATTCCTTTCAAATAAATGTAGGGGGAGTATAAAGTATAATATTTCCTTCTAAAACTATTGAATTAGATGTATAAAGTTGCACAAAATGGAAATACTGAAATAAAGTAACTCTAAATTGTACCCAGGTGCAGTAGTTGCAATAATGTACCAGCTAGATACCATAGCAACATAGTGAGTTGTGCTCACCTTGGGTTTTGATCCTAACTATTTCCTCACTGAGAGTGTCCACATTTTCCTCCAGCTGTCTTTTCTTCTGCTCCACATTCTGCAGGCAGTCTGTCAGGGACTTGATTTTAGCTTCATGCTGGACACCAACAGGTAAAAGAGAAAGACGTGGAAATGGTCGTAAACAGTCACGTGCGATTAAAACTCACAAACTCCACGACAGTTTCCTTTTTAAATCCAGGATGAACACTGTTAGACCTGCAGAAACCCACGAGGTTGTTAAGCCGCAGTTTGATTGATCACCACATGATCTGGCATTTTAGTCAACTGCCACATTTGTCACCATGGTGACAGTATCCATGATGGCAGAGGCATCAGTAAGCAGCAGTTACCTGGGAGATACGGAGCTGGCAGGCATTCAGCTCCCTCTCTGTCTCCACCATCTTCTGGGTGCTCTCGGCCTGGGAGCTCTCCAGCTGTTTGCTGCGCTTCACCACTGTCTTCACCTCAGACTTCATCTTACTGATGTAGAGACGGGCCATAGTGAACTCTTCGTCAATGAGACCGGTGCTCTCCTGTTGCTGAGGGGTCAGAAAAACACACTGGTTAGGCCCCTGAAGTTGTACTCCATGACTTTGACTTTTTGTCTTTTTTGTCCAGTGTCACCGTACGTGGCAGTAACATTTCCTTTCAAATGAATGTCTGGTTTGCATCGCTGCCAATGATTAATAACCACTGAAGGATTTGACGGTTTAACATACAGAAAATCCCACCTAAAAAACACCCCAACTAATTCAACCGAAATTTCAAGGGAAAGGACATCAGAGTATTGGAAGCTAGGCCAGCAAATTTTTTCATTATTAGTTCGTCTGAGGATATTGGTTTTGACGAATTGGTTTTTAGTCTGTAAAGTGTAATCATTGTAATCACCAACAATTTTAATAATTGATTCATCATTTTTCATTCTTCAAGCAAAAATGTCAAACATTCACTGGTTCCAGTTTCTCAAATGTAAGGATTTGCTGCTTTTGTCCGTTATATATCAGGGTAAGTTGAATATCTCTGAATTGCACAGATCGTTGGACAAAAGAGTCAATTTGAGACAAACACCCATTTGAGTTCTGGGGAATTGTGAGGGGCATTTTTCACAACTTACTGACGTTTAATAGACTCAGAACTGTCTGTGAGACTTAGAATCAATAAACAAAGGAATCGATTGATTGTGGAGCTGAAATCACTGAATCAATTAGTTGATCGACAGAAAATTAATTGGCAACTATTTTGACAATTGATTAATCCTTTAAGTCATTTTTAGGTAAGAATGCAAAACATTACCTGGTTTCAGCTTATGAATTGTGAGGACTCTTGGCCTTTCTTTGTCTTTTGTAATAATAAACATTTGAACATTTTTGGACTGTTGGCCAGACAAAACAAGCGATATGAAGATGACACTTTGGTCTCTGGAAAAATGTAAAGAGGCATTTACCACTAAAGCATTCATTTTATGAAGTCAGTGAATGTACTAAAAGAACTAAATGAAAGGTTAAATGGAAGCATGTGGCCCAAGGGACTCATGTGATGCAGGCAGCCGATGTTTTACCTACTTTGGCACACAAGTCGGTGTCTGTGAGTGAAATTAATGCTTGTTCCAAAATGTCAGTTCAATTCTCATTTCAAGCATATTTCTATATATTTCTTTATATTTTAAGCAGCAAGTCATCGCCAGGACTGGTAACCTTAATGTCATTGCTTCCCACGGCAATGCCTATCTCAGCCAGGTCTTTGAGTAGTGATGACATCATCTCAGTGACCCTCTTCCTCTGGTGGTTGGTCATCTCTTTCAGCTTCTGCAGTTCAGAGTCGATGGAGGCCAAGGAGCTCTGGCGGGGGACGGTAACATAAAAACCACGCATTACAAATTGACTATGCGCGTATTCAGCGTCATCTTTTCCGATGGATCCAGATAAGCTAAAAAAGTACCGATTTCTGGTTCAGCTCCTCACTGAGAGCCTCAAACTCTTTTGTTTTGTCCTCGACTTCCTGACTCTTCTGGTCATAGTTGACGGCCAGCTCCTCCAGGGCCTGCAGCACCTCCTTCACCTCTTCCTTAGAGGCTTCATTCTCCGATAGCAGCCGGCTTAGCTCCGTCTGCAGGGTGTCGTGGTCGTGGCGGGAGGAGGCTAAGAGCTGCGGGTGAGGACAGTGATGTTCAGACTAGTCTGTTCAAGTTAAAGATAAAATGATAAAAAGGTAGGTAACAGAAATTCATGATAACAGCATCCAAAAAAATACATTTCTCTATGGCTAAAAAAATCCTCGTGTTCAATCTGGTAAGGTTCCTCTGCGCACTACAAGTGAGTTACGGTTTGATCTCTCTTGCAGGGCTACTAATGGTATCTGCTATCAGCTGCCAGACTGGATTTTAGCTAACAGGTACGACTGGAGGGCAGAGGCACAATGGGAGAGGAAGGGGGAAAGGCGGTGTACAGTCACCTCCTCCTGGTCCAACATCTGTTGGTTCAGCTTCTCCACCAACTGAGACTGCTGGTTGATCTCATCGTCCTGGAGGGAGGGAAGGATGGGAGGGAGAAGTGGGGGAAAGAGAAATATAATACATCAGTCATTTATTTCACTTTCTTTCACTGCAAGAAAAAGCAATCTCTGTCAGCGGAAATCTATGCCATCTGCTGGCCAAAAGAAAGACAGAGGGACCACTCGCAGCATCACATCAAGTGAAGATGTGATGTACAAATGTTACAGAAGTAGCTAATAATAATAATGGCAAGATTAGAAAAATACCAATATTCTATGAACAATATTAGAAAGATAATATCATATTTTAACATTAATATATAATTTATATCATATGCTATTGAGAATTTTTAATCCCGTAACACAAAACACAAAAGGTATTACTGTCATCTCTCTGCCGTCCACCGTCAATAAAGGTACAAATACCTGAAATATTCAGTGGGCAGAGAGGAATTCATTTTGTATGTCCCAAATTCATTGTTTGTTTTGTTCAGTGACATTTCATATTTCTAGGAGTTTTGTTATTCAAATGTATTAATGTATTAGTATAGCAGACCTGACATGTATTTCATGTTGCGGGCAGTTCAGGAGGCCTCGCTTTCACATTCTCTGATGGACTCAGTGTAATTATTTACTATCGCCTAAGATCAATGACATTGTTCTGATCCGACCAATCAAACCACACCTCAGGCATGAACACCCCAGTGTGTCGATACACTGCTACAAGCAATCTTGTTGTGCCGATAACAGTGTGCGCAAAAACGCTTGCTAAGAGGCTGTAAGATGTGTGATAGAAATGTGACAGGGACACTCTCCAAACCGGGGCTCCTTCCTCACCTTGTCATCCATCTCTTTGTAGAGTTTGGCCATTTCAGCCTCGTACTTCTCCTTCTCAGCGTCTGTGAGTTTGACCCCAGGCAGGGTGCTGAGGGCAGGTGCGGGTGCTGTCTTATCATTGTTGAGAGCACTGTCCAGGGCCTGTACCTCTGCTTTGGCCTTCTCTTTATCAAACTGTTCCTCCACCGGCACAGTCTCTCCTGCGAGGGGTGGGGGAAAAGGGAGGACGTCAGTTCCCTCCCTCTCTGATCGCTCCTCTGTTACTTCTAGAGTCCAACTCTTTGTTTGAGAGACGTGTGACAACTCTGGTTTCCATATTAACTCATTTGTTGAAGGTGTCAATAGTACAAAATAAACATGTTAATAGAAATCACAAGCTCTCATGCCTAAATTAGTTTGAGGCAGGTATGACCATGCACATTTTTTGAAGAGAACTACAGCAATATTCTTCACGGCACTGCTAACAAAGAAATCTTTTTTTAGGCATGTCCTTTTCAAGCCCAGATAGGGACTATTGTGTTATTCAGCTCTAACAAACTAAGACAAGGACATGGACGAAGATGGACTTTTTTTCTTTTTTTCTTTTTTGCTTGTTTTGTTTTGTTTTTTAAGCTTTTTTTCATCAAAGCCAAACCATTACAAACCAAAGATATGATCATCTGTCAAACCCCATTTCATTAACATTAATATATGGAAGATTCACACACTGTATTCCATCTAAAAAATCTGTAATTCAGGACATATTTCGCTGCCTTGGTTGGAAATTTCTCGTCGGGTCTTAAAAAATACTCTAAGGGAAAAAGCTGGGGCAGGGACAAAGGTGAGAAATATGTGCTATGAATAAGTGGACTAAATTATCTTCAATTATTCTTAAAATACATCCAAAATCTCAGTAAATATGTATCAGGATGAAGACATTTTGTGCTATGGCTAAAATTTGAAAAACAAACAATGGATATTCTTTTTCCAGATGTGTATTGGAGTGCATAGTCCTCACCCTTCCTCCAGCGGTTGAGCTCATTCTCCAGCCAGGTGACACTGTTTTTCAGCGTCTTGTTCTTCTCCTTCTCTTTCTCCCACTTGCTCTTCCATTGCTCGGCAGTCAGCTCCACATTGAGAGTCACTGTGTTCTTTATGGTCTTTGCCCTGGCGAAACACAGAGGTGAGAAACAGACAGCAATCTGTTTTGTATATTAACAGCCCAGCCACCTTAAGGTTGGTTTCACTGCAGGGGCCAACTGACAGGCTGTGGTTTCACAGTCTTTGTTTGTCCTCATTATGGCCTCTTTATCATAGGATACAATAAGTCTGTCAAATTTGTTCATCAGTTCTTATTTAGAGGTACTCTGACTAGTACTGAACACTTTGACATTTTGGGAAATATGCTTATTTGCTTTCTTCCTTCATTGAGTTAAAAGGGAAGATCGATGTCACTCTCATATCTGTACACTAAATATGAAGCCGCATCCAGCAGTTAGCTTAGCCTTTAAAAAAAAAAAAAAAAAAAGAGCCTTTAATAAAGCTAAGTGGTTCATCTTCCTCTGTACAGGCTCTGTAACCAGTCTCTGGGACTCACTGGTAAAGCAACACAAACATAATCCCTCACTGGCTTCCCCATGCATCACCAGGCAAATTGTGGAAAACTCAATAGTGTTGTTTTTTTGTCAAGGAACTGCTACAATTCTCATCCCATATTCTCAATTCTATATTTTATTATTATTATTATTATTATTATTATTATTTTCTCCATGACATGTATCTCTATCTATTCTTCTCTGTGTAAGGTCTGTCTTCACAAAACACTGGCACATTTTAAAATGGGACCCTGAATTATCCCAAATGTTTAATGATCTACCTTTGTTTGTCTGTAAATCTGAACAAAATTTAAGAGATCATTAAGTCCATGCAAATTCCCCACACACATCTGTGTCATTTTTATTTATTTTGTTAGATTATTACTCACTCTAGGGCCGCCGGGATTTGGGAATTGAAAAATAAAAAGGACCAGAAAAATCTCTTAGAAAGCATGCCTGCAGTATTATGCCCGTATCAATCTCTTTTTTTAAATATATTTTAAAAAGAATGAAATGATGAAAAAAAAAAGTATATGCTAACGAAATATTAAGTGTAGGGGGTATTCTCTATACTCATTCATATTTTCTAAATCATATGGCTGTTGTTATGTTTAATGCCTCTTAGTATTGTAAGATTCATAAGGAACAGGCAATATGCCCTTATTCACCTTCTGTTTCCTTTTTCTACCTTATTATTTTGGAATTGTGGATGAACTGTTGCAATATTCATGTTGTTGGGATTTTGAGTGGTTAACATTGTGGGCTTTTTAATTAACTGTCATTCGTGCTCTTTGTGTAATTTCTTGTTATCGGCACGGATACGGACCTCAATAAGTGGATCATGTATCCGACATGATGGGAGGGATTTACAATAAATGGAGTAGGTCACATTAAATATGCACATTTTGGGTAAAGACCTCTATAGAAGCTTGAGTACTGGCCCCCTTAGATGCACTTCTCCTGTTTAAGGACCAAATATGGTGTCACCCGTGTGTGTGTGTGTGTGTGTGTGTGTGTGTGTGTGTGTACCTTTGTCCAAACTGAAGTGTAGTTTTGGTCTCTGCATCATTGAAAGAGGAGGGTGAGCAGCAGATGACCATGGTGGTCCGACAGTTCCCTCCTAAGGAGTCCTGAAGAATCCTAGTCATCTTACTGTCTCTGTATGGTATATAGCTCTGACAGAGGACATACCCTAAGTTACAATCCACTGGGCCCACATATCTACTGAGATCATTTATTAACAGCCTTGAATTTTTCAATGTTTCATTTTAGTTACAATGTTTTTTCACAGGATTGTATAATTTCCAAAGCCAAAGCATAATCTTAGATTCACTTCATTAACACTTCATCATTGTATTAAGTATATATATATATATATACTACTATATATATATAAGAAATGGAAATTTTCAAATTGGTTTTAGTCAGTGTTTAAATCTTTCCCCTCCAAAAAGAGGACAGTGATGACTGCCTCACCGAGCCCTCTGCCAGAGCTGAGATGACAATTCCCAGTGAAGACAGGGACTTGTTGATCATCTTGGCTTCGTCCAGCACTGTGCCCTCTGCTCCAGTTTTACCCACCTTTGAAACAGAAAAACACAGGAGAGTCCTCATAATGATGCCGGAACCAGACCTTCGCAAACCTGTGTGCTATTTTACAGGATTCATCTTCTATACACCTAGTGCAACCTATCCAAACCTGGTCATGATTCTCTGAACAGCCAACTAATATAGTAACAAAGAGGATGGGGGGGTGTAACTCCAAAAAAAAAGGAGACTGATAAAGGAAAGCTATAAAATGCATGTTAATGGCTTAAACTGGAGCTTAGTGTTATCCTTGGCTTCTTAACATCATATACTGATGGAAAAAATACTGTTCTGCCCCCTGCTGAAAGGAAGAAGCAACAGCAGGAGCGTGTCATTAAAGTTTCATTATGCAGAGTAAATACAATCAACACAGGCAAACACACAGTGCCACTAGGGGCATTCAAGCAAAAAGATAAGAGTAAAAAGGGTCGTTCATATCTAGAAAGTAAACTATGAAGGTGGAGGAGGAGTGTGTGTGTGTGTGTGTGTGTGTGTGTGTGTGTGTGTGTGTGTTTGTGTGAGAGAGAAAGAGAGGGGGAGAGAAAGAGAGTTGTACTTTTTCACTCCCAGCCAGATCAACGAGGTAGAGTTTGCCAGTAAGTTTCTGTTCATTCTGCGTGTGTTCCTGCTTGATGTTGATGAGGAAGATGCTGTGACTTCTGGAACTGTGCTCATTCATGTCTGAGATACACGTGTGAACGCGCGCGCGCGCACACACACACACACACACAGAGGGAAACACAATTAGCAATTGCGCTTATCATAAAAATGAGTATAAAACAAATTTGCATTAACAATTATTATTTTCAATGATTGTAAAAGGTCCATCGGCCTACTTAAGAAAACAGTTTTCATAAGAACCATGGCAATATGCAATCTGATTTCTATACTGCAATAAACTCCAAGTAATCAATTCATTTCAATGTATACTTCAATCCTAAAAAACCGTATGTTCTTAAAAAGTGGGAACATTTATTGACCTTACATAGTGTGTATAATGAACAATGTCTAATTTCCCTTCTCCTTTCTTTTTCTTTGGTTATGTGTTGAGCACAGATTTCTCTCCAGCTGATGGGAGTTCGGCTTCAGTCAGGTGACCCAGTGAGGCTGAACCCATGAGAGGCTCCAGCACTGGAGGCGCTCAGTGTATGAACTCACTTGTGACAGCCACATGTCTGGTATTTTTGCCTTCGTCTATGGCGTCCATGACCTCCTGAGGACTGCACACGAAACGCTCAGTACACCCCTGGGGACAAATGCGCATCACAAGAAAACACTGTGTTCAACAGCCCCACAGCAGGAGAAGCTTCACAGAGAGACGATTATTGGCAGAGGAGACCATGACATACTGTATCAGGCTGATGCTCAGAGGGAAAGTTATGAAAGTGGCAGTCTCTTATTACTTCACTTAGTATTTTTAATATCGCTCTTCATTCCTCCATCTAATTACGAACCTATATATAATGCAATATGACAGTAAAACAAATTACGTTCCATTAAACAATAATTGCAAAAGTCTGTCTGGAGAAGATTCTGTAACACAGAGACCGTTAAGTACATACTGTGTACCTTCATCTCATCCTGCAGATCACTTTGTGTCATTGTTCTGATCTGTGTTCTCTTATGGCATTCGTAGCTAACGCATTACAACTTGCTGGGACAAACTTGTGACTGTGGGATTATGGAAGAGAGACAATGTTGCACCGTAAAATAAAACTGCTTATCATGAAATGAAATCTCCACATGTCTCACCTTGACAAAGGGCACCCTGTTTTTATCCTCATGTACAGAAAGGTTGGTCTTTGTTACTGTGGGGGGAAAAAGGAAAGTAAAGATCATGTCTGAATTAATCATGTTTGTATCAGGGTCGGAGTAATAACAAGCCGGAAGAAAAGGTTACATACCATCCAACAGGTCCCTGATTTTGTCCAAATAAATTTCAAAATATGAAACCTGTGAAGGAAAAGCCCCTAATGAGACTTTACCAACATTATGACTTGTGCTCGCTGTCATTTAAAAGCATCTGAGTACCAGATTAAGAGGGGCAAAATACCTTGATATGAAACTCCAGGTTCTCGTCCATGGAATAGATGTAGTTGAAGATGTCTTGAACGATTCTGGGAATGATTCCCATCATATCGGGGTCATGGAGTTTCCCCTTTAGGAGACAATTATGAAAAAAGTATTAATAAAACAGCAAAGAATTTCAAGCAATGTAGTTTTTTTACAGTGGAAAATACGGCAGCATTATATTACCTCCATTGTGTGTGTTTTTCCAGAGGATGTCTGCCCATATGCAAATATTGTCCCGTTGTATCCCTCCAGAACATCTGTATACATCAAGACAAAGAAACAACACATTTAGTATTGAGGGCTGGGCATGTATTTCCAGGGCTGTGGTGTGTCAGCCACTGGGACTTACATCTGTATTCTACTGTGCAGCTTACCCTTGACAATCTTCTGGGCCACAGCGTTGTAGAACTGCACCTGAGTTGTGTTGGACTGGAAAACACGGTCAAAGTAGTACGGTTTACCCTGCGAAGAAGGGGACACAGTAATAAACGGCGGTTTCAAGAATTTCCACATTGCCGCGCAGCAAAAGGCCCACATAACTCCACTGCATGTCACCAATTCAACCAGGCAGGTGGGACGTTCAGTTTTTGTCGACTTGTACAGTTACGCCCTGAAACTGGGATGTAACCAAGAGCTCAGTTTGGGAATCCATGCACACACATTCATAACCTGCCATTGGGAGAAAATGTTTGGAGATGCGTTCATGGGAACAGTAAGGCTCCCTACACGAACCTCTGCCCTTCAGAATAAAAGAAGTGTTGGGCTAGGTACTGCGTTGGTAATAGAACTGGTTATAGCCACAAAATGAAAGCACGGATTAATAACTGGTGTCAGAATAATGGTGAGAATACGTATAACTCTGTATACTGGATTTACGTATATACACTGTCTGAGTCCTCATTGATTGTTAATGCTTAATTCATCTGCGAAGATAAAATACAGGCCAGGAGATATACTTTGAGTTGTAACTTGTGCTTTATCAGTGTCGTGTAAAAGGAGCAACATGCTATGCTTTGCTTATTTTGGTTTATAAAACCAAAGACCACGAAACTTTAAAAGAACAAATGACACATGCTTCTCACAAATGAAAAGCTGAATTCATTGGCAATAAAGTTTTGTACTGCTTTGTCCAATTCGATATACTGAGACATTCTGCTGCTGCAGCCTCACTTGTTCTGGTATTACCAGCAGGTTATGGGGGGGAGTGTTAGCTAACATTAGCTGTTAAGATAGATATTGCTCTGTCACTGGCACTGACTTCGTGACCCTTCCCTACTTGTGCTGCTTTATGCTTCTCTATGTTTTATCATTTACCATGATTCCATAACTGACACTAATAGGCACACAGGCTGCAATTTAGCTAAAGTTACGTAGCATTGCATCACAGTAAGTAAAGCATATAGGATATTATAGTTAACTTAAAAGCTCTTAATACAGAATTATAATTCTTCGCTTTTATTTTTGATTTCAAAAGTCTTCATTCAATTCATCCTGCACACAGTTTATTTGAATGTTCAGCAGCAATGATTTTCTCTACCATTGAGAGCTTGAGATAAACGTCTTCAGATTCAGCACCTTACACGGTGTGATTTTAACGCTGAAGTCCTCGAGCAAAGAGTTGAAACAAGAAGAAGTGTCCCCCTGTTTCTGACTGCACTGTAAGTGTACCCCAGTCATGGCGTCTGTATCTAACAAGCCCATGATGAAAAACTTCAGACCATTCAATCACTGAGAAGACAATATCACTCACTACCAGTTGAACGCGAAAAACAGTTCTCACGTTTTGAAAAAATCACACAAGATGGTTTATTGATAACTGCAAAACCAAGAATACGGTTAAACTGTTGAAGGAAACACACATTTCAGCTTCTTAAAATGAAACACTGGTTCACTTTGTCCCTCCATCACATGTTTTGGACTCTCCAAACATCTCGTGGCTGTACCCTCAGCTGCCTACTGGTACAACACTGTCCAGGGCACACTTCAATATACAGCTTTACTCCAGTTATTGAATGATATGGAAACACACAAGTGTAAAATCAGTGCGCCTCCAATCTACATATGAAACTCGAACTCAGAGAATACAGGTAAATCAAACCAAGATTCATATCAAATGGATTGTCAGCATACCCCTTGCTTGTTCAGTTTTATATTTGATATAGCAAGGGAAACAAAGATCCAACTGCAATAAGCATATGATGGATGTGTTTTATTGCAATGTGAAAATGATTTTTTTTTTTTTTTGCTCAATCATATCTCGATGCAGACTGGGTATGACATGATTTCTGAAACCCATGGTAAATAGTGTCTCTATGCAGGTCAATCTGAGCAGAACAGATTAAAATAACCCCCCTGGTAGAGTAGACAATCCGTCTGATTTGGATTTCCTATGTCTGGAGTTCAGGGATGCAATTATCACACTGTATCATCCTATCCTGTGTTAGACAGCACAAGCTGATTCAGAAGACGGCATAAGACCCAAACCAAGAGATGTTGAAGAGGGCAAAAGTTGTAAGAAACTGTACTTAAGGGCCACAACAGGTACAGCTGTTTCATAGTGGATGATATTTGCGTTGTGACCGAGGTCCTTCACATGCAGCTACATGGCCTTGAGCCAAAGAAATTGAACTGCTAGTCAATGACACTGAACAACACAGGAATAGACTGTGACTGCCAGGCCTATCTTTAATAAATGAGTCATCTCATTGGTGCAGCGCTCTATCGACTGCCGAGTATAGTAAAGCAGTTTAATTTACAAACTGCAATGTCCACTGTTTCATAGATATGAGCTGTTAAATCCAAATCCAAATAGTTACCAAAATAAGAGACAAGACACAAATGTTGTATAGCAAAATAAACTCGCTCAAGCGTCACTTGAAAAAAAGTCGGCGTGCAACAATCTCCGGTCCCTGCTGCCAGCCACTCCGGCAAAATGTCCACGCCAGTAACAGAGCAGCAGCGGTCTGCAGGTCACTGTTAGTGTGAGATAAACTCTTCAGGCTGTCTCTGTACAGTCTTTTTGACAGTTGAGGGAGCTAGAGTTTATTGCCGCATGTGATATTATGAGGAATCACTACAAAATGAATCACACTGAGAAAAGAGACTGTCACTATACCCAATTACCTTAGGTCTTGGTTTGGCACATGGGCAAGGCACGAATATTTCATAAACTACTGTTATTTTGAATTTCAAATGCAAAATAGAATAATAAAACGGTTGAGTACAGAGAGTTTTACTCGCCTTTGGAAAAAGTAAATTTCAATTTGCATGATTGTGATGATAAAGCAATCCCCATGGCAACTGAAAAACCTCATCCACTCAGGAAAAACCTGACTGAAAGCTCTGGGAAACGCTAGCAAGTAAGTCTTGAGTTAATTGTCAAAATCCATTTGATTTATGGGCTAAGCCAATTAAACAATACATAATAACACACGGGCTAAATAACAGCTACCTGCCGAGAGGGATGCTTATTAATGTTGAGTTACAGATTCAATATTCTCTGCGTGCACGTTCATTGAGTTTCCATTATTAATCGTGCGGAGGAGAAAAAAACATATAAATGAGGCCTCATCTAATGCCGTCGTAGATGTGATTTGCACTGACAGAACAGAGCACTGCACCATCTGCATTACTCGTGAGGCAACTGGTTATCAGTAGGCCTATGACTTGGAGTCAACACCTTTTGAACAAAGCAGCCATTCATTCTTTTCATTTTCAATGGTCATGAACATCAGGGGTACTATTTTGCCGAGAGCGGTATAATTTTGTTTTAAAATCGGAAGCTACAGCCAGAATAATCACCGGGGAAAAGGATTATGGAACACTCGCCATATGTTCTATCAAAAAAAGCTGACCTGGTCTACGTAAACGTCAGAACAAAAATGGGTGAAAAATGCTTCAGTGCTCAGCCCCGTCTGCTAGAAATTGCGTTCATACATACAACTTGTTTTGCAACAGCGAATACAGCAAAAACTACAAATTTTGTGGGAAACGTATTTGCGACAGGATTACGTTTTCTGTTAACATAATGAGGACATTTTGTTAATTTACGTGTTTGGAAATTCGCAAATATGTTCATACTGAACGTATCAGTAAAATGTTCACAGACAAGGTATTTTTTTCCACCAGAATATCTCATCTTGCAGGACAGTATCCACTTCTAGTGACTAAACATTATTTAACTTTTTCACGTCTATCATCTGGTGTTTCGATGATGGTGCTGGAGAGCGCTGTCTGCCACGTCGGTCCAAAGTCCCCCGTGGGTGTTCAACTGGGTTGAGATCGGGCGACTGCGAAGGTCGCAGCATATGGTTCACATCGTCATCCTCATCAGAACCATTCAGTGGTACTATCTCGACTCAAGATTTATTGTCTAATACATTATTCTTGAAGCTCATATCTTTTCATTGAACAGTTGGGTTGGTAGGACGGGTGAGGAGGGTTAGGGTTCTCCTCCTTACTCTCACTTCCCTCTGTCTCTTTCTTCTCTCTCCTCTCCTTCTTCTGTCTGTTTTCTGCCTCCTTCATTGGACTCATTTCGACCTTTTTTGTCTTCACTTTCTCCTTTTTCAGTTTTTTTCGGTTGAGATCCCGGAAATAGAGACACCACACATACATTCGGTATCTTCTCCATTAAAGGCTAGATCTGAAACAAAACAAACTGTTAATCCAACAAATCATTCTTCCACTTCAAAGTGATGGGCTGACCTGAAGCTCAGTGTTGTGCCTTGTCAGGAGCTTGATTTCTTCCTGCATTTGGCTCACTTTATTGAGCCACTCCTTCCTCTTCGCAGCTCCTGCCCTCTCCCCTGCACTCTCCTTTGCCGCCAGGTCACACCTCAACTGATCGTCCAGAGCCTTGGGCTTTCTTTTTCCCCCCTCTGCCTCACTCTGGATGATCAGCTCGGCCAAGCTCTCCAGCACCTCTGCCTCAAGACTCTTCTTTTCTGTTATTATTTTGGTGATCAGATTATCCTTTTCCAGCATGACTGCAGAGTTTTCAGGTCGGCAGCCACCTCCTCCCGCCTCCCAATCCACCGGCTCTCCCACTCTGCGTTGGAGGCGATCAGTGTCTTGTCAAAGTCAGTTTTGAGATCCTTAGTCTCCTTCTCCCAGATCTCTGCGATCCTCCTCTTTCCAGATTGCAGTGACCCAGTCGAACTCTATCTTCCAGTAGGGTTTGATCTTCTCTTCCTCCTTTTACTTTTCTGTCCATCTCTGCTTGTTTCCGACGCCGGGCTCTTGCTGACTCTAGAGGCTTCATCAGTTTTTTCTACTTCTTCTGCTCCAAACTAAGCTCCTTGCCGCCGGTCCTTCATGGCAGCATTTTCTGAGGCCGACTCCTTGTTTTTTGTCTTTTAGGAGTCCAGAAGGGCTTTTCTCATGGTGTGCAGGACTCCGGCTGGACTGTCCTGTTTTGAACCATGGTGAGCAGCCTCTTGTCCAAGTGACTTTAAGACACAAATTTACATGCAATAGGTGAAAATACAGTCCCATCCTAACTTTAGATACACAAAAAAAAAGACAGGAGGTCTATCACTTTTTATACTTATTCACACAATTGAATGTACTGCAGTTAATTACATCATTTTTTAAAGAGAACTGTGAAGCAACTTTTTCATAATCACATCTATCTATCTTTAATCTATCATAGTATTCTAATGTTATACAAACAGAAATACAAGGAGTCTATTTCACCTTCTACTGTATGTACATTATTTTATGTATATACATTAAAAGTAAGCACATTAAAGCAACTGTAATGAAAACATGAACTAAAAGTAAAACCTGTTAAATCATTGTAATTGTCATTGTACAATAATAAAAGAAAATGGCATTTCAGTCTAATTATCGGGCTATTAATCTTGTGCGAGTTATTGGAAATCAATCCCCTCTCTAGAAGTTGAGAGGTTTTTTTTGGAAGCTTCACACAAAAGATTAAAAAACAAATGAAGGAGTCTTGTCTAGATGAGAGTAATGCTGACAAAACGGAAACAAACTTTTCCGTACCTGGTTTCTTGAGAGGTTGCTTGTCTCCATGTTGGCCGAACAAAGTTTCTGTAGTGGTAGTGGAGTATTATACGCTTCTTTTTTCTTTTTTTTCTTTTTTTTTTGCTGCATTGTCCTGGTGGAAGTCCTGCGGAAGATTCGGGCTGTAGCCGCATCGTAGTTGCAGCAGTTGCTGCTCTGTTCCTACTAAGAGATGCTTCTCTGATGGGACCAAGTGGCTCTACCAGGCGCGCCCAAAGTGGGGAATGCCCTCGAACTGTGTAGGCTGAATAAATAGTTTGTCAGCCTATATCTTGTGAAAGTCGGATCAGTTTACCTCGTTGTTTCTCATCTGTATTTACTGTGTCCTATCAGACATTACTGATGCAAATAAAACCTTCAGCAGCATCAGATGGGTAACAACTTAGACTGAGCTGTTAATTAACATTGCTCTCTGTATTACCACAGGTCGGCCAGTTCAAGAGGGGTGGCAGCGTCTAATCCTGCGTTTTCAGTTTTAATATCGGGGCGACCGTGCTGTGTGTACGGGTGTGCCTTTAGGTTTTACTTTGCTACCTCGATGTTGCGGCAGGGTGGGCTGGCACTTGTTGGAAACTAATTCGCCTCGATTCCGCAAACGAAACACGACTCCAGGGGAAGTCTCGGTCAGTCGTCTTTCATGACGAAATACCGTAAAACGGCGATTCTTTTCTCAGCGTAGGGATCAGAGCACGATGGCTTTCCTCCTTTGTCGTATGCCCTGGTTATAATGAAAACCTGAAAAGCCTGGTGGATATAACTCTCTCTACTGTTGTGAAACCTCCCGGTGAAACAAGAGAGATTTGATAATCTGAATGATGCCGGGGAGCCCGGGGGGACGGATCAAGTTCAGCCAACTCCTGAGCCAGGTCCAGGCGAGCTGAGGCCGCGCTCGGGCGAGCAGCACACCGTAGCGCGGACACTCAGGGGACGTCTGAGCGTAAAAGCGCGATAGACATCCCGGCGAGCGCCGTTACGCACGGCTCCCACAACCCCCTCGGAAACCTCCTAAGCGCGAGCTGCATCTCAACGGAGGCGCTGGAGTCCCGAAATACAGATGCAACGCTAATGAACATCGTAGGAAGCCACGAGAGCACCGGGGAGGGACTGTCTGTGTCACCAACTCGCTACTTTTGCACACAACTTTCACTCTTTACCGTGATTCCCGGTGGGTATTGTTGTTCAGCAGAGTCACATTAAAATGCCAGACCCTTGCATCGGTCCGGTGCGGTGCCCCACGTACGTAACCGCGGTTCAAAGCGCTGAGATTTAAAGAAACGTTTTGTGACAGCTGTCCTCGTTATTTGTGTCTACAAGAGAAACCGTCTGAAACCAGAGCGGAGGACAGCGACGTACTGTACATCCACGCGAGAATGAATACAGCTAAGGTTACTTGCCCTTCGACTGATAATTGTCCGCAATAGTGGGTTTAACTGAATGGAAAGCGGAACAAGCGGGGCGCGGAGCTCAGTTCATCCTCTGACCCCCCCAGTTCGCCAAAGGTGCCACACACTCACCGCGATCTGCACACAGTCTTCTCCCTTGAACTTCGGGATGTACTTGTCTCCCCGGGCCACCTCCGAGCTGTTGAGCGGCCTGAAGCGGCACACCACCTTGATGGTACACTCCGCCGGGTCCGCCATCTCCGCCGCTGTGTCCGGACGGAGCGCCCCGTCCTCCCGCCGCGGCTGCACACACGAAACCAGCGGGGACCCACAGGGAGGCTGCGCCCCCGACGGAGATGGTGCACAAGCTGCTGGTTTCTCTCGCTCGGTTCAGCTGACTTAGGGACCTGCGTTGGAGTAGTCCTCAAAAGATACTCACACCAGTAAAATCAGTGGTCATTTCCACTAAAATGTTGACATTGACGCACTTGAAGCTGGTAGCACATCGGGCCTCCTGCCGGGTAAAGGTGGAGAGAAGAAAAGCGGACGTGAGGCGCCTCGTCTTCAAAATTAAGTTGAAAATAAACCCATAAAACAGATGCTGAAAGTAATCATTTGCATTTTCACATCATTTCCCCTCGATTTTATTGAAAACCCACGTAACCTGTCCATAAAAACGGACTCTCATGTTCCGCTGCAGAGAAAATAAGGGATGAGGTAGAATTAAAAAAAAAAACAACCCTTGACTCTATGAGAGGAAAAGTAAAGAAAGTTGCGAGACGTTGTGTTTCATACTCAGAGTGGATAAAAAGTCCAGCTGTGAGCAGGGCGGGACTATAGTCAAAGTGCATGTCATATGAACAGTACAGTCACATCCAGATCTGAGAAACTATTCATCAGCGTAGGCAAAGCTCTCTTCTGTTGTCCTGTCCAGAGAAAGTCAGAGCTCAAGGTCAGCTACAGACGTCATGGGTGCTTCGAATAGAAAACGGATCAGAGTTTGACCTGGATTTTCTTGGTTGCTCGACCTCATGGACAGAGTCGAGTGTCCCCCGGCCACTCAGTGGCGTGTTCCATTCGTCGGGTAAATCAGGTAGTGGAAGAGGAACGGTTGAAATCTTAATGTTTTTCCATTACTTCGCATTGCCTCCCCCTGCCTTTGAAGGGGGTTCAGTCACATCTGAATCATTTGCACCCGTCGGGTAAAAGACACACAAGAGTCTGACCTGACATTTGTGAGAAACCATGCTGCCCATCGACAGCGATGCTCTTACAGAACCTCTCTTTTGCACTGTAACAGAAAGCTTTAGTAGAACACTGAGACATCATGGTTTGTTTTTCTTCTTCTTCTTCTTCTTTGGCTCATTGCTAAAAAAAAAAACCCAATAATGTAGTTTACCACTCTGGTAAAGAGATGCAAATATAAATCACATCTTTGTCTTATCATCTGTCTCATCTATATGGGGTGTCCGTTTGTGAATCTTAGAGTTAGAGCGAAAGTAAAGCACATTTAATGTATTCACAGTGTGTGATACACAGCGCAACAGTCGCATTTACAGGCCATAATGATATATATCACAAAGGTCACCACTATAGACTGTGTATATGACCTATTTCACTGAATGTGAGAGCTATTACAATCGTTAGGGACGAAGCATATGGACAGGTGAAGCGTTGGATTTCCATCTTGATGTTTTCTTCCCTGAAACACCGCTTTGCAGTGCCAGGAAAGGAAAGAGTTGTGACCACAGAGATGACGCAGCTTCCCGTGTCTGGTCAGACTGTAGAGCCGCAGGCTAAGAGAGCCTGGCAACGGCGAGTTCTGTGACGTGATGCAGCCCAGTAGTATGGTCGTGTAAGCTACTGGAGTTAGAGTCATAAAGAGTAGGGTCCACTTGAACGTGCTGTCACGGGCATTCATATTTCCGTTTGTAAGTGTCTTGAATAAAAAAAAAATGCAAACACCAGAGCTGCAAAATGATAGGGTGGAAAGACTTGAAGAGAATTATACACAAAGTTATCGCCGGTTTAGTGAGGCTCCAGCGGCTTTATCAACTTTAAATCTAACCATCAATGTAGTGCACGCCTAAAACGTGTGACTGTACATCAAGTCGCCTTCGTCATGGAAACTTTTTTGTCATTTCTGACATTGACATATTTACACTGAGCTTTGCCTTTCATTTCGTGGATCAATTTGTCAGCTTTAGAGGTTACGTGGATGTATTGCACGGCGAAATTCTGATTGGTATTTTAACAATACACCACGGCATGTGACTGCCTGTTTCCAACCATTTCACAGCCAAAACTGGACCAAATATAACTTTCCATGGAAGGACAAAAAGACGCTTACATGTGCACATCTGTATCCCGGAGATGTGCACACATCCGTTGAACAGCAAAAATTGTAGGTGACCGTACAGATAGCATTCAAACTTTCCTAATAATTAAAAAAAATCTATGGATTTGTGTTGCTGAAAGCAACTTATGCATCCAAAAACAAAAATAAACGTGTTTGAAATACAATTCAAAAACCTGACAACTTCCTTGTTCTACAGCCAAACACTTCCTGCCATATTTCCTCACTGGACCCCCTGGAGTCCCCAACCTCCCAGAGTGTGTGGCTGTTGTGTCGGCTGGTGAAGTTCAGGTGGGTCCAAGGAAGCAAAACATGGAGTTCAACAACCTGAAGGGTTTCACCTCTTAGCAATTCGTTAAAATCACCATTGACAGTTTGAAGCAATTCTTAAACCAAAGCGAAGGTATGAGCATGCTTCATTGTTTACAGCTATTTTCTCTCCGAGGGCAATTCTCACAGATTTAACAGTTTGATGTGACGGCTTTTGTCCATTCACGGCTAAAACACAGACTCAACGCATCGTGTAGACTCACTCGCTCTATTTTGCGAGCGGTCATTGATTCTCCGCGGCTGGAGGTGCCAGTCCAATGTTTTGGCGTCTGTTGACCACTGGGTTCTATTTCTTGTGAGTCACCGGTCATGGCACCGGTCGCAGTCAAGCGCTTCTATGAACACCACGATGAAATTCCGCCGCCGGCAACCTCTTATCACATGAGGTTGGTCATTACAGTCACAAGTCTATATATGTGTGTTTAGATGGCGAGTCACGGCGAGTCACACCGCATCACCAAGGTACCAAACAGGGGCAGGCGGGAAATAAACTCAGTGGAGCCTTGAAAATGCCAGTTCGGCATGCACCGCCAGCAAATCGGAGCCCACTGAGTCTGTCGAAATATATGTGGGATTAACTGCTGGTAATTGGTGTTGGAATCTAACGGTTAAGTCTCTTTTTCTGTCTGTCTGTCTCTCCCCGCCGTTCATTTTTTCCAGAGAGTGAACGGCTGTGAACCGGATGATGAGACTGAAGGCGTGCAAGGTTTTAATCGGTATGGTCGCATTGGTATTCCCTTCTAGGCGAGGCTAGGAGCTGTAATGTTCACAGCAACAGTATCCAGCACTAAAGCCGTCACCAGTGGAAACAAATTCAGAGCAACACAGCGTGGCTTGTTTAGCCCCAACCACCTCAACTGTGTGAATAGTCCGTTTGGATTTCAGCTACTTTGGATGCCCCCTGTTGCTCCTGTCATTGGATCACTACTGTCACTGTATTACCACTACTTTTCCGTGGGCTGCCGGAACTGCACGAGTCTTAATCTCGGGGAGGAAAGAAAATGGCGAGGGACAAAGATTAGTAGCAGTAGCGGTTAACTCATGACGATGTCAGTCGCGCCGTTGAATTTGAACCAAACCGGGCTTATGAGGTGCGTGGACCACTTCCCACAGAGGTTAGAGCAGAAACTTTGTCGCTTTATCAACATTCAGGAGAGCTGTATTATATCTTCCTTATGCTTGTAGTAAGTCACCAGTTATTCAGTAAGCACCCTTCCAATTCAATTTATGCCAACCCCCAAATTTAACCATCTGCATCTCTGATTTATTTTTAAACTATAAGTTGTAGTCTGGGGGTGAACAAATCCAGCTAAACATATGGACTTTTCTACTATCGTACTGTAAGAATTATATGAAAAAAATAATCATGGTAAGAGTTGCTTACTATAATATTCAAGTTCCTAATCAAGCAGCACTAACAGAACAAAACTAGTTTTGTATGTTTTGCGTTTGTCTCTTTGTTGCATTTTATATCTGACAGATGTAAGGGGATTCCTTCTTCCTCGCCGATACTGTCCCCAAGGTCCCTGTCCTCACTCCCAAGTTTTCCTTTTGCCCCTTGACACAAAGTGGTCCCTGTGTCTATAGTAGCAGAACATTTACCAGGGTCATCAGCTTGCATCATAATACAGCTCCATCATTAAGCACGGCTTTGTCCTAACAAGTAACTGCACCATGTTACCCTGAGCCAAAAAAAGGAAAATCACAGTTTAAGAATGTGCTGTATGTAGAAAATAAAACATGTCTTTAAACTATTACTGATGCTTAATGCATAGGCTATGCTTTTTCCATCAAGTTATGTGATGTAAAGTGTTGAATAGTCAAATGTATCTTACCTTTGGTATTGTGCCACCTGTATCTGCGTCCTGGGAGGATGTTCCCACAACAAAATGCAACAGTATATTCACTTCAGCACTTCGCTTGGTTCACCAGACGCATGTTAGTAGACATTACACCGTATAAAAACTGAAATATTTATAATTGGGAGGGTGTGATGGTCAAAAAGAATCAACTTTCTGTTTTTATTCTTTTTCTGAAGCACAGGCTTGGCCCTTCTTTAACAGGTCACAAGCAGCAAGCTAGGTGTTAAACAGTTCTTCGCAATGAACATCCAGACCGTGGAGTCTCTGAAGAGCAGAATTCTTGTTGTGGAAAACATGAGTGGACAAGTGGACTGGTGACAGTGTATAATATCACTTCACCACCAATCTGACGTCTGAACATCAGCTATGACATGTAATAACTTTTCCGTGGGCATAAAACATATTCAGTGATTCAACATTCGAAAGAAAACATAAAAAAATCAAGAGATATTTAACACAAACAAAGATTTGACGCTGCTATTTAAAATGCATCAGGTCCTCATGCCGTACTGAAACAGCCCATTAAGATTCCTCTCATTAAATATTCAGTAGTATTAACCATGTGATGGGAGAACAGGTTTCACCTGCGTCACAATCGACGTCACCATCACAATGACACCAAGGAAAGGGCCACTTAAATTCCTTCGCTTGTCTGTTTCAGTATTTTGCATCTGCACTGGCTGAAATGAGAAGCCTTCTGGTGTCGTGATATTCTGAGTCGGAAGCAGGTGCTAATGATACACTGACCACAGAGCACGGGGAACTGGCTGAGGATGTGTCCGCTGAGCTGTTTGATTGAGTCTCCATGGAGGAGGGTGGGTTTGAGGCGACATGGGTGAACCTCCGCTTAGCACAAGCTGAGAGTAAATCCACGTTTCAAGCCCTTGAAAGGAACTCGAGAACGTCTGATTAAGCTAAAGTTATGAGTTACAGTGGGTTCTTCTCAACCCGGGACAATGAATATACTTCATGTCACGTCAACATGAAATCCAAGCTGATTTTAACACACCGGGTCTATGGTGCGTTGTTTTTCTAACACACAGGTGCCAAAAGCTGTGCAGTTCTGGGTAATGAATGAAGCCAAGTTGCTATGGCCTAAAAACGGACGACGAATTAAGAGAGAGAATGAGCTGATTTAGGGCAACAATGTACTGTACAGGTGAGGGTTAGACCTCAATGTGCAACATCTACAGCATCCAGCAGGGGTCAGCAGACGTTCCCAGTATGCTGTGCAGCTTTGGAGGAGATGAAGGACTTCTGCATTATTTGCCAACAAAAAATATTACTATTATGACAGGAAACAAAATAATCACAGCCATAGCAGGTATTGATTTTTCTTTGTTTTGTTTTTTCTGTTTTCTTTACCTTACACACTTGATTATAGAGAAAAATCACACGCACACAGAGAGAACGGGACATTTAAATTTGTTCAATTGTGGTGTCAATTCTTTAACCTGTCTCCAATATATATTGCATTTAAAAAAAAAAAGAAACTAGAGTCATTATGGACGTACATATTTTTTATTCCATAGAAACTGCAGCATTAGACAATTGCTGAAGTAGTAAACCATGTAGCAGACACACAAAGTCACGCTTTTGTCCCCACTTTTGCACACACATACCCTCATCCACACACATTCAGTCAATACCGAGCACTGGTGCAGGGAGATGGGGCAGTAAACCTCTAAGACGGGAGTCACACAGTCAATCAAAAAAGAAAGGGGGGCGGGGGAGGGTGGGGGTCATTTGACAGAAGTGCACCATCATACTTTACGGCTAACTCGGGGGAGGGGGGCTTTTATTTCTGTAACACCCACGGACCTCCTAAAAAGGGCCTGTCATCCTGAAAGGATGGGAAATATAAATTATTCCTACAGTAAGTACATTCTCTAGATTAAGACCCATATATATGCGTTTCACAGCTCAAATTACAGTATGTACAGAGGTCCATGCGTCCACAATATACACACATAACAATAAATATTGGATATAGTCACAATACAGCATCAAGATGGATCGTTTTCTTTAAACAAGTAGAGGATACAGCAAGACGGGGCAAGAGTCAGCATTCATAAACCAGCTGAGGAATGGTGTTCGGATTCTGTATCTGTCAGTTATTCGCTGTTATTAAAGGGAGTTACCTTGGTTACTCCTGCCCTGTCTCCGAAAGATGTGAAGAGAAGATAAGAGAAGAGGAGAGAAGAGAAGGAAATGTGTCAGGGGGGAAGGTTTGGAGAAGCACCAGTGAGTTAGTCCTCCAGGCTTCAACCTGACTCACAATAGAGAGAAAGAGAGAGGGAGATGGTGAGGAAAAAGAAACTGAAATCGCGGCACCCTGTTTATAATGTGAAATCAGTGAATCAACGATCGGTGAGCAGCAAATCAAAAACGGTTGCCTCTCAGCACTGACTTTACCCCCCCCCACTGGGAGATCATGCTCTAACCAGTCAGTCAGAGAAAGAGGGGGGAAGATAGGGAGGGGGGAGGGTTTGTGTGAAAGAAAATGGCGTGTAGAGAAAAGGAAGAGTGAGGGCAGTGTGTTACTGCATGAGTGAAAATGAAAGAGAAAAAAAAAACAAGACTGGATCTAGTTTTGGCAACTTGGCTTCCGGTCGCTAAGTAACGGCCTCGGAGTGCAGTAGAAGCGCCTCTTTGAGGTTGTCCGTCTCCAAAATGAACAATTTTCGCCCAATCCCACCTCCACCTCCATCCCGCTCTCCCTCAATGAGCGAAGGCCCTTCCTGAACAGTTTGTGAATGCTGGCAACGCAAGAAAAAGCAATTCATCGTCATGACTGTCAGCAGAGGAGGCAGTCAAAGTGCAAAGCTGGAACTTTTTCCGAAGCACAGAGTCGGCTCATCCTTAACAGGCCACAAAGCAGCAAGCTCAACGGTAAACAAAACAGTTCTTGGCAGCAGAAATCCAGAAGTAAAGAACAGTATTTGTATTTTTGGAAACACGAGTCCTCTTTTGCAGTCCTGTACTTCAACAATGCCACAGCATAATATCACTTCACCACCAATCTGACATCTGAACATCAGCTATGTCATGTGATAACTTTTCCATGGGCATAAAACATATTCAGTGATTCAACATTTGAAAGAAAACATAAGAAAATCAAGAGATACTTAACACAAACAAAGATTTGACGCTGCTATTTAAAATGCATCAGGTCCTCATGCTCTACTGAAACAGCCCATTAAGATTCCTCTCATTAAATATTCAGTAGTATTAACCATGTGATGAGAGAACAGGTTTCACCTGCGTCACAATCGACGTCACCATCACAATGACACCAAGGAAAGGGCCACTTAAATTCCTTCGCTTTTCTGTTTCAGTATTTTGCATCTGCACTGGCTGAAATGAGAAGCCTTCTGGTGTCGTGATATTCTGAGTCGGAAGCAGGTGCTAATGATACACTGACCACAGAGCACGGGGAACTGGCTGAGGATGTGTCCGCTGAGCTGTTTGATTGAGTCTCCATGGAGGAGGGTGGGTTTGAGGCGACATGGGTGAACCTCCGCTTAGCACAAGCTGAGAGTAAATCCACGTTTCAAGCCCTTGAAAGAACTCGAGAACGTCTGATTAAGCTAAAGTTATGAGTTACAGTGGGTTCTTCTCAACCCGGGACAATGAATATACTTATTGTCACGTCAACATGAAACCCAAGCTGATTTTAACACACCGGGTCTATGGTGCGATGTTTTTTCAACACACAGGTGCCAAAAGCTGTGCAGTTCTGGGTAATGAATGAATTTAAGCCAAGTTGCTATGGCCTAAAAACGGGCGACGAATTAAGAGACAAACGGGAAGAACTAGGAGCAGGTAATATTGGAAAATACAAGCCTAGCCTGGCTGAGTGTAACTTCCCTAAACTTTTGAGTTTCACTACAGTTATGTTTCTTTGGAGGTGAATGAATATCTGCTGCTCAGTGGAAATGAAGGGTCTTACCACTGGAAAGCTATTGGAGACCATCAAGCACACTCCTCCACAGAATTTTTCCAGATATTTCCTTTGCGGAGCTTGATAGTAGCACTGCTGCGACAAGTGTGTGGAATAGAGACTTGTGTCATGGCTGCATCACTATTTAGCTAAACCTAAGTGACACTTTTATTTTACGGGTCTGTCAATACCTAATAATTTCCAATTGTCTAAGAAATTTCCTGGAAAGGACCATGTAATCTGGTGCTAATTACGGGGAAAGTGATCGGTAGGAACATTTACAATTAATTCTAAAAACTAATCTAACTAAAACTAAAATGAAATGTTCACAAGTTTGTCTTTTAACTGTAATTAGCACCAAATGATATAGTTCTTTCCAGGACAGGAAAGAACTATGTAAAGAAGTTATTAAAAAGTGAAGTGCACATACAAATAAAATAAATTAATATCAGTAACAATGGCATGAGATGCATCCTTGTGGTGATGCTACTGAAAACAAATGATTAACCCTCAGTTTGTTTTGTGTAACCCTGCAAATAAGAATAGTATGACCTTTCTCCTGTGGAAGAAGACCACTGGACTAAACCATTCCAAGAGTTTTAAGGGGGATACAGGCCACAGACTTCTATGTCCTTGTCTGGGATTTCCAGTCGGCTTAATTTAATTGCTATCAATCACTGGTACCCATTCAGTTTTAGTTCAAAACATAAAGCGAGACCACACAAACGATTTAAGTTACTCGGTTTAAAAATTTTGAAGAAAAACCCTTCTGCATTCAATTGCATTTAAAGTATACAGAAGCCATCTGTGTTTGTTGTAGGTGTAGTCTCTTGTCTTCCAGCTTAGATTCCCTGTGCATATCTATCAGTTAGCGAAGGGGAGAAGGAAATAATTCGCCTCCAAATTGGACCCAACAGGGCCAAACATCCACGGCTGCTTCAGCATAGAACAATAAACCGGACAGTAATAAGGTCTGTTGACAGATTTGGTGGGGCAGAGAAAAACCTCATGATGACTGAATGTAGGAACCATGATTCGGACCCCCCTCCCCCAATTCCTGCACACTATCCAACTATACAGCGTCGGCTTAGTCCATAGTAGCTTAAATTCCAGTAAACATTTTTCTAAGTTTAAATCAGGCATTTATATTTTCAGAATTGTTATCAGACAACAGGGAAAAGTCTATATGCAGATTTGATAAGGCGCTGGGCACACAGGGGGCAATAATATAGCCTAACTTGAGTTATCTTAGAGAGAGAGATAACTTATCAGTGTTGCACTCTGCAGACTGGTTAGCAATGGTGTTTCTTTTTTTCTTTTTTTTTTCCTGAAAAAGTTTTGACAGAGCTCTGTGTAGCTGAGCGCCCCACAGCGAGGGCTGTAATGTGCCCTGACCTCAGCAAATGAAAACACTGAACAATAAAAAAGGGTCCGACATTACTGTTAGATACTATGACCTAGGTTCAGTTACACAGAGTTTGCACTGGATGACAGTGTAGTTACAGTGGTTTACGACTGTGATGATTTACGACACAATTTCGATCTTAAAGTCAAACAAAAAGCTTTCTTTCACAACAGTGTGTCTACGAGAAGACTATTTTGGTAAATATTTCATAAATGGGGAACTAAGAAGCTGAATGCTCCGAGGCCTCAGTCTGCTGTTAATCTCCCCAAAAACACTGCAGGTCAGTCCAAAAAACTTCAACAGCAAAAACAAAGAATAAATACCTTAACGCTCACCGAAACCTGTTCCAGCTCGTTGGTTTTTACAAATAAAATACATACAGTACTTGTTTATTTCTTTAAATAAACACATATTCTTTTATAATATTTTCATATGTTCATTTTCAGTAGGCGTTACATAGATAGTATTTCAGCACAGCTTAAGAACTTGAAACCAAACGGGGGGGACAGAGATGCATAAAAAAAAAAATCAATCTTTTGGCTTGTAGGTCAGTGTTGTTCTTTCACCTGTATTGAGTGTTACCAAACCCTAAGTCAAACTGTATATACTAATACTTTCTGATGGTTCTTGTAGGCCGTCCTATGTAATGGACAGGTAGTGAAACAAAATGAGAAGTTAGGTTTTCTGTAAGTGATAAATTACCTACTTTTCAGTTATTATGATGAGGCAAAAATGATATCCTGATATATATTACTTGGACATGTTTTGTCCTAAATTTTGCTTTTTTTACTTCCTTTTTAGTGCTTTTCTTTACTAACATACTCGTCTGGATAAATCCTGCTGCACTTCTGAAGCTCTGAAGGGTAGCTGCACTCAGGACACATGCAAATGATGCTTTAGAGGTATAAGTCTGTTGATATTCTATATTTGTCTTAGTGTCAAAGACAAAAGCAACAATTAGTTGATCCTATACTACCGGCCTTGACATTTAACACCTCTGACAGAAAGTGAAAGAAATACTAATCAATTCCACCTACCACTGTTAATTCAATGCAAATTTCCAGTCTTACTGTAAGTCTGGGTGCAAACTGAACCTGCGGGCAGTGCATACTGACAAGGCTGCCTGTCACTCCGCATGTTAAAGAGGCTTAAAAAAGCACGTCGCACAGCAGTGGTGACCCATTGTATTGCAATATATGGATCAAGAACCCCACATAGCTTAGCACAAGACTGCTTCAATATCCACAATTAAGGCTCAGTACAGATATGTATCAACACGTCGATAGAATTCAGTATATTTCATGGCTATGCTTTATGATGACAGAAGGAGCATGAAGTAAACACAAAGTATCACTGCTTTGGCCACTCATACAGTCACAGACTACTGGAACTGCATAAAGGTATACCCATAGTGCATCTTCACCCTTGGCTCCAGGCTGGAAGATAAAGACTACAGCCTGAATATATTGCATACATAAACCAGAAGGTAAACCCCTCTGAAATCCCACCAGCCAAACTATTGATTTTTTTCTCCCTTGTTTCACACATACAGAGCGGACAGAGACTGAAGCTATCAAGCACACAGACTTTTTTTTAAAAAAAACATTCACTTGGTAAAACTAGTTCTTCAGATCATAGCAACAATAGAGTGTCACAGTTAACTGAGAGGACTGTCGTTCTTCCTTGGCTGTCCTCATTTGGACCCACAGTGTAAGGTGTTGACTACCAGACCCAGTCATGTAGAGGGGGATCAGAGGTGAGAGGCGAAATACCCTTATGGTCAAGCAGGACACAGTGGCATTAGTTTCACTCCCAGTTCTGCCTCCGCTGTAGGACTGCATCAAGTCTTTCGGTTGCATGAATCCGCTTGATTTACAAGTGCATCTCCCAAAAAGGGCTCAAGTCCTCTGTCAAAAGGGGGAAAAAAAGAGAGACTTCCTCATAAATAAAAGTTTGATTATTAATCACATTGCTTTTCCTCTACGGTGGAGGCAGGATGTCAGGAAACCATCACTCTCGGTATTATAGCGGTGTAACATCTCTGTCTGTAAAAGTAACAATACAGACTTGACAGTATATAAACAAACGGCGATGAATTTAAGAACTGCATCCGGTAGCTGTATGAAAAAAGTTCCAACAATACCAAGTCCCTTCCACCTCCAGTTTTTAAGGTAACACAGGTGTTCAGCCATCCTGATGAGATTAGCATATCAGCCAGATGCTAACAGTAGAGCGACATCCTACTCCGTCGCATGGCCTCGCTGATTAAATAGGCCGGGCTGACCTCCGGTTCTTCCGTCATCACCACAATGTTCTGCCATTCTCCACACTGGTTGGATTTCTTGATGGTATCCACCACACAAAGAGCATAAAGGCAATCCTCAAAGGTGGCAGCCATTGTGAGAGGCCTCCCATCCCATGTCCGCCGGTCATCTTGGTCCTGAAAGGCCTGCCGCACAGCCTGGATCATGCGGATCGTCCCGGTGAGATAAGGGGACGGAATGTCACTGTAGGCCTTCTCCGGTAAAGAAGCCTTCTCAAGAGGCGTGGCGTCTTTGAGCAGTAGTTCAGGGCCACCACTGCCTCCTCCGCCCCCGCTGTTCTTCTGTCCGTACAGGTCCGTCCCTATGACCGTTAACCGCCCGACAGTCCCCACAACGATTACCTCCTGACGAAACTCTCCAGGCACGTTAAAGTTGAGCGTGACGGTGCAGCAGGCGCCTCCCTCCAGTACCATCTGGAACGTGCAGAAGTCGTCGCTGGTAATTTGACGGATGCCCCGGATGTGGTCCGTCTGTTTGACGAAGGTCTTTAGGAAGCCGTGGACTTTTGCTGCACGCTGGCCCGTCAGAAATGTGAGCAGGTCGATGATGTAACTGCCCACCGAGTGCAGGCCGCCACCTCCCATCAGATCATCGCAGCTCCAGTTGTACTTCTTCCCCAGGAGACTACCGCTGTGAACCTTTAGGGGAAAGAGGAGAAGTCGTGACAACATTTTTTTGGTACATTATCAGGTCTTAAATGTGATCGGGACAGCTTAGAAAAAAAACATGCAACAGTTTGGGTGGTGAAACTACCCAAGCTGCTAAAGTGCCTTTGAGCAATATACTGACTCCTTGCCAGCTCTGTGGGTCCTGCTCTGACTCAGCCTAGATCAAGAGAAGGTGTCACATTGTTTTCATCTCACCTGGGCCTCACAGACCAGAAGCTCCCCAATGTACCCTTCCTCTAAGAGCTCCTTCATTCGAACGAAGGCCGGCAAGAAACGTAACACATTTCCCATAATGCTCAGCAACTTGGGGTAGTACTGGGCTGCTGACATCATTCGGAAGGCATCCAGAGGCGTCGCAGTCCTGTCGCAGATGACGTTCTTTCCAATTCCTTAGAAAAGAGAGGAGAGGCAATGGGCAATGAGCCACGTGAGCTTTACTGTTTGCCGTAGAATATCATTGCTTTGACAGTGCTATTTCTCTCTAACCTGACAATGTTAAGATGAAGAGAGAAAGTAGGAAACAAGAGAGGAAGAGAGAGAGGGAAGTAATGTGGTAAGCCCTAGCAACCATCCCAGACATAATATCCTATTGAGCTTGAAAACATCCCCTGAAGAAACAATGCAGTACTGCAAAATTTGGTAATTCCCAAAATAGCTGACTCAAGTATTCCTAAACTTTTTGAACTTTCTCCTCTAATTCATGGGAACTTTATGAAAAAAGGGTTCTTGCAAAAACACACAACATACAGTATACGCGCTGTATGTAGTATCGTCCACAGACGAAGGCTAACAGGAAAGACGCTGTTCAAAAACCTTTAGAGTAATAAAATATTACAGAGACTCCTTACTGCTAAGAATTATATATCAATGCTAACATTCAAACTGATTTCCACAATTCTAATACAGAGCCATAAGACAATAACCAGAGTATTAAATCATGACAAAGTCTGAATCCCTGAATGCAGTTTGGAAGGGCTTTAATGTTGGCAGGCATGCTAGATGTTGCAGTGATAACTGTGCGGTGTATGTGGTGTAAGACTGCACAGCTCGTCGCGCTTTAGACAGGCCTCACTGGTATTACCGGAAGCCCGATGAAAGGATGATAAAAAGATGAATACAGAAGGCGCAGGAGAGATGGGAAAGGGAGGAGAGAAAAAGCCTGTAGACACTGTGTGAAACCTAATTAAAACCACTTCCAGCACATCAAACGGTGCACTGGTGCCAGCAACACCCAAACACACCAGAGAGAGGAGCCTTTTCTGTTATGGCATTCTCTTTTTACAGGACAGTCGACTGGAAGGAGACAGGCGGGAGCCAGTGAATGGTATGAAAAATAGATCATTAACCGGATTCAAACCTGACCCTCTAATGTTACAGGAACGCGGTCTGTTCGTTAGGACTGGGTCTGCAATTAGCGAATGTTTTCATTATTGATTAATCTGTTGATGAATAATCATTCTGGCTCTGGATTGTCTGAATGCACAGTAAAATGTCAAAGCCTTCCAGAGCCCAAGGGGACATCTTCAAATTGCTTTCCATTCAATTTACCATGACATGAAATAGAAAAAAGCAGCAAATCCTCACAGTTTAGGTGCTGACACCAACAGGATTGCCAGAGAAATTAAGCCTTTTTCTGGTTCCGAAATGAGACTGACCAACCCGTTATGGCAGAGGTACTAATAGCCCACAGGAATATTTATATCCCCGAACAAGTTCATTACTGCGTACCGCAAAGTCCCATCAAAGTTGTTAAAGACTGATTTAAGAGAGAGGCCCTGATTTTTTCAGATCTTTTTGCTCACATGCCATATGTACTGAACATTGAAAGAGTTTTCGGTCACTGTAAATATTCATCCGGCCCATGCCGGCCATGAAGCGATTCCTTTGTAGTGCAAACACACTGTAGGACACACATTGATCAGCCACGACATTAAAAACAGGCAACTGGTTTTAATGCCGTGGCTGATCGGTGTATGTACACACAGTGTGGGGGCATCACTCTACACACGTTTCCTTGAGCCCCAAGCGTGTGAAAGGCAGCATGCGGCCTCTCTCTGGGTGAGGGGATTTTGGGTGGAGGGGCTGTTTTGGAAGTGAAACTTACCATGCTAATCTGCCATTAGCTCCATTCGGCCAGGCCAGGAAATTAATCCCTCTGACCCAGTTCTGAGGAGCGCAGTGGGAGCCCCCACCCACCACCCAGCCCCTGCAGATACACAAAACCAAGCAACGACAGTGCATCCCCCGTCCCTTTCTTTTTGGCAGCAACACATACAAACAGATACTGGAAAGATACATAGCCCTGGGTAAAGCCCTTCTGGGTCACTGCTAAATGCTCTTGACTGACTTTTTTGGCACTCGCATTGAGCTCAGTGTCTTCACAATAGCTTGGCTAACATATAAAATCCCCAAAGGCAGAGTTCACGCTCCCACAGCTATTCTCGTCTTGATTTAGCCAAAATACCTATAAATCTCTTATGTAAATTCCTGGATCAAAGTTACTGAAGCTATGTAACAGTGAAGCCAGAGATAACTGAATTCAAGGCCTTTTATGCAGTGGCATTACAGCTCATAACTGTACTGACATGTCATATCAAACTGAGTGTGACCTTCTCAGAGATAAAAGCAGCTCCTCTTCAGATTAACAATGACCTTTCGTTCCCTATGTACAAAGCTCTGAAAAGGTCGGGGCTGGCTTAGACAGGTCAGCCTGCTGAGTCATCTCAGCTACTCAGCCACAGCCTACCCCAGAGAGTGAGAGGATGTATTATGTGTGTCTGTCTGTCAAGTAGATTATGGATGCACCTGAGCACAATGTAAGATCACAACGGCTACCGCGGCGAACCGATGCCCAAGAGATACAGTGACATCGCACGAAAGTGACATTTGGTAGAGCACAGCAGAGAGGAGATGCAGAGAAAAGGGAGATTAGAGGAGTGTGAACAGAGAAACAAGGGTGAAAAAGTAAGCAGAGCGATCATAAAAGGAAGAGAGAAGGCGAGCAAGAGCAGGCCACTCTAACATTTCATGCGGAAAATGCTTTGAGAGACAGCCCTAAAGAGAGACAATCTATGTGTGTTAAGTGACGCTCCCGTAACCTTTACTTCCCTACGCCCCTACTGCTTCTCCCGCAAGATAACTGCTTGACACAAATGCAGAACTGATGCGCCCAAAGCTCCAAAAAGCCAAAGTTCTCATCAATAAAAAATGAAGGATGTTGTATCTTGGGAGGCAAGGGAGGGATATGACAACATCCCAGTTACCACAAGAACAAAAGTCTACTGGCTGCGGGTCATTATCGCTACATCTAAGACGTGAATCGGAACAAGTCTGAAGCCGTGGTACTCCTGGACGGAGTTGGGAGTGAGTCGCCGCCCCACGTTTGGTCAATGATTGAGGTTACGATGGAATGTGGGACCAACAGGTGGATTGCTGCGACATCGGCAATAATGTGCACCTGCGTTTCAACCCTTACCTACGGCCATGAGATTTTAGTAGTGACCGAAAGACTGACGCTGGGGACACGCGCTGAAATGAGTTTCCTATGCAGGGTGCCTAACCCTGATTTCTTTATGTGCTCCATAAAATGTAACAAAACCACAGAAAACATGGGAATAGTCCCAGTTCGACGATAGCATCTAAACAATAAGATGAAAGCATAAATTGACACACAACAACTACAACGATAGTACAGCCCATGTTATTAAGAACAGTGTCATCAGATATATGTACCTATGCCGTAAGATTCTGACACTGGGGGCCGGGGTTAGTGAAATAGCTGCAACTCTGTGATAACCGGGGTGAAGTGGAGCTTAACTCACAGGTAAAGCTCCTGGCCCGGTGGGAGAGCAGTAATGGAGAGGAAAGAGAAACTCCAGCACCACAGCTCAGCACCTCTACATTAATAATTCATGCACAGGACATACCGCAGCCAAGCATGAGACTCTAAAGACAGAGCAAAAGAGAGAACAATCCTGCAGATGACAGCAACAGGACAACAGCAATCCTATAGATATAACAGCTAAACTATAGGTTACGAGGAGAAAATGATGGTGATACCACCGTGAATTCCAAATAAATCCGCTCATTATAAACTTAGCATAGTTTGGTTCTGTGGGAGTCACAAAAAAGCTCACTTTAAAGAAGGAATGTTGTGGAAATACTCTACTTTCATACAGTGAAGGAAGTGCTTCCCTCAGCAGCAGTGAGCGGTGGCGGCCTGCTCGCCTTCAGGTGGCCTCACGTGCCTTCAGGTGCCTTTGATGTGCAGAGAGCTGACATCCTGTCAGAGAGAACAAGCTCCCCTCACATGCTGAAATCGCATCCTGCCGTCTGACGGGCCCGGGGGCCTAAAACTCTCCGAGCAAATCCAAGTCCAAGTGCTTAACCTAGAAAAGTGTTGTCACTACCAGCGAGATGAAGACGCAGACACACACAATCGGTGGAAGGGGCACAGTTCTTTTTTTTCCCCATTTCACATGACTAGTGTTTGATACTTCGCTAACACATATTCTGCTCAAGGTCACCTTCTGAAAAACATGAATTAATTCCTTAATCTGATTAATGAGAGAGGAAAAGAGAGAGAGGAAAATGCAAGGCAGGGAGAGGCTTAATATTTAATTGGATGGAGCAGATGACTCAATGAATCTTCATTACAGTTGCGGTGTATCAGCCACTGCACAATAACTTTAAATAGTCTTGAGACCACTGCCAGGATTAGCAGCATTTTGGTGCAAGGTACGATTTATTAGGAAATAAGATGGAAGTTTTACGACACCAGACACGCGGACTGCACTGTTCTCCCAGTGAAAAGGGACTCCGACAAAAGCAGAGGGTGCAAGGAGGGAAATCTATGAAAAATCACATTATCAGTGATAAGCTCTTACTTTTCTTCCCGTTCTTTAGAACAAACACATCTCTGCTTTGGGGACAAGTAGGGATATTCTGTTTAAGTCCGGAGGCAGGTGAGTTTATGTTAAGTTATTGTTATAACTATCATTGGGGCTTTAAAGGGTCTGTTTAACCAAATTATTCATTATTTTAATTTTCTTAATTCATTTTTCAACCAATAACAAATTTTTTCCCCCCTACCTCTAGTGGTGATATCTGTCTCTGATGTTTCTGACACCACCTCAGGACTATAAAAATGAAGTGAACTGGATTTTGTTTGCAATGCTGGCCAAATGGAAGAATTACATAAAAATTAAAAAAAAGAATAGCAAAAGCAACCCCCACCTATGGGCAAGAGCCTTGTATACTGCGGAGAAGGCATACACTTGGTCTTATAGAGGTAAAGTGGAGATTAAAAATAAGATGAGAGACATAATCTCATAATAATAACTTTGTTTAAATTGACTGTGAGATTTTTGTAATCTAAAAGTGTTTGCAATCTGTAAAGTGACTATCAAAGGCACATTTATACCATGTATATTTATCTTTTATCATCTAGATGTTGATTAAGCTACCGGTGCTGCTGAGGGTTTACGGGTACGTATGATGAATTAATGACAATGTAGGCCCAATAAATAGCCACAGTAATGGTCAAGTGTAATTGTGGCAGCTCTGGTGCTGTTTGGAGAGGCTTGCAGATGCAAGACAAACAGGTAAAACTGCTCTACTTCCGTGCTGTTCTTTTCGTTGAAGTATTGATTGGCAAACAGATGATTAAGGCCCTGTCTGGATTTATGATCAACCATGGGTGTGGAAATCACGCTCGTATTTTCACCATGATTGAGATTCCTAAAAAATGTGTGTACTAGAGCTGTCACTTTGGATTTAAAATTTGAACTTTAGTCGGGATGGGGGAAAAATGTTGGTACTTGAACTGTAAAGACCGGTTCGTCTTGCAGTCCACTGGCGAAACAGTGTGTGCCTTGCTGTCCAGCTGGGGGGGGAGTCCTTAAGGTTCGCTGTCAGCTGGACCTAATGCACGCCCTATTGACGATATTTGGGTTGCGTTGAGATGAATTTGAGCGGAGTCTGCGCTAGTTTGACATCCTTTGAACGTGGCCGTTTGAAAGCCCCAGCTTGTACGCGGATTTGTGCGTCTGACCAAAAGGAAATCTGACGCGTATTTTTCTTCATGCATATACAGCCTTTTAGTCGTAAACCTACACAAAGCCCTGGCTAGTGTGAAAGAGACTACTATATGTACTGTGTACTACCGTGCTATCTCGCGTGTTACATGTTATATGACAATATATTAAAATTTTAAAAAAAAAGGCATACACTGTGTGCCTTTAATTAACGCATATCATTACTGATAATTATTGCGAAATGAACATAACTGAACAACCTATCTATATGCTAATACTTTAGGATTTCGGATTACTTTAAGGCCCATTGTAAAACGTGTCTATATTTAAAATATGTACTATCTTGCAAAGACAGCAGCAGGAGGAACAGGTTACCCTTCTTTTTTGGAAAAGCACACACAGCTACAAAGACCAGAGAAAGCAAGAGGCGTGCAGGGACAAAGAAAGGCCGAGAGAGAAAAGCAGCTGCATCATTAAAAGTGAAGGCCTGCTCTCTCCAGTCCAGCGCTCCTCTCGGCTCGCTGCCACGCTCATCATCTGGGCCTCTCTGCATGGCTCCAGTGTATCCCACACGCACACGCACACAGAGGGCACTGAAAGGAACGATGATAAGGCTTTATGTGTGTTTGTGCGTGGCAGAGGGAGCGCCATCGGTGCATGAGATTGCTGACAGGAGCGCTGCGGAGGAAGGGAAGGCAGCAAGCGGTGACTCTGCAGGACGGTCAGGTTGGGTCTCATTGAGGGCGGGGCTGGCAGATTTGTTCTTGACAGTACAGTTAAGTCAGGTAGTGTGTAATTGCTCACTGGTTACTTATGGAAACATGCCATGGCAACTGTAATACACTTCACCTGACTTGACTCATACATTAAAGAAGCAACGGTAGTTCTGACCGTCTCCCCCGGCCTAAAAGAATCTAAACTTCAAATTTCCGAGAATAAGAATACATACAAACGCCTCTCCCGTTCTTTTTTCGTTAGGAAACAAATCACAAATATTCACACCTGCATAAAAGTCCACATGTTTCCATGCTAAAATTAAGTGTAATCCATCTTAAATGTGGCCCAGGGCAACAGCTGGAAGAAACCACAGAGGAAGAGGAGTTGGATTAAGAAGGATGCTGAACGCTTTGGCGTGACAGCCTAGACAATAGGCCCTCTGCTTGAGGATGCCAGGAATAGAAAAGCCAGGGAAACTGGTCGGGAGTGATAGCCATCTGCTGTTCTGTGCCGTGCGAGTACTCCTGCAGGGCGAGGGTCAGGAGGAGGAGACACGACACGAGGAACTGCTTAGATTCCTACATACCGATGAAAATGAAAGCATAGTATCTATAGCAGTATCATGTTGTCACCATGATGACATTGAGACTGTCCACAGAACATTCACAATTTGCAGTATTGAATTGTCTTATCTTGTGTTCACAAACACTCGGGGAACCCCACTTGCGTATTTTTACGCTCAGAGCATCTTTCAATTCTAAGCAGAAAACCGTTGTGAAATCTAGAATTAAATTCAACATATGTCGACAGTTTTGTGAATGAATTAACAGTTTGCCATTTTTAGATATAAATAACAAACATCTTCTGGTACCAGCTTCTTAAAGGCCAAATTGTGCATCTCTTTTGTTGTTTCATATCGCAGTAAACTGGAGTCTTTCAGAGTGTTGGCTTACATGGAGAGACAAAATAGCGATCCGAAGACATCCCTCTGGAATGGGCTCTTGTCATTTTTTTTTTTTTTTTTTTTAAATTTTAGACTAATTGAATAACTAGTCAATTAAAAACAAAAAATGACATCGTAGATCGGGAGTTATGAGTTTTGAGCAATAGGTCCGGGATGGGACAAAAAGACCTAGTTTCTGATGATTTACTTAAATATGCGCCAGCGCCATTCGCTGAATGAAGAGATGAGATAGTTAGTGGGACCTTTAAGCGAGACTATTAATACTGCGGGCATTTCCGTTCAGATTTGTTGCGAGTGTTCTACACTGTAGAAAGCTACGTAGAACATATTCTAAATGCAGTGTACGGTATGCGTTGGTAAATCTGTGCTTTTTTTCCCCCCCTGACAGCAAGTCGCAGCGCACTGAGCTCTGTTAGCCACTGTAGACAAATGCACGTTTGTATCAGATCTGCAAATACATTTCCATACAGGTTCACAGTGTTATGGACGTCCCACTACATGCGAAGCGAAGAGCCAAACAGTGTCTACCCTCTCGGCTGTGCGCTTGCCCGCTTTGGAAACAGTCCGTGGCGCTCTGTCGAACGGGTGTATGATGAGATGTGTACAAGTGTATAAAATACTCAGCGTGGCAGTATTGTGACCAGACAAAGGGAAGAGAGTGGCCCTGAAAGATCATAAAGCATCCTCCACCCCTGAAGTACTGGCAAAGTAATTAGCTTTGTCTGTTAGGCCCGGGGAGGTGGAAAAACTGAGATCCACAGGGTCACACAAGAAAACACAAACACAGCACGGGTGTAATCAAGCGAGGCCGTGGCAAAGAGAGTCTACTGACTCATCCTTGCAGACTAGACCTTCTTTATGTGGACTGCTCGATGTAACACTAAACACCATCGATGAATCTTTAATATTCTCCCGACCAATGGGCTACCCAAGGAATATGTTTTGTACATATTATAATAGATAACTGGGTTATAAAAATGTATAACAAAGCTGTGTATGCACTGGCTGCAGGACAGAGAGCGGACACGTGAAGAGACAGGCCAGGCTTGTCTTTCTGCTGATTATCCCAAATTGAATTTAGCTTAAAACAATTACAAAGCAGGGAGGGGGTGGAAAAGAGACACAGGCACTGAGAACTATACATTCTCATCAGTTTATAGCTCTCTTGATGGATGTAAATCAGAGAATACAAGCTTCCTGCTGACTAATTTGCTCTTATTGTGCGACTGGCATGCGTTCCCAGTCTGAAATTAGCATGTAAATAGCCACCTTGATAGCAGTGATGTATGAACGCAACCGTCTTTGCCTTTCTCCCGCAGCTGAGGCGAGGGCAGAGGCACAACCCACTGCTGTCATGCAGGAACACAGAATGGATAAGATTAGAGTCGTGAGGGGGGACAGTCACTCTGGTCAGTCTTTAATCCTGAAGACAAAGTGGGGACAGTAGCGTGGAGAGGCCATGAGCCGGGTATCAATAATTTACTAAGACCTTTTTTTTAGATGAACTAAGCCACCGACTGTTCAGTGGTCACTGTGACACGCGTCCGTACTGAAAGGTTTAAGGGGCAGTTTGAGTCCAACAAAACTCAGGTAAGGTGTCAACATTTCTCTGGCGTATGACTCGGCTGCAGGTAATTCATGCTAATTCTGTGTGAAAAGAGAAACTCTCAAACAGCTTAAAGAGTCTCTATGTAGCTGCCAGCTCCAGTGCTGAGTTGCCAGCAGTATCATTAATGTAAAGGGTTAGTAACGGGTAGGGTCAGCAAAACGTGGTAAGATATACATTTGGAGTAGTTTGTCATTATCAACACAAGTGAAAAACAATAGCTTTTGTCAAAAAATAAACAGGAACATGGCTAAATTGGTCAGTTTTGCCAAAATTTTTCTCCGACTGATGCTGTAATATAATGCAAACCACAAACACAGGGTTTTCCAGAAAATCCCTGCAATCGAAATCTCAAGCGCAGTATTGGTCAGAACAATCGCTGTCTTGTGTTTTCCTCACACCTTTAAGCCCTGCTCGAGCGCTATACCCTGAGACGTTTGGAAGACGGTTTTGGTGGCTGTTTCCTCCCGCTCAGATATAGCTTTAATCGTGCAATACAGTCTTCAGAGTTTGGCAAAAACAGCAATCACACGCTCTACATCTAACACACTGGTCGGAATGATAAAACAGCAGCAGGTTGCATTTGGGGTCTGTATTGCCTGTATTGCCTGTATTGCAGCTTCAGGTCCATTAGTGCCCAGCAGAGCTATGAATGATGACGAGCATTAGTCTCAGTCAGCCGGCTTTTCCCCTTCAGCTAATGCCCTCGAGTTCCAAGGAATTTTAGCATTCCTAAATGTGTTTAAGTGCTGCCATTAACCCCTGCACCACAGCGGCGCGCCGGCTACTGTGGAGATGAATCGTCACCAAAGGAGTGGATTTTAGCCACGAGGTTCCTAATGCAAGCACTAAAAGCACGTGTTAATGACGGGTGGGCACTTACCAGGCTGCTGCACACCAGCACAGACACACTGCACATTAAGGCTAGATTCATCTATCAATTTCCTCAGATCCACTTTCTAAACAAACTGCTGTTAGATTCTAGGGCGTGATCATTTTAGGAAGCTGAGGTATATTAAACTGCCAAAAATCCACGGACTCTTCTAATATTAGTAACAGTGCTATGGACAGGTTACAGTAATGTTTATTATAATGTCATATAGACTATGAGAAGAAAGCATTTTCAAAGGCCAGTTCATCCAAATTAGAAAAAAACAACAACATCTTATTCACTTACTTCTAGTGGTATCTAGCCATGCAGATACAGATACTCAGGTTTCGAGATCTGTCTTGAGATTTCTGCCACCACCCAAACACATGGGGCGAAAAGGAATCTGTTTGTAGTGTAGACAGCATTAAAAAAAGTGGTGAAACTCAACTGTAACATCGCTTTCCATAGAACACAGAGTTGCTAGTTTTCGATTGATCGATCAAAAAAAAGCATAGTCCTCACCAAAGCTGTCAAATGTAATTGTTCAGTGTTTGGCGGACAAAGACTCTGTACAGCTAGATACCGGTGGGTGTGTTGATAAAATATATTTTCTTTTTGTAATTTGGGTGAACTGACTATTCAAACATGCAAGGTGATCAAGAGTGATCACAGGCTGGACTGGTGATCATTTATTAACTTTGAACACACTACATCAAACACCCTATATCACAAATGGAAACTACCACAACGGCTTTCTTGTCTGAGGAAAAACTGGCCTGCTGCTGCTGCTGCTTAAATACACCTCATGTTAAGGCAAATGGGAGTGTGTATGTCAGGCCTCCACCTCCACCCCATGTGGTCCTCCAGGGTCTAATTAACCGACTGGGCTGACCTGCTCCGCCGCCTTTGTAATCACTCTGACACACACACACACACAGCAACCTAATCAGCACACTTCCCCTCACAGCCCTTATGGTAACAAACACAACTGAGACAAATAAAAACATGGCCGTCAAAGGCTGAGCTGTCTGCCTCCTCACAAAGACTCATCTCAATCAGAACAGCTTCCATTTGCCTTTGACCCATACCCGAAAGGTATAGGTCAAGCTGAAAATGATGTCCAGTCACACTTCTTGTTTTTCTTCCTGCAATTGCCAAATAAAGGGGATTCAAAGAGCAGTTGAGCTCGTTTACGTACTAATGAATGGCTGGGGTGGGCCAAAATTGCTTTGCAAAAAAATTACCCATGCTTACCCATGTGCATGTGTCCCAGTTCATTAATTACAGTAGCAGGGGAGAAATGAATGTCAGACCATTATAAGCAGCTTTAAAGAGGGGAAAAATGAATACAGCCCTGCAAAGAGAGGGCAATTTGCCACAAGACTGCTCAACACCTACTGAGACTGCCGGCGGTCATCAATAATATATAGGTAAGTGATTCATTACCCATAGAAATGGTGCCGTGACTGCTCCTAACGCTCTGGTGACGGAGTTTAGCCACAGTAAGTTATTTCAAAAGTAGCTGTGAGGGAGGCTGGTAAATAAACATGATGAGTATACGTGTTGGTGTCAACCTATTTAAAGAAAAGTATACAGCTGCACTTTAGTAAGCAGGTAGCAGGTGTGTGAAGCTTTAAACAAAGGGATGAAAAAGAGACAAGGAAGACACACAAAAGAGGCTGATTAGACCCTCTTGTCACATTCATTACACCAGAGGAGACAAACCACTTAAAGAATCCTGAGGAGAAAGGTGTGACACATATCCTGCCGCTTCCGACCAAAAAGCCGAACAGGAAACACATCAAGCCCATGGTGTTGTTGCACTGACGCAAGCGCACTGTTGAGAGGAGCTAAGAAATTTGGATCTTTATGAACCCAGCTGAAATCGATGAGGGTAAAACTTTGACTTTGAGCGAAGATAATTACCTTCTCTCTTCCTTAGTAATTCAGTCGACACTTTTTTCCCTTTGGGAACTCTACTGTATCCTCCAGGCTCACAAGGTGTGTTGAGTTTTTACACAAACGTTTCCACATGTGGAACTGTAACATAATCTCGTCATTAGATCCACATGGAATCACACTGAAACTCCATGCCCAGTACTTCACTGTCCCACCTGCACCTTCTTACTCCTCTACCTTCATAATCTCCTCCATGGATCTGAATGCAGAGGCGACAAAGGAAAACCGTGGTAAATGATCTCAAGAAGAGGTGAAGACTTTCGGGACATTTGGGAGAAGTCTGGCTTCGACAAACATGCGGCGAGCTCGTCCCTTTCTTCTCCGGCAGCTTCTGTCAGAGCCATGAAGGGCATCTTTGTGTCAGACAAGACTGCTAAGGGAGTGAATGAAGGAGGTGACGGGCGGAAGCTCCGAATGTTAATGGGCCGAGAAGAGCCAACAGTTCCTGGTCACTCAAAACGAATGCACTTTTTCCTTACACACGGCCATGTGCGCCACACGACTTTTTTTTAAAACCAAGTACTTTACTTTGCTACATTTAAAGACGCAAACGTTACAGAGTAAAAACGAAAGTTGGATAATGAAGTTATGATCAATTGCGTGAGACTGCAAAAAATGAAAAGAGCCAAATCAGCAGCTGCAGCAGAGAAGAAGCTGCTGGTGAGTCTGCAGTGTCATGGTCCGTGGCTGCTGCAGCCGCACTCAGCTCGTGGACTGCATACATGTTCTAAATGTTTACACCCGGGGTGCGTTTGAACCTCAGCCTGGTCCAAATATGAAATATCATTAAGGAAGCTGTCATTATGCGGCCGTGGTTGAGATTGGCATTACCTCGACCTACATAAAAAGAGGTTGCATCCACCTTGATTCACCGATTTCATGCACCAGCCGGCGACCGCGGCCAGTGCCCCAAATCAAACACACCCGCCATGTTGCATGACCGACAGGTGCACGCTGGGTCTGGCTAAACGCCAAATGCGAAAATACTGACAGTGCAACGAACGACTGATCGTTGGAACTCACTGCGCACGTTACTGCGTTGCCTGGTAACGCAGCATTTTTGTCCGTGTCTGTCGGCTGCAGCCTCTGCGGAGTTTAAGTTGTTTATACATCTCTTCTGTTTCTGCTGCTTTATTCTGCTGTTAATTCTATAAGAGGTGGGAGTCTACTGGACTTTTGTAGCTTAATATTGTCCATACTAGTTTCATATTTTGTCACCCCCCATTTATATCAGTGAGGACAGGCTAAATAACAGAAACACTTTATAACGCAATACAGCTCGACAGCAGCACACACTACGTCCTCCAAAATGATCACACAGTTGAATCAACAGCTCTCTACAACAATTTTAATAACAACTGAGCAAGATACCATAAGTCAAGTCAAGCCACTTTTATTTATATAGCGCCGAATCATAACAGTTGTAATCTCTTGGCACTTTTCATATACAGCAGGTCTAAACCACACTCTTTATACTATTATTTACAGAGACCCAACAATTCCCTATAACCTTCATGAAGGCAGACTTTGTTGCAGGACTGCTGTATTACACTGCATTAGGTTTAGCTAGGTGTTCCTAATGAGCTGCCAACTGAGTGTATATTTGTAATTATCAGTAGTTTGCACAGGCTGCGAAGTAACTGACTGGAATTTATTGGTTGCTTTCGGTGTGGTTCTCATTGAAATACCAATGCACATGCATCTGGTAGCCTAAAGATGTTCTTTAATTTGAAAGTTTTATCATATAATATTACCACCATCACCATGTAACATTTTTTACCCCTCCCCTTCCCCCACTGACATGAAACAAGGGAGAAAAAAAGCTCTTGTACCATGAGCTGACACTGTAATAAAAGTCAGCAAGTGCTCATTAATAATCATTAATGTCCTGAGGCGCACGGGCAGCCGAGTGACTTCAGGCGCAAACCAATGGATGGAGACATCTTCACTGAATCGCACCCACCGCAGGGCGAGGACTTTCCCCTCGAACAGCTGTGTGCCACTGAGGCTCGGCTATTATCCGCCTCTCTGTCAGGTCCGCTCTGGGGAGGGACAGCGGTAGACGAACTCCCCTCTTTAATTCAGTCAAAAGAGAAGAGGAGAGGAGGAGAGACATCCCTCACTCTCAGTCTGCCACCAGGGTCGAGATAGGAAGAGAGGAGCAGAAGAAAGGGAGAAGATTGAGGGTAAATGGAGGACAGATTGAGTTTGGTGACAGGATGTTTAATGATAAAAATCAGTATGGCGGAGGAAAGCCCGCATACTGAAGACCGCTGGATTGGGTTGCACCAGCTATTCATAAAAGCAATTACTTTCTGTGTGTAAAGTCCATTTTAAATTACTTTCAAACTGGTGACTTTCTAAAGCAGAATCGTTAAAACTTTAGAAATGTGTAAAGTTTTTGTCCCATCAGAAACTATTTGATCATGTACGGTAAGTTAACAACACTGACGGAATGTCTGAGTGATCATTTTACAAGTAAATATGGTCAAAATCACAGCACAGCCGTTGTCTACTACAACTAAACGTAAGCCCTTACGTTAGAACCAGCAGCTAATCCTTTGTAAATCTAGCTATTACTTTGTTTTATCTATATCTGCATACATGGAGATATATGATTGTCTCAGAGTTAGTTGTATTAATACAGTTGAGGAGCTTATGCTAATCTAACTGACACTGCTTAGCTCAGTCATGTAGTCTGACGTTTTAGCATAGCATGAGAAAGCGAATAATTTGAGGTATTTTGCTGTTTTCATCAAATGGAATTAAAAACCTCTCATCATTATTACACATTTTGATCAAATGTCAAGTCATATATTGTGACTACATTTCGTATTAACATCACCTCTTTTACTCGTTAATCTAAACAGGTCATATATAAGCAGCTGGCTCTGTTAGCTTTGTGACTCTTACACCTGGCAGTTACTGGACGTTATTAAATACACCAGTCAGCCACAACATTAGAACTGGTACCTGGTCTTAGTCTTAACATTATAATCAAGCGAAATTTGAACATAGGTACAAAGAGCTTGTGCAAGTGGCTCCTGGTCGTTTTACAAAAGACACAGTTCCACAATTTCAATATCTTGTCCCTCTGACAAGATATCACCTGAAATGTGAAATTTCTTTGGGGCCACTGATATCATAGCCAAGGGAAAATAGATTTTCCTGTCTCTATAATAAATCTTTGCTGGAAACACCGCCCGATTACAATGTGACCACTGAGATATGACCCATAAAAGTCTGAAGGGCCAGCAGTCCGATGATCTGAATCACTAACATGAGACGGTGATCAACAATGATGTGACATAAATCAACTGAGATGACCTCCGCCAACTGTTGACACATTCCTGCCCTTTTAGACAGCACGACAAGTTGAAATACTGCCTATCATACCTTTTTTTTTTTTTTTTTCCTGGCCATTTGTTCCTGCCACAATTGGCCAGCTGGTTCCTGGCTGCTTTGCAGGACATAGCTCACTTTGGCTTGGTTACAGCAGACAGGGCGCCGATACAATGATTCATGTATGTGCGGCTCTTCTGGGGTGTGAGATAAACAAGGTGAAAAATGCAAAGCACTTCTGCAATGACTGCGCAGACAACAAACAATCAAATACAAGAGGGAAAAAGAGCTACACCCTAGTTAGGCAGTGTACAGTCAGTGTCAGGGTTTTTTTTCTCTGCAAGAAAGTGTGACATTCTACAGTTGGTAGAAATAATACTCAGAAAAGATTGTCAGATAGAATCCGACCTGCTTCATTATGAACTCAAAGTCTCCTCACAGATCCAGGTGTCATGTCGTATGTAGCCGTCACTGAAGCGTACGCGAGAAATCCCCTGGGGTTGTAGTGGCCTGTGTGGATTTGAATAGCTGAGCAGATACAGTAAACCTTGTCTGCTACTATATGCAAAAATCCCCTCTTTGCATCTTTCCATGTTGATCTGATCTGGCTGCTCATTATCATACTGCGACAGAGGACCGCAGATCCCTGCCAGGAATAGTTGGCTGGCTTACTGACCGACTGTTAATAGAAATAGTGCAGCAATTTGGGGAATATGCCTAGTCACTTTCTTTCGAAAAGTGAGAGAGGAAGACTGATATCGATCTCATATCTGTGGGTTCAGTACAGAGCTGAGGGCTGAACGTGGTAAATATAGTTGAGCATGTGGGCTGGAAACAGGGGGAAAACAGGTAGCCGGACTCTAAAGCTCAGAGCTACACCTATGAACACTTCTGAAGCTGACCAACTCACGTCTTGTATTTTTTGTGTTTAATTCGAACTCAAACTCAAATAATAACGACATAAGAAATAAAAAGGTTAAGTTGTGGTTTTAGCGGGAGTTGCTGGAACTACTTCTTGATGAAACACAGTTTAGCCATCCGCCCAGTAATCCAGCGCCATGTCTCCAGGGATGCCGGATACTTTTTGGTGGGAACAGGTTTTAACAGATCTCTGTTCAGGGACAAGGGTACCTCACAGCGACCACAACACTTCGAGAAGCTGTGCACCGTTACCGCGCCTGGGCGTCGTTTAGCCAAGAAATAGTTGCAGCACACATTTTCTCTGATTTTTATATTGCTGATAATATCTGCGTGGCTAGTTGAGTCAATGGAAGACTGCAGGAATACATATTTAGCCCTGTGCTATGACTAAGTCACGCATGAGAACAAGCCGGACGTTCTTTGTGGAAAAATTAGAAGGATGGAAAGAGATACGAATCACTCAGTAACATGAACCTCAAACTGAGATGATGTTTTAAAAATGGGAAGATACAGTAGAGAAGGGTGGGTGTATCTTTCTTTGGGGCACAAGACCTGCTCAGCGTTCATCCAGCTTTCCATCCGTCCATCTTTGACGGGAGATTACGTTCCATTTCTGTTGCACATGAAGCTGAGAGAGAACGATAATGCTGAAAGATTACATTTCTGCCCGTTGTTAGCAGGAAGTGATCGAGAAGAATCTTCAATGTCACACGGGCACACACACATGCACAGCAGGAAGCGAGAGACACTTCACTGCGGTGTACCAAAATATCACTTCCTGTTGCAGCTATTTGACTATAAAGCTGCATAACACTTTTCTCTGCAGTTTGAGAGTTTTTTAATGAATGCTAAATTTCCATCTTTCTTACTATCCGAGTCGAGCCTGAAAAAGCGCGAAAAACCTTAAAATTAAGCCTAAAACATGCTGTACTAAAAGTGTGAGTCCCAGAGGACCAAGTTCGCTGGATCAGAGGCCCTGACTGACTGTACTGCTGCCTCCACCGCTCTAATATGTGCAGCTGCCCCTTGTCCTCGCTCCCTAATGACCAATTAAGAAACACAGACAGGCCTATTCCTGAACACTGACACATAAAGGAAATCTGAGCCATCCTATACTGGAAGAGCCTCACTGCGGGAATACACAGGATACGCTGGGGACAAAAAACATAAAGCGCCGGATCAAGTTCATGGCACAGTGCAGCAGTCAGCAACACGTCATACAGAATGATCAGGAGTGTGGCGGAGGAGGAAAATGCAGCAAATGCTGGTAGACACGCGTTTTTTCCAAGATGAGTCCAAAAGCTGATAGAGCAGGTATCTCTGTTTTGACATGCCACAGTGAGTAGACTCAGCCACACACACACACACACACACACACACAAACACACACACACATAGAGAGAAACAGTAAGTGGGTGTGTTTTAGGAGTCTCATCAGTGAGGTATTTCAGGTGGAAAAGCATTACTCACACAAGTTAATACAGCTGCATGTCATAACATGGTATAGTAGCTGCACTGATGAAAAACAGCATTAGGGTTGACCAAAACAAAGACTACTACAGCAACAAAACATTCAACTAAAAAGTTTGTTTTAGCTCATTATAAGCAATAAATCACCCATAAAATACTACATCAATTATTTATTAGTGCCGGTAGGCCTGAGCATTAACTGAGTATTGTTATTTATCAATTTTCAGCCGCATCGTGCCGTGTTTTCCCTGTAGACTTCAACTGATTATACACTCCTGTTTTACACATACCAAAGGTTTGGTCCCATGAAATACATAACAGTTTGATTAATTCATATGGGATTTTGTCATACGATTATATACGGAGCAGGGGTGACAAATGAACAGAAAAGACTGAATAAATGAGTGTAAAAACATGGCAAATGCCGGTGCTTCCCTTATCCATAGCATACAGCATACACAGAGTATACGTAACTATATGTGTGTACACAGCACCCAAAAGTGTAAGAGTGATTGATCCGGTATAAGGCTCCTGACCATAGGATGAGAAAAAACAAACACAAAACATGACAGTTGTGTTTGTTTACAATTGTGTGTGGCGGAGCAGTGCTATTCCTCAACATCACAGGACATGTGGTAGAATTATTAGGCGAGAGAAGGTTAAAAAAAATATATATATATGACTTGCTGGTGGTTTTGTGACTGTCATCCAAGATTCTGTGCCAGTTGACAGGGTTGCACAGTTCCATACACTTGGAGAATCTGTGCCAAATAGCACCGAAGCTGCTCTAGAGGCTCTTGGTGGTCAAACACCTCACCAAAACACTTTAAGATAGACCTTCCTGTTCATTTGTCACCGTTTTCCTGATACCAGGAAATATCCCTATTGATCATTTCAACCATTTTGACCAGCCCTAAATGTGTAAAATGACACAGGCATCACTGCCAGATAAGCGCCAGTTAAGAGCTCTGTTTCTGTCAAGTGGTTCGGAAGTGGTGGAGGTTTCAAAATGACTGCTTACTTAGAGCGCTCCACATCTTAGGACACCCTGTTGACCCAGGGGTTTAAGACACCAACCGTGTAATCGTAGTACTCCTGGTCCATGTCCGGCCGGGGACCTGTCTCCTCTCAAATGTCCACTATCAATGTAAAGGCAAAAATGCAAAAAAAAAAATTAAAACAAACCCCAACTCAGTAAAAGCCCTCTACGTCATATTGATAACCCATAACCCAACGACACAAAGCAGTTAATGGCTTAAAGCATGCCCTCCGTTTCTCCACTCAACTCAAAGAATAGAAATAAAATCCTCATCAAGACTCCAGTCTAATTCCCTGGGTGATAATTAAACAGAATACTAAATCCACTCTGCCTTTATATATGCATTTTTACACCAAACAACTTTTCAAAAATAAAAAAGGTACACAAAACCACTTGGTAACAAACACTATCGAGATTGGATTAAAGTACAAAGGTTTTAGGAGTCACGCCACCACTGTCGCCATTCTCACCAGTTTGGGGAAATGGCTACTTTAAACCTGGCACTTCTGACCCTGGATTTTAAAAAAATGGGCTGAAAGGAGGTTTTCTAAAATGACTGATCTACAGAACAGTGACATGCTCTTCAAATTTCAGGAATTCAAACAAAAATACAAAATACAAAATTCCCAACCACAAATAAGGAATTTTTTTTTGCTAAAACACATCTTAATTCTTGAGCCAAACCCTCTCTCTCCCCTGTGGAAAAAACAACAAAGGACCATTTTTCTGTCAATCACCAAATATCTGTCCTATATTCATCGCTTCTTTCATACCCACAGCACTCGGCAGGAAGTAGAGGACCAGCCTGGAATAATGATATTGGAGAAGAAACAGCACAGGCAGAGTGGAAACATATTTCTTTAAAGTCACAAGTTTTAACTTTTAATACCAGGGTCAAACGTTTAAAGTGCAGTGAATGAGAACCTATGTTACTCAATTTAAGTTGCACAAGTCCAATCCAAACATCCCAGACCAGTGCATTGAATGTGAATTCCTTAGTCGGGGGCTAAAAGGACTTTGGAAAAATGATTATTGGAAATTGAGGGAAAATCCAAAGGCTCTGAAATTATGTCGGGACCGTTTATGGAGAAATTTTACACCAGTATTTTTTTTATCTATTTGTTTTAAACCATTTTAATTATTCATCTGTAAGGTATGTTTTGCTTTCTGTTTTTCTTAAATGCAATTTGACTCATACCGTATATGTGCATACATATATATGTGCGTGTGTGTATACATACACATATATACTTATTGAAAGCCTGCTTCCAATCCCATCCTTTAAATTGATTAGAAATAATTCCATAATCGAAGCTTGCCTCCTCTCTTGCCCCTGAATCTAATAACACAATGTGATTCCTCATCCAAAGCCTTCGCTGCCACAAGACAGCTACTTATGAGTCCACACAGAAGAAAGACGGTACTTTAAGGGGCTAGGGATGAGGAGGACTTGTACTTCCCTGTTTTCCTCAGGAATGCACACTTGTCAGCGCAGCATGGCGGCCAGCTGAGAGAGCCTTCCCCGTCCAGCCATTCATCACACACAAAGGCAATTTCACAGGAAGACAAGCTTTCTCTCTGCTATTCTTCCTCACTAGTCTTCAGCATCTTTCCGTCCCTTCCACTCTCTTGCACGCTCATTCACGGACACACACGCTCCCAGGCCGTCATTAGCATGTCAATGGACGGCCAGGAGAACATGAACGTGAACCACTGGGAAACTTGTGGTGAAAAAGAACAAGCAGACACTGAGGTAGAAAGCCTGGGAATGGCAGCAGACCTCTCTATCTGAGGCATTCTCCGGGCTGATGCCATCTGAAGGTTGTTGATGTGCTTGAACCAAGCCCGCTCTGAAACACAGCTGAACCCAAAGGCCCTAATCCGCCAGATGAATGAATTCAAATGAAGTAGTGAGGAAAACGGCAGGCAAGCCAAGCTGTTTCTGCCTGAATCTCATCAAACTTTTGCCATCACAACAGTTGGGCCAATGAAACACAGACAGTTGTATTCTATAATGTGAGATATACGCAACAGTGAGTGTGTGGGAGTTGAAGGATGGTTTAGTTGCTAACGGTACATAACCAACACTATATGGGTTTTTTGAAAAAGGGGAAGAAGAAACATCTCGCATCAACATCTGTAGACAGCTCAAGCTAAAAAAGGAAATGACCTCCCCAGAGGCTTGATGCTTGGCCACTGTTTCCATAAATTATTCCAAAAACGGTTTTATGCCATTTATTTTAGTTCAGCTTTTCCAATTGAAAAAGGGAGGAAAATTCAACTCTTATTTATTAAGTATTCAGTATTACATTTCAAATCAAAAAAACAAAACCCTCAATATCTGAATATCTGATGTTAAAAAGCAGCTGATTACAATATAACTTTGTAATCTCTACCTAGTATCATCAAACAGACCGTACATTTTGGGTCCGCTAGCCCTTTATAACAGTTGAGGGCGCTGCCAAAGAGTTCATCACTACTCGGAAATGTCGTTGCATAACAGCATCAGTGGTGGGAGCACGTATTTATGATGACGCCTGCTTGCCCTTTGCAGTCAGGTTATAAATAGCACTTTGCCGTTGGGTGGCCCTTCAGAGCAGGTGTCTGGGAGCTAATCAGAGTGCTGTCGAACCACTGCGGCAATTCAAATGAAAAACCTTAATAAATCACTAATACGTGGTGTATATCCCCACCTATGGAGTTACTAAATCATTCATTTTACAGTCTGCATGGTTTGACTTTGTCATGTGGTGTCCTGTAACAGTTCACCACAGGAGGTTTTCATGCGGGCGGAGGTAAACAATTGGCTTTCACAACCTAATTTCCAGTTTCCATGACAACTGCCCTGTCAAGGTGAACTTACTGATAAAGCCAGCCGCTGATCAACCTCATAGCATCTGACATCTTAATCCATTTTCTCTTTTCTCTCTTACAATGCTATTTTGAGGCAATGTAAGAAAACCAGGTAGTCTAGCTTTAAATTTGCATTGATTCATTTTATTTATTTATTTATTTATTTGCCATTTGGGGGCAGCTCAACAAGCTGAAAACACAACCTATGACATACAATGACCTCATAAGGCTGTTATGGTAAAGGTGTTAGCAAATATTTGTGCATTTATATATCCAGCAAATACAGAGCATTCATTTGAGGTCATGTTTCTGGCTACATGGTGAGTGTATGTCCAATATTCACTCTCCTTTGAGCTCTTTTTTAATTTCTACCAACTCCTGAGAAAAATATCTGAATCACTAGCTGCTAAAAGCTCCACTATGTTTACCAGCCAGCTGCTCACTTTTCTCTGATTGGTGTTTGATCCTGCCGGGCAGAATCACCCAGATGGTTTATCAGAGCTTTCTGTCTGAAAACAGCTGCTGGCTGTGGCTGGAAACAAGGTCAATGTGAGCGGCGAGAGTGAGCATTAAAGTTGTAGCCCGCAAGACCAAAACAATGCGCTGAAAGATGCTAAAACGCTTCCAACTGCAGAGGGGAACTGCAGAGTCAGGAGCTAATTTTCCGTGGGTTCGTCACTGCGAGCAGCATCTTTCACAGCATCAGATTAGATTCATTTCAGATCTACTTCAAAAAGATTTGGGGGAACCTTTCACTGTGTGTGTGTACGTGAGTGTGTACGTACCTGATCTAGATAGATAGACCAACCTGATATGTTACTAATCAAAATTAGCTCATTATGAGTGATGATGTTGATGCAGGAAACACACTAAAATGTAGTCAGTTTCGTATTCAGTAGTCATGTCATAATTAATCATTACTGCAGTGTGCAGTGCTGCTTGACCTTTTCAACTCCCTTGTGGTTTGCGTTATACAGCAATTTTCCTGTAATAACAGAATTTGTTTCATTTCACAATCTCATAAGTTATGGAAGGGGGATTTCACACGAAAATCACAAAGTCCAGTTAACTCATATAAAAAGATTCCCCTCCCATGTCCGTTGCTCATCACAGAAGTCTACGGGTCTCACCGAGCCAAGGTGCAAACAAAACTGCACAAATGGACAGAACGTGGAAATCTCATGTGCGTGTGTTGAGTCTCAGCTCAGCACTCCGATTCCCTCTCAGCGTCCGGCCGACATACGCACACAACCTGCTGCCCCAGTAACATGAAAACTTACCAAAACAAGCGCACAAGCTTAGAATGTGATGTAAGTAAAGATGAAGTTGAAATGATTCGTATATTTCACGAAAAGAACACTAAACACTGTCTTACTCCAGCTTCTCAGTTGATTGTGAAGGTTTTCTGCTGTTCTTTGTCTTATGTGAATTCGAAGACCTCACGTTGGGGTGCAGGAAATTATAAAGAGCAAATTTCACTATTTTTTTGACATTTAATAGATCAAATGCACAGTTTAAACACATCCAGCAAGAGTAACATATTTTTCAGTATCTTGACAAAAAATGAATAAATAACTACAGATCAACTTAAAAGCCTTTTCCAGAGCTTTCAGACACATCTCACAATTGAGTTGCAATGTTTCTTTTGTTTTTTTTTTTTTTTTATTAATTCACTAATTAAGTGATCAAGCCACTGTTTACGATGTCACAAATTGACTTTCACCCTTTTTCTCTAAGTATATTTTATGTATCGTGACGTAAGTCCTTGACTCTCATCCACTTACTCAAGCACGGAACCTGAATACAGTTTTTTGTCTTTATATGGTGACACCTGAGACACCTTTTCACAGCCATTTGAATGACTCCCGGAAACTGGAACAATACTGTAAACCAACATGAAAAAAAAATAAACAGGGGCACCAGCCTTCTTATTCTTCATATTTTTCTGTTTTTCGTATGAGCGTGTTTATATTTTCACAAGCCTTATATCCCAAGAAGAAACTCCAGCTCTGAAAACATTAACGAGATTCTGCTTTGAGAGACGGTAAAATATATATCATAACTAATTCTACTGCAACACTTTATCGCTGAGAAGCTTACCATCTACCATACCAAAATGTACTTCACAGCAGCCAGTCTGAATTTCTCAGGCTGCAGTACATTGGAAATGCAAATGTATTCGAATGGATCTGAAGAAACAGACAAAAGCCTCAGTCTGCCGTAGTTTAAAAGATCACAGTTTCACAGGCTAGTGGCCGAGAAATGCTTCGGGATCACATGAGTGTTTTTCTGTGTGAGGCTGCCTCTGCTGCCACTGCCTCTCAGCACACTGAGAAAGCCTGAGTGACATCAGACGCCTCAGGAATGCCATAGTAGTAAGAAAGAGAAAGGAGAAAAAAAAAGAAATCCATATGGAAGGAGAGATGCTGCTCGACAAGACCGACTGGTTTCCTGCAATGAGACCAAGTGTGATGGACTGAGCGAACAGGCTTGCTCAGGTAAAACCTGAACAACATGTGGAGAGTTTCGTTGATCTGTACCAGTATTTTTCCATTTGTCTCGTAACTCTAGATCCATACTCATCCAACCGGGGGCAGGTTTAGACCAGGGCGCAAAATTCAAAGAAGGGGGACACATTTGTAAAATGAGTACGACTGTGTCAAGTTTAAAACCCTGTTTCTTGGCAATAACACATACACATTACAACTTACACAGTACATTATCAATAGCCGCATTGTTTATTTGGTGTAATAAATTAATGCCAAATAAATAACTTAAAATATTTTAATATGAAATAATATCAATAAGCGGCTGCATTTAGTAACTCCAAATAGCCCACGACCATGGACAGATTATGAGACAATGGGCCCCTAGACACAGACATATAAAAGGCCCCCCACCCTTTCTAGATAGGAACCCAAACCCCAAGTCAACTAACTATCACCTTCTGACTCTGGTAGCGGAGCACCACGGGTGGCCAACCAGATTCCAGAAGGGGGCCTGTGCCACCCCTGGCTACCCCTCTGGCCCGGCCCCTGCATCCAACAACATCCAATCTATCCGGAGGTGCTTGTTAAGTAAAAGGCATCATATGGTGGAAACAAGCCCAATAACACTTAATTTTGATTTAATAATACAATGTGCAATCATTTTTTGAGGTTAGCTGTTACCTACTTGCTAGTACAATACAAGGACATTTCAAATCAGGCGAGGCAGTTGTATTTCACTTGAAAAGTATAAACAGCATTGGCATCAAGGCAGTCAATATATTCAGCCTAACCCTGCAGGGAGCTCTATTTAAAGTCGATATGGGCTACAACACAAACAAAGACAGCAAATACGAGATACAAACTGCTGGCGAATGTCTCTAAAACTAAAGTGCAGTATGCTAAAGAGGTCTGACCGCTCTTATCACCTTGGTTCATGAGCAAGTAACAAGCCAGCCAAAGGCACATTACTATCAGCTCACGCAACCTGACAGAAGAGGAAGTCAGCTTTGCAGTGTCACACAGCAGGTCGCTCTGGTCAATGACTAGTCACTGACTGCGTAACACTTTCCCAGAGCTGCCATGCGTTACGGTGAGGCAGTAATACTGACGCATAATAGGGATCATTTCAATGGTAAGCTGATAGCAATACAGACACATTTTATTTCACAACACCACCAGCAGGTGTCTTATTTCTATATCCTGGAGTTTGGGCTGTATTACACTGAAACTAAGAGGTTTGGGACAGACACAGAAATTGAAAAAAAAACACACTCCTTTGTCAGTGTCTCCTCAAAGGCATTCACACAAAATATGTGACATTGTCACTATCCTTTGAAAACCATGTGTCTCCAAAACATCCAATTTTTATACGAATAATTAATCATTCTTCCATTTAAAATAAATACACGGCGGAAGCTGGACATTTCACACAACCTTAAGCCATCTATTTAAACTTATTTGCTTGTGCACTAACTAGTTTTCGCTCACCCTTGACTGTAGCATATTGTAAATTTATGGATCTATATATTTTATACCAATTTACTTTTGAGCTACTTGAGTCACCTTTCCAATGCACCCTCAGGCTGCTCTACAGTATCTTGGATTCTTAAAATGCTTCCATGTAAAGCGTATCAACATGTGATTCATTATGGTGGTTGATTTATCAGTTAATTCATTTAACTGATAAATCAACTGAGTGATTATCTGCCAATAAATTAGCCTGACGGATACGTCAGTGAACTCCAAAACAGCACGCTCTCAAAAGCACGTATTATGACTTGGTCTAATTATCGACCGCCAGTTCAGCGGAATTTGCAAACAGTGTTTTATGTTTGTCGTCCAACAGAATGCAAATAGGAACTGGACCCAGACTTGGCTGTCGGTTGGGAAGGAAAGTGCAGCAACTCACACAATGAAGCTGTGAGGAAATGAGCCGAGAGGAAAGAGAGGAATAATGGCCATTGACAAGTTTGTGGCGGCCGGTGTGCAGGTTGAGTCAAGTTCACTGGGACATGATCAGCGAATCTGGTTCAGGATCAGCAGGCTTGTGCAACCTTAATACATGGCTGCATTTGGACGTCACAAACATTGCTGTGTGCATGAATGTAGACAAGGGGGGGGAAAAAGAATTGACTTCTTAACCAGCAGTAAAGGGATTCGGTGTTTGTTTGCATGTGCACATGTTAGTGTAGCCTGTGATTTATCCTGTGCATGTACAGTAGCTTTATATTGACATTAGTATAGTCATGGTATAGACAAACACAATCTATTGTATTTCATGCCGGTCCCCCTTGTTAGCTCAGGCCACTGCCACTCCACAGAATTTACTGAAGCCAATAAGCAAATAAGGAAGCAGTGTGAGAATGCATGGTGCCACAGTGGCAATATCGCTCTTTACATTGGGTGTCGCGGGCCACTTTACGGACACTTAAAGTTAATACACCCATTTAAGTCAGGTTATAGCCGGCGGATGTGTGTGACCCTTTTAATTCAAACCTTACTAGCCTATTTTTTCAATCCAAACAAATTTAAAAAAAAAACACCATACGCACCGTGTCAAAAAGTCACACATCATGACATTCAGCTAAAATCAAACGGAACTTGGCAATAAAAAACCTATGAAATCCACGTCGGCCGAGTCCAGGCACAAGACCTGTTCCATATGGGCCCCCCCCTGCATTTCACACTCACACAGCTCCTCCTCTGTCTCTGACCTCGAAACACACACTTATGGCTGGTGCAAATGCAGGCAGTCCTGCTGCTCCCCACGAGTGTGACGAATGACGTGAAGATGACTGACAAGAGGAGAATCCTTTCTACAGTCATGGCAGCCCTGCTCATTAGAACCACACTGTCACTTACATATTCATTTGTTTGGATCATAGCCTCTGTAGTATAGTAACATATGAAGAAAACACTCCATGGTCCAAGGTCCATGACCAAAGCCTCAGAACAGCTACAAAATCATGGTTTACCGCAAGAAATTGTTCACGTCACCCTTTTCCAAGTTGCGTGGGGAGGGGAAAAAGGGTCAAACCTCCGGCTAGACCTGTAGTATAAAGCCTACCTGATGGAGGCTACAAGCCGTCATCGTACCAGCATGTTCTGGCTTGTGGCCTTTCGAGTAGAAACACGAGAATTGAGTAATTTTTCATACTACAACCGTCGCTGGAGTTTTGACCCTTTTAACAGAGATGGTAACATTTGATCCTGATAGAACGACAGCCTAAACAATAACCAGATTCTTAAACTATAGAAAGGTTAATGTTTTAGCTTTTTTGTAAAGTGAATGAAGTGGGTTGCCGGGAGGTTAAGGTACTGATCGTGATGCATTACAACATCTGGTGTTCGAGTCCAGTTGGGAACGTTCGATGTCGTTCTACATCGCTCTCTCCTCCCCTTACTCATCTTTCTACTCTCCACTCACAAAATGCCACAAAACACATTTTTAAGAAAGTGTAAAAACATGTACTGGTCCGTGCACCGTCAATGGCCAGTGTTGGGAGATGTTTTTTTTTCAATATTCAGCAGATATTTGGAATTTTTTAAGTTTTTACAATTTGGAAGATAAATCTCAGTAAAATGACCAGTGCTAAGCGCTACAGACGTTGCAGGTGCAATGTGAATCTAATAGTCATAAGGCGTTTATCAAGGAAAAATGCCGAACTCACCGGTTCCAGCTTCCCACATGTGATGAATTGCTGCTTTTCTCTGTTTTTTTTTAAAATCAATGTAAATTGAAAATAATCCGGTTTTGGACTGTTGGTCAAACAACACAAAAAATTTGAAGATGTTACCTTGAAAGTGGAACCGTTTTCTGACATTTTATGGACGAATAATCCATTAATTGCAAGAATAACAAATATATTAATCTAGTTACAGTCCCACTGTACTCACACTGCCAAATGTTTTGTAGCTAAAATGAAATATGTGTTTCCAGATAAAACCCATTTCCTGCGTGGATGTTTTGCACCTTTGGACCTATTTGTTCTGCAGTCACAAACCTGACCTATCGGAGCACACTGCCAGCTGAGCTCTGCTGCCAAACTGTGGGGGTAAATAAAGCCTGTGCGGAGTAGAGCTCAGAAGTCCTTGCTACCATTCTTTCCCAGCCGCTCCACGGCTCCCAAACGGGAGCTCCAAAATAAGCTGCATTGCTCCAGATTTAAACTGGAACAGCCTCTTTTTGTGTGCCTCTCTTTTTCTGCTCCCAGACCTCTTATCTGTCAGTTTCACAAACACGGGTTAAGTTGGGTGTTTGACCGAGGGCTTTGTTTTAGGGGAGTCCCCATACTCGGATTTTACCCGCATCCAGTATCACTGTAAGATTTGACAATCAGGTCTCTATTAAACAGTACGTCACCACCAGGAAGGTGGAAGTGCCATGGTAATGCAAGACAAATGCTAGGGACATCACATCCCTCCTGCATCCTGTCACTAAATGTCACAAGGGCCAAACCTCAAATTCTGTGCTCCTACACCGAATCATATACCTCCTCTCCTACTCCACGCAGTCCCACACCCAAGGCTAGAGCCCTGCTCAAGAGCACCTCGGTTGCAATCCGGATTCCACCTTGAGGTCAGCCTCACATGAGTCAGGCAAGAGGGAAGCTTTGGGCAGTAAAAGAGGGCTGTTGACAAGAAAGACAGATGATGCTGTTTATGATATAAGTCAGCCTCTATCCTCAGCCTTACCTATGAACTAAAGACCGTCCTCGCAGGATTCTAAGTGTGCTTCATTCCTGGACAATAACCCCGCAAAGTTGGCATGTGGAGGCATCAGTTGCCCAGTGGCCTGTCTGTCAGCTCTCCACCCAGCATCAATCCCCACTAAACCAGGAACGAAGCATCCATCCCGCCCAGCAGCAGCAGCAGCAGCGGACTCACCCAGCGTTTTGACCGCGATCTGTCGCGTCAGAGGCGGCGGCAGGTTGATGCAGACCAGATCCACATCCTGATGCAGCAGCACGTCGTCGATCCGGTTGGTGTAAAACGGTACGTTCATCTCCTTTGCCAGCTCCTCCGCCTCCTCCTGCGTCCGGCCCCACAGCGCTTTGACGGCGAAGCCCTCATTCTTCAGCAACGGGATGATCACCCTGGCGGTCAGGCTGGTGCCGAACACGCCGACCCCTGGAAGCATGGCTCGGGTTTATTCGTCTGGTTTGCTCTTCCTGGTGGTTTTCACTTTGTTTTCAGAGCTCCGGGTGAAGCCAGACCCGCTGCTGCAGCGACGGCGGCGGCGGCGGCGGCTGAACGGGAGGGAAGCGGCGCCTCGGACCGTCAGGTTGGCCATCCACCTGCAGCCAAACACCCGCTGTGCTGCATTCTCCCGTTGCTCCGGCTCGGCGACCGGGCATGTATTGTTGTTATCCCCCCCCCCCCCCGGAATTTTATCCAGAAACAGATGGAAAAGGCAGCCAGGCTCCCTCAGCGTTAAAAAAAGAAATGTACATGCACCATTCCGGTCTTTACCTCGTTCACGTCTGACAGCGGTCAGCGCACTGACTGCGCCAAGCTGTGAAGGGCATGTCCCCGCGCCTCCCTCCACGGGTCGCTACTGCTTTTCCAGCAGGACCCTCCCTTCAGATGAAGCCGGCTAGAATAAACGGGACCCAGAAAATGAGCCTCATCTGACGGGAGGCTGAAAGAAACACCGCCGTCACCTTCTGTCCGCCTCCCCGGAGGATCCCGCAGCGGGTGCAGCGATGTTACGCTGAAGGCGGCTATTGATGTTGCTGCTCGGACCTGCGCCGTCAAGTTAGACAGCGCCACAGGAAGCGCCGCTGGTAGGGGGGTTTCAAAGTAAGAGCCTTACCGCATTTTTGCTTGGCTATGTCTACGACGAGTAAAGTGCAGAGCTTGAAGTAACTTCGGCGCCAGTATCTCACCGATGTTACATTTATTTATGGCGTCTCATAGAATCTCACAAGTAAAAAAAAAAAAAAAAAAAAAAAAGAATTATAGGTAAGTCAAAAATACAGGTACATGTAACATATAGTACTGTTTTGAATATATTCTGAAATAAAATAAATGACAAGTAAATAAATTCCGCCCTCTGGCCTAGATACAGGACTTTAAAAAGGAAAAGGATGTATATGTGTGGATGTGACCACATGTATATTTCACGTATTGTGTGTATAATTCAGTATGTTGCTGTGTGGGCACCACAACAAATTTCCCTCTTGGACAAAAAGTCTATCGATCTATTATCAATATTATTATTATTATTGTTATTATTAGCAGTAGGCCAGTAATAGTAGCAGTCGTAGAAGTACAAGTGGTGGAAGTGGTGGTAGTAGTAGTAGTACAACATGTAATACACTTTTGAGGGAGACCTTGGGCAATTTCCGGTCCCTTTCTGCCTCTCTCGCTGTGGCTTGACGCAGCTCGCACCGCGCTCTCCTCCCCACTTTAACCCTTCAGCCCCTGGACGGAATTAAGCAGCTCGGCCCACCGAGAGGGGGAGGCTGGCGCCCTGCGCCGATGGAGCTGCTCTGTGTGGCGGGGTTGTTCTAAAATTAAACTAAATTAAATTAAAATAAACGAAACACGAAACCCGAGCTCGTGTCGCGGGTTCAGGTCAACGACGGAAGTGACGACCGTGACCTTGACCCTTATCTTTACCTCATCATTCATGTGCTACGTACATTGGAGCCATTTGTTTCAAAGCGGCTGTTTGTGGTCAACAGCGGTTCCAGAAGTCAAAGGGAAAAACAAAAGCAAAACAAAACCAATGACACCGATTTTCTGCGAACTTCTTCGTCGGGGAAACTTCAGTGTTACTGTGTTTTAATCTACTGGCTGTAATCCTCCGTTTCGAGCTGCCGGATGTTGCCCCTTCGGCCCACAGGTGACCCCCCCCCACCCCCCGCGGCGCGCTGCAGTCTCTACCCTCCACAGAGCCACGTAAGGCGGCAACACGGCGGCGGGCGCTGTCAGCGGGGAAGACGACGGCGTTGGAGCTACGACAGGGCCGGGCTTCTTCGCTCAACCTTTGAGGTGAGAAGGGGACTTGAGTCCCGGGCGCCGCGCTCCTCCATGCATCATCTTCCTCTGGGTTGAACGGATTAGACACCTCGTACGCTGCGGCCTCGCCAAGGATTGTAACACGGCAGTTGACTTGGTAGCTACTGACTCTGCAGTAGAATCGTTTAAATCCATGAATACGTTCAATAATAAGCGTTAGAACGTCTGCATTTGCCGAACCTGCCACCCGAAGTGACTCTGGCTGCGTTTTGCGGTCGATTAGAGCTGCTGTGGCTCGAACCGAAGAATGTGTGCTGTTGTGAACTTAACCTTAAAGATTTTTTTTTTTTTTTTTTTTTGAGATCATCTTTATTCCGGCGTTTGGAAAATCGCCTGGACAGTGACCTGCAGTGCCTCGCGAGGGGTGCTGGCTGCACCCAGTAGGGCTGAAAACCCTGATGATATCGTGGCCGCTCACCCTTCTTTATTTTCTGTGCCCTCATTTAAACAGCCAGCACAGTTTCAGATCCGCATGTTCGACATGCCTTATGCTCAGAATGCGTGACACACACCTTTGGTTTTCCGGCCATTACACGAAATTTAGTTTGAGCCTTCGCGGTCACCTGGTGCTCCCATGGCCTTTCCTCTGGTGCCACCAGCAGGTCAAAGTTTTCACTTACGCAGTGCAATATTTTAGTATTTCCAGCATGGCTCTAGACTCTTAGTCTGTCAAAATGTTTTGTTATCTTGGAGTTGCACGGATGTCACTGTTTTGTTTGTGAGTTGCTACAAAACCTGCAAAAGGCATGATAGATGCAGTCGGTCGTCTTTGGTGGCCCAAATCTAAACCTAACAATATTACGCTTGAGTGCGTACATCACTTGACAGTTATTTTTGTCCGCAGCGGTAGTGAGAAGTCAACGAGATTTCTTTGTGCCCTTCAGAGCTTTTCCAGCGTTTCGACTCGGGCCACGCCGTCGACATCAGGACTCTCCTATCTGTTTGGTCAACAACGTACAGAGCAAACAGGAGAGAGAGACAGACCCAACTTTGGACTGGCAGACTGAGCAGAGAACGTGGTGAAGAGCAACCACGGGCCATAAAAAAGTCATAGGCCATTCAAGGGGCCAGAGCTCAAGGATGTTGGATAGGAAAGTTGAACGTAAACTGAATTTAAAAAAAAAAAAAAAGTGGTTTCTTGCTGAAGTCAAAGAGACCAGCCGCTGAGCCGCCTTTTCGAACACTGGATTATTGGGTAACAGGGTTTCATGTTCAGGGTGTTGTTGCAATCAGCTACACATTTCCTCCTGAAGTTGCAGCGACGAAAACTTGGCGGAAACTTTTAGCTTCTAAAAAAAAGGCAATACTTTTCTCTGCACCACGGATAATGAATGCATGGCCACGGAGGCTGATAGCAATGTCTCTTACAGCTGCGCTAGGATGAACTATACTTTTTTGTCAGCACCGTGTTCCTACACTGTCTCTGGTATGCTCGCCCTCTTTTCCTCTGTCATGGTCACGCTCTAATTGAATCAGATGTTGGTGTGGTTTGTTTGTGTGAGACAGGCACCATGTGACTAGTCAGGGTCAGGCCCGTCAGTGCCGGGAAGCTGATTGTCCAGCTAGATAGCAGGGGAGGTGCAGATGGGGCAGAGGGGAGGCTGACAACTCCCACGGCAGAGGGGCCGGATGATGGCCCGGCAGCCCCCGGGCAGGAGCGGGGGCCACGATGCGGGTGGACTAAGACAGGCCAGGAATCACGACACTGTGCCATCATGCGTTTGGAACTGTATCTCTGGAAAGTCATCTGATACAAAAATGTGGACACGCCTGATTTGGCTCAGAGATAATCTCTCTATCACTGGCTGCCATCAAGCTGCAGCAAGAAGGCTGCCCTCTAGTGGATGAGTGTTGTCCCATCAGCGTGGCTACCAGTCCAGTACTTTAATCTCTGTTCAGAACACAAGCAATGCACCTTTGCTAATTGCCTTTCTGAAAGATTTGTAGTCTCCGCAAGCCTCTAGTGTTTACTGTGAGGCTCAACGGCAGTTTCCCAACCTTTTCTGAAAGGCCACCCACTCACAGGAAGCCCTCCCTGTGACTTTTCATCATCTGTTGCATGTCTAAGTTATGAGCAATGAAGAAGTGTTTTTCCCCTTCAGAAACGGTTTCATGTGATTCATTTTTAGAGACATGAAAGGGTACAGCTGCAGCATCTCACATGAAAGCAGCAGAGATGAGAAAAATTTCAGAAAAACAGAAACCTCTACTGTATGTCTGCAGCTGTATTAACAGTCTAATCTAACTCTGGCAATAAGGTTTGCCACAAGTTGGAGTGAGGCAAAAGAGCAGTTACAGGTAGATTTTATAAATCTTAAAAATCTGCGAGTCAGTCTAAACAATTTACGCGAACCTTTTTCAAAGAAGTTATCCAACGATCAGGGCTGGATTCATCTGTTGGGGAGTCCCAGGGCAAAAATGAGCTATGGGCCCTATTTTGCCCGGAGCCCACCAGGACCAAACATTGTCACTGGAGTACTACCCTTCCCTGGGTTCCCTGCAAATCAGTTGCCTTGCATAGTTGTTTAAACTCAAATTTGTTTAGAAATACGCTGCATGTAAGTTTAATACCAACTGAGCTACTGAAAGACGAGACTTTCCAAGAATGGTGCCTCGTGATTACGTTAAAAATGCAAGAGCCACATCTCAGGGCCCCAGAAGGTCTGGAGGCCCGGGGTTGTTGCCGTCTTTGCCTGGTTGGTACCTTGGTCTCAGCAGCTTATCATACTGCAAAATAATCGGTAAAGTGGTGGTTCTGAGCTTTCAGGCCCTTTTACAGTATGTACGGAAAGAACACACACACACAAACATGCATTATTTTCAGTAAGTCCAAGCAGGTGGTAACTAGTATAAAAATAAATGAGCCAAGTATGGAAACTGGTAAAACAACACCACTGAGTAAGATACCAAAACCGGCTGCCAACCAGGCTTCAAATGTGCCCGAGAGACAAGATTAAAGGAATAGTTGGTAAATATGATTAATTGCCTGCTGGCCAAGATTCAGGCGAGAATCTTCATCCAGCTCTCGTCTGTACGGCAAAAACAAAACAATTAGCTTAGCAGAAATACAGGAAACAGCTAGCCTGGCTCAGTCTGAAGGTAAACACATCTTCCTACAAGCACCACTTAAGCTCACTAATTATCTTGTTTGCTTGATATGTACAAAAACTTAAGTATAAAAACTAGAAGTTGCCGTACTGTTTTTTTTTTTTTTTTCGGCAGCTAAGTATTTCCTGGCCCTTTCTGCCCGGCGACCTCGCAGCGACAACAAGACCCCACACATATACCGCCGTGTCCCTGTGTCCAGTCCTTATGCTAGGCTAAGCTAATCACCTGTTAGCTCTAGCTTCGTATTTACCGTACAGACGAGAGAGCGGTATCGGACTTCTCATCTAAACATCTCCAATAAAGAAATGCCAAGCTATTCGTTTAATAAATACCTGCAATATGCAGTCACTACTCTTTTCTTTACAGGAAACATACCGGAATGCGTGACGCTTTGGCCACAGAGGCATACAATAGAGCAAAATGTCTTGCCATCACTGCAATGTGATATAAAGTGTGGACATCCCCTCAGAATTGATGGGGAGCAGAGACCACAAGGCCACGAGGCACTGACGGCCTAGAATGAGAGCTATGATGATCAAATTTAAAAGAAGAAAAACATGTTTTATGTAATTCCTAATGAAATCAACTTGCTTCGTTATTCACAAGGCTTCAGCTACTGTTTTTCCAACTAGAGAGTGACTACAATCAGGACACAGACATGCTTTGGATTATTTCAGCACTTTTAATAATTACTCAGAGGCACAATTACAGTTTACAGGTCTACCTTCCTCTATATGTGCACCCACAAGTGTCTTCCGGCCCGTGAGGCCTGCCAGATGAGCCCAACAGCAGCAGAAACATGCACACAGCTTCACCTCAGAATGGTAATCACAGGAACACACACTCTCCTCCTCCTCCTCTCTCTCTCTCTCTCTCACTCACTCTCACACACACACACACACAACCCTGCTGGTCCTCCCACACAAGAGGCCTTATTCTTCCTTTCATACATCTATGTATAACGTCATTTCTGAAAGAGAGATGTGATTGAACAAGTTTTTATTTCTTCAGCCGAGCCTCAGTGACAACTTGAGGTAGATAACATTCTCCAGTCACCTCAAACATCAGAGCTGTGAAACACACACTGCTGACAATCTTATTTACCTCCAGAAACACACTTTTTTATTTAGCATCTTCTGTTTAAACAGTTTATGTAGTTTTAAGTTTCCTTTATGCACAGCTACTGCTATTCAGCTCAGTAACCAAATTAAAAACAAAAAGAAGCTTCTTTAATAACTTATGTTTACAACTTTCAATGTTTCAAACTTCCTAAAACTAGACAAATTCGTGTTTATTAATGCAGAATTGTGTATTTGCTTTTGGTGGCTAATATAGAAAACAGAAGAAAGACAATGAAATAGTTTGTACTTCATATATTATTGAAACCATTCACTTTTACCCTGGTTGCTTCACTCATGTTTCTCAACACTTTCAGTCCAGGGTGCCACTGTTTCATGAGGGGTCCTCAGTCCTGTGTGTTGTGCATATTGTGTTTCTGGTAGGTTGGAACAAAACACAAAAACTTGACAACTGCTGCCGTCTTCACGCATACCTCCTCTCTCTGCCTCCTTCCATAAAATTCACACACAAAAATTAACACTTAAAGTAACAGAAGATCAGTTATAATGTAACAAAACACTACAGGGACCATAACTATAGAGTTGCACAAGCGTACATCAACAACTGAACAAAACACAACAAAACACAGATGTTGCATAACTGACAATCAGAAGTTCACATTTCCCCACAAAGAACTGCAGGAAAATATGACTTTCTGCTTTACAAAATACTGCACAGCTACCTTTGAAAAGAAACTGTGGAGGTACTCGTGTGAAAGGATTGAATCGGTTTTTCTCTCTTTCCTCTGAACAAAAGTGGATTCACTTTGCAGCATTTAGCCCCGGCTGGAAGGTTTGATACGAGCTGGAAACCACACCATCTGCTCCATTCCTTCAATCATTTATTTGACGAATTTGAAAAGAATTATGGCAGAAATTATGAACTTTATCATATAAAATGACTGTGCTCCATTTTAATCCAAAGATTAGAAATTGTCGATGTGGGAAGAAGCATTAGTTATACTTCCACAGTTTCTTTTGTAGTCATTTTGGCACTTTTTCTCCTACACATGCTCATAACAATTTACCTGTTTTGTCTGGAACTCAAAGCCTGAAGATTTTTGTTTGTTAAAATACTATAAAAACATTGAAACAACATTGAAACGACCAGTAAAATGTATGGAATTGCTTGCTGTCTGCCTTTTTTCTTGAATGTAGTGGTGTATCAACTAGTAGAAAATGTCACTCTACGCAACAGAACCAGGTGAGAGTAGACAACTATTTAAGTGCTCAAAGATGGGTAGTGCAAAGTCAACAGCGCTGTAACTAAGTCATTATTAGTTCGATATGGGATGAAACCACAAAAGAAATTTGAATTACACTAATTTGCATGTGTCAGTTTGTGCTTATACATTTTAAACAGTAAGCCAACATTTCTGAAGGCCAATTTAAGATATAATGTGTGAACCAACTAGCCAATCTACCAATTTACTGAGCTACTGAATGCTGTCAAACAGCCCTTCAATTTAAAAGAAAAATCTATAGTCATTCCCAAATGAGCACTACTACAGACCCCTTAAATACACATGTGCATGTAATATGTTATACAATAAAGCTAATAAAAAGTCAGAGAATATTAACTATGGCTATTTTCCCTATTAAAAACAGCATTATTGGAGAGTGAGAAATGATGACTAATGATCCAAGTATCAGTACCTGATATCTAAAAGGCTCCCACCCAACTAACAGGAGATGATCCAACATCTGGTTATGTTCAGCATCCTCATGGCTGGTCCTTCACTAAAAATCACTGACAAGGCTAACAACCAAAGAGCAACAACACTACAGCTTTAGGGAAGATCTTTCAAATACAGACATGAGTCCACCCTTGTTCTGCAACATTGAAGAGTCTACAACCTAACCAGGATGTTTTAGCAGCTAAACAGACTGTATGTCTTTTCTGTAGTGCAGACTGAAAAAGAGTTTCTGAGAAGCTATTTTAAATGAAAACACGGAAGTACAAATGGTGATGCAGACCACATACTGTAGATCGGCAAATTGTATTTGATATTAAAAATTCCACGCGTGCTGTTATGAGTGAGCTTTCTGCGGCAGACCGTTAAAGGATGGTTTTCTGCCTCTCTGCGTATATCTACTTACTTGAAACTGAGTTCAAATCCACTGTATAACGTCATCTTTTCCCAGTTTCAGCAAACATCTCTGCACCTCACAGATTCAGGTGCACAATGAAAGACTACGAGGTTCATATCAACAGCACACGTTCACGTCCTTTTTGCTTATCTTTACACAGTGAGTGCCAGTAACTTGACAACATCAATACAAGAGGGAAAGAATATGAAAATGTAACAGAACAGCACGTTTTCAGAATTAAATGGAAAATATAAAGTGTCTCTATGCTCTATCTTCCATGTGCAAGGGTTCTGTGGCCCAGCATGGACTCACACTGTGCTTGCTCTCTTAGCCAGTCAGCTGATTCAACACTGTTTCCTTCATCCTCAGGTCCTTCAGACCATATGTCAATCACAAGCGGTCCTGCCTTCCAACAACCCCCGCCCTTCATATAAACCCAGTATGGATTCCTCCCCCAAAAAAATGTCCGGTGACCGATATCCATGGCAACCCATATGTGCAGTGTGGGGCGTAAGAGTTTCTTTTAAGAGTAGATGGTGATGACTTCACGGCCACCGCCGCGCACCAGAAGGACTCGGTTCAGGCCCTCGAGGAGAACCTCCAGGAACTCCATGTCTGAGACGACAGCAGTCAAGGTATACCACATACAGACACAGCAAGGGCATTACAGGACCACAAAACAGTACATCACATTAGTGTACACAACGCATGATATCCCACCTCTCAGCGCTCATTCCAAACAGTTGTGACACTCTCCCATCAGTCACATCAAAATGCATTACACTGAACATTGGAATGAACTGGAATGATAAGTAATTCAGGATACAGTTTTCATCTCCTCCTCTGTTCCTAGGTGGTCCAGGCATGTTGAGGAGAACCAGGTGAGCTCCCTGCGACTTGTTGACCACCACCTCGTTCAGCTTGACAGCTGTGTGCATCCGACGAACATTAGACTGGTTCCTAATTCGACAAGAAGTTCACCTTAAGAAAAGAGAGCACTGAAGAACACATTGCTAACCAAACGAAACTAAACCCTAAATTTAATTAGCGATTAAGAGCAAAACAGTCATGATATTAGCTTGTTTCTCTGCCTTCCTCTGTGCTTATAAAACGCGTGTGATAACTGTACTGTAGCCATCGAAACTTCATCAAATGTAAAACCAGACTTGCACTGGGCAATTAAGACATTTTCTCTCTGTATACCGGGGGGCTGAAGAAATCTTGATCATTGTAATGCCAAGAATCTCCAAGACTACAAAGGACCTTTTTTGACAGCAGACATTTTGACTTGTCATAGCAGAAGAAGCACAGCTGTTATTAATAACAATGATGACGGCAATGTTCTATTCAAATGTCCAAGTAAATCATGACAGTGTGACGATAAAACTGAAGCAGCTCAATGGAATTCAGCCATCTTTCATTTCATAATTTCCACCTGTGCTCTTCCTACTTTGACATGGCGAAGTGTTTTTGTTAAAAAAGGCCTACTGTGGCAATATGGTAGCACTCCTGGGTAACACAGGAGCTGCACACTGGAAAATCCTTTTTAAAAAATGTCCATTTTTGAGGCAGCGCTTGCTTTTGCCTTCCTCTTTGAATGATTAAAACCTCCATTTACGGTATAGATTGTAAACTCACTGACAACAAGCACTCTTCTACAGGAGTCTCGTGTTTACATGGTTGTACAACGTCACTAATACACTGTGTGCTTCTGGAGGAAACACCTTCACCAGTTTAACACACAATCACTTCAATAAAATTCTGTCAAGGAAAAAATTTGCATTTTAATTAAAGCATACTGTGTGTTAGTCTCAAACTCAAATGAATAAGCAAAGGCACGGTTAAAGGACTGAAGCATATTGAACTTCAAATAAAGAGGCAGCATTTAAAGACAAAAGGGACATGCAGTATCATATCCTAAGTCCGACATGACGTAATTTTATTAGTTTAGTTTGTCATAACCAATTGCACACACTGTTTATTAACAGTTAACGCTGTCAAAAAAAAAAAAAAAAAATCTCTTTAAATGTCGCCTCTCTATCATCATCTTCACAAATGTTAGATCATGAAGTGATAAAGCACATGACATCAACTGCCAGAAGCTAAATTATTAAGCGGAAATACAAGGCAAATACAAGGCAGCACAAAATTTTGCTTTCCATTCTACCAAAGAAGAAAAATGTTTATATTTTTGATGTCAGGCCAAATGAACACATTTTGTACTTGTTAATCACTATTGATAAAGGTTGGAGGGAAAGCACAAATTTGTTCATGCATTCAATGTCATACATATTACATGCAAATTAAATGGAAGCTTTACCACCAACATGGTGTTTGATGTTGAAAACAGGAAGTCCATGCACACACACACACACATACACACACACACAACTGGAGGACACTGAACAAAGCTACAGTCACCACAGCAGCAGTATACACACGTACGGCCTAGGGCAAAGAGAATGCGACTTACAGACTCTCCCACTCTCTAGAAGGAGGAAAATGGGACAGAACAACAGAAACAGACTTAGATGCTTCTACGTCAGCTCTCTCCACTACACTGCATGCTTCCAACTTTCCCAAACAGTTTGTCGTGACACCCACAGGTGACTGAAGTAAACCCAAGAAAGTGACATGGAGCTCTTTGAGTGTGGTGAGGCTTTGTGAAAAAGTGGCCTCCAGTTCTTCCTGTCCTGCTTCACAATGTACAAATTTGAATTACAAACATTTTCCGCCAATATAAATGGACTGGGACACACCTGTTGGAAGTCCACACACTGATAGTATAGACATTATGGGATGGAAAAGTGTTAGTGTACATGTGGTCTGTGTGCTCTGGCCATGCACTAAGACTGAAATGGCTGAAAGTGTACACACATGCGCACACATACCAAATGCAGCCTGAATGCACACGCCATGCACACAGGTATCCCATTTCACCCTGTCAGGCTCATTATTACTACTACTACTACAACACATGCTGTCCTCCTGGACTGAGGCCTTGGCACCATCCTGAAGTCTTGTGAGTACTCTATGTGATGTGGTTTAAGCTTCAGATCCTTGTAATACTTTATACATCATGACAATTAAAAAAACAAATTCAAAATGGTGCAAACGTCTCTCATAAGGCACATGCAATTACTTCATGTTTTACATCACCACCTTTACAGTATTCTTCAGTAACATATACAGTAGAGTTGACACTCCTCTAATATGGGAATGTATCTTAAAGTTACACATCTACAGGGCAAAACTTCCACTTTCCCTTATTTTTAGCCCGTCGGCTACATATGCACAGACGTCGTTTTTTGGCTTCTTGTTCAGAGTAAACAAATGTATACTTACGGTTTCATGTTAAACAGGTCGCGCACAGCCACGTTGGCGTTGCACTCGCGGTTACGATTACGCTCCGTGAACAGCTTATCCTTGGTCCAAGTCATGTGAACCCGCTCAGGCCCGGTGTCGGCCTTATCATTTATCGTGGCGTGAGATGCTGTGTTCCTGTCATGGATGAGCTGGGCCTGGAAAGGCGGGAGAGAGAAGGATGAGAAAATCAATAGGGGGTTGGCGGATTAACCAGGAGACATTTTTGGGGACAGAAGTGATAAAACAAATAAACAGAATGGAAGAAAGAATGAGAAAAGGAAGGAAAAGTGGTGTAACTGGTGGTGATTAGCAAGAGGATGACAAGCAGGTGATGAGACTTGAGAGTTCAAGATAATACCACAGAGGCAAAAGAAAGTAATTACTGGAGAGAAATAGGAATAAAAATTGGGGAAGGTGGAAGAACAATAAGGAATCACAAACAGAGGTGAATAAATGGCGAAGAAAGGGCCAGATCGGCCAGTGAGAAAGGAAACATCACGGTCAATTACAAGCTGGGACCAAAGAAGATGGGAATCGAGCAACTTTCCTTCTACAAGTTGGGCAAAACCATGCTACAGAATAGTTGAAACAAAACAAACCTGTCCAGCAATCACAACAATGCACATGGACTTTAAGAGAACAAATGTACCTCGGGCATCACAAGACAATATATCTCTTGGTGACTGACAAAGAGAGAGTGACGATGGTGAAGGTACAGTATGATGTCAACCAAGAGTTGTGCTACCTAAACAATGTATAAAGTAGGTCTACATGCCTATAATGCAGAGGTAGTGCAGGAATACTACAGCACAGCATAGCAAAGCAGAGCAGGGCCAACAAACATCATTATTAGAATAAAATGTTTCAACACATTTGACGACAACCTTTTTCACCTGTGCCCCTGTGTCTGAGTACAATGTCCACAATTATATATCCATTGCCTATGAAAAATGATAAGAATAAATTATAGTTTTATAATCATCTGTCTTTGTAAAGATATAGATAAAGGTCTCTGCGTTCACTGGTACTGGTTCATATTTTATAAAAGCACAAGATCTTTCTAAAACAAAAGTTGTGCTAGTAAAACAGCAGCTTTAAACTATTTAATTTTCAAAGTCCCCATTGTCAATAAACTTGTAGATGGGAGACTATGTGGTAAATAGCATGCACATTCATTTTATGAAGGAAGGTTTGTTTCTGGAAGATATTTCTCTTAGCTTGTTGACCACTAGCTGTGACTGTTTGTACACTATGGACACTTGTTAAAGATCTGAGTGGCAGAAGGGTGGGGGATGTCAACATGGTAATGAATGGGGTGATAACTACCCTTAAGCTAAAAATGGAAAAAAAAAAAAAAAAAAAAAAAAAAAAGAGACAAGACAGTATTGTCACGTCACAATTAAGAGTATGAACCACTACTGGGTTAAAATATACGTGTGAATTATTGGGAAGCTCATTAAAACTAAAAGCATGAATAGCCCAGTGAGGCTGTAATGGTCATTACACACCAGAAACGCAATTTTTGGAGGGATAGAAAAACATTATGACTAATGGCATCAAAATGTAATGTTTCTGCCGAGGACGGCACCAGAGGAAAGGAAATGTTGTTACCTCATTAAAAAAAGTTTATTCTCTGCACAGGGGCCATTTTTGGACACCTCACGTTCAAAAATGTTTTAACTTGCTTTAAGTACCTGACGTGCGAGTTTTACAGCATCGAGAGAGTTCTGAATATTTTGTCACTGTTCAAAAGTCATACACATTTCACTTTTCTTAGAGAATACTGTCCACTCATATTTTCTGGGGGATTGGGGATGAGCTAGGATCGAGAAGGTATTGGGATCTTGGACTGCAGTTGCAACGGGCTGATATTCACAAAGCAGCTCTCAATGACTATACAGTAAGGAGCACTTATTTTGGGCCAATCTGGACTTGTGGTTTAATACTCAGATGTACAAGATGGATGCTAAATGTAATTCTGTTTCTGAGCTAGTGCTAAAACCCGGGTGTAGTACCAGTACATTGAACAAACATGGTAAGATAGCCATGAGCTTATGCGATGGATAAGCCCACACTGATAAGGTACAAAAGCACAACAGATTATTCGGAAAACATCACAATTTCTTCTATTTCTAGTTCCACACTGACTTTAGGGAAAGTCCTTAATGTGACGCTAAGGACATGTTGTGGACATTTGTTTTAAGAGACGCATGGTATGGAGTACCTACACTAGCTTAAATGCTTTTCCAGAGAAGATTTGTAAAAAAAAAAAAAAAAAAAAAAAAAATCAGAGTCAACATTCACAATCAGAAAACTGAAACACAACTGATTCTTGATTAGCATCCATACTCTCTGGGTATGGTTACCCTTCTCATTTCAAGTGTCGGTCTTTGTACATCTCCTGTGGCACTACAAATTTTAAACACTAGCAGTATTACTACTCCTCCATCCTGCCCATCTGTGTATTCATTATACTGTATATCCATTACAGTCTTATGTCCACAATAGAGTATAATGGGATGACAATGTGACACTGACAAATTGCACATCAATTTTGGACATCTGGTAAAAATGGGAGTATGATTAGATTTTCTGAGTCCAGATTATATGATGATTATGAAAGTTATGAAAAGTCAAATGATAAGCGACAACTTTAGACAATGATCCAGCTTTGTGAAGATGGGCCGGTGGGTCTAGCAGTGAGGGACAGTGGGTTGACAAAATCGGCTACCTCATCCTCCTGAGTGTCCTCCATCGGTGAGGACTGCTGGCTGGGGTTCGTACTCTGGGCAGCGCCCTGGTTCTTCCTCCGGATTGAATTACGCGATTCATCAGTGATACTCTGAATCTGAGCAGTATGGAATGGCCCAGAAAGGCGGCGGCAGACGAAGAGGGAAAGTGGCCAGTTGTCATATTACGCAGCTGTTGCCGTTTAAGTACGTAGTCTATTATTTATGGAAGCAACCCGAATAGTTTGTTTTACATACTGTATAATGTGATATGTCTGACATAAAGTTAGACATACAGTATGCTAGTCATCACTGTAGAGGTACACATACACTTACGTTGAGCAAAATGCAAACAGCATTAAGTAACAATAAATACCATCTTCTTGAAGATGTTTATAAATGTATCTTATTAGTATCTAATCTGAGACTATTGCATGAAAAAAACATCCACTTGTGTGGAATTGGAATGGAACTACAGATAGTTGGGGAGAAAAGGACTGTGAGTGCAGGGTTGTATTTAGCTGGATAAAGTGTGAATTACCTCTCTTTCCCTCTCAGTCCTGGACAGATGCATCTGTTTCAGCATCTGAGACCTTTGCTCCATCATCAGTGTCTTCTCATAAGTGAAGGCTGAGATGTCATTATCATGCTGCAAAGACGGGAACAGAAACATCAAGATCAATCAATCAATCAATCAATCAATCAATACAGTTCTCAAATCAAATCACATCAAAGTGATTCCAAGGAAGTTCATTTTTTTGGACATTCTTCTGTCTGTGGCAAATCACTTTGTAACTGTTTAACCTTCAGCATCTGATCCAGAAAATAAAAATGAAAAAAATTAGATTACAGAAAGAAACATGGGGGCAATTTACAGCTGCTCTTGACATTTCTTAAACTGGATGGCAAGATGGCCAGTGCATTTATTCTATCAACCAGAGTCTCACCATCTCCACCACTTCCACCTCTGCATTCAATCGAAGGTGGTAGAGGAACATCTGGAGATCTTTCTTCATTTGGATGCTGTTGTCATCCATCTGGGCCACAGTGAAGATACGCATCTTGCATTTCCTCCACACCTAGTAGGAGGACAGACACAGTTATTATAGAAGGAGGTAAGATGGAAAAGTAGCAGGGGGTAGATCAGGGGTAGATGGATGGATTCATGATTAGCAGCAGGACAGGGAGGGGGACAGGACAACAGTGTAAGAGAGGGAAAGTGTATCAGAGAGCGATTCTGAATATTAGCAGAGGAATGAAAAATATTAACAATGATTTGTAGGGTTTAAGGATGTTTCAGAGATAATTACAACCCAACACACACACACACACACACACACACACACACACACACACACACACCAACCTTGTGCTGTCGCAGCAGGAAGGGCAGCAGCATCAACATGCCTCCATCATGGACCACCCACCACACATCAATGGTTCCCTCCCCCAGGCGCTCCTGGTTGGTAGGGAAACTGTCCACATTCTTAGCCACAAGTAAGGCCTGATGGGCGGCTGTGGTCTCCCGCACTGTCTCTGGATGGATAGAGGGAGGGTGAGTGTGTCTATGAGACATTGCCTGTTAATCCCTGTGTGTTGTTTATGAGAACTGAAGTTACTGGCATCTCAGTGGAATGACTTCATAAGCAGATGTGCAAATATGCAGTATAAGATGTATTATAATTACTTTCACATTTTTAGATCAATTCTGATGTAGCGTCCATTAAACTTTCCATCCTTCTGATTTCCCATTTCTATACCTATATGTGCTCCTATTAATTTGGAACTGTCTCTACCTATGAAATTCTTCCACGACTGCCGGTCATTGGACTGCTTCCAGGTCCCAGGCCAGGCCATTAAGACCGTGTTGTGCTTCATCCCTCCCAGCCCCGCAGACTGGATGAGGTGGGAGACGCCGTCTCGGAGGTTTGAAGACATCACAACATGACAGAATCCCTTGGTCCGCTCTGCTGACATGGCAGACTTGATGTTCTGGACAAAGCATGGGAGAGAACCCATATAAGACAATAGAAGTGAAGAAAAAAATGGATTATTGGCCTTTTAAAAAAGAAAGTGAACTTTACTCCTTCCTCAAAATTAACATTAAGCACTCTCATGATTAATTCACACTGATGGGTCTGAACAATGCCCATGAATACAGCAGCCTGTATAATCTCGAATTCAGCTTTTGCACCGGATTACTTTCGCAGGAAAAGTATTTCACTGATTAAAAATGCTTTTGCGGACACTAAAAAAAAAAAATCAGGTTGTCAAAAAAGGAAAAAAAAAGATGACTTGCTCAATTTGGCCAGTAGATGGCAGAGTTATTGTAAAATGATTGTCCAAAACTCACTCTCACTCTATGTATTTAGAATCTATATACAACTAGAAATCTTAATTCACACAATAGATTTGCCTGTGGGGCCAGCAGTGAACTTTTAACACTAGCTCAAAAACAACATATCGTTTAGCTGATCGTTACTGAAATGCTTAGCCATTGATGGTCAGATAATAAAAGAGGCAGTATAAATCACATTTAGTATTTTATCTGTGAACACGAATGCACACTTTTGGTAGAACAGGGTATTGCATGAGGAGTGCAAAGTTGCAGGCAAAATCAACATAAGTGTCAATATACTTGTGTCTGCATTTGCATTTGGCCATAGGTTGCCTGCTAGTGTGGGAATTTCCAATATACCTGCTCAGCCCTCTTGGCCTCTGCCTCTTTAGTGAGATAAGTTCCCTCTAAAACATTTCCCACTATCGTCAGGCCTTTCCCTGCCTTCAGCTGAGTGGTGAGAGAGAGCAGACGAGGGTGTTTGACTCCTTGATCTGAGTCCAGGTTCAGCAGCACCAACAACTGAGGCCTGGACACAACAACAGAAAAAGGAGACGGGGGAGACAACGTCAGATATAATTTCTTCGGAAAGTGGTGAGGGACAGGAGTGGCTGTTTGGTCCCAAAGTCTTACACAGAAACTAGAAAATATGACAAAATTATGATGTAAACAAATTCCGTTTAGTTTATTCAAACTAAATTGCAAGTAAAAATAACAGTTTGCTAACGAAAAATTTATTTCAAGTAGTGTAATAAGGTATAGAATCATTATTACAGTATGACTGGATCTCACCTAAACCTAGGTAGAGACTTAAAGTGGAGCTTAATTAGACTTTATGGTCCCACATGTGTTTAACACAAGGCCGATAGTGTTAGAAAGAGCAGCTTTCAAACAGAAGAGGAACAGAAACAGTTATCTTTAATGAGAAACATCTGTACGCCTGGAAACATCACATCCCCAAAAGAGTAAATTATACTGAACATGCCAGGAAAGTAAACGATTCTGGAATGGTGGGTTTGGTTTTTGGACAGGAAGTCTGCAAGGTCAGTCAGCGTGGGCCTCTATACAGAATGAAGCCTTATCAGCCTTTTCTGTCAGATTAGGTAGAGGACCAAGAGATGAATCTAATTCACCCTCTGTTTCTATACACCCTCTCTTGTGTCCACCCCAACAGTGACGGGTGGCACTGTGTCAAATGGAACCACATCCATATGAGACACAGTAACACACACACACACACACACACACACACACACACACACACACACACACACACACACACAAAATATACTGTACCGCCAGTTCTTGGTGTGTGGTGGAGCCTCCTCAAGGCGAATGAGGGCATAGCGGGCTGCATTAAGAGAGAGACCACGGATGCCATCGCCCCATTCTTTCTCCGCCCTAAAGCAAACAAATGATTGACAATGAAATAAACAAGAAGCAAAAAATGAGAACACACACAGAATGATACAAAACTATGGCAGTGAGTTTTAACAGCCCATTCTTATGTTGTGTCCACACCTGAACTGTTTGGGTGAAGTTTCAACAACACGTGTGTGTTTGCACATAAGGTCCCACTCATGTAAAACCAAACTATAGCTGTACTACAGCCTTACGCCTCTAGTTCTGGGCAACATACACTGTTGCAACATGTTGCAGCATATTTTATAGCCTGTATAAAACACATACTGGTTCTTTGTATATTTGCCTTTGCTCCCCTTTGAGGGTTCTCAGTTTTCTCTCTCTGTCAATACAGTTTTCTTGTCTACTTGCACATTTCAGCTTTTCCTTGCCAAAGATTTTCTGTTTACCCTTGAACACTTTTGAACCAAAGAAAATAATGTGTTAAAAGTCATTCTTACCCTCTGTATTCAATGTATTTGTAGATGCACCCAGCGATGGCCATGGCAACAATAGCATAATACCAGGAGGAGATGAACATGAGCGCAAGGCACAAGCTCATTCCCAGGAAGGACAGAGCCCTGTAGGAGAAAACACTTACAACATCAGTTCATTAACTGCATACCCATGCATTTTTTAAAATAAGTGTTTCAGTTTGTCTGCACATTCATGGAAATGTCTTAATGAAATCAAATTAATTCAGAATGGACAGCTGAGAGGCTTAGAACTGAAGTAAAATTATGAAATCCACCGCTAACAATAGGACTGTCCTGTATTGTTCTTAACCTTTGTCATGGAGCTAATCTCAGTAAAGGTCATCAAGTCACAAACCACGTTAAACAGTTTATGTCTGTGGTTGTGAAGGTCCTTGTTTGATTATTGGCTTCTGTCCTAAAATTTTCCTCAGGAAAGCCTCAGCCATCGAAGTGGTAGGATCCCTGACGCTGTTAAAACGTTTTGAAGTTTTTTAAACCCACAAATTAATCCCCGAGACTTTTAATATCCTCTTCTTTCATTGTCTGGAAGTAAATGCAGAGAGACAATATACTTGCAAGACTGTCTAATTTGTCACCCACCAGTGGTAGTATTTGAAGCGTGGTCTCCAGTTGGGCGTTCGCAGCAGGGTCTGAACAGCACAGGCCAGGTTCACAAAGAGGTAGCACATGAGGAAAAACCTGTGCGAGGAAGACAATAAGCCAAAAATGACTACTCACCACTAATCTAAATCTCCACGTTATGACCTACTGTAAGTGGTTTTAGGATGTGAAATACATAGGGGATCACAGACTTTATCTGGTAATCTGTTTTTATGGAAAGAAAGCATGTAATATTACTATGCAGACAGGTACTGACATGGAGAGGATAGGAGCCACAGAGTCCAGTGAGGCGATGAGGATGCCGATCTCACAGATCCCAGCAGTCAGCAACAGGGCCCAGGTAGGTTCTCCGTTAGCTTTCCCATGACCAAACACCTAACAAACACGCACACACACACACACACAGTCAAGTGTGAAAAACTGAAGATGAGCATATGAGGATGAAGACTGCTTGGACATTATTTGAGTTGACTATGTCCAACCTGTAAGAAAGGTACAATGCCGTCTCGTGCGATGGCCTGCAGCAGGCGCGGGGCACCAGTCAAACTCTGCAGACCAGCCCCACAGCAGGAAAAGAATGAGCCAATCACGATGACCCAGGGCGAGGGCCATGATAATGTGCCTATAACAAGGTTCCCTTTCACTGAATCACCAAATCTGCAATACAAAAAACAATCATACACGTTCATTGGACCAAACTTGTATTCAGCTATATGAAGTGTAGTGATTAGTTAATACAATTTCAAATAGTTAATTTCAGTTAAGTTAAATGATATCTTATTCCTTTGTGCCATACAGCTCCATTGTTGTCCAAAAACTATTAAAAACACATCACTGAGCCACATTGAGTAGCCAGTTCCTTCCTTACCATGAACACACACACTGTAGTTTATTTTGACTCCCACACATGTAAACTATGTCCTGTTGCCATAAATACCTACTAGAGTACCATATGCGGATTAATCTGGGGCTGAAAATAGTCTCGAAAGAAATGCACTATTAATTGTTTGGTAAAAGCTGGTGTTTAAAAATCAACATATATACTTGTGATTTGTTTTTACAAAGCATCTATACTTTTAACATTTTAAGTAGTGCCAGCATTTAAAATATAGTATACAGTATGGTTGATGTATTTTAAAATATAAAAAAGCTGTGAGTACAAAGGTGATGTAAAAGCTGCTTTTACACCGACCTTATACACATTACAAATAAAAATATAAAAAGGATCTATAGTAGTTCTCCTGATTCATTGTCAGGTTAAGAGGGTACGGTGGTCGAATCACGTAAGCTAGGATTTGAGTCTAAACACAAACTGAATCTGACCCTCTTGGGATGAGGGCACTTAAGACGATCATTTTATCCATCTAACCTCAAGAGATGATACTAAACGAGAAAAGAGGAAACATAAAGATCAAAACCTACACAATGCACACTATTTTTCTTCTCCATACTTTTATTTTAAAAAAACTGAAACTCTTACTTGTCTCGAAGAACAACGCCCTCAATGCAGGCACCAAATAAAACCACGCAGCTGATGTCTTGGAAGCACTGTTTAGGAGAGTAAACTCGAGTCTTTTTCTTTCACATTACTGTGAAGCTTTAAACAAACTGCACGCACTACCTACAAACTATCAGGTGGTACCCTTCGCCAGGCTTTAATTTTAGTTTGATAATTTCAATGTAATAATAATAATTTATGTTTGATTTGACTCAAACATAACCTTGCATTGATATCTGGCAGCATTCTTAAATTACAGTCCTAGCCATTTCACTAGATTTGCTGGTATCAGTGTCACATAAAAGGTTTAAGGATACAGATGATGGAGGTGGTAACAATAGCCAGGATGGTCCCAATGGGGATGGACTTCTGGGCATCCCTCAAGTCGCCTGACCGGTTTGAACCAGCCATGATACCTGGAACAGAAAATCAAACGTGAAAAAATATTTAGAAATGAAATAAGGCTCAATGCTGAGCAATTTTGACCATAACAATCATACATAAGCTCACAAAATAAATCCCACATTATAGTCTATGTGGGTGCATCAGTTGCTTTTATCAGTCTCACCCGTGACAGATGGGAAATAGATCCCGACCAGCAGTGTGAAGAACGTGGTTATATCATTGACTACATATGGCATGTAGATGTCCTGGGCAGGTTCATTTCCCCCAAGAGATGACAACTTCTTGTTTTCTACCAACATACCCAGAGGACCATACTCTGACCACATATTTTCTACAAGAGAGATGGAAACAGAGCAATTAGACTGCAAACAGCATACGCCACAAACTGTACAAAGGAGTGCTGTCAAGCAGTTTGTAATTCACCCAAATGACAACATAATGTGCTGTCTTTAGAGAGACTGAAAGATCAAGAAATAACCACTCAACTAATCAGTCAAAGGGAGTAAGCTGGCCATGAGTCTGGAAACACCAGTATTGTGAAACAGTATTGTCAAAAACTGTATAATTCACCCTCTGGCCGGACAAATCATAATATTAGAGAGAAGTTAACATCCTAATCCTTAAGTACAAACATTGGAGCTAAGTAAAACAGCAAATGTATGGCTTGTGCTAAGAGAATATTGGTAATTAAAAACAGGAAAGATGGTCCTGGGACGCAAATTACAGCTGATGTCATCTGTCCAGAGACTTCCAAACACAAAAACATTAGAACCTGTCAGAATCAAAAGGGGAGGAAATATTTTTCTGAGAAAGACAATAAAAATATGGTTAAGGATAAGTTATTTGAGGGAGACTAGATAGAAGCAAAAGGAAAAAAAAAAAATTGAAGCAAATGGAGATGGGAGAAAGCAGAGGGAGTAGCGCCTGCAGACGCATCCCAGTTGCTTCACTAGAAATATGACAGGAATGCATTTGCTTTGATGGTTCGAAGTAAAACTAGTTTGTCATGGCAAACAGGAGGAATATTCTGAGTTTGCACTGTCTTTCATAAAATATTGCAATCTTTGATCGTGTAAATTCCCAATCAGAGGTCAGTATTTAACAAATATTTTCCAAGCTTGTTCAGTTATCTTTTGTTGCAATTTGAAATTTCATTCTGCCAGGTTCAGTAGGCTACCTGGATGAGGTTAAGAGAAAAAAAGTAAATTCTTGGCAATAAAGCATAGTTGAACTGAATTGGAACACACTTAAAATAGTGTAGATATCTGCATGTTTTAGCTTGAACCTCGATAACTGAATATTTCATGGGAAATAGGTCGGGGAGGCATTTTTTCATTCCCACTGAATTTGCACACTGATACCAAACCTTGCAGAGGCAACACTTTGTTCCAACCTGAAATGACTCCGCTCGTCAGCCCGGGGATGCCCTGCACCACCGTAACATTGTTGTATAAAAAATAATCATTGCAGGTGGCATTGAGCTCAGGCCCGTCACAGAACAGCTTCCACAGCTTGGTAGTGACTGTCACGTTGTCTATAACCTCTGTCTTAAGGCACTTGTCAAAGTTGCGGTTCTTCAGAGTGCGATTTCCCAACATGCAAACACTGTGTGGAGGAAAACAGATAACAGAAGGAAATCTTCAAATGAGACACTACTTAGTGTTTAAAGTGTTGCAGTTGCTATTTAATAAACCTAAAATACCACACCATTTGTGGTTTGAAAACAATTTAAACTGATGAAAATACGACTCGGTGCTAATATGCTATCTTCATGAGCCACCATGTCTGGCTGACAAAGCTAGTCTGATGCTATCATGGCACAATATGGTTCAATACAACACTGAAATAAACTGATGGATATATACTGTAAACTGGACTCACGGAAAGTCTGGTGGCTCAAAGACGGTCTTAATGACTCCAGCATAGATGGCGAGGATGGAGAGAATGACACAGGCCAGGAAGACTAAAGCTAGCTTGTTGACATATTTAACCCCGACAAAGACGACCACAGCCATCAGTGCTAGGCAGCATGTGCCATAAACACGCATATTATTCAGCAGGGCCTCCACCTCATCCTCCTTTTTCTCTGCCACAAAGATGGCTGCTTTAGGCACGATGTAGGTCTGAAATTCCAGGGGACAGATGAGAAAAAAAAGCATAAGAGAAGGCGGCAAAAAAAATACACATTTGTCACCTTCAGTAAGAAGACAGAAACAAGAATATAATCCTGTTCATATTAGTTAAGCTTTGTTTACAATCGTTTTACTGCTGCATTTAAAGAAAATGTTCGCATTGTGGCAATACATTTAAAAAACAAATTACAAAAAAGTCGGGCAAAATACGAGTTATTATTTAGTTTCCTTAATTTTTTTGCCTCAGTGACAATGTGAGTCTGGGTAAATAGCATGAACAGTGGTGGGTGAGAAGAAATGACAACCTTACTGCATTGTAAGTTGAGGCAGAGGGTAACCCCTATATAGAGGTAATCCAAGCACAAACAGGGTTCACTTACCAGAAGAATCTCTATAGTACCCAGGATGTACATGGAGCCAGCAAAAGTTGTCCCCAAGTAGAAACAGAGGCCTACGGCTCCCCCAAACTCTGGGCCAAGAGATCTGGAAATCATATAGTAGGAACCTCCAGCTGGGGGGGAGGGGAAAAAAAACAGTGGGAATGAGTTTTATGAGAGAAAGGATGTGGTTTTTGTTATACATACACACAACATTGTTTTTAATGTTTTGGTCAAACCCTGACACGTAAAAATTTTCTACATTGCTGAAATCCTTATATAACAACGGTTGTTATCAATTAACATAGTACCAACAAACAGGGTTGGAAAATGAGGATTCTATGTGATACCAGTATTTAAAGCTGGGAAATGTATTTTTATCAGCAATCAATCAAATGGTAAGACTCTGGCTGAAGCTAAAGCACAGCCAATATTATTATTTCATTAATTTTATCCTCACAAAAAACTAAAACAAAAAGAATGCTAAGACAAATCAACATCTTATTGCATCATTTTTCTTCTCTGTTCATAACACATTCCTGGTTAAAGTCAGTGTACGTCTAAGCACCAAAGCATCCCACCTGGAACGACGCCATTAGTAGCGATTGCACTCATGGATATGGCTGTCAGCATGGTCTGTGGAGAGAGGGAAGTATGGAACGAAAACATCAGTTTAAAACTCCCAAAGCTAAAGCCCTTAACTCATACTCTTGTGATCAATAGATACGGTTTAGGAGATTCAATGATATTCCTTTGAAATGTGAGTTGTTTCTATGGTCAGTATTGAATGTAAGTTCATTTTTTATTCCTTACAGGTATTTTTTATTGGTTTTTTGCGACGTCATTATCACCCATTCAAACCCAAGAATGACAAAAACAGTTATGGGACAATAAAGAGCGGAACGGAACTGACAATTAACACAAGCCTCCTTACCCACCTAAAAATTCTTTATTTCCATGAATTAGGATCCTGAAGGAGGGTCAATCTAGCATTTAGCCTGTTAAAATACTTAGGGGCTTATGCTCTAAATCTTTCGGATTGGTAATGGATAGAAGCTCTTCCGTGAAATCAGTCATTGTGGCTGCGGATATTTACATCAGCCTGTTACCTAACAGTGCTGCCGGATAAGAGAAAGGACAGGGCAGAGAGAAGGGCAAGGAATCACAAGATAAGAAGTACAAAGAAAAGAAAAGGACATAAAAGAGAAGGACATAAAAGTTCAAACTTGAGGGTTGAACGAAAGAGGGTGAGAAAAAAGCATGAAGGTGAAAGAACAGAGGACAAAGTAAAGAGGAGGAAGTGGAAGAGGGGAGCAGGGACAAGGAGACATCCCAGATAAACCTTGTGCTCTTTGCTGGGTGTAAAGTTTAACGTGGCAGACAAGCTGGATTAAAGCCAATTACCGGACAGTTTTACTTCCTGCTTCAAATGAAACCCTAAGTAGCTACTGTAAATGGCAGCTTGGACGTGACCGCAAATCAATCAAAGCATTTACAGCAAAAAAAAAAATCCCTGGTATCATGATGTCATATATCACATTATAAACATTACAGTATAGTGATATAATTTAAAAAAAGAGTAAGGAATAGTAAGGTAACTGCAATAATTTAAAAAATATATAAGAGGCAACAACGCAGTCTTCTACACAAAAAAACAAAAAAAACTGAACAATAAACTGGTAGCACTGATCGAGAATCATATCAATTTTTAAATCAAATTATGATCATACAATTCCTCTCTCTATTCATTTAAACCAAATTTGTATTTTTGTGTTTACACAGTGAATATAGTGCTGATGAGGACAGATTTTAGAAAAAAAAAAAAACAGGTGCTGCCAGTTCCCTATAAACACAATGCACCTACTGTACACATGTTGTTGGGCAATAAAAAGCCCAAAGAGCAGACTAACATGACATGATCGAAAATGTTCTGTGTACTGTGCTGTGTATTGTGCCAATGAAAGAGGAAGTCACTGTGTGTGTGTTTTCTTAAATCTGTGTGTTTATACTCTCAATGTTAACGTGACACCTGGTCTCATTTGAGCATTTCTGACTGACTGAGCCTCTTTGTTTTCATTTTGAAATACAAATGAACACGTCTCTCCATTTGTAGCTCTTTGGGTTGCAAAAAAGAAAGAGACTGTGTCCAAATCACTACCTATTTACAGTATAGTGAACTATATTTAGTGTGCCCCAAAAATTCCACACTGGAATAAAAAAAGTAAATGTCCATGGCATGTAAACTACTTTCTGCTAACAATCCCAAATCGTAATTCACTGCTCACTATTTAGTAAACTCTTATATAGGGAGTAGTGAATGAGTGAACAAAGGAAGGATTTCAGACCAAGCCAGCAACTGTTTGCAACAGCTTTCTATGCGTAAACAGTAAATGTAGGAAAATTACTCAATGCGTGGTGGATCATGAGAGAATATGAAAAGAGAAAATACAGTATACTGCTTTGTACTTTACAGAATAAACCATAAACGCTCTAAAATAAAGTTGAATAAATTCCCTTTAGGTTATTTTTAGACATTTTCTGGTGTTGGGTCTAGAGCGCACAAAATATGACCCACAGTATAAGCAGGTGGCTGATGTGGTACCATCAGTGCAGAGTGAAACGAGGTCAGGGCAGTGAAAGTGAACATTAATCTGTTTGACTAAGCTTTTCTCTCTTATTATGTAACAGCTGTGATGCAGTGGAGGGTAAACCCTGCTAACGCATTTTAGCTAGATTGTAATATATGAAATGGAGTTTCCATCTTTCCATCTAAGCAAACAGTTCATGTAGCTGTGAAATCTGATATTAATTCATAGCATTACAGACAGTGTACTGGTTTACATTTTTATTCTGATCATATACAATGCATATTTAAAAACTGGTAATTTTAAAAAGCAAAAATATAAATGAATGTCTGGGATTCATGCCATCAATTGTTTCTTTCAGTTCTTTCAGTAGGAAATACATTTCAGGTTTAATTCTTGATTTTGCATAGTCTGGAATGTGGTCACTTTGTCAGTCTTGGCCATATTGTAAGTGAAACGGATAATGTTATGCTCCAAGAGCATTCTATCATGAGGCAAAAAGCGTTCATCTGAGATAGTACTGAAAGGTTTTTGTTTGTACTTTCCCTGATTAAGATGAGGTAATCCCTTGTCTGCTGTGCGATTGACAAATCTAGCCGCTGCGTGGGTGTGCACGTTGCTATGTTTCTGACACTCTGCAGATGGAGCGATTACACATCAAGCTGCCGGGCACCATTAGAAACTAGGAGTGTATGGGAAATGGAGAGTCACAGTGGCTAAATATAGGAGGCTGGATTCAACTTCCCGGTCATTCATTACTGCTGTCAATCCGACATTTGCATCCATCTGTCATAATAAGTTGAAGTAGCTTCTGCCCCCAGTGTCAACAAAAAAAGTCAAGCACACAGACATGTTCCACTCTCATGTGCTAATGTATTCACAATGCACTAAAGGGCTGGGTATGTACATTAAGTTCACTCTTACATAATCTTGCACGTCATTGCTCTACTGACTTGAACTCTAAAGCTCTTGATAAAGGACAAATAATATCCATGTAAAGATTCAGACCAGCTCCTTTTAGTTTGTGGAATAGTAAAGGACTGGCACACATTGTTAAACCTTCCTTTAATTTCCACTTTAAAGCTAAGATGGATAAAATGTTGAGTCACGCTGGTCACAATTGATGAGTACTCACGCAAGAACAGCACAAGCCAACGATAGCCAGGGACTCCAAGATGCCGGAAGTGCCGACAATCCAGGTAAGGCGCAGAAACAGGATGACCCCGAGAATATTCTGGAGGCAGGGTAGGTAGACACCCATGAAGGTCCCCATCTGTGGGCTCTATAGTGGGGGACAGGGGGAGTGGGTGGAGGGGATGAGATGGGAGAGAAAAGATAATTAATGTGTGTTAATGCATGTGTAGTAGTGCATGGATAAAACATGACTATACAGGTTCATTTTTGCTGTTATTTAGGATTAAATAAATAATCACAAAATATAAAGCAGCTAATAATTTAGCTGATCTACATGCATACACAATATCAGTATTTTTATCAGAGGAAGTGGTGAAGTTCCTGATTACATTCCCCATGCTTAATAATGACTTAGAAGCTGTGGTTTTACCCCGGCAAACTCTTGTTCTAACCATCTTTTTGATAGGGCTTCATCATAAATGCACAGGGAAACTGTTTGCAAAGCAAAAGCTGCTGCTATTATCAATGAGAAGATCACGCTTCAAAACATGTTTGATAAAAATGAGCTAACATTAGAAACGGATGTAAGGCCTACATCTCAGTGACAAAGGGCATCATTTATATCAACCATTCTACACCATCCAGTAAACCGGTAACAAAAGTTGTTGAAAAATCCTTCAATCCTTCTACCCCAAAAGACATCATTCCTTGCAAGAAACTTTAGTTTCGCAACAGCATGTAAACAGGCACAGGCAACAGGAATATATTAAGCTTTTCTGACAGACAACAAAAAAAAAAAAAAAAAAAAAGTCAAATTGATCACCTTGGATGGACGAGCAGCTACCTTTACAGCCATTTATCTCCAAATGTACAGCACTAGTCCCTATAGTTCAGACAAAGGGGGGGGGGGGGCATGATGTCAGCTTCACCCACTTATTTCTTTACCAAGAGTTTCCTGCAAGCCAATGGGAGGCACCTGAGGCCTGTCTCCATTCAGGGGACATGATGGGGCAACTGGCATGCAACTGAAACTGTGGTTACAAAAGCATCTAAGTGCTGCACGGTAGCACTGTGGCTACTTTTAATTTTGTTTTTCTAAGAAAAACCGAAACACGAGTTTCCAAAGACCCTCGAGGAAAGACAGCAGAAATAGTCTGTGGGACATTGGAAACACAAAAAACTTGACGTGTTGACTGATAAATAGGAAATTGCAGATGCTGGACCGCCAGTGTTATAATTCTTACTTCATCTCTGTTATGAACTTTTACCCCTGTCCTCTGATCCAACCAACAGGGTCAGCAGGTCATACATGTATTTTGTAAAACATACCGTGCTGTGCTCTATAGAAAATTATTGCCTTTAAAGTAAGTACTTTTGCAGTGAAGGAAGCTTGTTGTTTTAGAAGTACAGATTCCATTTGTACACAGGTAATATAAGCATTGTTTCTAGATAAAACTGACTTAAGCTCCAATTACTCAGTTTGTACTTTCAAGCACAAAAAGGGTTGTTAAAGGAATACAGGCTTATTTACTGGATTTGTAATAACTCAGTTGCAAGAGTTAACTTGCAAAACTGAATCTTTTTGTATGAGGAAGTGACTGCATGAATATTTATTGTACGCTTCCTGTAAACAGGAAAAAGCAACAACATTTCAAAGTGAAAAAAAAACAAAAATAAAACATGTAATAACATTTTAATATTGCTGTCTCTACAGTGGTTTGACCTTTTGATTTTTTGTCAAACACTGATAAGTTTCACTGAAAGCATAAAGGGTGCAGACACAAGATGGTTAGTTTGCATACCCCCAGTAACACAAACAGCAGGGCTTCATTGCTCAAAGACCCTGATATGTAGTGATAGTTGAAAAGGTCCAAAAGAGCAACTGATAATATCCTACTGTACAGTATCCACAGTAAGTTTGATGCATGAAGATAACACCAACCTTAAAGGGGAACTATTATGCTTTTTATTGCTTTCTGTCACACACAAACAAACACACACACCTACACCCACACACACACACCCAATGTTACAGTGTCGGATGTCCATATTAAACGTGGCCAAAGTTTCAAATACTGAGGTAAATGTATGTAAAAGTTATCCCTGTAAGACAAAAGCTCAGGCATCAGACTGCTCTGAACACTAGGTTTCCAACACTAGGTTTTCCAAAGTAATGGACATAATAGTTACTGAACAGAGACGTCCTGCTGTAATCTTTGTTGCTGCGGATGTTTGTGCTGTCCACTCATATTCCAGATAGGATTTGGGCTCGAACATGTACAGATGGATTTGAGAAGTAGCCTTTTCGAATCAATTACGCTCTGATACTACTTAGTTTAAGTTACTGGTTACTTAGTTTTAAAGCTTGCTTTCAGAACCTACAGACCGATAAGAGAATGAGACAGTGCTCATAAGTGCGGGGTGTGCTGCCCCGCAGGAGGCTCATGGATATTCAGCCAGTCAGAAGAAAGTGAGCTTTTAAGGAGGCTTGAGCTAAAATTGCTTGTTTCAGTCAGAGGCTCAACTGAGGGGCTGCATAACAGGCAGTTTGAGATAAATACAGACTTTTTTTGAACTGTAATTCACGCACACCTACTCTAGTGAACTCCCAGAATAAAAATACAGAGCTGGAAATGAGCATAATAGGTCCCATTTAAAGCTGTGATACACACATCATATGAAACAAGGCTCTTTACACTGTACCTTAACAGCTTTCTTCTTGGGCCCCTCATCATCGTCAGCTTCCTCATGTTCCTGGGCCCCCTGGGTGAGATTGGTGTAGTTTGCCAGTTTATTGAGGAGAGATGACACCATGGGGTTGCTGTCCATCTCCTCCTGCAGTACAGAAATGATTTTTTAATATGCTGAACCACAGTGGCATCAGACACTTTATTTTTCTGGTGTATTTTTTTTTTTTTTTTTTTTTTTTTTTTTATAAACGTCACTCAGGCTTCCTTTATTCCATTGTTATAGTAACAAAATGTATACATCACCGAGTAAAATAATATTAGATTTTTGATAATACTTTATTTAGCTTTAATTTGGCCTTCAGGTGGTTAGTTACCACATTCTTAGAAGGGCAAACTCTTCCAGTATCAAAATGAAAAGTGCAATATTTAGTTTGCTAACTGTTCAAAGCATCTTAGAATAGCATGGCTGGATCAGCTGCATGCAGAGTGGTGAAAACAGAAGCCCAATTGATTCTATACAAGGGCCAGTGACCACAGAGTGGAAAGGTCTGCCAAATGGCAGAGAAAAGCACCTGGCAAAGGGTCAGCCGAATGAACTTAAAAGGAATGCACTGGCTTTCATGGCGAATAAACTGTTTGCCTGATGCATTTTTGAACTAAGAGAAGATTGATGCTTTCACCTCATTATGTACTATTTATTTAGTTCAACACAACTTACCCTGGTGCTTTAGCATACTGTGCATTAATGAATGGTTTGAACTTCATAGGCTAGATCTAATTTAAACAGTAGATGGAGTTCTTGCAGTGAATGCGAACTTAAAAAAGGGTATTGACGTTGTTTGCAGCTTCTACACCACAGTTTGGGGTTTCTCATCATGGTTTACAACATCTTGCAAAAATAAATCAGACTGCTATGTTTCCTTGTTCAGTATAACATCCCGCTGCACTGTGTAAATGGGCTATATCAAGTTGAAGATGAAAACTGTTGGACACTTACCTCAAACAGAGCCATGTTGGTGCCATCATAGCTGTTGCCTTTGTCATTGTCTATGTTGTTGATAAAGGGACTGTTTTCTTTTGGAACACCATCACCTGTGGAACCACAATACAGTTGTTTCTTTGGAAGAAATGCAGTGTAGGTTTAACATGTTATTTAACCAAAGCAAAATATGGGTGGCCGCTGGCAAGTAACTTCTAAGAATTCCAAACTTTATTTTGTTGAAAGTATTTTCATTTTTAGAGACTAAATGCCTCAAAACCATTTGGAGTCTCTGCCTCATGTGCGTCTGAGTTTCATATTTTTTTAACTTTTTAAATTTTATTCAAAGTTTTAATTATCCAGACCATAATGTGCACTTCTCATAATGTACATTAAGAAATTACATCTAAACTAAAAAAGGTAAATAGACTTTCACTCTGTGACTGAGCTAAGAAGACACACACACACACACACACACACACACACACACACACACACACACACACACACACACACACACACACACAGAGAAACAAAATTAGGCTTTTTGGCAAATGAATAAAAACTTACTAAATTATTTTATGATTATTCAGATTATACTAAACATACATTTCGTAGGCTTATAACCCACTTGATAAATAAATTAAACAACATGATCCATTGTTCACTTGAAGCACTGTGGAGGACAGCAACAAAAGGAAGCCATGTTTTGGACTTCATCAAAATAATCATTAAAATGTACACACGGCACATTTAAATAGAAACATAGGAACAACCAACTGTGCCATTAAAACTTGTACATTATCCAGCAAATGAAGCTGCAGATTATTTGAACAATTTGACAATGAGAAGTTAATGTGCTATAACTAAATTGTCAAACCTATTAGAATTGTGTGGCAGAAATTACGTTATTAAAGACTTATCACTCTGGAAATAATGCGAAAAGCACTGACGGGTTGAAGAATAAATACATATATTGCAATATATATATAAACAGGAGAAAATACCTCACAGGGGTCAGAAGTTAGATATGCCTCTCCAAAAGGTCAACAGATTTCAGCATTTATAGTATTCCAGCAAAGACAAAATTACACATGATTGGCCACCTGCTGCTTACATAAGATAATCATCCAATGGCCAATTGCCAAGCCTTAATAAGAGTTAAGGTGGACATTGACAGCAGCCTTTAGGGCTACTTCGCCCTAAGAAAAGATTTCAAGCATCAGGTCACTAGGACAATATCCGACTCTGGGAACCCCTTTCCATGAATGGGCTAAGAATGTATGCACAGCCAGCGTGCGGTATTTTTAGAGACAGTTACACAGGCATACAGAGTGGCAAAAACAGACACAAAAAGAATAAATGATAAACCTTTGTGCTTAATGCAATTTTCCTCTCACAACTGCAGAATAAAAAAAATAGGTATTGCCTGTTGGCAGAACAGCTAGCAATGTGGTGGTTGTGGAAGAGTGATCTCAAAGACAATCACACAGCATGTCGAGAAAAATAATGCAAATGAGAAGGCAAAATTTGAGCATGACACAGCAACAACAGTACAAAATCAAGTGGGTCTGAAAAAATACAGATGATTTTTAAGACTAATTTAACTCATTTGCATGCCATTGAAGTAACTAAAAATTTACACAATAAAAATGATTGAATGTATTTTGCTTGGAAGACATAACTTTTTGGCAAAGCAAAATGAGGGTTTTACAGATGTAATTTTGCATAGTCATCTAACCTAATCCTTCAAGAATTTACACTCACTTACTTGTTATGTTTGGGGACACATGGATAATATGCTTTAACAGAATACAACTGGATTTCATTTTATGCTTAAAGGACAATAGATGCCGCAACTCTTAAAGTCCTATGTTTCAGCAAAACACGTTCTGTTATGCCATATTGATAGTAATTTTGAGAAGTAAACACACATCTTCTCTGCATCTCCACTTTGCCGACCACAACAGAACTCAGGCAGTCAGTCCATATCACACACAGCAACGAGCCGTCTTCCGAGAGGACATTCTAGCACCAAACTGTGAACCACGTTGTGCCTCTGCTTCTGGGGCCAGCAACCTACACAGCAATGCACTGAGCAAATGGTTTGAATTTACAGACAAGTCAGAGTGCAGGGGCTAAGATACCCAACATGCTGCAGTCAAATCCAAGAATAAAACCGCGAGGGATCTTATTTTCAGACAAAATGTTATGTTAGCTAAGATGATCTGTTTGAGTGATTGTGCTTCCCTTTATGTCATCATAAGAATGATGGAAGCTTCCCTTAGTTTCATTCACATAACCATGTGAAGTTTCCAGCACTTAAAGCACAAATGTACTCACACATACAAATAACCATGATGCAAACGCAGAGGAAGAAAAATAATACGCAGATTTATGATTTATTTCATCTCATTATTTCCCATATTGAGAATTACCAGATTTTCTGAGGATTAAAAACAAAACAAAAACAAAAAAAGTAAAAAACACTATATCCTTCAGGCTGCTGTTGTCTTAAAGCTATGACTTGGAATGAGAAGGAGTGACAAAAAGTGTCAGCAGTTGAAGTAGATCCCAGTTCTGCCATGCAACACGGGTAATAAAACTCTGCTGGCCTAAGCCTTAGCAAAACAAACACACAAACAAAAATGTCACACTGTGCTTTATAGACAATAAAATATTATATATAAAAGCCAGTAAGACAAACAGTAAAACAATAAACATGAGGTTCAAAAGCAATAAAAGAGGAAAAAATACAACAGGAGACAAAACAGGGTTGGTGACTATAAACCTCTCAGACTGAGGAGCAATGAAGTCCACACCAGAGCACCCACAACAACCTAACACTGGGATAATGGAGGATAGAAAACCTATATCATGTAGACTCAACAAAGGCAGCAATTCTTCAGCAAGTTTTTGCAGAAATAGCCCACAACCATTGAACTGATAACAGATTCCACTGCTTTTATTGACTCAAAACCTTCCAGACCCTCAGGGAATGTTAAGTCCAAGCTTCTTTGCAAATCCTATCTGACACTCAGTACATTTCTGTATTTATAGGCAAAAAGTCTAACAAGGCTTCTGACTAAACCAAGTGACCAATGCCAATTATCTGTGCACGTTCTTCAGCTCTTTGATTTTTACTTAAACAATGTTGAATCAATACTGGTGAGTTTATTTTTCAGTCTAGGGCTGCAACTAAAGATTTGTTTTATTATTGATTTATTTTCAAATAATTTTCTTGACTAATCACTTAAATGTTTTGTCTGTAATCTGGCAAAAATAGTGAAAAATCCTGGGTATAATTTCCAGGAGCTCAAGGTGATGTCTTCAAATCTCTTTCTGTCCTGCCAACAGTGCAAAACCAAAGATATTCAGTTAACAATGACATAAAACAAATAAATGTAGGGCAAAACTGCTTGGAAAAAAAAAAAAAAAAAAAAATTAAGGCAATCAGCATAGAGACCAGTTCATTTTCTGTCAATTAACTAATCAATAATCGAATAATTCTTTTAGCTCTAAAACAGTCTCTAAAGAACATGTATTTATCCTCACTGCTGACAAAAATGTTACTCTGTAGACTGTGGCGGAAGAAACTGTTGTGAACATCCTAAAAATCTGCTTTAAACAGTGAAAGTGAGACTGGGCCTCTCAAGAACTGTCATGCAGGCACATGAAAATGTGCTGTTAAAAATCCAAGACATTTATGACACTATAGATATGGGGCTTTTTTTTTTTTTGGTTCATTTTCCACCCCTTTACATTGCTGAGTCAAACCAACCACAGCTCTGCCTGTTGTTAACTCTGACTGCATTGGGGATTTCATGGGTAACTTTTACTGTCTGATCCAGCTGCAGGGGGAATAAGAGGCTTGCAGCATAGCTTAGCGTGCTGGTAATCACAGGGAAAGACACTATGTCCTTGTACTGTGTGGCTCTTGAAAACGCAGTCTGAGTGGGGTAGCAAAACATATTAGGTTACGGCACAGTGTTATAATAAGCTGGGATAACGAGAAATGAATTTAAGATAACGACCATTCTGCATGGTACTGTCAGGATGCAGCCAAGGGTGAGTCGGTCATTGCTTACACCACAGGTAATCATTGTCTTAAATTGCACTAGCTAAATCCACTTTGGAGGCCGGTAGCAGGCTAAAACTGGAGTACTGTTTCCAAATCAAGTGAAATTTCCCCCTTTAGAATGTGTCCATATGTAAGGTGTTTCAGACATAAAACAGGAAGTGATAATTGTTTACAATAACTCAAGGTCAACACACACACACACACACACACACACACACACACACACACACACACACACACACACACACACACACACACACACACACACACACACACACACAGATATATACACATATACAGACAGTGGGAGGCAACTTCTACCTGGGAATACCCACTTATTTTTAAGAACACACAAGATCATTTACTATAAGCCACAGCAAAAATAGAAAAGATAGCAGTAGTTTCTAACTGTTGCAAATACAGTGACAAACTGAGACTTTTTATGGGCATTAATGGCATCTGAAAAATAGTGGTATTATGATTTTACATTTTTCTGTGCTTCACTACTTGCTTCTCTGAATCCTAACTGTTTTTCTTTTTTGGCTAATGTGGAATAAAAATGTCATTCAATATTAACACACTTACAGTGAGTGAATGCTTTGATCTTATGCCCCTTTGAGCTAAAAATACCTAAAGTCGCTGATGTGTTGCAAATTTTATCCCACCTCCATGTCCTCTAGTGACCTCAAGTTTCTCTTGCACATCACCATTCCAAACTAGGCAAAAGGTTCCAGCTGCCACAAATCCACCCAGTAGATATCAAATACTGCAGTTTCTGCACTACATGTTGTTGTAGATTGCAACGAAAAAATAGCATAGCAAATAACAGGGCAATGCAATGGAAGATGTAGATGATCAATCTATCCATGTCTTTCAGTCTGTCTACATAAAATCCTGATTGTTGGTGTTTAAATGTCAACATGTGTGTACGTGTCCTTTGGTTCGCTGTAGTGAAAAGTCCTGCGGGACATGGTCCAGATTTATACAGTTGCAGGGACAAGACTCTGGCCTAGTTAACAGATGTTAGCCTCTTTGCACATTATACATGTTGCCATTTACCTTGAACTAATATACTCAGGTTCCTGAATATTCATGTTTATGTCCAAACATGATCAGATCCAGTTGGACGGCAGTTTCTCACTAAAAAGGACTTAAAACATCAAAATGTTATCATTATTTCACAACAAACGGTGGAGGAAGACTGACCTTCAACTGAACAACACGGGTTTAACCACTTGGATAGTGTTACAGCATCACCAAATAAAAAAGTGAATGATTAGTAGTCTGGTTTAGGCTATCAACAGCACTAAGATGGCCCTCCCTTTAGGTTGTAATTTGGGGGAGAAAAGGTTAGTATGCTGAGCCAAAATAATTTCTACAACCCCACCAGAAAGCCAGCCCAGTTATGATGACTGACTAAGTAAACACTGCAAAGATGGAAGCCTGCTCTGTGACATTATTACCCATCCTGCTTTGCCCAAAGTCCTAACAACAGCTCTTGTCCCGCCAGTTCCAGAATGCTGAACAAACTCGTTCAGAAGGAGCAAATGAGATTTTTATATATATATATAAAAAAGTTGCTAGGGGCGTATGTGTGTCTCATATGATGAAACTGATCATGGGTGTCCAGTCTTCAAAGCACAACAATCCCTCCAGCGAAACGGATCTTTATCTCATCAGACTTTTCCAGTGATTCTGTTATATGTGCACTATAATGTATGTACCCTGATATGGCATGTTTTTATAGTAGAGTCATGTGAACACTTGCACATAAATAACTGGTGCGGCATTGTAGGGAAGCTTACGTCAGTATTCAAACAAATGCAAAGGCTGAATCCCATCAAACCTAAAACCACACTGAAGCAATGAACCTGATTTTTAGGACACAGTGTTTGAATAAAGCCAACTATAGCCTCTAAAATTAAATATAATATAAACCTAGAAATAAACCTAGATTGAGTGCTTTATTTACTAAGAATATCTACTATTTTGACGGCGGTTATTTCAAATAACTAAGAATAGACCAGATTAAATCTGATCCTTTCGTTGCAAATGGTAAGCTGAACAGTGTAACTGCCTAAACCTCCAGCCATTATTATTATCATTATGTAAAAATAATTTATCACACAAAAGATATAAAGAACCACAAGAGCTGTATCAGCAAGAGGTCGCTTGCCATAATGAACCCATCCCGAATTATCACCCAACACTGCAGCTCTACAATGCTTTCATGGTTTGCTAATTTATTGCATTGTTTACTGTCACCGCTCTTATGAAACCCATTTCAAGCTGCGGCAGACATCTATTTTCAGCAGACAAGCTCTGCTAAATCAAATGTACACTACCTGCCCAGCGTCAAACAACTGGCAATGAGCCAGATAATTCTCTCAGGAGTTGCTGAAGACAGAATGAGAGTTCAAGAAAGTCACATTCGTGAAGTGGCCAAAATCACAATTCCAGATGAATGCTTATGATGCCCAAGTTTCTATCAAATAGTGTAAATGTACTGTAAACAGGATGTGTGTCTTAAAACTGCCTTGTGTGACCTTATTTGACCTATGTCTTTGTATGCAACTACTTACTGTATCATTATATTGAGCCTGCTGGTGCCCAAGGTACACATGATCTGTTCTTTGAGATGATTTGTTGATTTGTGCAATTCTGTCATTTTTTTTTTTTTTTTTTTAGCTTTAATGGGTTTAAACCAGACTGAATACGGAATCGTATCAACCCACTGATCTGGGTGTAATAAAAAAGAAGAAAGAGAAAAGAGTGAAACCTCTTGTGTAATTCTTTATGAATGAATGCAGGTGTTTTTGATGGCGAGAGCTGTTTATGTGTGCAAATGTTTCACTTCTGCAGATGGCGAGGAGTCTCCCTGCGCTATAGCACAATAGGTGACCCCGAAAAATGTGACATTGCCACAGGGTATAGAGATTGAGTGCAATTAAATGCTGCCCACACTAGAGGGGAAAACAATCCATCGCTCTCAATTGACTTTGTATTACGTGAAGGTGCCGCCTGAGTTGGCTGGTTTATGACGGTACACAACTTGCACCCATACATTAACAAAACAGTCGTGGGCATCCGAAGAACAATAATTTTCATTGTTAAATGAGTGTAGCTACCTAACAAAGGGGAGGCAAATAACAAGCAATCAGCTTTCACTGGATACTCTTCTCATGCCAAGCTTTTATTAGATCTTTTATAATATGGGGGATATAACTTTCATAAAACTGATGGTATGTGCCTGGATAATTAATATATAACTTTGAGGTTGAAGCTAACTAAGCTATGCGAGGCCTGGTTTTAATCTTTGTTATGTTAAATGATGATCTTACCTGGTGATTTGATCAAATAGATGTAAATATCAAAGTATTTCAACTCTGGCCATTCAGTGGTATAATTTCTCCAAGAAAAGCAAGGTAAGGAGAAATGGCACTGATGTAATCTGACAATATTGAGTTTGTAAAACCTATCTGGTAGGCATAGGCTGCTAAAATAATCCCTTGACATAGTGAAATCGAATGTTTCTAGCTAGCTACAAGCATTTTGTTAGCGTTTTAGCCCTTGGTTGCATATTGTGGCGGAAACTGTTTTCAGAGTATGACGCGTTGCACTCAGTCTCTATATACTATGTATGAGATGATCAAATAAACCCTCTAATTCCCAAAGCTAGTGTGGCAAATCACCTTGGTATGATGAAAAATATGACAACAATGTAAACTGCCAGAGAAAGTTAAAACCAGTTGCCTTGGATTCAAGCAGATTTTAGATTTCTACTTCTAACCGATTACATACTTAATAAACAATTATTAATGAAAGAACCTGCTGCTGACGACAGCTTTTGGCCAGGACAATTTTATGAGCATTGTCAGGAAATTAAATCAAATCAACTTGTCAGTACCTAAAATTGCTTGAAATAGGTACACACGGTATATATGCAAGAGTAAACAATTCACCACCATTGCAATTTACTTTGTAAGTTACGAGTGTGGATGGTTTTGAGAATGCTGACTTTTGGTGTATGGTAGACTGCTTCAACATCTAAGATAAAGAGCATTCTTTTACATCAGTGACTTATGTTACATAAGGGAGAGGGATTGCCTGATTCTGCCACAGCCCACTACACAATAGAAGATAATGAGTCAGGACAGTAGTTAGTCATTTGTCATTACTGAAAGATGAATGCCACCCTCTTCTGCCAACATTTATTTGCTGAATTCTTTTCAGTGTTTTGTGTTTGTGATCACATCCGTGGCTAAAAGAATCTGTGGAGAATTTTGGGCTAAAGTCAGACTTCATCAACTTCCCCATCAGATTCACCAATAGGTACAGGTACGTTCAGGATGTGCTAATGGTTAGACTCAGCCCCTCTGGACTGTGGTAATAAATGCCCATGTATCCTATTTATAACCACTAAGCTGCACACTGTGACGACACTGTAAGCTGCCTAACACTGCCAGGGTTAGCCCATGGCTCGCTGTACCAAGCAAAAAAAGAAAGCGGGAGGTAAAAAAAGATAGAGCTGGAGGAAACATAGCGATTCTAGACATTGCAAGTCAAAATCAGTTCCTTTAGCTCAAGATTAATGTAAAAAAACAAAAAATAAAAATAAAAAATAAAATTATCAGTTTAAAATTTAACAAGCCTCAATTACAAAAAAGCACTTAGTCTAACTAAGTCTTAATTTAGTCTAATCCATCAGTGCATATATTTTTAGGATGAATTTCAAAACTGTAATTGGCAGAGTCCTTGCCAGGCTTTGTCCATTATTTCATATAGGACCACTAGTCATGCAAATATCATGATTTCTGACTCTGAGCCCTTTGCTGAATAATACTTCTCCATCACTTATACAATTCACAGTAAATGTAGTACAAGGACACAACAATGCTCATGCCTCCTTTAAGGCAGTTTTTTCTTGGATGGAACAATTTATCTTGAGGAGAATCATTACACAAGACAAACAACTAGCTCTAATGCAGGTGTGCTATAGAAAGCCCATCCATAAAACAACTATTCTTATAAACCTGCACTATAAAAAAGAAAAAGCTACAAAACAGAATATAAATATTACATACTTGAACAAATGTACTCAATGTAGTCATAATTTATGAGCTCAAATATAGTTTTGCTAGTAAAGGGCAACTGAAGCAGCTCTAGTTAAGAAAAACTTACCCTTCCGTCGAGAGCCTCCCCTATGCTCCATTCTGAGGAGCAGGGCTGTAAAGTGGGGTGCAAGGGATTGGGTCCTAGTAGTGGTTCCTGGGGAGCTCCAGAAATGGGGGTTCAAAGTATAGAGCTAGTGAGGTGCAGAAGTGAGGAATGCTGCCTGTGCTGTGTAGATAATGCGAGGATCAGCTATTTCTGTGACAGTGTCTGTGGGTGTTTGTGTTTGTGTGTGTGTGAAAAGTGCCCTGTGACGACGATGTCAGCGACATCAGCCATGCATCACAGAGCACCCTCACCCTCCCACCAACAGACCTGCACGCGCACACACACACACACACACCTCCCTTCCCTCAACCTCCCAGAGCTTCTGATCCCTTCTACAGACACAGAAACACTTGAGCGCATACATGTTTGAAAATACACACTAAGGGGGTGGAGCAAAGAAAGCGGAGGAAGCAAAAAGCAGTAGAGAGAGAAGGATGGATGGATACACCCACATGTAGGAGAAACAGGAGAGATGAGACACCAAGGTGAAGCTAAAAAAAAAACTGAGCAAAGTCAAAAAAGTCAAACAAACTGACTTCTTTTTCACTGAAATCACATTTGTGAACTTGTAGCACTGACAAAGGCACACACTTGCCATCCAAAGTAAAAACTGTGCAGTATATTCTTTTGAATCAATAACTGTTTACTATTTTAAACTGCAGATGCTACATGAGTGAGCAGTTTCATTTACAATCTGACGTCCTGACTGACCTCTAGGGTGACATAGCTGGAAGGTGGTCAACTGATCAGCAAAGTACAGGGAGCAGACAGGACAACAGACCTGGGAGTTACTAAAACAAAATAAATGTATTCTCGCAATGCAATTTGTGCTATTAGAATATTAATGTGAACAGTTTTCATGTTATCAGACTGCTGTTTTAACACCTTTATAGTAAACTTCACTTAAGAGAGAGAGAGAGAGAGAGAGAGAGAGACATACACACACACACACACACACACAATACATATATATACTGTATACGTGGCAAATTGGTTTTTAAAACACTCTTGAATATTATCTTTATTGTTATTTTTAACAACTCCTATTATTAAAATTAATTGAGTACCATTTAAATACTCATTCTTGGTTTGATTAACATGGCAAGAAATACAACATCAGGTTAACCCTATGTTTAATTTCTGTTTGTAAAACAACCTTTGTTCAATATCATCCGAAAACAAAAAATAAAAAAATTGTCATCTTTTAAAAATTGTCCAAGCATTAAAATCCCTTCTTAAGCATCAGCTTCATCATTACCAGTACATGCACCCCTAATCTGAGCTCATTTGAGTGAGACTGAGCTAGATGTTAGCTAGAAAGAGCCATATATGTGCTACACAAACAGTATGCATAATGGCAGATCAAGCTCTGCTCCAGCCTTTCCACCAAATACTTCATGAATCTAGTATTCTGCTGCCTACCTTTGTATTGGCTGCCCATTAATCTGTTCTTCTAAGAGCATGTGAAGTGGACACTAATCACTTAACCAGATTAAACTAATCCTGAACTTTTTATAAAACACAGAAGCTATGTCGAGGCTCCAGGGTTGAGGAAGATGTGACTTTAAAGCAACAGACAAATTGCCGCCCAACTTCTGCAGCATTCCTCTGGCTGCCTATCAGTCAGGTGAGTGACCTAAAACAGGCTGAAAAATATTGTCTGTTGGTAGACTCATTACCCTGGGCTATGTACACAGAGTTTTGACTGCAAGAAAGAAAGAAAAACTTGCATCTTACTTCACTTCACAAATGTCACAAACACATTTGAAGACAAAACTGAACATCCGCTGCCAGCATCATTAAATTGACAGATGCGTCAAGGCAGAGCTTAAAGAGGGGCTATCAAATCACACAGTAAGAAGGATTTAGTAGTATCAAGCTTCTCTTGGTTTGATGTCAGATGGCTGCCGTGTGCTTTGTGTGTATGTGTGCATGCACACATAAGTATCTCTGTGTTGCACTTAATGATGTCCTAAGCCTTTAAACCCTTCAGGTAAACAACACTTTCAGTTATGCAACAGACAGCATGGGCAGGAGAGAAAGGACAGAGAGACAAGGGTTTCACAGTCACTGTGTAATAGTGTCTATATAGCATTTAGGACTTATTGGATAAATTAAAAAACACCCATGCTACGATGAGGGGAATTGTGATCACAAAATTGATCTTTCTGAAATGAGTTAAATGACTGATGAGTGAGAACGTATCAGAACCACGTTCAAGTAATTATGTGTCGAGATGCTTTGGAAACAGGGCAAGGAATGGATTTTTGATAATGTGGTGACTTTAAAATGTAACTAGCCAAATCCAATTTTAATTGAGGTTGTGTATGTGTTTATTATATATAAACACTTACACACACATATACATATGTGTCAGAAGTAAAAAAGGGAGAGACGGATGAGAAAAAAAAAATATTACGTTATTGATTGCTGGCTTAGATTATGTGCTTTCAAAACACTCACTCCACTGCCACTTGGCTAAAAAACTGTGAAATTCAACTATATATCATACTGTCACCATGCAATTAAGAATCGAGGAAACTAATTGATAAACACTGTAACGGAATTTAATACAGACAAATTTAACACAGACAAAACACACTGGTGTGTTGCTGGCATGTCTCAGAAGTCCTGGGAACTTTTTTCCTTGAAACTTGTACTTTGCCTTTGCTTTTTAGCCAGTTTGATCTATACCTCCAGTGCAATGAACAGAACAGTATATTCTGCTCCTAACATTTCATTTTTTATGTCTGCTGTTCAGGTGCATATCTATAGCTAGTTAATGGCACGATCCAAAGTTACATTAAGTGGAAACGAATCTACGACAATTCAAGGTACCCTGCTATGATTTCACACACAATCAAGAACTTTAAAAGCATTTTTAGTCAGCACATATTAATTAAAAATAGTGAGAATTATCAATGGAACAGAAACCACTGAAAATGTATTTGCTAGTATACAAGAGTAATGTAATTCTAGATATGCAGAAATCCATCTGTACTTCAAATTGTAAAATCAAATGTTATCACCAGTAAATACAGTGAAACAGTATTTGGTTATTTCACCCAGTCCTTCCCTTTTGTTCTGACCAAAAGTGCAAATTAATCATTGTCATGTGAGATTCACAATGACATCATCTGACTTCTCGCAAGCAGGCAAACCTTCTTCCCTAAAATTAAGTTAAATCCACTCAAACCAAGCCAGAATCAAATTGACAGAGAGAGAGAGAGAGACAGAGAGAGAGAGAGAGACACAGAGAGAGAGAGCGAGAGAGAGAGAGAGACACAGAGACACAGAGAGAGAGAGAGAGCGAGAGAGAGAGAGAGAGAGAGAGAGAGAGAGAGACCTTACGCAGGTAAGTCCACCCTTCTCCAGATGGTGTCACTATCTCACAATTTGAAAGAAACTGTGCACATACATACAAGCCTTTTGATTTACTATGAACTGTAGCTATAGTTGGCAAGCTGAATTCTTGGATTACATCCTGAATCACACCAGACCCACCTCTAACCCTTCTACAATATTTCCCAGTGTCCACCTTAAATGTAGCCAAGGCAATTTAGAGGGATATGAAGGGTTCTAAGAACCCAGAGAATGGGTTTGATATTGTTGTCTGTTGTTTGATATGAGGGAGGTATTTAGAAAAGAAGAGAGGAATGTCTGATCACTATTTTAGAACTCCCCAAAAAGTGCTTTTTATTTAGATTTTATTTCAAGAAATATAACTGTACACTGTCCAAAGAATTTTCTTTAGGAGGCCAAACCAGTTAGAGAACTAAAACAACGTGTGCAGCCATAAATGCCGAAACTCAGCTGAGTGATGATTTTAGATTACTAATGGTCAGCACATGGAAACTGTCTTATTTTACCTACATTTTAGGTCAGAGGTCAGTTGCGAGAACAGTAACTCCTAAGCTGACAGTGATTTAATGTCAAACACATACTTCAGCAGAAATTATATTTTCCACCATAGAGCGTGCATCTGGTTAATACATGGCTTTCCAGCTTCATGACTATGTTTTGAACTATTATGAGATCATCATAGCCTGCACTCTGCACATTACATATATCGGGGCTTCTCACCAAATGATGGAGCTGGTAAACAATTAGTAAAGAAACAATAATTTCCTTGTAAGTGAAGATTTATTGTCTTCCTTCCTGAATACTCAGCACCACTTCTAAACAGCTGTTTAATGCCCAAAACCACTGCTGTGTTTGTGTGGTGTGTGTGCGTGTTTGTGTGATGCCTGAAAGCGCCTCGCATTTGATAATAGAAATGTAGGTACATCAATAGCATTGATAACTAATACTTACCTGTAGTGAGTAAGACTGCTAGTAGCTATTGATGGTGACCACATCCAACAGCAGGAACATTTAAATAGCTATTAAATGTAGCCTGATTCTAACCAGGCTTTTACCAAAGCCCTACTTTAATCTTGTTTATTGGTTTGCTTATGATTGGAAAAGCAAGGTCACAACATGTCTGCTGAAATATATGGGTCACATCCACAATGTGAATAATTTAAAGTAATGAAAAATGGTTTACCAGTTAACAAGTTCCAAAGCTCAAACATACAGTAAGAGCTCCGTGAGTAGAACACCTTACAAACACACTGGTGAACATAAAAAGGCTAAACACCAGGTTCTATTCTGTCTTAAGCATTATGTAAAGATGTCACTGTGGGTGAACCCTGAGGACCTCACACAAACTACAGCTGATAGTGAAAGAATAGATAGACAGAGCACAGAAAAAGCCACAGAAATGTATGTGCTTATTGGTTGAGGGCTTATCAGAGACACCATATTTAGAGCAGGGAACTGGTGAGGGGGAGATCGTTGAACAGGAAATAGCAAGCAGCAGTCAGAGAAGGTAAGAATGTCTGTCTAAAGCATCCAGTGTGCAAGAATGAAAATAACCACGTTTGGACAGTTGCTGGGCATCTCCTCTGATGATAATTTGATGTGTGATCTTGGCAAGCCTCAAAGCTGTCTTCAGCATGTGAGCGTGGGACCTCTGTTCTTACGTTGGTTTCCCCAACCTGCCATGTCTGGCCAAATCTCAGTGAAGTTTACATTTCATCTTAATTGTTTAGAAAATGTTTAAGGCTTTAGGGGGGAGGTACTTCATGCTGTGGATGTATGTGTTTTTCCTTTTAAACCATTAGGCTCATTAATTATCAGGTACAAATGTTCAATTCTTAGTGCTGGCCTTGATAAACCAAATATTCTGTGGGATTTATACATCATTTTATGTCATGTCCCATTGCTTCACTCACTCCCTACATGTCTCAACTAACATTATTTTCATTATTTTATTTTAATAATGAATCCATGACCCATGTATAGGGTGCAAGTACCGACGATCAACAACAGTTTTTGATTGTGTTGCTGTGTTGCAGATGGAACAAGGAAAACTAAGTAATGTGGCCAATGTAAAAACACAGAGTGGAGCAACATTGCAGGGTCAGGCTGGACAAATGCTACAGTATAAATAACCTAAAGAAAAAAAAGAGTTTCCAAAGTGCTCCTAGAGGAAATGGAGACCAGAACCAGGTCTGTGCCTGTGTCCTCAAGGCCTATCCAAAATGAGGCAGAATCATACTACCAAATTATGACCTGACCAACATTATATTTTAGGTATTCCTTATTCAAAAAGAAAAAGATACAGTATGCTTGCTTAGGACACATAAAGAGGCAGAGAGACTTCACTCACATCCCAAAACAACCAGGGGACTATAATAATAAATACAGAATAAGGTACAAGTAAATTATAATAGCTAATAAGCCATTCCTCCTACATCTCTTAATAAATTATGTAAGCTGTCAATACCATGCTCATGTTTGACTTTTTCCAAATACTGGTCAGATGAACCTGGCTGGTAAACTCAGAGCTCCTTTCCTTTCTAAATTTTACATTTCAAACAGTCATAACCAAACAGAATTATGTAGAAGCATAATCACAGGTCATTATGCTCCCAAACTGAAGGAGCCTTCCCTGAATCACTGGAGAATTTGAGAAGCTCCCCTTTGGCAAATTTTTCTTTATTACATCTTAGCTGATGGTAGTTTGGCAGGCTAAAACAATGCATAGGAACAGTATGTGCACAGGGGTACAGTGTAATTTAGACAGATAGAGGAAAAAACGTTTTTCTTGGAGGAAAAAACATGAAGTTTGATTATGTTTAGAGCTGCAATGAATAGTTGATTAATCGATTAGTTGATCGACAGAAAATGAATCTGCAACTATTTTAATGACTTTTCTTTCTCTAACTCCAGTTGCTTAAATGTGAAGATTTACTGCTTTTACTTGTCCCAAATTATAGTAAACTGAATATATTTGGGTTTTGGACTGTTGGTCGAACAAAACAAGATATTTGATGGGCTCTGGGAAAATGGGGGTATTTTATAGACAAAACAATTAACTGATTAATCAGGAGTTTAATTGGCAGATTAACTGATTTTGAAATTGATCTTTAGTTGCAGCACAAATGACAATAAAGATTAAACAATTAGTTGATTGAGTATTCAATCAACAGAAAAGCAGTGCTGTTGAAAACTATTAAAACTAACTAACTATTCTTTTTAGACTAAATAAAGCAAAAATAAAATGGTTTTAGGTTCACCATTCATTTACACGTTACGTGTTACTCACCTAGATTGTGAGAAACTTTTTTAAAAGTGTAATTTCAACCAGAACATCAGACAGCCATTATGCCTTATATGACAGTTTGCTGAAAGCATATTACATGCTGCTTATGAAATACAACTAGCAATATAGGCAATATGCAAAAGCATGAGAGGTTACAGAGTTGCAGACATAATAGGGAGAGAAGAAGAAACGAAAATACAGCCAGCCGCATACAAAAAAAAAAGCCTTAAACGAAACCAAACCTGCCTGAGAAATAAACAGGAAACACATGTCTAGAACAGATGTGCATACAGACCAACGGACAGAGGCAACAGCACTCTAGGCACTTGGTCAGATCACCTGCTTAGTTTCAGCTTAAACAACACTGAAATAAGGTTGTATTTTACTGTACCAGGTTTGTAAACAAGTGAATAAATTACTGGGTCACAGCCAACCATTACTAACACTTATAGTACTGCTACTAGAGCCATAAGCTCCAAATCATACCTACTCTCGGTCATTTATTAACAAGGTGTGGCTTTGTCCTGAGCACTGAGTAAGATTCCATGTGTACCACAATGAAAAGAGCGAGGCACATGGCCAAAGCTAGGGCTTACATGCAATCTTGGGGAATTTATAGTAAAAGGTCTGCTCAGCGCTGTTTTCTCAATCCTGCATTGGTCCACTCCCACACAATGTTTTACCATCCCACTCTACCCACTCCTATAGAGATTCTGATCACTCCATTCACACTATTGTGACATATTGAAAATCTGTATGCCTATCCAGTAGGGAAAATAAGACATATATATCCCTCACAGATTTTATTAATCTAAACAATTTCTAATAAGGTTTTTTAATGAGTAAGCTGTAGATGACATGAACAAAAATACTTAAAAACCAAACAGAAACAGCCAAAGAATTCTTGAAACATAGAAACATCATACTCTCATGACAGATCACCACAATGTTGTAATTTCCAGAGAAACTAACAAAGATTAGTTACAGTACTCAGCAGCACATAGTCAAATAGAGACTTCCAGTCCAGCAACACACAGTGCCTCATACAGTGCACTGGCACTATCACATTTCTATAACAACACTGAAGTTTAACATTTATTAAAAAGTGCAGCTTCGGTCAAACGCATGGTTTAATATGAAAGTGTTTCAATGGCGCAAAACAAGTGAAGCTCTTTTAATGTGTTTCATTATGTTGATGTTTGTTAATCTAGATACACATTGAAGGGCAAAACAAATACCATTAACTTGGCCAAGGCATAGCATGGCATGTGCAGTCCTGCTTTGTTGCTTGAACACTTGTTACTTTCTCTCAATTTCTTTTTCAATTGACTTCTTCTGTCATTCTAAAGAAGACAAATTAGGACAAGCTTGCCACTGTTAAAATAAATAAATTTCACCCAATAAGCTGATGGCTTTCTAAAAATATAGTGGCTTGTCTTTAAATTGTGTAAGGAAAAGGAAAATGTAGATGTCAGCTGATAAAAACAGCAAAGGTTCAGGCCAGGAAACTTGAGTTGTTGACCTCTGGTTAAGTTTGCATTTGACTTGGGAGGAGTAAAACAGGCTCTGTTTTGAAGTAGAAAACACTGACACTAAAACACCACAGAAAAAAAAAAAAAGAAAAAAAAAAAAAAACATCATCTGCTCTGTTTTCACTGACCTGATGCTGCACCACTGGGGTATTTAATAAATGTGCCAGAAGTTAAACTGGACCTCCAAATTGGTTGTTTATGAGATGCAGAGTTACCTGGGTCACCAACATCAGTTTCAGGAGGGAATAAGCAATGGAAATATAACAAACCAGAAAGGGAGAGGAGGACAAAGAGGGAATTCAGTGTGAATGAGAAGAAATAGAGTCCATTACAGCATGGGGGTGGAGTCTCACCTCCCCCGACTCAGCCAACGGCAAGCAAGCCACCAGAATAATCAATAACAGTGACTGCTATTTGACTCAGTCCTGCACAACATGCTCATGAGCCAACAACATTTATGCTATCAATGACTCTCCCTAGTAAATCACACAAAACTGACTGCTTCAACCATTCTCCCTTCCCAGTCCATCTAGCCTTCAAGCCTAGCCATCAAGTTTTTACCTAATTAGACAAAAACATCCAAGTAGGATACACTTTGTGTCATCTGTTCTGACTGGTGAAGATAAGATTGAATCCACTGTAATTACCTGTGGATTTATACAGACAATAGTGTTGCCTCCCTTATAACTGTATTAGTGCTTCAACAAGCCAAGGTACAGCATGTAATTTTATGGCTTTAGATCCAGTGCATGGCCTTTGTGATATGTCATCCCTTGATCTCCCACTATTGTTGTTACAACAGCCTTTGTCAGAGAGAAATGGTTGCATGTGTACAAACATGCACAGGGGAATCCAAAGCATGCCCAAGTATGATATCCTGCATAACCATCAAAATAAAATGCCATTCTATCTTCCACAGTCTGTAAAATCTTACCCAGCATGCAGCCGTAATTGCAGCTCTAGAGCAGGAATTAAATAGTGGGAACTGATTCGCTCAGCGCCTCATGAAGTGCTGTAAAAGCAGCAACTACACCAACAGCAGTCTGGCAAAACATGGAATATTAGCGAGGAGTTTGTTAAATATGCACTCCATGACCTTTCCTTGTTGAATATTTAAAAAAATAATAAAAAAGATAAAAAAATAAAAATAATCTGAGCTTTTAAAATGTTGCCCTGGCTGTGTGGTTGGATATCAAACAGGTTGATATCAGGTCGGCAGAGGCCAGAGAGGGGGGACGTTTTCTTCCAACACCAAATCTCTGATTTTACATTCATGTAAGTGCACAGTTAGAATGAATAGTGCAAGATGGAAAGCCGGGTAGAATATCCTGAGTGTCCGGAAAAAGTTATTCAGATAGCAGGGCAAAGTTAAGCCAACCGTTAAGTACACAAAGTTGGCCTTCTACCAACTGTCAGCTCAATAAATACAGGCTACATAACAGGCTTCACAAAGAACATTGTGGTTCTCGAAATTTTTAATTTGGTCGGATTTGTTGAACTTCACATATAATACACATACAAGTACTATTTAAGTTCATGTATGTATTTTGTCTTCATCCAACAGGGTTCACATGGAATTGTGTGCCATGCCTGAGCCAAGGCATTGTGCAAAAGTTCTGTTATCCTGTTATTTGTTAAACACTTAAGTTCGCTGTTGGGTCTTCAGAGGGTGAGTCATCTCAGAGGTTGCATTTCACTGGTAATCAACACGAAGAGATGGACCATGGGTGTCCCAACAGACCATATGTGTTGGTCCTGTGTATCTACAACACTAGGAAATGTTGCAGAATAAAGAACAGAAAAACAGAACAGAATAAAAGTGGTTTGTTGAGAAAGGGGCAAGGCAAACTACACTGAAAGAATAAAAAAAAAAAAAAAAAAAAAGGCAATTGGTGGTGTGGAGGGGGACAATGGGAAATAGGAGAAAGATTCAAGCCAAAAGGGAAACACTGGCATGGAAAAAAACAACATTCATGTCATACTCCCTTGAGTGGCAGTAGCGTGTGAGGGAAACCCCTCATCTCATGCAGTTGCTGGAAAATGAATAAGCCTTGCCTAAAATTCACTGTCTTCACTACACATTATCCACCCACACACAGCCCATAAACAGTTTTTCTGAAAAATATAGGCAACGGTAACCCTTGCAGTAAAGCCAAATTATCAGCTTGCATTGGATGCTGTAAGTGAAGTCTGGATCTTTCCACTAATACCTCTTTAACTAAGATGTGTTCCACCTTTAAAAAGGTGCAAATATTGGCTGAGTCTCACTTGAGAATAGAAATCTGTAAATTTGTTTCACATAAAATGTTATAAACTTTAGGTTAGCATTATACGGTATATCTCATTTGTGTTAATCACCCAACTGATGGAGCTAAAAAAAACAACATCTGATCTCACCTGTGGTGTCCTCCTCTTCCTCTTTCAGCACATTGTTTTCATCCACATCATCTTCCTCATTTCCCTCTTTTGCCTTTGTCGTGTTGTCCTTCACCGGGACCACAGTGAAGTTGGTGGGCATTTTTACACCATGTGCTGTCTCTCAATGTCTCCTGTTTGTCACACTCTTATCTCTCTTTTCTCCTCCCTCTCTGTTCTGTTGCTCCTCTCCCTCTCTCCCTCCGTCTAATAGCTATCACTCTCCTTTCTTGCTCTTGTTCTCAGCTGTTTGCTTTTTTTTTCCGACTTACTGCCCTGATGCGCTAAACTCTCTTGGACAGACGTCGGGTCTTACTTCTGAGTTTTTGTTCCTATCGCTAGGATCCTACTGTACACGCATGTGACGCCCTCCCTCCTCCTCCCCGCACTGACTATCCAAATAAGGAAGAGCAGAACTGCCCCGCCCAATGGGGGCAGTACACACAAACACTTACTGGCAGAAAACATGACATGCATTTGTGCTCACGAGTGTGTAAGCGCATACACATGGCTTTTTCTGTGCCTGAGGCCAGATCTTCTGCCCTGGAATGTCGCTCTGTCTCACACACAACAAAAGCCGGCAGTATGAGCCCTTGTTCAATGAGAAGAGGAAGCCCAGAGCTGGGCCACTGAGGGAAGTGTTCACACACACACACAAATACACACATAAACGTCTCCTCACTTCCTATGCACCGTTATTTGATCCCATGTGGAAAGTCGTAGTGGGCAGGGCTGATTTATAGACATATTCTGGCCCTCTAAACACACCCCTATGGGGGTTAGCACACGCGAATGCACATGCTTACACACACACGTTCACATTATCAAATCTCACTTGTTATTTCTCCCACCCCACTGTGTTCTCTTCCATCAAGCTGTGTATCTTGTGTATCAACATTATTCAGCAGCAGCAGTGTATTGCTGCTTATATCCAAATCCATCAACTGACCTTATCACTAATCCAAAACAATGAGTCATTTCCTCAGGGTAAAAAGTGCATTGAAAGTGATACAAGGCATTAGGACTCACAACAAGTAACCCACACCACTATGTGATGGTAAGTGCTAAAAGAAACCCTGCTGGAGGAAAAAGCCATAGCATGAGAGGCAGATGTCCAGTTCTTTCATAATGCTGCAGCCATAAAGCCTCATATGGATGCTAAATATCTGGAGTCCCACCCAGAACAAGTTAACCTCTCCCCCCTTTAGTTCCCCAACATGACGACATACAAGTCAACGGAAGGGTGTTGGCTGCAGGAAATAAGAAAGGGAGGAGGTGGAACCGAAGGCAGGAGAATCAAAGAGACAGAGACCGGCAGGCGGGGGAATAAGATACAGGAATATATTTTTTAGCATTGCAACTTATGCCAGGCTTAAGAGAGTTCATTTCTGAAGACTTGAGCCAGAGTAAGAATAATTTCACCTAGCACTACTAAGGCTGAGAGAATTCATGAACATTCTGAGTTTTATTCAGTACAGAGGGATCCAGTCCTTGACTACAGAAACATCTTGGAACTTAGAAATACAGTATTTAGGTACTGGGTTAGTTAGATTGCTATGTTTTTCATAAATAGGCTTTATCTCAATGGGCCAACTACAGTGATTGGTTTGGGGTAGTGATATAAAAAAAATTACATCACCATTCCATTATATAGCAGTTTACATTTGTACTTTTAGTCTTCAGAGACAGAAGGTTTCGACTTGCAACTGTAATTTACTATTTATTTATCCCGATCTGCCACAAAATTCCACTTATAGATAAGTAGCAGCCTTTCAGTTACATTTCTCAGAACTTAAATTACCAAATGTAGCTTGCTGTCACTTAAATAAGAACCCTCATACTCATGCCACTGCCAGTTTCTGGTCCCTGTGTTTCCATATACTACTTATGAACTGTCAGGGAAAACATAGTGGTCCCATAGTAAATTCTAAACACTTTGCTTAACTGTTTCTACACTGATAAATACTATCAACTAGTTTTTTCTGCCTATGAAAAAGTCTAATTTCAAACTAAGCACAAGAAGGAACTTTTTGGGGGATTTTCAGGGACACATCTGAAATCTGTACTTCCCTTTATAACTATAGTTATATATACTATACTATACTATAAATCCATTCACCAGAACACTGTCTCATCACAGACTTTAATAGCACAATCGGCAAAATTTGTAAACCATCCAATCAGCTATTTTAGAAATCAGGCAGATCAGGTTTGATGAGATGCAATAATTCCAGTAAGTGGGTGTGGTTGAAAATACGGTACTGGATCCAGTCCACATGCAAATGAAAACTTTAGTCAATGCAAATGATAGCTATTGCCTTGTCTAAAGCAACTACCATTTCTGGAATCCCAGGGTTTCTGTGCAAGGACAGTGGACAATCAATACAGTGATCTGACAACTGAATATTCACAAAGTTATTGTGGCCCTGCTACGGTAACAAAGAGAGCACTTATCTACTCCCTGCTCAATGGATAAGCAGTGATGTAACTGGTATCCACTGATTAAGTGGCTAGACAGTCTGACTGCTTCTCATGGACAGTCAGAGCATCCAGACCAGGAGGACAATGTCCCATTTATGAGAGAGGCTCCAACAATACACACTGGAGACTGAAAACTAAAACTGCTTATGGCTAAATGCAGTACCATAAGCAGTTCTCAGACAGTTTTTTACCATGTTCTCTTGGATGCAATTTTTCACAGCCGAAGGACAATATGAAAACACAGGAGCACAAGGGTATTTATTGCATTACTTCCGTCTAGACTCAGCTGTTGCTCCAAAAGAATGTTAGGAAGTGAAAAAAAAAAAGACTAAAAAATAAAAGTCTTTGCACGGGCACTACTTTCTACAACGCATTTAAAATAGACAGAAATCATTGACACAATATGATATAACATTTTCACAATGAACAAACTACACCAGAATTAAATTCCCATTATCGGTTTAGCCGATTATTAGATCCGATATTCTGTATTTTACAGATTATCAGAATCGTTTTTTTTGTTTTTTTTTTTTTTAATCCGTATGCCGAAAAAATAGATTAATTTAAAAATTTGCTCTGATGCAGCCACCTCTCTCTGTGTTGTCACCATTCTGTGGTCTTGAGCAATGTCCTGCCCAAAGCACTCTCTGATTTGTTACGTCACGTGTAATAGCCTATCAACACTGAATGCTATGGGAACAGACTGTCACAGAGAAACGCGTTTGCAGACTGGAGAAGCTCTGGTGAGTGAGCGGAGCTGTGTGTCAAAGGTATGTCTGAGCCTTAAGACAGTAGAGGTTGCTGAAGTTGCAATTAACATCACAATCGTCTATGCTGCAGTTGGAAAAAAAAAAAAAAAAAACGACAATCTAATGAACAAGTTAATTTGTTGATCCAAAACACAGATAACAACAGTTCCAGGAAGGAACTTCTTCCATTTCACAATAATTGAGGCCACTTTGCACCTGGGAAGGCTTTAGAAATGGTTTTATACCCTTACCCTTGTTTTAAACCCTTGCCCTGAACTATGCCCCACCACAATTTTATTGCGGAGGTCTACAGTGAGTTCCTTGGACTTCATGGTTTGGGTTTTGTCCTGACATGCAGTGTGAATTGTGGGACCTTGTATACACACGAGTGTGCTTTCCTAAACTATGTCCAATCAATTCAGTTTGCCACAAGTAGACACCTGACCATAATTTGGAGTGACATAGTGAAGGGCCTGAATATAGTATGGACTGCACTTATATAGCCCTTTTCTAGTCTTATTGACCACTCAAAGCAGTTTACTCTACATGCCATTGGGGGCAATTTTTGGGGTTCAGTATCTTGCTAAGGACAGTTCGACATGCGGACTGGAGGAGCCGGGGATTGAACCACGGCAGATGACCCGCTCTACCCCCTGAGCCGCGGCTTCCTTGAATACTTTTTTAAATTACAGTTTTCTGTATTTGATTTTTAATAGATTTGCAAAAATTTTTGAAACAAGTTTTCACTTATCATTATACCTTATTGAGTGTAGATTGTAATGGGGAAAATGGCAATTTTATTCATTTAAAATGAAATCCACAAAACAATAAAGTGCAAAAAGTGAAGGGGTCTGAATACTTTCTGAAGCCACTGTATAGTCTATCACACAGTGAATTCATCTGCCCAGAAAAACAGTTTAGCTAAATTGAACTCCTTCTCCATAAACTCAGATATCTAATACCAAAATAGGTACAGTATATTGATTGATTCAACAAGAGAAGATGGGAGGAGACTGGCTACACAACAGATACATCAAGTAGAGCCCAAGGACTCCAGTAAGAGTGTGAAAGGAGCCAGGTTCTCTTTTCTAGGGGCATAGTAGTGAGGGGAACAGTATAGTACCCAATAAGTACCCAGGGCCCCATCATGGATAGGGCACTCAAAAAGTCAGGAATTAATAGGATTGTTTAAATTTGCAATTTTACCTTATTAGTGTTATAAGAAAAACTATTACAATACAGCTCAAAACAGACCATTTGTTTTATTTAAAATTATATTAGAGCCTTTTTATTGCAATAAATACTGACTGAAAATTTCTAAATAAGTATATATATTTCTGCAGGACCTGGACGAGGCAAATGTTAAAACTACCTCTACATTCTTACAGCAGCAAAGTTGCAAAGTCAGAGAACGTCACTTCAAATGTCTAGAATATCATCTCTTTACCATGTCATGTGAGTTTTGGTCATGGCCTTTGTCAAATGGCGTCTTTCCTTCTCTCTATTACTTCCTCCTGCTCTTAAAACTGCATTGCATGAGTTTTGACTAAGAGAGGCCAGTGGGTAGACAAAAGAAAACCTCTGATATATTATTTTGTACTACACTATGAGCTCTTATGGCTCAAATGTGAACAGAAAATCACCTAACATCACTTGTATATCCAGCAGAAATGCAGCAACAAGGGCATCAAACTGGAATTATTTTTCATGTCAATTGTTGAATGCAAAAACAACATTCTGCAGTATTTTAACTCCTACCGGCGTCTGGTGGTCTGCTTTTGAATTTGACTAGTCTCCTCTCTTCATGCAGAAGAGAGCTGAGGACTAAAAATGACACTCTGTTGCCCCCATTTGATCACAGCTTGAAATACACCAGTTACACCACCATGATGACAAAATATGGAAAAACTATTTGTTTTATATTTTTGTGCAAATGTAGACCAATAGGTTGAAAAACAACCAGCGAAATAAACATTAAGTCATCCCATGTAATCAGGTGTAATCTAGCAAATGGGAAGGGTTTTTTTTTTTTTAAACAAGCACTGACTCAAATAAAACTAAAGGGAAACAATGATCATGATCAGTCAGATTTTCCTAATGTCTGATTGTTAAATGGTGACTGAACCTTTTAGTTTCCTTTCTGAAACATTTCCATGACATTTGTTTGGTGGTGTTTATTGGTGAAGGAGACCTTAGCCAGGTGAAATAAGGTCTGCAGCGAGACATAGATTCTATGGAAAACCTATATGATGAAGACTTGAGGTAGGTGTGGATAATGATGAGAAAACTCCATAAGTCACAACCTGCTATCATAGTCAAGGAAAACCACCATATATAGTTTTAGCTAAGTATAGGTAAATGCCACTCTCTGCATGATTTCAGGCAAAATTAAGTCTATAATGACTTAACTGTACACATGGACAGCGACACTTCAGACATCTCAGGTAATAGCGCACCTGACTGTTAGTCACCCATTAAAACACTGTATTTGACACAACAGGCACAGGTGACACTTTGCTCTCTTTTGGAGACGTTTTTCCTTTATATACAGTATTCAGTATCTTCTTTTTACCCTTTTCTTCTGTGATCCTTTCTGCTCTGTAATCTCTTTTTTCTGGATTTGAGGTTACATCTCAAACAAGCACTCCATTTCCACTTTTCGTGTTACCTCCACATAAGGTACACATTTCACCTACTGGCTCCAGCTGCAAACTGTTTCTGTGGAATTTCACTTTTCAATTTTCACTAAATGGCACAGACAACTGACAGAGTTCACAGGAGAGTGGACAATGCAATCTAAAATAAACAAACAATCCAGTGCATATGTCTTTTATAGTACGTCAATGAAAGAAAGCAATGCTCATGATAAAAATCTTTGGAAACCTCATTTCAAAACTGATAACTGCACAAAGATACATTTTTGTGGTTACACTTACAGGAACCCTTAACTGAGCTTGAAAATTAAGTCAGGCATATGGCAAACTGTTGCCAGTTGTTATGTAAGAACAGTTTTGTCTTTTCTCTCTCTAAATGACAGGTAAGTGGACATTCAGGTCAGCCAATCAGTAAGTTCAGCAAAAACAGAAGTTGACTCAAGTGTTTTGTCAGCTCAGTTCCTTTTTGGGCAGACATCTGCGGCATTTGACTGTGTTGCAGTCATTTAAGGCTGCTTGTGCGAGGGGTGGGGTGACGAAGGTTATCCTTAGGCTCTTCAGAGACAAGCAGAACATGATACTCACAGGATGCGTCTCTCTACACATTTCTGACATCTGATATCCACCAACGCCACCACCAAGGAGCTCCTACTATACCTAGAGGTCCTTTTCTCCTTGTATATATCTTGGGTGGACACAATAATGTGACCACTTGAACAAGATAATGCAGATATTAAAAACAAACCTTAGAGAAAGATGTTGCTGCAACTCTGCAGGTGATTTTCAATTGTTTTATGTGATTGCCTTTTGCAACAGAATAAAATAATTTGCCATAGAGTTGAATCAACATCTTTTGGCATCAACAAAAATTTAACATAATATTCACAGCGGTAGAATTGATTGCAGGGCTATTGAAAGGAGGCATAACATTATCTGTTTGTGTTTATGTGCCCACTCCCTGTATGTACTTGTTGATTTGAGTCTACATAACAATTCTTTGCCAGCTCCTGATGTAATTTAAAAAGTACATTTTGCCCTCCACAGACCTCATTTGGCTTTATTTCGTTCTACAACAGTATTTATTTGGTGTATGTATTGCAATAGCAAAAGGCAATAAAGGTCAAAATGACTCACAGTAAACGCCTTACTTAGCCTTTCACATCCTTCTGCGACCAGCTGGAAAACCCCATGACTACCCAGACCAAATGTAAAGAACCTCCCAGGGAAAAACAGGTTATATAGTTTTTCCCTTGTCTTTTCACTGTCCATTCAGTAGCAATGGCTTTCAGGTGCTACTGTTCTGAATCTGACCACAAGCATTAGGTGTTATGTACAGAGCATTAGAAGAGAGTTGGATTATATTAGTGTTTCCATATCCAGTGAGTCCAGTGCACTGATTAGCAGATATTATGTATAATAATATTTAGGGATCTTCCGATCACGTTTTTTTAGGTCCCGATTGAGTACTTGTTAATATTGTAATATTAATAAGTACTATTGGCTATCTGCTGATACCCATTCCAATCTGATACTTATATTGACCTAACTACTGATTAAATATGTATCTGACACATTGAAATAACAACTATGGTCTACTGACGCACATTACTTTTGAAAATGTTGAAAACGAAAAAGGTATTAACAGCTTCTCATTTAGAGCCGGGACTTACCGTTGCATTCGCCGATTAAAATGACGCTTGCAGATTATATCCTCTGTAGCTACTTAATGACACTTTCAGCTCCACTGAAATTTGAGTCTCCAAGCCGCTGACTGATCATGTAATCTAAAGATTTTTTGCGAATAAAGGGACAACACTCTGTAAGATCACTCTACTACCGCCAGTGAACTGCGTTTTTGTAGTTCAACAGAGTGGAGACTTTTCTCCAGACAAATGATCTGCTGATTGCAGCACATTAAATACAGGCAAGTCCCAGTTAATCTTTTTATGCATATCAATTCAATATTTTGAGCATATTAACCTGACAAACTTGAATCAGGACCTGCATTATTTATTTATTTATAAGACATCTCTATTATTATTCATCATCATTGTCATAATATTCTGTAAATATTACTATTCACACAACTGCCACTAAAAACAGCACAAGAGAAGGATCCCAAACAACCTTTTCAACAGTCTGCTAAACTGTATAGGGTCATCTTAATCAGAAGCAGTCTTCCATTTGTACTGTATTTTGTGTTTATATCATGATTAGTACATTACAGTAGTACATCAAATTCACTCTTTAGGTAGTTGTTGTCATCAGGACACGTTTTGTAATTTGTCTGCTGTACGTACAGTATCAGCCCCTATGTTTAGATCCAGCCAGTGCTCAAAAAGGAGATAACATAGATATGTCAAGCTAGAGCTAGACCAATGAATCAGTCGTTATTAGCTTATTGTAGATATACTGCATCTGTGCATATGCTGGACAATACGTAACAGGTAACTGCAGAACAAAAATGCAAAACTAGGTTTGAGGTTCTGCCGTTTCATAGTTTGTCCACCAGAGAGCACTGACAAGTTGATTTTTATACCATAAAATCTTACACAAAGTATATATCTTGGTAAAAAAAAAAAAAATTAATCTCGGTCATCATATTGTTTTTAGATTTTATTAAACTCCCAAATATACATATCAGTATCAGCCTCAAAATCCTGTATCGGTCGGCCTATACTTTAATGTTGCTACTCACCATTAATACAAGGCTCCCACAACGTAAAACTTTTGGACTGCACACACGCCAACCATATCTTGTTGACAGCTGCAGCATTGTGTCAATCCCAACGGTCAATTTCTGTCAGGGTGGGGAAAAATATAACAGAAGCAGCACAGTAAAGCTCTGTGAAAAACAGAATAAGACCTCCCCTGGATCTCAGATGATGATATACGTATGCATTGTGTAGTGTTTCAGGAGTCCAAGAGGACATCACAGGGTTATTTTTAAAGGTAACTGATAGCCACAGAAAACAGTCTCTGACGAGCCATAAGAGAAGTTCGCAATACAGATTCAGTACTGTTCTCTACTAGTTTATGAATTCTGTAATTGATATGTAAAACTAATATGTAATTTTTTTGTGCCAAATGTAATAAATGTGAGAAAAACTGAAATAAAATTCATGATGGAGCCAAACATATGGTCAAATGTCTTATGACATGCAGGCCCAAAAAGGCCAATTAAAAAATATAATTGGGTATATATTGAAATAACACAGGTCAACATATTGAAAGATTCAAATCTTCTGCAGCTCTATCCACTGAAACTTAGTGATGTCAGAGCAGGGAATTATAATGACAAACCACAAAGTTTGGCGAAGATAAAACAAGAAAGAATTGTCCCTGCATGCCTTCTGGTCATGACTGAGTATGAGTCTATTTCCATCTGAAATTGACACTTGACAGGCCCCCACTGACTATTTACCCCAAGTTAATTAAAAAATGTGCACAACAGAAAGGTTAAACTACCATTATGATTGTAAGTATACTGTAAAATTGTATAATGTCCTTGGACGAAGGGCATGACATCCCTTTTGACCTTTGTAAACAAATGACCCAGTTCAAAAAAATTACTTGATAAAAAGGCCATTTTAAGCATTGGGCTAAACTTTGCCCGTGTGCATTCCCCAAGAGAGGAGGAAAGTTCTCTTAAAACCCTTCTGTCTGACCAGCGAGGCACACACTCCTCCTCCTAAGTGTTGCATGTAAATAACGAGCAACTGGAACAAACATCCCACGCAGGACTGGCAGGGAAGGCAGCAGACTGGGAGGCCAGACAGCACTAGGAGCATATATAGTGGACACCAGGGCCCAGTTGGTGTCCATGTACTGACGGCTGGGCTCCAAATAAAGCAGAGGGCACTACATGATACCCAAGGTGCATGCCTTTTTAAACATGAATACACACATGAATGCCAACATACTACTGTGTAGTGGAGACATTCTGAAGACTCACTTTCTTTGTCTGAAACTAATTTAATGGTACTAATGGTAACTGCATCACTCTGTTCTTAGTAATAATGATTTCATATACATATCACTTTCTCTGATTCTTTACAAATAATCTTCCCACCAAGATGATGAAAGAAAAAAAAAAAAAAAACAATAGTAGAAAGAAAATTACAAAAAGCAAACATGCTTATGAGAGTGAATTTTTGAGTGGTTCCATTGAAAGAAGAACATTTACTTACTGCCTAGGTCTCTAGGCTTCAACAGGTAGTATGAAAGTACAAATACCCGCGCTACTGTTCACTCAATAGTGTTTCCCAACCCCAAAGTGTATGAACTGTCAGAGGTGAGAGATTGACAGTCTCTGTCTGCATACTGTTTCATCAAGTTTAAATCTGACCCTTATCCCCGTAGAACCTCATTTATCTTTCACTTCGTACTTAATCTCCCATAGATCCGAATGTAATCTTAGTCATCCTCAGCATCTGAGGCCAGCAGTAGGGTGCATCCTCTTCATGTGATTTTTATTAACTATTAATATATTCATTACATCTCTTGTTAAGACACTGCGTTTTCAGTGCATATACTTTATACATTCTTAAACAATACATTGTCAGAATATATACACAATGTATGTTATACATTGTTAGCTTACAATTATCATGTTGACATTCACTTTACTTGACTTTCCTCACAGCTTGGCCTTTGCCTCTCTCAGTCTGAACAAGGAAAAAGCAAACAGCACATTTATAGATCGCCTAAAAGTCTTTGTAGGGCAAGCCAGTGAAACAAACAGCCAGAATCATTCAGACAACAGTATCCTTGTCTATAATTTCCACATCGTCATAACTGCTGCTTTCTCTATACAATATTTGTTACTCAATCTACCACTTAACATTGTATTTTGCAACCTTGATGACACAGTTCCGCAACACGTTCAAATACATTAACAGTGTGTTTGATCATGTCACACAGTTTTCTTAAGACCCAATAAAGCCTCCATTAGCAGCTACTTATAAGTCACATATAGTCTAGTGATCTTAACAATCAAGCATGTAGCATGAATGTAGCATGAATAATTCAAAAGTGAGGAATTAGGGAATTTTGCAATTTTTTAGCAACACTCATTTAATAGGGCCACCATCTCTTCTTTAAAGCGTCCATATCTCAGAAACTAAGAAAGACACAAGCTGAAAAATTTGCATACGTTTTGTTGGGTACAATGACATTATTTATTTACATAAAGTATGACGTAAATCCATGATGGTCAGTTGGGAGGCCTCTGTTGATATGGTAACTGGCAAAATTGCTTTATTCAGATCATTTAGGTGCTGTCTATTGGAGACAACATACTTGCCAAAAGTTGGCATGATCAGCAAGTTAAAAAAAAGAAAAAAAGAAAAAAAAAGAAAATCTCTTTCAAGAGCCTGCTGGTACGCACAAGCTGCTCTGTGTTAGTGAAAATACTAAAAGACATTCCCTCTGCTGTGGAAAATGCCTGACCATCCATTATCTAAACATCATCTAAACCCATTATCTGCTATGGCTATCAACCTTATCATTGAGGAATTCAATTTAGCAGGAGCATCAGAAAATAGATTACAACAAAAGAAATAGATATCCCTGCTAACAGTCATGTACTGATTGTAATGCCATAACTGCTTTAGAAGCAGGAAATGAGGAAACTGAATCCAAGGCAAATAAGTAATAAAACAAAAGGTCAATGTTTAATAATAAAATACTTAAACGATGCATGATTCCTGATGCCCAGTTTTCATTACCATACAGCCCTGGATTTTTTAAATAAAACACACTTCCCATGACAGCAAGAATCGCTGATACAGGCTTGAAGCAATACCCTACCCAAAATCTATCTGCTAAGTATCAAATCCACTGACCAAATGGCCAAATCTTGTTTACATTATCCCGTTTAGTCAGCCATTTAAGAAGTTTAAATTAATTCAAATGCAAGTATAGGATGGTTTAATTTTCTCTTTTTGTGAATTAATCTATTGATTTTTTTTCAGTTAACTGTTTAGTCTGTAAAAACTTCAAAAAGTAGTTAATACCCATCACAACTTTGCAGAGTCCAAAACTATATCTTCAACAGTCTAAAATCCAAAAGATTTCAATTTACAGTGAAGTAAAACAGCAAAAATAGCAAATTCTCAACCTTTGAAAGGAACATGAACATCGTCTGCTCCCAGATAATTAGATCAAATGAAGAAGATTTATTTCTGATGAAAAACGTAATTAACTTAACTTAATCTTAACTGTTAACAAACAGAAATGGTAGAAACACCATAATTCTAATCATACGACAAAGCCATATTCTGTCATTGTGCCACAGCCGAGTTGTGTGTGTGTGTACACAGAGGGGACGCAGTCTTCTCTGGAGTCATGTATCAAATGCTCAGGGAGATTAAAATGTTTTCTGATGAAAGCTCACACACAATATACTTTAGCAATATCTAGCTGAGAGAAATGCATGACAAAAGGACCAGCACAAGCAATGCACACACACACAACCAAATCACAAAGTGCACACCCATCTTCTTAATTTAACTTAACTTAATCTGATTAAGAATGAAATTCAATCTGTGCATTAAAACTGAATAGACAGGTGCCAACCTGTCCTTGTACCAAAGAAGAGGAAATCGTGTGGAAGACATTTCCATGGCTCTGCACCTCTGTGTTGGCTAAGCTTCCAGTTAAACACACCTTTTACCCTTACAGTATAAGGTAGAGGTTTATCCCGTCCAAAATACAACGCAATTGATTTAAAACAATACTTCGTATAAATCGAGAATACACCAGTTTTTATACCCGTGCTGTATAATGTACTGTATATACAAGCAGTGTCTGAATTATTTCCTCCTGAAACCCACAAACACATGCCATGAAGGTTAGAAACATCTGCACCTTTTTACACAATCAGAAGTACTTTACATGTCAAATAAACAGAATCGTTAAATTAGAATTTTTCATTTCATCTAATTTCGTCAAACTCTTGTTTCAACTCTACAAAAAAAAGAAATGGAACACACTGGAACTCCCAGCATCTTGTCTTGACCCTGGGCCAGAGGGAAATATTTTTGTTCGACCTAACATAACAGACCGACACACTAAGTCAATAGTGGCACTCTGCTCTGTCACCATGATTAATCACCAGTACAACAATAATCACCAATGTGATCTTTTCATCTTTTTCATCCATATTTTTCAGGTTTTTGTTTTGTTTTTGTTTTGTTCTCTTTTTTGTGTTTCACCGTGACATATGACATAGCCTGTATTAAACCAAAACGTAAGCTCAGTCAGTGGTACGAGTGGAAAGCGGCATCCGTCTTAAGCTAAATAACTTACTGTCTAAACTCACTGCAAGACCCTGCTAAATTAAAAGATACTTTATTCAAAAGAAAGCTCAGCACAGTTCAACAAAACAGTTTGTGCTCTAATGTTCACCAATTAATACAAACAACAGACTGCCTGTGCACACAGTGAGCCATCAGCCAGTGGCCAGTGTGCCAGGCAATTTATTCTAGCACCTTCTTACCCTCAACTCGTTGCTATAGAAGCACCTTGTTTGTGAGCAACTGGTTGAACAAGGCTTGAGAATCGAGACTGCAGCCAAAATTATGGCTCATGGCATGAGACATATTGAACATGATAAAAGAGCAACAGTGACCCCACAGTGCCGTGGAATTTAAGAGGATGCCATGGAAATATCATATATCATATCATATCCTGTCTAATTACATCATATCAAATGTAAAATTAGAATTTCCATCAGAAATGGTTGCACATCTAGTCAGATGTGATTCTGCAGGACTATTATTTGAACTTTACAGTGAGTCTAAATGACAGAACAAGACTTGTTTAATCTCCCTCAACTTTCGTTCTTGTGTCTTCCCCGTTGTTCAATGCCATGTAACTGGCTCCTGCCCATCATTTGAAAAAAAAAAAAAAAAAGGGGGGTAAAAGTGCCACAACCCTGGCCACATCAGTCGGCGCTACCCAGTGCGGTGGTTAAAAACACTCGCACAAACGCTTGACTCGTGATAAAAGAAATAAACTGTAGCTCTTGCAAGTTAGAGGAGAGGAAATGTACAGGAAGTTCAACCTAGACTGCTCGTTATATCGTATTCAGTTAGGTGCGGTAAATTAAGATTTAGCGTTGATGCTCGTTTTAATTTCCCCTTGTTATCCAAAGAAACAGTTTAAGCTAGCAACGGCTTCGCGAGCATGAATGTTTTCCAGCCGTGTTCGGAACTTTTTGTGACTCGTATTAACGCTAGGTGTATACCTTGCCACAGGTTTTGGGGTACTGAAGCGTCGTCTATATCACATTATTTCAGGGAGCACAAGCAGAGCCGAAGTAAAATGCGACGGCTAATCCTCTGCTAGATAGATGAGATAAGAACTGGGACAGGGAGTTTGTAACTGCTAGTCGTCTTACCGTACTTGTTGGGCTCCCTGTTGTACTCCAGGATCGGCACCACAGCGTTGGGGTCCTGCGGCTCGAACACAGAGTCCTCCCGCGCCTCCTCTGCCCCCACTGTGCCATCAACGCCGCCGGCGCTGCTGCTGCTGCTGCTGCTGCTGCCGGTGTCCGGTGCCGGGTCAGCGACAACCGCGTCTGAGTGCTCCCTCTCCCCGGCGACCCCCCCTCCTCCGTCAACCGGGACTACTACAAATCTTTCCCCCATGTCCCTCCTTCTTCTCCTGTCTTGTCGCACTTTTAGTGGAGTAAAAAACTCATCGACCGGCTTAAACCCCGCGGCTCACGTTCGATGACAGCAAACGCGCACAGCGTACGACTCGACAGACAAGCTCAAGCGGTGATCAGGGGATTGATTACAGTGCAGATGTGCCCGCCCTCTTCCTTCGCTCATTGGTTGAGAGGGCCAAGGAGCGCTGTCAGTCACCCCTGGAAGCAAATCAGAGTGGTTGAAATTTGTTAATTGCGGAATGAGCGATGTCTATTATTTGGACCAACTTCTGGGTTGGACCAACAAATCCTATCCTCTCCATAATTAAAAAATTATGTCATTTATGACAATATAACTTGGTTCATATAGTTCAAACCCCCCAAATTTTAGCTATCAATCCCAAAACCATTTTTCCGCTTACTGAGCACTCAAAAACGTCATATAGAAAACTACATTTAATTCAAAGAATGTTCATAAATAGGTTTATCAATTTATTATTTATTATAGCAAAAACAATGCAGCTAAACAGAGTACTCCTTGCAATAGACCGTGTGAGACGGTGCCAGCAGAGCACTAACTCCCAAGGTCATACAAGCTTCTTTAATTGTCTCCAAATGATGGGGTAAATAACACCCACTGTCTACATCCTGCACCACCAATGGCCTGCCAAAGAAACACAATGCATCGTTGTAATTTAAAGAGCTGTGATGATTTAGCCATTCGCCAACACCCCCTAGCATAATAACTTTGGCATGTTACAGGTTAGAATCAATGGTTCATCGGTGACCCAGGATAGAATGACCTCTCATTTTTCCAGGCAGTTTTTGACAAATGTAGTCTGCTGTGACAGGTCTTCAATCTCCCTGTTAAGTGCTAACAAAAGGATCGTATTTGAGCACACTTGGAAGTATAGGGCATTCCTACAAACACTCTCTGAAATATCAGAACGCGCCACAATAGGTTATCTTTTGCATTTAAGCCTTTTTCTTTTTTCTTTTTTTTTTCCCTAAGCAAAATAAACGCTTTGAATCCGAAAGCTTTGAATTAATGAATTAATTGTTGCCCTGGCAAAGACCCATCTGCCTGCCAAATTCAAGAGGAATCCATTCTCACGTTTCTCAGACATTGGTTGCGCACTCAACCCATTCACGGAGATTACATAAGCAGCAACCTTGTAAAAAGCAACAGGTTGCTTCACTGAACAACTGGAATGCATCTTAACAAAATAGTTTTTGAATCATGGAAAATTTCCACAGAATCTAAGGGGAAGTAGGTCAGACTGCAGACCGTTCGCAGTTGTGACATGCACCTTGCAATGATGTCATGGTAAATACAAATATGGTTTTGCATGAAGCCTGTTAGTTTTTTTTAGACAAAACTTAAATTGTTTTTGAGGCAGTAAAAAAGCCCCCACACAAACCTAACTTACTCACATGTGATTCGTTAATAAATGATGGAATGAATATTGTTGAAGGGAAGAGTCATACACTGAAAAGATTCCTAGATTCCCAGACCGTGCTCACAAAGAATGGACTCACGTTGGTGTCGGGGGCAGGGCCAGAGGGGTGGCCAAGGGTGGCACAGGCCCATCCTATCCTATCAGCGTCAGAAGGTGTATCGTGGATGGATCACTGAAGGGGCCTACCGGGTACATGCCCAGCACCCATAACCTCTGAATAAAGGGACTGTTAACGTATCTTGTTGGAAAGTTAATCAAACAATCACAAAGATACACGACACAACCACAGAGGCGAACCACAGAAAGGTGCAAAACAACCGCAAAGAGACACGAAACGATGACAAACTACACAGCCCTGTTGTCTGTAGTTGTTTTGTGAGTCTTAGTTTCTGGTGGTCTTGCTCCTATGTAGGAGGGGTTGGGTTGTTTTTCATATCTCTGTCCAGGTGCCCGTTGTTTCATAATCCCAACATGAATGTTAGCTATTTGGAGTTACAAACAGATGCTATTTCTTGATATAGTTTGATATTTTTTTATTTGGCGCTCATTTATTATAGTGGATAGAATAATATAGCATATGTAATGTATAGTTTTATTATTGACAAGCACTAAGGCTTTAAACTTGGGTTTTAACTCATTTTAATCCATTTGTCAATGGGGCCACCCACTGTGCCCCCCGCCGTTTGGCCCTTCTCATCAAAAGTTTCTAAACCATGACATAAATCATGTCAAATAGTCATTAAAATTCCATTTACTTTTCAGACATCCCAAATTCCTTGGGAGAGAATATTTTGGATGGGCTCCAAGAGACCTCTCAGACAGCAATTACTCGAAGGGGTGTTACGTGGACATCTAAAATAGACAGCGGGCCGGAGAGTTGAACGACTGAGGGTTGGGAGGGTAAGTCTGAGTGGAGTGGGGTTGGGGGTGGGTTTTTTTAGTTTTATAAGTAGTTAAACTCAGTTCAGTTCAGTTTCTGATTGAAATGAGAGAAAAGTCACCAGAAAGTGTTTTACTACACAAAGTTCAGTTTACAGATGTTGTTACAAATCAAGGTCTATGCACTGTGTTTATGTGTATAACCTATCTTTATGCCTCTTTGTGTGGATATTCTTTCCTTTTTCAGTCTGACCGGGTGGAAGCATAAAGGGTGGATGCAGCACAAGTGGGTGTGAGACTAAAATACAGGGCTGATAGAGTAGCTTGTAATCCTTCATGTCCATGGTGTTTTCCTCATCCGCAGCTAAACTCATCACCACAGTTCAGAATGACTTGCAGGCTGGACAAAAAAATAAAAAGCAGATTACTTTTTTAAGCTGCGTGCGAACAGATGTGACCTTTACAGCACAACCACAGCTGCAAGTGTTCGGAGTGACAAATGTCAGCCTTCATCTTTGTGCCATCCCGAGCTCTGTCTTTAGTAAAATGGATAACGGACATTCAATTCCTCAATGAAAATAAGGATATGACATGTTTGTTCTGTCATTGCAGCTGACTTTTATGTGTGGTAAGGCTCTTGAAAAGCACTGTGACATTAAACTGATTTCTTACAGTAAATGAAAGACTTTGCTGAGGGGATCAAAGTCTTTTTTTAAATGTATGATTCTTTTATATGGTGTGAATGTGTAAAGGGGAAAAATAACTTTGAAGGTTATCCTTACTTAATTAATACTGTGGATGCCCATTTCTGTCAGGAATAGAAATAAAATGATGAAAACTTCTGGAAAAAAAAAAAACTCTATTGCAATTTAACTTACGATCTCATAAAGTTGACTTTGTAAATAAACTCTGACCTATCATCTAATAATCTTGGCTGATTATCTCATAGTTTTGACTCAATAAGGCAAAACCTATCATGAATATTAATTTTTTTTTCACATCTAACTTTCAGCCTAATTTTTTGTCTTTTCCCGGCAGAAATGGGTTTCAATAGAATCCTGTATAGCAACTGGTCAATATCATTGCATTCATAGAGCAAGATAGCATTTCTCTATTTCTTCCTTTTTCCAAATGCTATGAAAAGAACAGGAATACTGTGGTCACGCTGGCATTTGATTTAAAAACACTCAACTCTCGCCTGGTTATTATTTAGATTTGTGTCATTACACTCTTCCCTGACAAACAGCGTGACAGAAAAGAGCAGGTTTGTGCGGCTGACTGTAATACGCATGATTAGTCTCGACTCATTAGAAATATGGATCAGCAGTCTACAAACAGTCTCGTCGCAGCCCACTCTGTAGTCATAGACATTGTCCTCTGGGAGGGAACTGAACAAACTGGCTGCTGATGTGGAGCTGTTGTCAGGGTGCTTGAGTGAGATGTGTCCTTTGGACCTGAGTTTTTTGTTTCAGTTGACAAGAGGGAAAAATCAAGATTGTGACACAGTCGACTGGGTGGTCCTTCTCACTTTAGCGGCCCTGTAATCCCAAATGAGAATACAGTCATTTAACAACATTTAACAGAACTAGAACTTATCTTTGCAGTTCTTTGCAAAATGTTCATTTCTGTGTTGTTTTCTGTATAGTTTCTTTACTTTATGGACAATTTTCAACTGAGTCTACTCTCAGCATTGCTCTCTCTAAGAGTGCAGAGTTCAGAAAATAACAACTAAAACGATAATCAGAAAATACTGTCTCACACAAACTGCTCATGTTAATATCACGTATTTCCTCAGTGCTTTCCTTGAGATCTCTACATCTAGCAGGTAGGCAGTTATACTGAGCTCTCCTTGATAAAGTTTTCTCCATGGAAGCAATCGCAGTCATTTACTGTAATGCAGCCACTGACGGGCCCCCCTGAAGACTGCTTCAGCTGTATCGGTGAAATTACTGGAGCCAGCGATGCATGCCTGGAGTGTATGTGGGTCAGCACTATAGCATGAAAGGAAGCTTTTATTCTGAAATGGGTCCCCCACTGCTGTGTCATTGTGCTCTCCCTCTCACAACAGACAGCGGTGGCTCAACAGCAGCACATCCTCAGCTCCCTAATCTGAACAGAACTCATAGGGGGACATGATGTAAGAGTGTACAGAGAGGCTGTGCGGAGCAGAGGCCCAGCTGCCCCACCTACATGTTTTTAAAACCTCTCTACCCGAGACTAAAACAGCTTCTGCCCAGAATTCAACATTGTTGTTTTAAGTTTCATAATTCAAATATCCCTGCCTCCACATAAAGTCTGTGCGAGATTTATGAAGTCATACCAGCTACCACTGCACACAGGCTGCATAAACTCTGCTTTTATTGTGTACCATAAAATCAAGAACAGATGTATTTTTTCCGTCAGGTGAAAACTCCAATGTAATAATTTTCATGTTAATTTAGTGGAATAACCTGCTTGAGCGCGATGAGGAAATTCAGCGGCTCCTTCATTTATTCAGCCTTTTCAAATCTGAAACGATGAACCAAATATGCATTGATACAAAAACAGCAACACTTTATTCTGGCCCCAACTATTTAACATTTATAAGCAGTATATAAACAAAAAGGGTTACCAAAACTGCAAAGTAGTTGTGAGCATATATCAGGACATTTTAAATTGTTTATTAATGTGTTTGTGAACAATTTGTGAGGGTTGTGTAACAAACTGTTAAACAGATAATAACACTACTGTTATAATATAAAATGTAATTTTTCACTGTGAAATATGAGGTATTTGTATTTTTAGTTCTATTTATTATGTTTATTGATTAGATATTTATCTATGAATACTTGTCCTTCGCTCTTATTGACAACTGAGCAATCGCTACTCGCTGATGAAGACCATGAGACGCAGCTGTAAGCTCCTGTACAAATCTAGTCTTTGGACATTAAGTAGAAGAACATAGAGCTGAATTAATTAGTTGATTATTCGATGAGTCGGCTGACAGATAAATAATTGGCGCCTATGCTTATAATCAATTAATTGTCCCAGTCATTTTTGGAGCAAAAATAGTGAAAAATGATCGAATATTCCCTGATTCCAGCCACTTAAATGAGGACGTTTTCTACTTGTTTTGTTATATATCGTTAGAAATTTAATATCTCTCGGTTTTGGACTCTTGGTGAAGCAGAACAAGACATCTGACGACATCCCCTCCGGCTCTGCCAGGTTGTGATAGGCGTTTTTCACTGGTTTTTGACAATTTCACAGACTGAACTATTAATTGAAAAATAATTGTCAAATTAATCAGTAATGAAAATAATACCTAGTTGCAGCCCTCTACATATGTATAACCAGTTGATAATTCTTTTATTACTCACTGTGGAGCTTTGCTCATGTGAGCAAGAATTTATCATTAAATGTGAATACTTCTATGTTAAGGTATGTGTTACAAAACATTAATTGCCAGTTACAGGTATTTTCGGGAGAAGTTACAAATACATTAATAAACATGTAACATGCCCTTATATCTGCTTACAACTACAACTTAATGTGTTATAAACCATTTATTAAGTATGTAAAAACGGCTTCTGAATGTTTAACATTAAGTGAAACCAAAAAGAACACAGCAAAGCTTTTTTGTTTTCTTTGCTCATGAAAAGTTGACATTTGGGAGAAACCTTTTCAACCTACATGGAATGATATGATCACTGGTATATAGCTTATTTCTCTCGGGTTGTAGAAGTAGTTAAAGCCTGCAAAACTATTACTGTGAATGTGTGATATGCATGATCGCGAATCAAAGGTTTGGCGGAGAAAATTGCCCACAGGGGATGAAAGACTGAAGCTGGGAGGTCGGAAGACGTTAATGGGACTTGTTTTTGTCTGCAGATGGCACGCTATGTGTAATGAGATCCCAAAGGCTGTACAATTCAGAAGGGACAGATGTGTGTGTGTGCATGTGTGTGACAGAGAGGCACAGAGAATACGAGTACACTTTAGGTGTGGACTCGTTTCAGAGAGTCACGCTGTGTGTGACTGTAACCATCTGTACAATGTGTGCACATGAATCAAAGCTGGTGACTTAGCCTGGCAGCTAAAATTATAGAAGATGACTGACCCACCATGATGCAGACAAAAACACAAAATAAATATAGACTTGATTAATCAGCGACCAACAATACGATTTGGTTTGGACTCCTGCTCCTTACTCATTTCTCTGGATGCATTCCTTGGATTTATTTTTACAGCCCTGATAATTGATTGATTTATGAAGTTATTACTGGACGTTTGATAATTCTGTTGTTGGGACATATTCTCATTGTTAGGGGTCCAGCACCATCCCTGTTGATACCCTATTGTTTTGGTTTTTATTCATATTTCTCTTTTTCTGCTTACAAAACCGATTGTTTGGTCTAAATGTCAAAGGTGGAAAAGTCAAATTTTCAGGGTAGGTGTGCGATTGTGCAAACTCAATGCATAAAAGAAATTACCCAGGTTAACCATAGGGGGGCACCGTTAAGACAAACTGGTTTTTGTTCATAACTCGTCCCACATTCAAATACTCTAGTCCTTATATTCAGCTGCATCTCCTGATATAATTCCGTCTATAACTGTTTTCACCACAAATTCCTGAAATATGCAAAAACGTTCTCGATTTCGTTTGTTTGCCAGCCACATGAGCTGGTTTTGTGTTTGTACGGTGTCATTTTTTTAGATTAAAACACTCCCACTCCCACTCCCACACACTTCCAAACAGCACCGAATTTAGTAGGCATGTTTGAGAACATCAGAAATGCCGTTATCAAAAAAAAAAAAAATTCCAAAGGCTACAATGCGGTCGCCAAAGATCTTGAATTCCCTGTATCATCAGTTCGTAACGTTATCAAGAAGTTTCACAGTCACAAAACTGTTAAGACACTTCCAGGAAGTGGTGCTAAGCAGCAACTCAATGAGAGAAGTCGGCGAGGGTTAATATGGATTGTGGAAAAAACACCACGTTAGACATTTGAAGAGCTTCCGGCACAACATTAAATCCAGTAACTGGTTTTAATGTTGCGGCTGATCGGTGTAAAATCTGAGAGAATTCTGACTAATGACGATTAACCTATGCTGCTTTTGAGAGAGCTCCCGGCTGCATATCTGTGGTTATGTCGAAGCTGTAAGGAGCCGCCGAAGACAAGCTGTTAGCATCCAGGCAAACCTCCCTCACCGGCGTTGTTAGACCGGGAGGGGGAGGATTACGATTAAATTTATAAATCAATCCCATTCTCTGCTGACACAGTTTTACCAGCTGAAATCCAAACACACACCACCTAAATTGATACTGCCCTGCTAGCCACCCACTAGTTTACGGTCAAGTGTCGTTCTATACGATGGCTGCGATTAGCTAGTCTTGTCTTGGCCGAGGGACACTTCAACATGTGGATGGGAGGAGCTGGGCATGGAACCACAAACTCTACGATTAGTGGAAAACCTGCTCGTTGCTCTAACTAATGAGTCAATGACTCCCCTACATTAAGAAATCGCTCAACAAGAACTGTCAGTGGCAGCTGCACCTGCGTTCGGATTTCATGCTGCTCTCCATCTAAGAGCTCACCATGGCTGCTAATTCTCGTTCAAATACCTCCTTGCAAAAGTTACAAATGATTGGTGATGGAAACGTGCCAAAAATGCTCTGAACAATCTCGGGCAGCGCGGCCTGCTAAACAGTGCAAGCCGAACTGTGTTGAACGGGATGGCTTTTATTGTGAAGCAGCCACATTCTGAACGCCACAATAAGAACGGTTTTAATTTGATTCATATTAAAAGCCTTCATAATGAAACAGAAACAGTGTTTTTTTTGCATTGCATTGCCAATGAATTAATACATCTGGGACAAAATGTAACAAGAGTGAACAGTGAGGCTGTTATCAAGTAGATAAACTTTTGCGCTGGATTACGTATATGCATTGTTTTCCTGTCAATCGCTCATGTTTAGGGAGGCAATCTCTAGCATGGGAATGGCTGACGCCGCCACTGAAACATTTAATGGCTACTGCAGAAGAAATGTCAAAAAGTAAGTCATAGTGGGATTTGATTTCATGAAAATCTTAAGCATTATAACTTTTGAGTCCAAAACAATATTAATCGCAAGCACAAATATCACATGTGAAATAACTGTAAAAAACAAAACACTGAAACAAAGGAATACAAAAAGCACATGCTAAAAAAGTAATAATTTTACCGTTGCATTCATTTCGTTGCCAAATGATTATTATTATTACCAACTGAAAGATTTCCCACAATCCTGAAACTGATCCCGTCTGCATCTGTCTGTTTCAAATGAGAGAAAAACAGATAAATTTAGTACTTAAAAAAATACTGCTAATCATTAAGCAGCCATACTGTCGAAGCCCACAACTGTAACCCCTTAAACTTCTGAACACTTTATTCATAATTCTCAAAGAGAATTCTCAAATTCTCGATTTCCAAACTTATGTCCTCATTGAAGCCTTAATTAATGACCATCGTGAGTGTGAGTGACATTCACCCCTCTTTTCAAACTGAATATGTTTGTTATTACTACTTTTATTCCAGGGCCTCTTTTGCCCGGGTCACCGTGTAAGGGGCGATACGTTTTTGTCTGATCTAACATGAGATGGATCTCCTAAACTACTTAAAGTTGGTGGTTTATTAAACCGATGCTTTTAATTTCTTTGTGTTTAAGAGATGAGAATTGAAATAATACATTTATTAGAGTGATGTTAGAAGGCGATGACATGGATTTCTCTCTCTCTCTCTCCGTCTCTTCATGTTTAACCTTGTGCTGCTGCAGCCTTCACATTAATCTGATAACACTCAATTCACACTTGTGCCATGTTGACAGTGATACAGAAATGTTACTGGGTCAGAACTACTAACATTGCCCTCGTGATTTTTAGGTACAATTGACTAGGGTGCTTACTCAGACATTAGACTGACATGTTAAATTGCCTTCAGAATAATGGGTGCATGTCTGAAATGGGGTTAAAAGAAAAACTGTTTTCATTCAGTAATTAATTCCAGTGCAGATCAGCACGTCCTGCGCAGGCATATAAATAGAAGATTCCAGTGGTTATCCCTCCCTTCTCTGCAGTATTTTATTGTGAAACATCTGCAGGAAGTCCTGATTTCATTGATGGGGGCTTGGAATCAAGAACCAGCAGCAGCTGGTGAGTATGACTTGACTCTGTTGGTCAGCTGTCACAGAGAGGGGCCAGTGCAACGCTTGTTAAATATGAGGATAACAGCGCACTGTCTCTCCTGGAAGATATCTAGCGTTGCATTTGTTCGCATACACAAAATGTGACAGAAATAGATTGGTAAAGAGTGAAAAAGGGCCGGTAGGACAAAGCTGGGCAATTTTATTTATATAGCAGTTTTTATTAACTGTTCAACCCTTCAACGAGCACCTCTGCTGAAGCAAACTGGCCAATCAAGGTTTAATGGCATTCAAGAGGGTATCGAGGGCTCCGGCCCTATTAAGAGGGAAATTATTCCAGAGATTTCCCGCGCTGACAACTTCTCCTCAGTTGTTATTGCTCACTGCCACGTGGCGCTTTACGTCAGTGAGCCGGCAAAACCTTCAGCTCAGTGAAGGCCAAGTTATGGGAGACTAAGTCACGCTCCTGGCCATCACTCTCAGTGGTGTTCAGCAAGGATTTGGCTCCCCACAGACCTGTACCCAACAGGTCTGATGTGGCCCGCAGTGGACTGTTCTCAAAGGAGGTTTATGCGGTACTTTGCTGAATTTTAATGAATTTTAATATCTGATAAGTGAAAGGGTTGTACTGATGGAATTCGTGCTGTACAGATGAACATTATCCTGACTATATTCAGAAAACTGCTCAACATGGAGGGAAGTGTTGTGCATCATCGCTAACGTGTGGTCAGTAGTGGGACAGTCAGTGCGGTTAAGGCCACTTCATGGTCAGCGTCCACGTGGCCACAAGGATCCGCATGACATAAATTTCGCCACCTACCCAGGTCCACAGACCACTGTGGATACCTGCATGCGCACAGACACATAGACACCGATTGTGCGTGCGCTAGACAAGTAAACTGTGCGCTTGTTTTGTGCGCTATATGTTTGTACGGTCTTCTTTTCCCGTTAGGAGCTTGCACGCGCTGTTTTCATTTTTGGACGTTCTGCGGTTGTTCAGTCAAATACGAAAAACTGGAGCTCTTCTTCTCGGTGCCAGGTCACCATTGCGTTTTCAGGCACGCAAGTATAGAATGTGTCCACGAGCACACATCCCCATATGTAGAGAAATATGTGCGAATCGGCTGTCTTTCTGCAAGTCTGCAGCTTCCGCGTCTGTCCTGGGGTACGATGGTCTGTTTGATCTGACCGTTAGATTTGATCAACAACAGATAACGGGGTGAGGGGGCTGACCACACGCTGCCCTGGGGCTCTGTTGATGAAGGGTCGAAGCTTGTAGCTATAACAGAAAGGAAGACCAGACAACTAGAAATGAGGCAGTTTCTGTTCCATCTGTCACATAAAGTTATTACCATACCAAAGCTTATATACATGACTACGTTAAGATACATTTTGAAATGTTTTTGAAACGTTTTGCTGGGATGAAATACCGACTGTATAACAAGGGGTTGGTAAATCAAATAATCCAGTTTAAAAAAAAAAGGAGTCATTAAGTTATTTTCTTCTTGAAAGAAACAGTGGTTTTTGTTTGTTTGTTTGTTTTTTATTTCTCCATTCCAGTGCGGGAAAACAGTTCAAACGTACATGGACCTACGATCATGACTGTAGTCTGCTGGGTCTAAGCTGGTTAAACCGCCATGTTTCTACTGGGTTCAACATTTTCTTTGTGACATGATGCATTATCATGCTAGAAGTAGACATCGGCGGATGGGTAAATTTTGGCCACAGAGGGCTGCACATTGTCAGCAATGATACTCAGATAGGGTGGTGTGGCATTCAGTCCATGATTGATTGGTATTCAGGGGCCCAAAGGCACTGCAGCCTCAGATTTCTGTTTCTGTTTCTTGGCTGACAGGGGTGGAACTCGATGTGGTGACGCTTTTCTGCTCACCACAGTTGTGAAGAGTGGTTATAGGAGGTACTGTAGCCTTTCTGTCAGCTCCAACCAGTCTGGATATTCTCTTCTGACCTCTCTCATCGAAAAAGCGTTTCTGTCTGCAGAACCGCCACTCACTGGATGTTTCTTTTTTTTTTTTCGCACCATCCTGAGTAAACTCTAGGGACTGCTGTGTCCGAGGTGAAAATCCCAGGCGATCAGCAGTTTCAGAAATACTCCAACCAGCCCATCTGCCACCAACAATCATGCCAAAGTCACAGTCAAACATTTTTCCCCATTCTGGTGTTTGATGTGAACATTAGCGGATGCTCCAGGACTGTATCTGCAGGATTTTATGCACTGCTGCCTAATGATAAGCTGACTGGATAATTGCATGAATAAGCAGGTGTACAGGTGTTCCCAACATAATGCTTGGTGAGTGTATAAGCAATATAAAAACATGAAATGAATCGTTTATTATATACTATAATGTAGTTTATGCAAAATAAAGACATTTAAGTGTTTATTAATGCATACTATTTGCCAACAATTATATCTTCTTCTATGAAGACTTTTCCTATATTACCGTTCATTATCTGTTTATACCCCAGCCTCCCCTTATGGTTAGGAAGAGTTGTAGTTGTTGACAAATACTTAAATAAACAGTTATCTGCTTACAACTACATGGCTATATACTACGTGTGAAAGCGAAATAGGTGGTGTTCCCAGAATCACTCTTATGAGTGTTTGGGGAGTCTGGGAATACATTCCAAACAGCTGGAGGTGTTTTTAAGAAAAACCGATGGCGGAACAAAAAGTTACTCAACCTCCGTCGGTGACTGCTACTTCTTCTTCTTTTGAGTTGATTGCCGGTTAGCAAACCGGCTCAGAGTTGCACTACGGCCGCCTACTGGAGTTGAGCTTGGGGGCAATAGGCTGGCAGTAGAACCGGTACCTGGTTTTCATGGCGAGGCTGATCGGAGCCTATTTCCCATGATGCTTCTCCTGAAACACAGTGTATGCATGATCAAATTGGGTGTTTACCTTTTTCATGAAGTCTTTGATTACGTCCTGTGTGTCCTATCCTGAGATAGGAATGACTGTTTCTTCCCTTCAGTTACTACCACGCTTCCTTCCAGTACCAACATGTTTTTGTGTATTATAAAGATGTCTTCCTGTGTCTTTGACATCTACCGTCTATAGAGGCTTTCATTGCTTTAAATTAATTGATGGAGCTCCAGTGGGCCTGGACGTCATCTTGATCATTTGACCTCCTCAATCAACTCAGCAATGTTTAGACAGTATGCCAGTCCCACCTGTGAACATAAGACATTTCCAGTCTCTGGGGATATAAATCTGTCTCTCGATAGAAAACCCTTTTCCAATTTTAGTGCCCTGAAAACATATGGTCCTCATGCTTACAACAGTAGGTTTTGAGAGAGAGTTACTGTTAAAGGAGACCGGAAGTGGATCTAAACAACCATTTAAGGAGCCTTGAATGGGTAGCAGGGGATTGGAATTACACAAACCTCTGTGTTTCCAGATTCTCTGCAGCCCGTCCTCCTGTTGACCTCTTGTCCTCCCCCTGTGCCCCCACCCTTTCCCTCTACACCAGCCTGCACTAGCCAGATACATGTTACGGCTGCTTTGTCAGATGACTGATGACTCACTAGCATATTCACAGCAATGACAGCGGCATACCTATGTCAGTGACAGGGTATTTTTACGCCACCTAATCTAACTAAGATAAAACAAACTATTTTTGGGCTATTTCATTATTTCCACTTCCTCCTTAGAAATATGTGCAATCTGGCTTATTAAGAGGGAAAATAAACCAGGAAAACTACTCAGTTTCTTCTAATGTTGGCCTCTGAGCAGTTCTTTGGGGTTGAGAGCTTTTCCTAAAAGCATCATGGAAAGGAAAAACTTTTCTCTCTCTCCTTTTTACTTTTTGCACTTGCATTAAAAGCAAAATCTAATGTGCTGCGTGGTCTCAGGGAACCAGCATAGATATTATCGGCACATTTTAGATGCCACAATAACTTGTAGTAGTAAGGTACTGGTTAGCAGATAATATGAGACCGGCTAATATCCTCCCTGGAGATGTGCTAGGTGATTCAAATTTCTCTCCGGCGTTTGCCCGGTAATCCCCATCTCTTGCCGCTGTCTCTCCCTGTCCCTGTTCTATCTCTGGGTTTTGCCGGGTCTCACGGTGTGAAGTTTGGTCTCAGCTGCTGCTGGGGCAGGGGAGTTTTTTTTGGGAAGTAGACAAAGAGGAATGGGATGGTTGGCATCCCAGCGGGGACACACACTACTATGCACCCATCCGGCTATGGATGTATGACATGCACACACAAACGTGCCCTTGCACACACGTGAGGGGAAGGTTTATTATTATGCTATGTTCACTTTATCTCATATGTGCGCTCCTGCTTGATAAATGAACTTGCTAAGTGCTAAGTGCTGGGATTGACATGAATTACTGGTCACTAGCTACAGTCTCCTAACTGTGCAACAATGTTCCCTGTATAGAAATATAATAATTTTCTTCTTAAGCTTCATGCAATTCTATATTGGCAAAGGAAACACAACAAGAGTAATTTATGCTTATCACAGCTTTCATATTATTATTCATATTTTTTCCTGTTTTGGTCTCCACCTCTGCCTTTGGTCTTCGCTCCTGGGAAACATAAAATCGGGTGATAATTCTCTGTGGGTTTATAAGTAAAAATAACCCCTTTCACGTTATATATTTTAATTTTCTGTTACTTTAAAAATACTGATTGCACATTAAAAATGTTGCAGCTTTTAGGTTTTAAGTAAGTACTTGTGAAAATGTCCTTGGGCAAAGGACTTGACTCATATTTGTTGGTATAAAACACTTTCAGAGATGTCCTCACTATGAAACTATCCAGTCAAGTCATTGCAACACGCTGGAATATGCGTTACTCATACACAGTATGTACCAAACTTTAAGAAAGGGGAAGAACTGAAGGTCTATCAAACCACACTCCAGTGTTCAACTGATTTCTCCTACCACCTTTACCTTTTTAATCCATAGGTCAGTATTTGGAGGTTGGAGACTGTGGCCTTTCCTCGAGTGGCTCTTATGAGTGACTCTGAGGCCATAAGCCACAATATTTGAGTCGTGTATCGATGTTTCATCCGCAGCCCAGATTACTCATTTTACATTGATACAGGCAGCCTATAACTTTTTCCACAGACATTCTACTGCTTTTGCCTGGGGGCTTTTTCACTGTGTAGGAGGAAACTATAACTTCTGTACCCTTACAAAAAGATGTAACCCTTGAGACCCTTCACATACTGTTTGGTGAGGACTTTATACCATTGCTCTCACTGAAGTTGCGTTACAAATGTCATCCTACACTATCTCTATCATTTTTCCAAGATGTGTCTGAAAAAGGGAAGAGACAGCAGTCCACCCCATCCAGGTTTTCTGCAGCCAACAATGGAAACAGATGACATTTTTTATAAATTAATAAAAACCATATGAAAGAAGCATGAGTTAGTGCTTTGTTTTATACACACATACCACACACACACATAAAGGAGAAAGGAAGAATTATTAGATACAACAGGTCCCTTCAGAAATTTCAATGATTTTCAGGTATGGGAAATTAATGTATAATTACTGTACCTCAGTATGTGAGTGTTGGGCTGTGTGTTAGGCTCCTATAATGTCAGTTTTTTTTGTTTTTGTTTTGTTTTTTAACCTTAAAATTGTGTGAAAAATGTCAACAGTTCAGGGTTTCGTGGCTGGTAAATTGTGAAGGTCTATGGTGGCCCCTCCTGGCGGGTGTAGGAGCTAACCCTTCCCACAGACCGAAGCCAATGTTAGAATTTTAAAAGGCATATGCTGCTAGATCAAGAGTGGTGTTGTCAGTGGAAAATAGCAGATGCCTTTGACTTACGGTGTCCTTTGCCTAAAGCCCTGCTGCACAACTTGAACAGGAGTGCTTGGGTAGCCCTGAATAATGATAGCAGAAAGAATAGTTTAAAATAATTAAATAATAATGGTAAATGTTTTTTACTTTAAAAAATGGACAGCTATTCAAAAAGACAACATTAAATTTAAAAAAAATGCTTTAAATAAATAAATAGCCTTCTATTTCAAACAGAGTGGTAATAATAGATGTCATGATCAAGGTGCCGTATATTAGGCTGCAACTAACAATTATTGTCATTTTTGGTTACTATGCCAATATTTTTTTCTTTGTCTTTTTTTGATTAGTCGTTTCATCGATGAAATGTCCAAACATTAGTGAACAATTGTCATTGCAGATGCTGAGATTACATTTTACAAATTGTTTGTTTTTGTCCAACAAAAGACCAAATTACCTGTTGACTTCACCTATATGTACCTGACAAAGACAAACAAACCCACACATTTGAGAAGCAGCACTTAGCGAATATTTCGCTTTTCTGCTTGATAAATGATCAACAGTTGTCTGACTATTTTTATATCAATCAATAACCTAGAAATGACTAATGGTTCCAAGTCTAATATAATCCTGCTTTGATTTGAAATCTCAATTTAAATCTTTATTATGAGTAGTAGTAGTAGTAGTATTAGGATATGTAATAAGCTAACAATAATAATAAACTAATATTATTTTCTTAATTCGAGGTGGTATCAGTACGCTGTCACAGGTAGTCATGGTGGTGAGGATTGACGTGTTCAGATGCTCCTATCAAAGCAGATCCCGCAGTTCTCATTTCGTTCTGCACCTGAGCGCTGACTGACAGGAGCTGAACTCTTGACGACAAGTGAAACTCTTCCACTGTGCTGATTTGTTAAACAGTGAAAAAATCTGTGATAAAAATGTGGAAGTGAGAAAGCAGCTGCTGCAGTGAGGAGAGCATGGCCTCTACTGGTTTACTCTGTGAGAAACACCTGAATCCTCCATCTGCCGGATGCTCTATGGCACTATTAACTGGAGCGTCACAAACTATTTCATTATAGATGAAATAATGAATAAATATAACATTTATGAACACGTTCAGGGTTATTTTGCTTGGTTATTTTTTATTTTGCTTGGTTTAAAATGTTTCCCTAGAACAGCATCAAAATATTACACCTGCATTAAACTTGTTATTTCAGTGTAAAACTGTTACGGTTGCTTGATTTAACACTGAGTTTTGCACGTGACAGGTGAAAAAAGTAGGAATTGTCATGCAGTGATTGAGAAAAACTTGTTTTTCGGGGGGGGGCATGGTCGTCGGGTTTAACATTGAAGGTGTAGGAATGAGCCAGGGACAGATGTCTGACGTCAGCTTGGTCGACCTGGGCCCCGTCTTCGTCTGTGAACGACTGCGTCAGCGCGTTGTCACTCTTGATATTCGGAGCTGGTAAAGCACCAAGTCCATAAGTTCAGACCTGTTCAAACCACAGTGGGATCACGTTCGGCCCTTTGAAGCATGTGTGAATTAACTTTCGGATCTGGATTTACATTTCCTCAGAGAGGCATCGGTAGGTCAGAGGCGTTGAAGTTAGAGGTAGGTTTATCAGAAGAGATAGACAAGCTATCCTTCATAACTTTGAAGTGTACAGAGTCCTGGAGGATTCTAATCAGCAAGATAAAAATATCATCTTTCTTGACTTCGGGGTCCGTGTAGTGATGCACTTGGGCCGTCCGTCTGGTATTTAATGCTCTTAGCCTGATGGAAAGAGGAGCGGGATCAGTCATCGGCTGTAAGAGCTGCGAAGACGGATGTGCGGGTGATGTGCGCAGAAGTCCAGATATTTGTGTTTGGGGTTTGTTGTAATGAAGGTACACGCAGTGGGTCGGTGTGAAAAAGTTGGTAATGACACAGGCAGTTCTGTTTAGCTATACCTCACATCTCAACAGAGCTTCATCGTTTTTAACAATAAATAGTTATCATGCATAATAATAATACCGTCATGAAATCACATGGAAATGACATCGTGCTGCAGCTGATAGTAACCAACCTGAGGAACCGTCCTCCAAGCAGCACAGTCGTCGACTCCATGAGGGCGTCCATCCTTAGCCTGTATCAGAGGCCTCATCACAGGCTCGAAGGACCTCCATTATACCACACAGACGATCCCTTCCGCTCGCTTCAGACCACCACCACCCCTTTCTTCCGTGCCGAGCAGGAGCAGAAGGAGAAGACCAAACCGTCTCCCATAATGGAAGGACCAGCAGGTATGATGGTGCCTGCCGCAGGCTCCAGCTCTGCTCCTTCAACTATACTGACTCCAGTTCTTCCTGAGAGGACAGAGCCGGGAGGACTGAGGGCCGACTCCAAAAACTGTGGCCCACACATGGAGTTTGATGGCAGTAAATGTGACTGACCATGTTTGCGTCCTGCGTCTGGCAGGTTAACAAAAGGGATTATTTTCATGCCTTTTGCACCGAGGCCCCTGTAGACATTTTGCACCATAGCAAACATATAGTTGGAGTAGTAAATATTGTATATTTGCATAGAGTTTGTTCATCCTGGTTGTGGGACACAGGTCAGTGCTGTCGGTGCGTCTTGCACTGGTGCTTCTGGCTCCTTTCTTTATTTCTTAGAGCTGGTTTGTGCGTCTGACAGGGTGGAAGCTACAGCGGCGCCACGGCGAACTCTGTCCCCGAGACACGAGCTCTCTTGAAAGAAGCAGCCGTGAACCGCAGAAGTGTGTTAGATGGATTTATTCATTCTTCCTTACAGCAACGGATAAGGTAGATTGTGTTTTTTGAGAAAGAAACACACACACAACTTTATTTAATGTTGCTGAATCCTCCTCTTGGGAGCCAAGATGTGTTTACTTTTGAAATGAAGACCAGTTTTATCCTGAAACATCAGCAAGAACGAACAGATGGGTACGTAGTCCTTTACAGAGACTTTTTTACAGAGACCTATTGTCTAATTACCACAGTATGGATCAATAATGACATGAATGTGAAATGTAGCTAATGTTACTATTATTGTCACCACTCAGTGAAAACGTGTCAGTAGCTGTAATATAATCCAGTAACCAGACAAGTTCTCATTGTGATGCTTCTGTTCAGTTCATATTCAGACCCACAAAAAAGTGTCGATTTATTATCTCATGAAGGAAACGCGCAGTGGCCAACGAAACTGATGGATGAATACAGTAGATGAGGACACGTGTATTTTGTTACATCCACTTAGTGAGGTTTCTAATGGACAGTCTGGGTCAGAGAGTAGTGACAGGTGTTTCTAAAATTATGCCCCAGAATATTCCAAACATCTGTCTTCACCGCTGACCTCCCTTATCAGACGAGACGAAGGCCGTTCAGCGTGCACTCTCTCATATATTTATTTGATGTTATCATCCGAATGCATTTACTTATCAATACTTCATCGATTGCTGAGGTTATTACTCGTTATTCCTTCTTGTCCGTCCTTACCCATTCGCAGTGAGGACGAGCAGCTCCAGATGTCTCCTCATCTGTGGCAGCATCATAGACAGTTTGTTGTCCTGAAGAACATCCTGTCTGTCATCACACACACACACACACACACACACACACACACACACACACACACACACACACACACACACACACACACACACACACACACACACACACACACAGATCCAGACTTTGCACCCCAGCGCTTGTTCATGATCTCCGGGGACTTCAATCACCTGACTCTGGACACGTTAAGTTTTGCACATTTGCAATTGTACATTTTTCTATTCACTTACTATGTATTTATTCTTTTTTACTTGTTTATAGTCATTTTTACTTTTATACTTCTTTACTCCCTCTTCCCTAACTGTTTCTTGAGCGGCTGTAACAAAGCAATTTCCCTGCAGTGATCAATAAACTTTTTGATTCTGATCCTGAGATGTTCAGTGGTCTCACATAACACCTCCTCCTCCTCTAACGCCGACGTCTGTTGTGCCTAAGTAATAATATAAAAAGTTATACTCTTTGATTATGTTGACACATTTCCATCCCTTTCCTGGATGCCCCACAGCTAGCACGTAATGACTGCAGAACTTGACTGCGCGAAACGGCCCTCTGGTATCGCAGGGCTTCTATGAGAGTCAAATGAGGAGGTTAACGCTACAGCAGAAACGAAAACCTACACGCCTGTCAGGACTGCTGTCATCGCCTCGCGTTAAATATAAATCCCGTGTCAGTCTAGTGTCCCGGTCTGTTGTACGAGTTCAAGTGACAGTTGCTACAGGAATTCTGAGTAAAGACCATTTATGTATGCTGCTTTGAAGAGAGCCCCCCTGCTGGATATCTGTGGTTGGGAAAGTATGTCAACACTATTCCCATTAGGGTTGAAATGGAATGAATGGCACATGGAGGTCATAAACCTCTTAGAGTTTTTGAGAAACACCTTATTTTTCTAAACGGATGTAATGTATACATGGAAGTAGATCTACTAGATTTTTATGTTTTGGATGAATACTTTTCATATACATTTAACTCGTTAAAGCTGTATTCCTTAAGATTTCAGCCCTGGTTGATTTGACTACATCCACGGTTACCCAGTGTGGTTCATACTACAGCCAACACTCCCTTGTCAGCACTTTGTCAGAAATACAACAAAATGGCAACATGCTGGATCTTTTTACAGCACAATAACGCAAATTTGTATTGTTTTAATAATGGACATATTGCTGCATTTATAATCGCACTTTAATCCAGCGCGCTCCCATTCACCCAGTCATACGCACACACACTCACTGATGGCAGTGAGCCACCATGCAAGGTGCTGTCTTAAGAGTCTTGCCCAAGGATACTTTGACAGGAGGAGCTGGGGATCTTGCCACAGCCGCACCGACACAAAGAAACCGATCACTAGTAACTGTTGATGATGACAGCAACAGCCTTCTAAATTTCATACTACACATGGCGCCAGTAGTTTTCCACACGACAGCGGGGGAGCAGTACAGTTGGTGACCTTGCTGAGATGTCCAGCCCATAGCCTGCAGCCCTTCACCTAACGGCTCACTGTTCAGCTGCGAAAGTTGAAAACCATCCAGATGATGAAAAGATGCAGACATTGGCCCGTCTTGTTTTGCAGATGCATTTTTAAATCAACAATCCCATTCAGTGCTAACCAGGTTAAAAACTTTGCATATCCTGTGGCTGCTTCACATGCTTCACGCTAGTTGAACGGTGTTAATATGAACGGGCAGCAGTGGGTCGTCCCATTAACAGCAACTCAGCGCACAATAAGTGACACAGTACTGAAGTCCAACTGAAATCACATCACACAATATGGCTTTTAAATGTGTCGTTAATAGTCTCTTATTATTAAAAATGAAAAAAATAAAAAGGTATTCGGGGAAATATCAGAAACGCTCCATTACGTCAGAGCCGGCTGGAGTTGTGAGTCTGTTTGATGGGCAGAAGCTGGCAGGCTGCTAATTGCCAGTGTTCATGGTAGGGAATGAGACAGAGTAATGAACTTGCACTAGAGCTACAGGTCATGGGCAAAGAGCTTGTTGTCTGCATTATTAAAGGCTAAGGACCACGCCAGCTTCTAACAGGGCCGAGTGAAATCTGCAGGTACATTTGCCTGCAGTTTGATGTGGTGCAGCTGAGAAGCTAATTAACTGTCCGATGTCAGCAGTGCCCTTTTCCCCCGGTGGAAGCTTGACTTGTGTTCATGTTAAGCAGGCTACGTGCTTCGTGCTGTGTGCGTGCACGCCTGTGGAGGCGTGCTGGAAGAAGCACACAGCCTGCTTAACACGAACGCACATCTTGTCCTGCAACTAACCATACCGCTGCAGTTACATAGTCGCAGCCAGCACACGGGCCCAGTGCGGGCCTCTCGAACTCTGAAACATCGAGGTCTGCAGACATGCCAACCGCACTGATGATTAGATCGCTGGTCAACTGGAACCCCAACCCAATCACTTTTTTTTTTTCCACCTCCTTCCAAAGCACACTCATAATCAGATGACCAAATGTATTTGTTAAGACCAGATGGACATTAGAGTGAGTAGAATCCAGCGCACGTGCTGTACAACACTGACATACAGAGACCTTAGTTAGGCAACCTTGGTTAGGCACGGGAGTGGCAGACTCCACCGCCAGGCTCTGAGGAGGTCTATAGACCTGTTCATCTAAATGAACACAGTGATGTGCCTTAAGGATTATGGCCGAGCAAATAGTCTTTTACACTGAGAACAGCAGAATGGTTTCTTCTCCAGTGTGGCAGCCCAGGTGTTGGTTGTAACTACTTAAATGAGTGTCTCTCTTTCCCCACTGTTCACATTCATATGGTTTCTCTCCGCTGTGTGGACACGCAGGTATGTGTCTTGTATTTGCCTAAGCGACTGAAACCTTTTCCGCATTGTTCACACTGCTACGGCTTCTCTCCGGCGTGGACACGCTTGCGTCTCTTGTAATGAGATAAGTAACTGAAACACTTGTCACATTGGTCACACTGGTATGGTTTCTCTCCAGTGTGGACACGCAAGCGTGTCATGTAAACATCTGGGCTGTTGAACCTCTTTCCCCATTGGTCCCAATCGGTAATCTCCAGTATGATTACACAGGTGTTTTCTGTGTAAACTCTGGTTGCTGAAATGTCTCCCACACCGGCCGCAGCTGTTTGGTCTTCGTTCTGCGTGGGTTTGCAGGTGTAGCTTGTAAGCATTTAGTTGGCGGAAACTGCAGCCACATTGTTCACACTGGTGGTTTCTCTGCAGTGTGAGTCCATGTCTTCTTAGACGACCACACCACCTGGAAGATTTCCCACACTTTTGACACTGATCCTGTCTGCATCTCTCTGTTTTACCTGAGAAAAACATGAAATCAGAGAAATTTAGGTCAGATCGTAAGACCTGAGAAAGTGCTGCTAATGTAGCACATTAGGACGACACTGGCTAATTGCTGGCATGTTTGTAAAACAAGCCAGTATACTCCATAACAAATGTTTGTTGGATGGTCAAACTAATTCTAGTCATAGTTTTAAAATGCTGTTTATATACAAATGCATTTCCAGGTTGTTTTTCGTGGAACCTTTGTCCATAGTGAAACACCTGAACAACATGAAAAACTGCTAAATCTCTTCACCTTCTTTACACACTTTGGAGGCTGTTTTGGAAAAGCTCCATTTTGTCGGGAGAAAGACACCATTTTAGCCTGGGTGGAGGACCAAAGCAAAAAGAACTGTTCATGCCCTTAATTGGCTTTAAGTGGCAATCTTGAAGATTTTCAATTAAGTAAATGTCTATTAAGTCACTATCTATCGCCGAATCAGTTAACACAAAAAGTGACTGAGCCCAGGCCCCACTGATGAAAACATTGCAATACTTATATACTTGTAGTATTACGAACTGGGTGTCTGTGGAGACCTACCTGGAAAAAATGCTGCATGAAGTTACTGCTAATGCAGACCGAACATTTCCTACTGCTGCTGCAGCTTCACATTAAAAGCATTAAACTGGAGAAACATGAGTTGATTTTCATAATGAAGTAGGGACAGGAAATGCAGTCGTTCATCAAAAATGCGTTGATAAAACAAGACAACGGTCATTTTCAGCATTTCTGGACAGCGGATCAGTTTGTATATATCGCAGGGGGTAATGGAACAAGAAGGAGCAGCCACAGTGAGCTGTTAGACAAAGAGCTGCAGAGGCTGCACACCTCCAACTTCTCAGTCAAGTAACCAGCTCCTTTCACTGTGCCCTGCTGTTTGCAGACTCATGCCTTGTGCAGTATTAAATCAGATCACGGATGCTCACAGAATGATGGAAAAAGGCAAATTATTGCCTTACTCCTTTATTAATAAGAAAATAGTTTAATTTGCTGCCCCTCGAATTCTGTGACCTGTAGTATTAAACCGCATTTGCTGTTACCACCAGTAACTACAGGTGTCGCCAAATCAGCCAGGACTGAAATCCTCGAGATTGCCAATTTTAATGTGGATGCACTTCCAATCACACTCAACCCTTCCTGCAAGGTATTTCAAATTAAAAGCTTACTATGAAATGGAAAGGGTTATGCATGTGAGCGACTTCAAGGTTATTAACTTGAAGCACTTGTGCAGGGCGGGCTGATATTTTCATAAATTTTCTAAGCACCAATCAAAAGATGCCAAAGTTAGTAAATGAATGATAATATCTGATAGTAAAATGGTTGTACTAACGGAATGAGTGTTGTATAAATGAACATTATGCTGAATGTATTCAGGAAACAGGTAACCGTGGAGTAAGGCCCCTTTAAAAGTCCCGTTTACTTTACTTACTGTGGTAATTATGTTAATGCTGTGTGTTTATATTTCCACTAGATAAACTAAACTCTACCGACTCATATGTTGTATGATGACAGTGGCAGAAATAGAAAAAAATAACCTGGAAACAGTAGAAGCATTTGCCTAAATCGAAAGGCAAAACGGTTATTCACACCAACAGTTGTTTAACTTGACCAAATTGAAGACTGCCGGCAGAAATAATCCGGAATAACACCCACAGGCTAACAGGCTTAGTCCACTGTCTGATTTTGGTAGAGCAACAAATCCGGCGAGCCCCGAAGCTCGTTCACGGACCTGTCGGCATTCTTCGGTGTACGGGCTTCAGTTCGACACTGTCTAAGGTTGTAGCCGATTCCCCTTGTGTGGCCGCCGTATAGTTACCTTACATATTAAAGCTAAATAGGCAGGAGAAGGCGGAAGCTGTTGCAAGCGTCGAACTTGCCGGAGGCAGTACGTACCGGTGTAAACTCGATTTGTATCAAACTGGCTAAAATAAAAAAAAAAAAAAAAGAAAGTTTTACTTTTGTTTTTTAGGGGGCTGGCACTAAGTAACAGGTCCAAGCTAACGCAACACGAAGAAGAAAAACGCTGCATTCACACAGTGGGACTGAAACAGCTTTAAAGCCACTGTGCTATTTAGCGGCACCAGTTGAGACTAGCACGAACACAGAGCAGCAGCTAATGTCACCTTTTCGCGCTTCCCTCGTCCGGAAGTTCTCCCGCGGGGGGTCGCGGCGGCTCCAAAGCGGGGAAAAACATGTCGCTGAGCGTCCAGTCATATTGGGGAAAGTAGAGAAGAGTCATAACATGAAATTATTTTTCGCCCCAATCCCGGGTCAAGATGAGGGCAACCGGCTGGGCCAGCGGAAGTGTCATATGCGCGTGTGTTCTTAACCGGCTCGACTGGAGAAGACATCGATAGGTAACGCACCCTGTGAGCAGCAGTCATAAGGCTGGAAGCGGCGCCATTTTTGAACGCTGTATCCAGGTCTTTGTTGTTGATGTTGTAGTTGGTGCCGTCCGTTTGAACTTCAGAAACAATTTGCTTATTCATTACAATAAATGCAAAACAGTTATCGCTCCAACAAGTCCGAGCTCATATGCCGACTGTAAGAGAAATACTGCAGTTTTCCCTCTCGTTAACGAAGTGTGAAGAGTCTTCTTTGTACTTTGAGGTTTGGACTTGTCCTGTGGAACCTCGTTTTTCGCGAATTTCCAAAGCAGAAGAACACAGTCACTTAAAAGTTCAGCGTCTTTGTCACTGAGAGTACTGGGCCAGAAAATCATACCACCACATTGCAAAGGTCGCTAAACCAAATATTTCTTCGTTATTTTATCCCAAAATGCTTTGCGGTATGCGTAGGAGAAGGATAAAGGGGGTCTGGCGTTTCTATATCCCTTTTAGAAAAAGCGGAAACATTATTGTCAAAATTCAATTTAATATGAAGAAATGCATTGGAAAGGGTAAATAGCACTGATCAGTGTGTGAATGCTCGTCTTTCACTTTTGGAGGAAACGGGGATCAAATATTGTTTGTATGCAACTTCTTGATGGTGGATTTAGTCAATTTCAAGAGAAGAGAGTTTTTTAAAAAAAAAATTTATTTGAAAGTCTTAGCTTGAAGTTAAGGTTTGTTAAAAGGGGGGGGGGGGGGCGAAAGGAAAGGGTGTGCCAGCAAAAAATATCCCTCCCCAACATTATGAGTTCAGTTGGAATTGCTTTTAAAACAGTGGTAGATTGTTTATTTTTGTTTTTATTTATTTTTTTCTCAAAAGAGAGAACTTTGCCCTTTGTCATCTTAAGTGTTTTTGACCGAGATACCCTTTTTTTAAATAGTGTGATTTCTTTTTCCATTGATATGATAATCATCCTTTTAGTTTGAATTTTAGTTTAAAAGCAGCTGAATAAGGGTTACAAGTACATCTGGATAAATATTCCATTTTAGTTACTCTAAGTTTGTGTAGAATATTTTAGCGCTCCATTTCTTTCTCCTTTTTGGGTGGCTGTAGGCCCTGATACTTAACTGTTGAGTTACTATGGATTCTGAGGTAGCTCCAAAGGGGACAGCCATGGATCGACATTAATTCAAATTTCTTAAATTTAAGATTTTAAAAATTTCAAGCCCTACGCTATGGAAAAAAAAACTTTTATATGGTATAAGACTAAAGGTTTTTTTCCCCAAAAATTGCTGCATCATTGGCCAGTTGAGTAATTACCATCTGCTCATTGAAAACCCTTAAATTTGACAATGTCTGATGTTTTGATATGACCTGCCAGCAATTCTACAGCATAGCATCCAGTTCTTTATAACACATTCATGCCTAGAAGACAAGGATCATGGGATAAACAGAAACAGCCAAAGGCTTTTTTAAAAGCAAATATTTATCTTCAATCAAGCTCAACATTCAGCATATGAATCCAATTTTTTTTTTTTTGTTAAAGAAAATACTGAGCAGAATCTAGCAAGAAAAATGGGGCGAGGCCCTGTGAGCAGTGCGAAGGCATATGGAACATGACTGAACCAAAACAGTAGAGTCGTAGGCCATAAAACCAAATCTGTCAGCTGAGACACCAAATACTGTAGAGCTGAGGGGAACTGGTGATGATTATCTGTGGATTTTTATCACTATAACCTACTGCTTTCTCGTTAAACAAAGTCATTCGATCTGTTATTAACATAAAAATATTGACTTGTGCATTACGCCACAGTGAGTTCAGAAAATATTCAGACCCCTTCATTTTTTCCTCTCATCAATCTACACTCAGTACCAGATAGTGACAAAGCAAAAACATAACTCTAGAAAGTTTTGCAAATGTATTAAATGAAATGAAATATCGCACTGACATACGTATTCAAACCCTTTACTCAGTACTTAGTTGAGGCACCTTCGGCAGTGATTACAGCCTCAAATCTTGCTTGGTAAGTTACCTCAAGCTTTGCACATCTGGATTTAGGGATTTTCTGCTGTTCTTCTCGGCAGATCCTCTCGAGCTCTGTCAGGTTGGATGGGAACCACCAGTGGAGAGCCATTTTCATGTAATGTAACTGTAATTGTATGTTCTGACACAATTGGAAGAATTAGAGTATACTTTTACAACAAGCATTTTCTACGACATCTGGTTTTAATTATACACTCCCTCAGTGCAAATGTGTTTACTGTGTCATTTTTCTATCATAAACCACCGGGAAAAAAAACTGTGCTGTTTCTCTGATTCATCATGCAAACATACGTGACATTTCCATACCCAAGTCACACCTAGGGATTCACACAAAGGCTTTATGAATGGGGTTAATCATCTATTGATAATGACAGAGGGATGATTAGAGCAAAGTCACAACTGGACAAAAAGGGAAAAATAAACAAAGATAGTAAGGTGGCAAGGAGGGAAGGAAGGAAGGATGCTAATGCGGGACTTTCTCCGTTGTTTTAAAATTTTTTGTGATCAATTTTTGATTGCTTTTACTACATCCTTAAAAGATACACGTTTTATACATTTAGGGACTTTGTATAAAAATGGCTGTAATTCCTAAACGGCTGATGCGATATTTTTGTTAAACTCCTTGAATTAAAGCTGAAAGTCTACACTTCAATCACATCTTGATGGCTTTGTTTCAGATCCATTGTGACGGTGTAGAGAGGCAAAATTACAAAACTTGTGTTACTGTCCAAATACTTACGAACCTAACTGTAGGTGCAGCAAGGTTGTGTAGTATATCCACACAAATGTGACATATATATATATATATATATATATATATGTTTTATGACCTTGCTTCAAACAGTGTGCCCGCCATTCTCCTGCCCTGGCGACATTCCCCAACCATTCACGGAGCCCACACACAGAGCACTCTGCTAACCCGCTGCTCACCCTACGCCTTCTATGCAGACATGGTTTTAGGGCTCTTTTTATGTGAAACGGGTAGCATTATAATGCAACGTCGGTCACCTGACCTCAGTCCAGCACCTGGAGCAGGTCTTTAAATGACTGAAAAGCAGACGGTAGAGTATCAGTGCCTTATGACACTGGATCCTAGATCTACACTATACCATATTAAAGTTTGTCCTAATGTGTCAAATTACCTCTGGCCACCTTAAATTGTAGCACTGTTTATAAAAAAGGCTATAATTCCTCAACTATTTAATGTATTTATGTATAATTTATGTTTATGTATGTGTTTAAAGTAAATTCAGTATAATAGTAAGTGGATTTACTGGAGTAGATGAAGTGTTGGGACTTTTGTGTTTGTGTTTTCCAGGTCTACCTAGAAGACAGAAAACAGAAGAGAGTGCTGAATCTCTGAAAAGTGAGTGGAATTTCTAAAAGGAGTGTTGAATGTCTGCAAAGCAAGATTCAAAATTTTGAAGACACATATTTGTAATATTAAGAACATTACACTGCAAACATTGTAAGAGTGAAGCAAATATTTCAGACAATCGGGTCTTATTTTCAAATGTCTAAATCCATCACCTCATCTCACTGCAGCACAGGCCGAGGTGACTTTTAGTACCTCATACAGATCAAGCCCCAAAAATGCTGGATCCTAAACTTCCCATAATGCACCTCGATAAGACCCTCCGCGATTGGTAAACCCCTATATCTTTCAGGCTCCATTTCTCTTTCAGTTCTGTGTGTCATCTTCATGCACAAGAAGACTTAACTCCGATGACACTGTCAGGGCCATTTTCTCAGACTGGAGAAAGCCTCTCCAGAGCCACAGACGATATTGTACTCTTTTTAGGAGCTGAGTAGGAAACCCCATAATGAGTAAACTGATGGTCGTGTAAAATTGGTGGTGTCCTTTTAATCCAGTATGTTTCTACTTGGAAATGAAGAGCCCTGGGCTCCATGTTTTACTTGACCAATTTCGATCTCTCTATGCAGTTGAGTGGAGTATCTGATCCAAAGAATCTTGGACATGTGTTGATGATTATGAATCATTATGAATCATCACTGCTGAAACAAGCACACTGGTTTTTATGACTAAATAAAAGTAGAAAACTACTAATACATTATTTCAAAGCACATTCATAGGCAGCATCAGCTGATAATCTGAATAGACCGAACAATTATTCAAGAAACGACTATGTGGCAACAACTCACCATCTAAATTCCCAGGCTTTTTATTCAGGCCCAATAATCTCATCTGCTACAAACTTTACTTAGAAATATTCGTTGGAGTAAAGTAGAAATATCAACATGATACATGTACATTATGTACGGTATTACAATGGAAACTTTTCTACATGTGTCCTGCTAAACACATGTAGAAATTTTACGCATGTTGTGCATAATATGGCTTTGTGTAAATGCAAACCAGAAGTGTGTGTTATTACTAACTTATAAAAATATGTCTTCAGCAATTTCAGAATGCACAGAAGGTTACAGAAAGATTTTAAGAGAGAGGCTAAACGATTTAAGGGCATCGCAGCAGGAGCATGATAAAGTTTCACACTGTTTACAGGTTGTTTTTTTACCTGTTAAACTTCTCTATGTCGGTATAGAATGAATAAATTGTTTAGTACTGTCCTATAGTTGTGATGTCAAAACCGTCATTGCTATGGGAAAAGCTATAGGAATGCTTGTTAGCCAATTCACATTGTCTTTTTGTCCCCTCCTCTAACATTGTCCATTCACTAATGCGTGCATAGCTCTCATACTATCCCTCTTTTATAATGTGCACTGTAAAACATCGGCACACACCTATAAAAAGAGTTCTTAGACTGTGACGACAGGTGTTGGCCAGATTCATTTTCTCCACTCCAAAAACACGTATTTACCCTTCACACACTTTCACACTTTAGCTCTGCAAAATCCACCAGTTGCCTTTGAAATTATATTTAGTTTGCTAGCAAATATCGACCTGTGTTTATCAATCATTGTTTAATACAAAAAAGTCTCAAAATCAAATCAAAAATATACAGTGTGTGGTCAAAACTATCCTTTGGTGTGAGTTACATGGCTATGTTAGGAATGTGTGTGTAAAGGACAAAGCAGTTACATGTGCTATTGATATTCTGGACATTCTGTCACATTGTATGTACAGACAGGTTTCCAGGGGCGACGGCGCCGCCAGGTGGTATCCTGGACTGTTTGCGGGGAAGCATCCGGAATCAGCCTGTTTACTCTGTAAGGCCCGTTGTCTGTCCAGCAAAAACATTCCCTCCACGGAATGCTGAGGGACAGAAGTTTACACCCAGTGGGGCGGATACAAAGCATCCTGCATCCTGGATGCTTGCTGCTGCTAAACCTCAGCCTAGGAGACCCAACATGGGATTACTGGAGCTCTCAGGGCCCCCTCCTTGCCCCACATAACCTCCCCTTCACTCTACCAGGTTCCACGTGTGGTTTGCTTTGTTGTTGTACGTTAACTTTAACATTAAGATTAACTTTGCACGTGTATGATTTGGGTTTTAAGTCCACATTTTTCTTAATTTGATGCAGCCGGATTTGAGAGAGACAGGGAATAGGTCAGACATTCATGAAAAATGGGCAATTTAGAATGTTAGTGCAATGTGTAGATTCTGCAGCTAAATAATTTTATTTCAAAATAGGGTTTTAAGTTATATATGACCAACTATGACAAGCATCCTTTAAGAAAAAACGTTCACGCAATATTTACAATTTTCTTTTTTTTCACATGGATTTTGTTGTTTTTAAAATTTAAATATTGCAAAAGTTACTGAGAATAAATCGGACTACATGGTCTTCCAGTGATTGCTATTAATCTGAGATCTTCATTGTGCAATTTACTTAAATGCAGCAAAAATTTTATTTGTGCTAAAATGCTTTTTGGAAAACCCGAAAACACCTCTAGACTCCTGCGTAAGTACCATTGTAAAAGAATGGCTTGTTTGTCACACAGTGACCTACGACCTCAGGTGTCCATCTCTGGACCTTGGGTTTTCCATCCGGGCCTGGCCGGACAATGACGGTGCTTCTGGATGCAAGTGAAGGGTCTTCGTCGAAAAAATTAAAGGGCCGGAGGAAGAAGCCCACTGCATTGCCGGGTGTCGCCGTGTTGGGGATGTCTTCTGAGTGAGGCACATGCAGGAAGCCTACTGTCACCCAGGCAACCAGGTCCTGCACACAGGAAAGCAAATATTACATTAGACTTTTTAGAATAGGACACAGAAAAGATGATTTTTATACATTTCTAAGTGCGAACAGAAGAAAATGTCAGCATTCATGAGTTGGCATGACGGTGAGGGACTAGAACTGAAGAAAAGATGCGGTCTATTAATGAATCGTGACTCCAGTGAAAAACGGCTTGTGCATGTAATTTTGTCTAAAAAGTCACTAACACACCAAATCTTAAAACCCAGGTAACAAAAATGCTAATTAAAGTGTTGCCACTGTTGATGATTGTAAGATGATTGCAGTGATCCAGTAAGGTTCTGGGAAAACTCTTCTCACTTATTTTCAAATTATCATTAGTTGTTAGTTGCAAAAATGAAAATTGTGTTATTCAAAGATTTAAAGTAGAACCACTAAACTAGAACATCAATGCCAATCTCATGTTTGTCTTGACTTTCATGAGCATTGTGGACAAAACTACTGTCCCCTGGCTTCACTCCTATATGCACACTGTGGAAATGTGTCATATACATGAACAGGGAATGTAGATATGTCTGCATTAATGTTCACTACTGTACCTGGTTGACTATGTTTTCATTGTTGCGGATGTAGTCCTCAAAGACCACAACAGGTTCCCAGGGGTCATTCTGGGTGTAAATGCTGCTGCTGGTGGCTTCACTATCTTTATGACGAGTAACAGCCAGAGGATACCTGCAAAGAAACAGCAAACCGGTGAATCGGCTTTTTACAGCCGAGAGACGAAGAATTCATGCAGAGAAACAACACTTCAGCTAGTCTGTCAAATAGTCAGTTCAAACAGTTTTTTTTTCTTGTGCAGTCAACGTTTTTGCCCTCTGCTGGACTGGACCAGTAGAGCTGGCAATGGCTAACGTGGCAATGGATAAGTATGTCCTACGAGAGCTCAAAATAACGTAGTGTGTCTTTGTGTTTATAACACATATTTTAGACCTAATTTAATACTTGACCTTTTAAAAGAGTGGAATAGATTAGCTAAAATTTTCTCTTCTCAAATGATAAGCTAAAGTTATTGATAGCATTGGGACAGCCTCCATTGTGTGAGTTCTTGATTGGTTACTCAGTAAATCACTCATGAATCCTGTTGTTTTATTGGTTTTAAGGTACTGTCTTCTGTGCCATTTTTAAACCTATTTTTTACCTCTATTATTCAGGAGGACCCTATTGTTAAATTAGTGTATATGGCATAGCTGGGATGGTGCCCCTTAGGAAAGAGAATACGAAATAGCCTAATTTTGCAGTTAATTTCATATAGTTTAATTCAACTTAAATTAATATTAAAATGCTTAAAAAGAAAAAAGAACATTAATTTCCTCATTTGAAATATTTAATTCTAATAATGTACATTTAATGCACCTCTACTGGCCTGATTTCTAACCAAACATCCTAATTTAGAGATTAAGCTTGTCAAACCCCACTGATCCCCTGTGGGGTAGCGGTCCATCACTGCAAATAAATTATGTTAAGTGTGGAAACTTTGCTCAAATGGACAGAAACTAAATTCTACTGAAGATCCCAATGTATCCAAAGATACAAAATATGACTGTATTAGGGGGAAATGTGTATAAGATGAAGATGAAGACAAGACATTTCTAAGGGTGGCAACCATAAAAACATAGAACACTGGGTTTGAATACTTTACCTGAGTACTACCTAAATCATTTTTTTTTTCTAACAACATAGTAGGAAAATATTTTATTACCTTGACCAACTGATGCCATTTTCCTCTCTCCAGCCTCTTGGAAGGACACTGTGTGCATGTGAGTTAAACTGAATTCGGTAACCCTTCTGGTGCCCCCATTTATTTTTCTCATTGGGGTTGTAAAAGTGCACATAGCGGGGGAACCTTTTGCCAAAGCGGAAAGCAGCAGATCGCTCAGTCTCGTGCTCTGTCCTGTGGAGTTTGGACTGGACGATGAAATTCTTTGGGCTCCAGGGATTTGTGAAGTTGACAAATTTCAGATCCATCGTCTCAAAGCTGTTTTCTCGACCTGTGTCACAGTGAAGGCAAAGAATTGCCAGGAGAAGTTAGATGTCAAGGTGTTAGCAATCTGTTTAAACACAATACATTTACTTTTGGTTCAGAAGTTCGCTAATTCTTTCAGCAGTTATTCTGAATACACTTTAAAAGTAGTAGAAGTGACAGACAGGTTTTACAAGATTAAGTGACAGACTTCAGCATAGCAAATAGCCTTGATCACACATTTTGACAACTGAACAGTCGTACACGCTTGATAGGTCAGGTCTCTTTTATGACAGGGTAAAGTCCAGAAAGCCATTTTATCTAGACTGGAATCAATAAAAGACTGGGTGAAAGCTAAGTTCCTGTGAGGCCTTTCTTTCAAGTCATTTCACTGTCTTTACAGCTTCCAGGATGTGACCTCCAGTCTCCTGTGTTACAGTCTGACCCATTATGGGCCATTCTACCGAACTGGCGCAAATTACTGTCCCACAACCAGAAAACAAATTTAAAAAGCATTTCGGTATGCAAATCTTCCTTCCGTTATCTATTGAAACTCAAAATAATATTTGAGATAGCACTTATGAAAAGGATACTGAAAACATTTTTTGCATTGTTGTTTTTAAAAAGATCTTTTTGATTTTTTGAAAGTGATGTTAAAAAATACATTTTTGAAATTTTTTTTTAAAATCATAAAGCTTCATGTAAAAAATGTTGTCCAGCATTTTCATGTCACAGGGGAGACAATTTAAGTTTCAGTCCATGGGCTGAGACTGATTTTAACCGCACCCCTACATTTTTGATCAGGACGATCAGGATCAGGGTTCCTGCGTCCCTCTCTCTCATGCTGTTTGTTGATAGGCTCAAAATGATATAAAACTGTCTCTACTGAAACAGACACAACAGAAACGTGGTGAAGTTTTGGTTGGGACATGATTGTCTGGTAGTGACAAAAGAGAACATTTAATCCTGTATTTGGGGGAAATAAACACAATTACGGTTAGCTGGAAGACCATGAGGTCGCTGAATTCGCTGAATTTAACAATAAGTATATTGGATTACAATCATGGGCTGAACCTTTAAGTCAGTATGTTACATTGGTGCAGCTAGTACAAACACAGATGAATAAAAATATACAGGAAAGACAATCTTCATTTAGACGGCATTGTCAATGTTATTTTAAAAAAAGGTTTTGAGCAGGTGTAGTCAGGCTCAGACTAGCACTGTTTTTGCCACTGTTTTCTAATTAGTACTCATGACTTTCTAATATGTGTGAGTAATGTTCATTTTCATGGTTAACTTATACAGGGAGAAAGAAAAAACACCAACATGCAAAAAATAAGAGCAGAGAGACTGAGGGGCCACAGGCAAAAGTTGAGGGATGACCCAGTGTAGTATGAAAAATATTTAAGAAAGGAAAGAGAGAGAAATAAGAAACAAAGGGAAAAAGGAAAGTTGAAGAGTATCAGTGAATTATCTGTTAGAGAGTAAGTACATGTCAGAATAAAAATGGATGACAAGAAAGCAAAAACACAGGATGATGGTGAACTGTCAAAGAGAGGGGGCGCCATTTTTCATGGTTTCCACACCACCTAGCACTTCTAGTAAGGGTGATAAGACACCCTTACAGTGTGCACACTTCTTCTCACTTGCACTCTCCTCGAGGCCCAAACTATCCAAGTACTGTTATGTGTTCTTTTCAGTTGTGCTGGCGGCATATGTGCAACATTTATGAGTTATTAGTTATTTTTATTAACATAAAATGCTGACAGTCTGATTCATTCGTGGCAAACAAAATACTGTGGTCACTACCAAAACTTTACTTTCACCACCATTAATGTGCAGTCATAACAGAAACAGTTTTCAAGGGGATGTTAAAAAATAAACTATTAAAAAATCAACTGTTATTGATTTACACACATATATATAAATATATGTATATATATTGTTGTGTTTCGGTAGAGAAACATTTTTAGAGAGGAAAAGTGCTCCAAAACTGTATGAAAATACAATATGAGAATTAACTGTACAATTACTAGAAATGTGTGCCTTGGATATTATACAATTTACATAGATACAAAGTTTGGGGAAAAGAACAATTTACTTCAAAATGTTTCCAGCTCTGACTTTGAACCAATTCTGCGGAATGGCCCTTATACCCTTACCATCCACCTTGCTACATAAAGAACATGTGTCTGGTGGACAAAAAGTGTGAGGAACAGAATCATCCAATGTGTTTGTAATTCATAGAAACTGGGCAGGATTTTCCACTGATATTGAATTTAGCATTTTTTTGAAGTACAGACCGTCAGTGGTAAATAAAGAGTTACTGCTTTAAAAAGGACACAAAACACTAGGTGACTGTCCTGGAATACTCACCAGCAATGTCCAGGTCCACTTTGTAATGGATAAGGTGTGTGTGCAGGTTACCCAGCACATAGTTGTACACCTTGTTACCATACTGAAGTCCATTAGGTGTAAAGAAAGTGGCGTGGATATATCCAGTGGCGCTGACCTTTACCTCCACCACCCCATTCTGGTAGAAGAGGAAGTCCCAGATGTAATCATAGTTGTAAACCGTCGAGGTTGTTCGCAACACCAGCACAGTGTTTTCGAGCCCCCCATAGAAGTTGTATCCCCCATGGAAGTTGGAGTTGAAATGCCTTCTAAGGGGCATAGCAGTGGTCATCTCAAAAATACAGAGTGCATTTTTGTGGTGCACAGGTGTGTCTGTGTCAAAGTAGTGGTAAAGGTCAATAAAGGTGGCAATTTCTGGACAGTCAATTCCAGGCGCCAGCTCATAGGTTGAGCTGCCCATCGCCCAGCCAGCATCAATATACTTTGTTTGCATGGCAGCGGGAGTATCACCAGCATAGAAGGCAATTGCTTCTTGGAGGCTGATCTCATAAGCAATCCTTTCTCCATTGAAACGGAGGTCAAAGACTTGGAGCCCAGCTGATGAGCGGACTCGATAGGCGAAAGACCATCCAGCGTATTCTACAAAGTTGCGGTCAGTGTGATAGCGAGGCCCCTGAGGTTCCACAAGCTTTGGCCCATGGATATTAGTGGGAGTGTTGCTGTGACCCCGGGGGATGTAAGTGGAGTACAAGTCATTGTCGTCATGATCAGGCAGTTTGACCTTCTCCAAACCTCCTGATTCATATTTATCTACCAGTTCCTCAACACTGTCAAAGTACATGCTGTTGTACCACACCTTTTCAACAGTCCACTTTTCTGGATCCAAGTCTTGGTGGTTAATCAGTACTTCAAACCCAACTGGGTGGATGAAATAACCCTCCACAAACTTCTGTAACATCATCCAGGTTCTCCTCTCACCTGGACCCAGCCCACGGGGGGCTATGTCAGAGAATGTCAAGCAGCGGTCAGAGCAGTTAGTGAAGGAAAACCCTCCAGTGGTCTCAAACAGAAGCTTGTGAGCTTTAGTTGTGATCTTCTCGAGGATGTCATTGATATGGTCATACTCTACAGCAGTTATAGGCCTAGACTCAAACCGGACAGGCTTATCCCCTTTGAAGTTCTTGACTTGGTGAGAATTTGGGGACGGCAGAGGACCAACAATGTACTCAGTGATGTTGGGTTTGGTCTGGCTCCCAAACTGGATGATCACACGGGCTTGACGTGGAGGTTTGGCGTGTCCACGGTCCAGAGCTCTCAGGGCTTCATGCTTCCTTGGCAAATGGAGTTCTATCAGGAGGATGCTGTTCTTCTTCAGTGTCTTGCTTCGAGCATCAGTAAGCCCCAGTTCTGGAATACCATGCAGGTAGGCTCGGACGGCTTTCATCTCACGAACTGTGAGGTCGGCAAACATGGGGGCACCATGATGAGCCCAGTCCCTTGAACCGGAAGCACTACAAACAGCCAAACAGACCAACTGCAGTAGATAGAGAAGCCTCATGGCTGTAATGAGAAAAAAATATCCAGCATGAATTAAGTAAATGAAGGAGGAAAACTGGATACGTTGAGGGAAATCACTTAATAATTTTTCTTTCTTGAAAAGAGAAAATCTTGTATTCGATTGTTTGAAGGAGGGAGTTTCAGAAAGAAGAGCTTTGTTTCTGCTTATTCAGATATATTTCAGACTCTTTTCTCCAAACTTTTTTATAGTCAGTCATATATTTTATTTCGTCCTCCTTTTCAAAGCTTGATAAAAATCCTTCCTTGTTCCTCTTATTCTATTTGCTATTTTTGTATCACTCTCTCTTTTACATCTCCACAGTAACACCTATCAGCTACTGCTACAACACATTCTTGTCGACATTGTCCCTCTCTCTGTTTATTGTTTACCTTCCTGCACTGTTTATGCTACAAACCTACAAGCTAAACTTAATTCTTGTGTAAATTTTAAAAAATCCTATTTTTCACATTCTCCAGAATTAATTTTATTTTATAACATTACACATTCTAATATTGCCTATATGTAATAATGTTGTGATACATGATGTACTGACTTTGGAGGAGTTCAATTCTTACTTTAGAGCTCTGTATTAGAAATGAAGAAATAGACCAAACTGCTGTACCTGTAGTTGTCCTCTTGCTTCAGGTGCTTTGTAATATAAGTTTGATCATTCCAGTCCTCCTGCTTCAGCAATGGAAAACTCCCTTAATGCACTGTTCAATGCTCCGCTGGTTATATTTAACCTCCTACTTTGCAGTGACGGAGGCTGATTAGCCAACAGTGGGTTGTAAATATGATGAAATAACAGGCCATGTTTTTAGATAATTAATCCTGCTCAAGGCAAGACAAATTTATTTGTCTAGCGCCTTTCACAAAAAAGGTACAAAAAAGTACTTTAAATGAGACTAAAAGGAATTATGAAAAAAAAATATGGCAATGTAAAAAGAAAGAAAAAGGCAAACAGAAATGTTTTAAACCCTTATTTAAAAGGACTTAGAGCAGATCCCAAGTTTTCTGGAAGTTTATTCAGATATGCGGATCCTAAAAATTGAATGCTGACTCTCTATGTTTAGTTTTAACTCTGAGAGGTCTCAGGGGTTCATAATGTAGCAGCATATGTGTATTTTTGCCCTAAACTCTTCACTGCTTTATAAACCAGTAGTAGTATTTTAAAGTCAGCTCTTTGACACTCAGGAAGCTAGTTTAATGATCTGAGAAGTGGAGTGATGTTATCCACCTTACTGGTCTTAGTGAGGACTCTAGCAGCTGAGTTCTGAATCAGATGCAGTTGTTTGATCCACTTTTTAGAAAGACCTGTAAAGACACCATTACATTGTATTTGCGCCTACTGAAGATGAATATATGGCAAAGTTTTTCTAAATCCTTCTGAGACATAAGTCCTTTAATTCTATATTCTTATGGTGATGGTAGGCTAATTTTGTAATTTTATCTTAATCTGGGTGCTTTTAGGTCTGAGTCCATAACTACACCAAAAATTCTGCCTGTAGATGTTGAACATGTAGATGTTGAAAAGAAGAAGCCGGAGAATGGAGCCTTGGGAAATTCTACAGCGATCAGCCCCGACATTAAAACCTCTTGCCTAATATTGTGTAGGTCCCCCTCATGCCGCCAAAACAGGTCTGACCTGTCAAGGCATGGACTCCAGAACACCTCTGAAGGTGTCCTATGGTATCAGGCACCAAGATGTTAGCATCACATCCCTTGAGTCCTATGGAGCCCTCCCAGGGTAAGCTGAGAAAATAAAGAGCCATGTGTAAATCTGAACTCTTAGATCGTTTAGAAATCCGTACGTATGGTTTATAAACCCTGCTCTCGGATTCATATTCCCTGCACATGGTTTTGCAATCCGTGCCCAAGATTTGTAAACTGCGCGCTCAGATTGCCATGTGCATCAATGAGCCTTGGACACCGATGACCCTGCTGTCAGATCACTCTAGTTCCTTGCGCCACTTTTTGTAGGTATTGCATACTGGGAATGCTGATTTTGAGATGCTCTGACCCAGTTGTCTAGCCCTCATGATTTGGTCCTTGTCAAAGTCGCTCAGATCCTTATGCTTGCCCATTTTTCCTGCATAAACTTCAAGAACTGAATGTTTACTTGCTGCCTAATATATCCCACCCCTTGACAGGTGCCATTGTAACAAGATAATCAATGTTGTTCACTTCTCTTGTCAGTGGTTTTAGAGATGTGGCTCATCGGTGTATGTGTTATTTATAAATGCTCAGATGTGTAATTATTCCATATCCTTCAAATAGGATTCAAACAAGGTGATGAATATCTTCAGTTGCCCGTCGAAATGGCCTTTGTTCAAATTTGGTCATAGCAACTTCTTTACTAACTACTAACAGCAATAAAGATTAATTTGTCAGATACCATTAAGGTGCTATTAGCCACAAGTCCCCAGTTCTCTAGAAGAGTTGCTCAGATGCTACATAACAGCAGAATACAGTGAATGACTGTTGCATCACCAAGAGAACTGTAAACTGTACAATTGAGATTTTTGTCATCATTCTTTATAAAATTATAGAATGACATTGATTTTGATTGATGTTTTACAATTTAGAATACATTTATTGTGGCATGGTTGAACTTTGCCCTATCATTTGCTCCATTTGATTACTGTATGAGGCCCAGGTGAAAGCTATCCTTTTCATCCAACTGAATATTATACTCTTTTTACATAGTATGTAAGACTTGTTTGGCATCAGTGTCAGTATTCATCTAGATATAGTGCTTCTTGAATGATCATTTTTTTGTATATGTGTTTTTCTCACAGTTACACACATTTATACCTGAATCAACTGTTTGAGGAGCCTGATGACACTGTGGGCATGTTAGAAGGCAGTTCACTGTCAGTAATGTAATCCAGGTAATCTAGGATACAATCTATTGTAGATTACTCTAAACCATATTTCAACCTTATACTTTTTTCCAAAAACTTGCTTACTAATGGCCTCTGTCTAAAATTTAGGCAAGCTGTTTAGGTAAATAAATGTGTGTGCAGATGTCTGTCTCACTAGTTTTCAACAAGTCCTGCTTGAAGCTTCTTGGCTTTAAATTTACAGGTTTAGGTAGAATTTTCTAGTTAATTTATCCCTGCATCTCAAATGTAATGCAATGAGTGAATTTCCATATGCATTTTGCTGAAAAAAACTCTGCTAGATTTCCATTAAGTTTTGTACAGTGTCCAAAGGATGAATCCTACAGACTTTGGTGAAATAACCTTTCCTCACACCCTTCTTCCCATAAAGATGATGAAGAACTAACACAGTGACTCATCTTATTTTTATCTCTATCAAGATACACAATGGCTCCAAGGCTGCAATGGAAAGTTAGCTTTGGCCTAAATGAAGGAAAAGTAAAGAAGTTAATTGACATACTGTTTTGCTTATACCATCAAAGCAGAATTCGTCTTACAACAGTAGCTTCTTCTTTCTCTCCTCTCAGTTCAAGCTAAAGTGTACTCTGGTGACAGCTGTGTTTGTCCATCCTCGCCCTGGGGTCAGGAAGTCAGACTTGGGATAGTGGTGAGTTTAAAAGCCTTCAGTCGCCATGTCTGTTGACACACTTCATTGAATAAATGCCCCTATCATCCTTCCCGAAATGTGTCTCTTTACAGGATTAGGCTCTGACAAACATCTCTTTATTCTGTGGCTGAGGTTCCACAACCCCCGCAGTCACCAACAGTGTCCTGTAATGTTTGAAGGGATGAGATCAGAGGTTGTGTCCGTCACAGGTCTGGTGACCAATGCTTGCCCTCCCAGCTGTGACATTGCCACTTATGTCCAATAGTAGCAGGTTCAGATGCTACTGTACATCCCATGAGTCACCCCCCACATTTAAAACCCTGGATCTGGGGCTCTGCTCTGCCATAAGGCAAAGCATCACTTCACTGAGGACTGTATAGCAATACTGCTGGTCAGAACAAAAAAGAAAAATAGTGACAGAAAAAAAAATGACATTAACCATTAAAAACATGAATATTAATTAACAAGCCAAGGACTTTTTGTGGAAAAAAATCCAAAGAGTTCCCAAAAGCACTTCAAAGGTAAGAGCATCTTTAATTATAGACAGAAAATTAGATTATAAGAATGTGTATAAATTCAAATATATATGGATTGGATATGGACTTGCATATGGACTTTTTTTTACAGGAATTTTAAGCACAAATATTCAGTAGAGGACCATGGAGACACTACTACTGACACTGCTTGGACTTCAGACGGTGATTGGAATGGGGTGAGTATGATTAAGACCAAAGCAGGATTAAGCATATTTTATAGATAGTATAGGGTAGAGGGCGGGGAAGACAAGGAAGGTGAGAAAGACAGTGTGGAGAGATAAAGTGTGGCAAAGGTCTTGAGCATGATTCACCTATCTTGGTGCATACTTTATAGATCAAAGTGTAAACCACTGAAACAAAACAACTACGGTTATAGCCATGGTGAATTCATATTAAAATTCATATTAAAATAATGTTTCTCCAAGCACAAGTGCTCGTTGATGTCACTAACCCACTGACCAAATCAATTTCATTAGAACTACTCACTACAGTAGATATTTAACGTAAAAAACTTCAGAACTTGTATTGGAGGTAAAGTGGTTTAGGTTCATGTTCTAGTAGTGCTCAGGATTTAGTTTGAACTGAAGTCCTGAATTCTGGGACCTTGAGTCAAGTGCAAGTACCTTTGAATGAAATTTATAAGCTTCCACCGGCGGTGGTTTCTTTGTATCAATAAGAGACCTATACAGTGGGCTCCAAAAGTCTGAGACTTTCCCATTCACTGGACCCCTCTGAATATCTGTTGTATGCCATACTATTACATTAGGACATGGTTACTGATGGTATTTTAATACTAATTCCAATGTGGATTTAAAAGGAACCTAAGTGATGCATGTAAGAAGTTAATTTTTAACTTTGGAATTCAGGACTTTGAGTCAAGTACAAAAATACCTTTGTGCAAACCTGTAAATTTGAACATGAAATCTTAGAGAGAAAATTAAATCTATGTATCATATTCTAGACACTGGTGTGAACGTATGGTGCAGGAGAGAGTGGACCGAGTCCTGTCCCCGCGTCTACAGCTTGAAGTGAGCTGTTCTGAGGCATATCAGTATAACACCCAGGGCTGGAGGCTGGATGTGGACAGGATGCGTTTCAAGCATGGAGGTGATGACGGCATCGCACAATACTACAAACAACAGGGGCCAAAGGCATCCTGCTTCTTGTACAAGTAAGTGAAAAGTAATTGAGTAATTGTCAGTCTTTTGACTTCTCTCTTAATCTCTAATGGGCCCAGAAGGAATGTTCGAAAGTGTGTTTCGGTGGGAATGTGGTGAGGGATTATATCCTTGTCGCTCCAACAGTGGCTCGTGCTGATTGGTAAGGATGCTTGTGCAGCTGGGTCTGATCAAGTGGGAGTAGAAGCAACCCATGTGTATGTTACACTTCCCTGATGAAATAAACGGACAAGGAGTGCAGTCAAAACAATGCTTAATGTGACATGTTTTTCTCTAGAAGGTAAATTTTGTCACCTGGGGTACATATTGTACTTTTTAGGGTACAACAGTATCCAGTTAACATGCATTAGAGGCTAACATGTTGTATACCCACAGTCAAGCTTTTGTACTCCAAAAGGAGGATGTGAGGGAAATCCACTTAGATCACAGTGACTACTGTGACGGTTGAATGAATTCATTCAGTATTATGAACATGCTGGCTTTTCACCTGATGTGTCTGTCGACCTAAGACCCCCAGAGACGGAGAGCCAGATGGTGAACAAGACAGTGAGGGCATGCTGTGAGGGCTGGGGTGGCCAACGCTGCTCAGACGGTGAGGACAAGAAACCAACAGCAATGATACACTTTACAAGCAATGCATCATTATTTAAAATACAATATACAGATTTGCTGATAAGTTGGAAATACTGTATATGTAAGTGTACTGTAATTGACAAAATAATAAATCATTATCTACAAATCAGTAAAAATATAAAAAATAACCAATCCGAACTTTTGTAAAGTGTATTATATGTTTAAACTAAGAAAACTAAATATTATTTTATTGTTTATTTCTTTTATGCTTTAATACTTCTATTGCATGTATATTTTCCAAAGATTGGTTGTTGGCGTTGTCAGGCTTATTTTTATTTTATTGCTCATAAGAAAGATTACAAATCACTATAACTACTTTAAATTAATCGTAATAGAATAAAAACAACTTAACAGTGATTTACCACTCCTAAGTTGCAGACAGCAGCTCTGCAAATGAATATGATAAATCACTTAAATCACTTAACAGTTAAGAATTCAGCAGCTATTATGGATTTCAGAAAAATAAACCTCTCACTATTTCTTATTTAGTTCAAAGATCTAAAGACCGTGTCTATGCTAGAAATTCCCTTTGCATGTCCTGTTTTTTTTAATTCTTCTCCTCTCTGACCTTTTCCTCTCAATTTACTTCCATTATCTTTTTCAAACCTTATCTTTCTGTTGTCTTGAGGTGTGGGTGTGCGTGGTCAGTGTTACTCTACTTGGAGTTGTGAGGAGTTCCCTGGAATTCATAACTCCTCCCTTATGCCCATGGAGCAGTGCTGCAGCAGCCTGTGGGGACTGACCTGGAGAAATTCCTCTGACCAGACCTGCTTGTCTTGCACCTCCACGCTCCTTCCTGGTCAGAAAATATAACATGCATATATGTACACTCAGAAGACCTAACTGCATTTTTTGGAAAGATTAACATGCAGTAGTTTCTGACTTGTCCTTGATTTAGTTCTCGTTCCCCAAATCCCTTTGAATTTCTCTCTTGATACTCTTTATCTTCATCAAGACATCAGTGTTTGTTTTTCATATTACTACATCCAATAAAGTACTATATGAATCACATATACTACTTCTCCCTCCTCTCTCCTTTGTCTTCAGACTCCCAGTCCTCCCCACTGGTGCGTAGCAGTCTGCTGCGAAGTGCCAGGGTGAATCAGGGCTCGGCCACCTGCATGTCCTGGGGTGGAGCCCACTACCGCACTTTTGACAAGAAGCACTTTCACTTCCAAGGCAGCTGCACTTACCTGCTAGCCTCCTCTACTGATGGGACATGGGCAGTCTACATCAGTACAGCCTGCGATGGGAGAGGAGAGTGCAGTAAGGTCTGAGATATGGCAGATTCCAACAGTGATGGAGCTGTTAAAGCAGTATTATTAGTAGCATATTGTTAGTCACAATGTGGACAAAACAGTATGATGGAAGTACAGTTAGGGACATAAGTATTTGGAAAATGACACAATTTCCATATTTTTGCCTTTGTACACCAAAGTCGATTTGAAACAAAGCCATCAGGATGTGATTGAAGTGTACACTTTCAGCTTTAATTCAAGGGGTTTAACAAAATATCACATCAACTGTGTAGGAATCACATTCATTTTTATAAATACAGAAAAAGTTTGGACAGCCCTGGTCAAAATTTTTGTTACTGTCAATAGCTAAGCACATGAAAGATGTATCGCAAACAACATTACTCTTTTATTTCCATCTTTTACAGTTTCAAAAGGACAAAAAAAGGAAACGGGCCTTAAACAAAGGTTTGGGCACCCTGAATGGTCAATACTTAGTAACATCCCCTTTGGCAAGTACCACAGCTTGTAAATGCTTTTTGTAGCCAGCTAGGAGTCCTTCAGTTCTTGTTTGAGGAATTTTTGGCCATTCTTCTTTGCAGAAGGGTTCTAGTTCTGTGAGATTCTTGGGTTGTCTTGCATGCACTGCTTTTTTGAGGTCTAACCACAGATTTTTGATGATGTTTAGGTCAGGGGATTGTAAGGGCCATACGAAAACCTTCACTCTACTAGTGAAATATTCCCTGTGCCACTGGCTGCAACAAAAGCCCAAAGCATGATCAGTTCACCGCCGTGCTTAACAGTAGGAGAAGTGCTCTTTTCATGAAATTCTGCACCATTTTTTCTCCAAACATACCTTTGCTCATTGCGGCCAGAAAGTTCCATTTTAACTTCATCAGTCCACAGGACTTGTTTCCAAAATGCATCAGGCTTGTTTAGATGTTCCTTAGCAAACTTCTGATGCTGAACTTTGTGGTGAGGATCCAGGAAAGGTTTTCTTCTGATGACTCCTCCATGAAGGTCATATTTGTGCAGGTGTCACTGCACAGTAGAATAGTGCACCACCAGTCCAGGGTCTGCTAAATCTGCCTGAAGGTGCAGTCAAACTGAAGTTTTCATTTACAGAGGCTCAAAAGTAATTGGACTGGAACTGACAATTGATCTGTTTCATGGCCAGGTGTCTCCTATTTCCTCATTATTTCATGACAAATTATGCAGATAAAAGGTCTGGAGTTCCTTCCAAGTGATGAATTTGCATTTTGTAGCTGTTCATGGGAACTCTCAATATGCGGCTGAAAAAGGTCTCGATGCAAGTGAAGGAGACCATCATTAGGCTGAAGAAATAATGCAAACCTATCTGACAGATGGCAGAAACTTAAAGAGTAGCCAAATCAACAATTTTGTGCATTCTTAAAAAGAAGGAAGTAACTAGAGAGCTCAGCAGAACCAAAAGGCGTGGAAGACCACGGAAGAAAACTAAAGTGGATAATTGCAGAATACTTTCCTTGGTGAAGAAATGCCTCTTCACAACATATAGCCATGTCAAGAACACTCTCGAAAAGGTAGGCGTATCATTGTCAAAGTCTACAATCAAGAGGTGCATTCATGAATGTAACTACAGAGGGTTTACCACAAGGTGCAAACCACTGGTAAGACGCAAGAACAGAAAGGCCAGATTAGACTTTGCCAACAAGATTCTTTGGACAGATGAAACCAAATGAAATAGTACCAGAATGATGGGAAGAGAAGAGTATGGAGAAGGAAAGGAACAGCTCATGATCCAAAGTATACCGCATCATCTGACAAACATGGTTGAGGCAGTGTTATTGCATGGGCATTTATGTCTGCCAATGGAACTGGGTCACTGGTGTTTATTGATGATGTGACTGCTGATAGAAGTAGCAGGATGAATTCTGAAGTGTAAAAGGCTTTAATATCTTCTCAGATTCACTCAAATGCTTTAGAACTGACAGTACAGATGGATAACGACCCAAAACATACTGTGAAAGAAACACAAGAGCCTCTCAAGGCAAAGAAATGCAATTTTTTCTTCAAGTCAATCAACTGACCTCAACCCAACTGAGCATGCTTTTCACTTACTGATGACAGTACTGAGGGCAGAAAGACCAACAAACAAGCAGCAACTGAGGGCGGCTGCCATAAAGGTCTGGCAAAGCATCTCAAGGGAGGAAACTGCAAGTGGTTTTTCATCCAAATATTAAAAATAATCCTTATATTTATAATTATAACATTATAATTATGTTGGTTTATCCAGTTACATTTAAGCCTCTTTTGGGACTATGAATAAAAATTGTAATTCCTAAACGGTTAATTCGACATTTTTGTTAAATCCCTTGAATTAAAGCTGAAAATCTACACTTCAGTCACATCTTAACGGCTTTGTTTCAATCCAATTGTGGTGGCGTACAGAGGCAAAATTGTGTCACTGTCCAAATACTTATGTACCTAACTGTATTTGCTGATAACTTGATGTATATGTGTGTTGTATGTTTATGTATCTTTGGTTGTTCTTTTCAGGCTTTGAGGATGATGCTGGGTCTAAATTTGGTTTCAGTTCATCACAGGAACTTAACACTGAATAACCTTCCTGTTCCAAATGGAGAACCTCTTTTCCAAAATGGTAAACTGTTTCCAGCTGTCAGCACTTTGTTTCATTTCTAGTCTGCAATATCAGTATAGGTCAAAGTAAGAGAAAATCCCCCTTGTGCTCTTGTTACATCATGACACAGATCGGTATCTGTACTAAACCAATTGAACAAAGTGTCCCTAAATAAAAAAATATATTTCACACAGCACTTAAGTTCTTGTCTTATCTCAAAGTCTTATCTAAAAAGTAACAAACAATTGTGAAACAATTCCCTATTTGCTTCCAATTTAAGCATTGTCGGGTGTACATTTACTTGAAATAATTAGCTGCATTTATACATTATCTCCTCATATTGCTTGACTTGTACATACTAGGTGATAGCTTTCGTTGCAATTTTAAGCCTTCACTAGAAATATTACTCACTGACCTTACAAAAATGAAATGCTGTTGATCAACAACACTGTGGAGCAAAGCAGAAACAACACAACCATATTTTTTTCCTTCTTCTTTTAGGAGTGAGTGTCCATTGGTTGGGGGACTTTGTGTTTGTGGAGAGCGGTCTGGGTGTGAGAGTGAAGTTTGACCTAGCCAATACCGTCTACTTGACAGTGACCGCTGAGCACCTGGCAGTCACCAGGGGGCTCTGTGGAGTCTACAATAACAATGCTGATGGTGAGAGTACCGCATTAAACACCAGCTCGACCATGACAATCACAGACGGGGGGTATTTGCTAGCGATTTGCAGACTTTTAAGGGACTAATCAGTCAAATTGTGTTTGTCCTCATTTACTAAGAACTACACTGAGGTTTTGCACGAGACAAAAGAGGCACTGGTGAAAACTGCATGTTTGGTTTCACGCAATATGTATTTTAAGGCATTGCTCTTCAGAGGTGAAAAATATGGGAGGAGGAAATGAAAATTAATACAAATATTTGCTACACCTGATTTATCACCACAGAATGATCAGTGCAGCAGAAGAAACTGTGTTTGAAATTTAGTGTATTATGTGTAATGTATAATATAAAAGCAGGTGTAAAATCTGTGAGTAAGTGAGAGAGATGGGGAGGAGGAGAGAGAGAGAGAGAGAGAGAGAGAGAGAGAGAGAGAGATGATAAAGTTACTTTACCAGAGCGGCTCAGTGCCACAAAACAAGCCATTATAATCGTTTTTATTTGTTTTAAAGATTTTCACTTTTAAGTCACTGATATTTCATGAGTTGACAACATCAAACTATTTTTAGGACATATTAGGCTGTATTTCCTCACCCATAGGCCTTTTCTTTCAGGATTAATGCAGCAAAAAATGCAAAAGTTGCAAAATGTGTCTTCAACAATTAGTCAGTCAACTTCAGCAGCAGAAAACATTGGCCTTTGTGCTCCATTACTTTTCAAACCTGATTTAGACTTATTTAGTGGCACTTTATGCAAATCAGACAAGCTGGGTAAATTGACAGCTGTTGTCTGAGTAAATAGCAGTGACCTAACATTTTGCACCCCTGACAGTAATTTGTGACAGGTTTAGTAAATATCCCATAGTCACTGCTGTGCCAATGTAACACTGTATGTGTTTCTTCTATCATAGATGACTTTACCACAGTGGATGGAACTGTGTCCCAGTATGCTGCCAGCTTCGGCAACTCATGGAAAGTTCCTGACCAGCAGAATCAAGTAATGCACTGAATATATTGATTGAGTATTCCCCTTTTTTGCAACACTATATTTTTCTCTTAATTTATGAGACACTTATATGAGATGTTTTTGATGTCTGACAACACGCTGAAAGCAACCACATCATTGTAATGCTTCTGCTATGATCCAAAAATTCAGCTGCCAACTACAACAACAACAACAAAAATACAAAAATAACAACCCAGTAGGTGGTAGGAGATTAATGGTTTCAGTATTTGTTTTCATTATGAAGGCAGACCTCTGTGACACTTAACTGTATTTAAAATAAATGGCAAAAAGCATTTTTAAGATGGACCATCTGTAATTGAGTCTCTTCTTTCCCATTCTTCCCTCAGGGCTGCAACGATGCCGCTGAGCTTGGTCACAGTTGTGATGTCTCGGGAGACCCCGCCCTACGTAGGCAGGCAGAATCTGTGTGTCAACAACTGCTGGAAAACCCCTTCGCACACTGCCACCCCCGGGTAGGAAAGACCTGATGCTTACCACAGTCACAGGGCGTTACCCCTGTTGGCTAACTCTTTGTTGTTTTTGTTAAGATATAAAGAGATTCTTTCCTAGTAAGCCAAGCCTGTCATGATTGTAATGAACTATAAATCAAAAGTAAATAATTTCCCAGATATCAGCTGTTCAGTTGCCTTTGCATAGCACTTACAGAATATCGTGGTATGGATAACTGAGAATCTTCACAGACAATTCATACATAAACACTGCCTCTCAGTAACACCACATAATCAATACTGTGCATCTCTGCTGATATAGCCACTATGCACAATACATTTGTACATTTCTGACTTTGTAGTCTCTAGTGATTGTATCAGAATCATGTTTGCATGCTGTTTGATGCAGGTTCACTGTTAAAAGTCTTATGTTTGTTTGTTTCTTTCTTTCAGTTGGACCCAGCAGCGTACATTGACACCTGTCTCTACCTGTACTGCAGCCTGGCACCTAAAGAGAGGGAAGGGGCAGTCTGTGACACTCTGGCCAGCTACGCCCGAGAGTGTGCCCAACAACATGTCATCATAATGTGGAGGACAGCCACCCTTTGTGGTAATGAAATATGATCGTTTGGGCAACATGTTGGCTTAACTGGCTTAGATTTTAAAGTAGACACATGGCATTTATGGTAAACGGTACTCACTGTCTATTCCTTCCCCCAAAAATATCAGTTTAAAGCAAGCTTCTGCATTTTTCGCTGATAGTAAATGCTAAAATGTAGTATAACACTACCATAAGTAGAGCTGAGTCATAAACTCAGAGGCTCTGTTTTAAAACCACTGTAAAACATGGAAAGCTTTGAAGAGCAAAACAGTTTGACTGATCTATAAATGTCACTTTGTTGTAAACTCTTCTGTCCATGGATCCTTTAGGAGTGGTGACTCCATGTTTCCAGTGACCTAATTGGTCAGTAGTCAGGCCACTGGCAGGTTTTAATCTGATCCAATGAAGTTAACCTGCTCCAGAACAGGTTAGCCATGCAGCATAGGTTACCATGGTGATCTACCCCGAGTAAAAGTGAGCCAGTTTCACGACACCGGAAAATCTTCCCTCCAAAATAAAGGCAAATGTATGTTCCCTTCAGAATGAAATTGATTTACTGTACACAAAGTGCCTGGTGGAGAAGGCATTCAGAGACGCTTGTATGATACCCCTGTCTGAAACCTGGCTTGACAAGGCGGTCCCAGATACTAAGGTCAGTCTCAAGTCATTTCTCCATCATAAGGGCTGACTGAACTCTTAAGTCGGGCAAGGAGAAGAGTGGGGGTTTCTGCATCTAAATCAGCAACAGGTGGTATAATAACATCAAATTCTACTACAAAGCCTATACACCAGACATGGAGATGCTGCCCCTGTCATAAGCCCCTTCTCCTTCCCGAGGGAATTCCCCACTGTTGTCTTCAGCCGTGTTTACATCCCATCCAGAGCCAACACCAAAAAAGCCTTGGAGGTAGTAGTCGAGAGCACACTCCATGTGACTTAATATCCCAAAGCCTTGGTGTTTATTGTGGGTAGTCTGACTCACTGGATCTAGGCTGCAGGTATTAGCCTGTCATTGGCTGTGCATCTCACACGGCAATCTCCTCATCTTCCTCTCCAGCCTGTTACCATTTTTAAAATCTCTATGTGAACAACAGCAACCTCTGAGTTAGCAACCTACACACTGGAAAAAAGGTAAGGTTTGATGAAGATTTGGATCGTGCAATCACACAGTCGACATACGTCTTTAACCGTTTTTTGTGGTGTTTTCTTTGCAGGGATTTAGCCATTTTACTGACAGTGATCCGCTCCCCACATGCAAGTGTTCCACCAAAACAAGTTCCCCCCGACAGTATTTTGCAGTGGCACCATCGCTGCATCCTGGGCCTAGCACGGCCCAACACAACTGATATGTTTAAAGAAATACAAACAAGTCAGAGCATTTTTTCCCCCTGTAGCGAAGTGATAATGGGTGCAGCCAGCGGATTCTCCTGCGATGACTCAGCACTGTTGAGATACGTCTGCCTATGAGAGACTAACTGTGGGTGACTTCAACAACTGCAGATTCAATGGTGTCCTGCCCTCTTTCAGGAGTTTGTGGATGCTCCCACAAGGAAAGGCAACATTCTGGACTTGTGTCATGGCAACATTACCGATGCAATCGGCGCTTGGGTACATCCTCAACTCGGCTTTTCAGGCCACAATGTTTTCCTGCTCCCACACTAAAAAGCGGAACTGAAATGCACCAAGACTTAATGTGTAACTTCAACCCCAGCTCTGAGTCTAACTCCACCAAACCCATTATTCTGAAAAATGCTAAAAAGGCAGGAGTTACTCAGTGACCACAAGGCACCTTTGCTAGAGGGGAAGGACTTTTCAACTCCAGAATCCCCTGAAGTGGACATTGCTTGTGTAGGGCCATGATAGTCCCAAGTCGTATCAATTTGAGACGTTGGCTCCAGCCGGAGTAATGCCCTAAGCTGGCGCTTTCAGAGTTAGAATAGCAATCCCGTGAAAAATGCCCATTGCAAATGTACATTGCATTGTGTTGCTATCGAGGGACCTGCTGCCATTAGCAACCATTTCCGAGCCATATGGGAGTTTGAAGGAAAAGAATGCAGTATGTTGGTGCTTCTACAGCCGTCAAAAGCACAAGTCCGCACCATTGCACCAAAATTGAAAAATACTAAGTAGAGTGCTAGCAAAAAATAGTGTAAACTGCTGTGAATGATGAGTCTCAATCAGTATATATTTGAAAACGGTTTAACAGACTCCCACTCAAGGACAGTTGTGGGGGGAGGTGGGCTGCGCACGTCTGATTAGCAGGTGTTAACATTTTTTTTAAAAGTAGATAAGTCACAAATGGTTGACTATCTCAGCATTGTCCTTGCAAGGTTCAGGGTGATTTATCAACCCACAAAGTGCTGATCTTCATAATGTTGGTCAGAAATGTCAATATTAACACCAGCATTGATGTCTTTCATCACAATACAGGCATATCATTTAATTTACAGTTCAAAAAACATGTTAAGTCTTTAAATCCACTGCACAACCCAATAGTCGGCCGTCGTTACGCAACTACAGGGCTCAAAGACATGCACAGACTCTGACATTTTTCAAGGCAATTTGGGAAAGGGTTTCTGTTATTACTGACTAGGCTATATCAAGTTCTGTATAACCACCACCATACCCACAAGAACTTTTAAAAAATACCCAAACTCCAAAAAGTGGATCACCTGCCATATTAAGCGTACTCTGGGCTTCCCGTAAAAACTATCAACAGGAAGATTAAGAATGATATTATCAATGCCAGACTGAAATATAAGGACAGATTGGATTGGATAATTAATTTATCAGCATGAACACTAAACAAGCCTTTAATTAAAGTAAAGCACTGGCTGGATATAAATCAAGACAATTATCCCACAATGACTGACCTCACAGCCTTAACAAACTGCATCATTGACACTTTTGTGCAGATCCAGACCTATCTGTGTGTGTATATATGGGTATATGGGTGTCTATGCTGTGGATATCTGTATGTTTCTGTGTGGAATGTGTACAGGTTATGGAAACAAATCTCCTTTAGGACAATAAAGGCTTATCTATCGATGAACTGTAAGCAATCACAGTCTTCTTCAAGAGAATGTCAGCAGGAATGTAAAGTGCACATGATGCTAAAACGTGCAAAACTAGTATGGTCCTTTAACTCCTTTTCCTCCTATTTTCTCTGTCTCTCCAGGTCGTGTTTGTCCCAGAGGTCAGGTGTTTTCGGACTGTGTGTCCTCCTGTCCCCCCAGCTGTGCATCTCCCCAACCCCCAGGGCCTGTTGTAGCTGTTGGCCAGTGCAGGGAGGAGTGTGTGAGTGGCTGTGAGTGTCCGCTGGGCCTCTACCTTCACCAGGGACTCTGTCTAAAAAGAGACGATTGTCCTTGTTTCCATCGCAGGCGCACCTACCCGTCAGGGGACAGGATACAGCAGAGATGCAACACCTGGTGAGGGTGAAAAGTGTGTGTTTGGTTGTCTCCTATATGTCTCTTATCTCTATTTTTCCTTTAACACTGTTCTTCTTATTCACCCTTAATCCTTCCAGTGTGTGCCAGGCAGGCCAGTGGCATTGTACTGGGGAGAAGTGTGCGGCCCAGTGCAGCCTGATTGGGGCATTACAGGTGACCACCTTTGACAAAAAGAGGTATTCAGTAAAGGGTGGAGACTGTCCATTCACTGCTGTGGAGGTGAGACATAAAAGGCAACCATGCACACAATTACATGAAGTATGAGGTGCATTTGTGTGTGTGGTGGCCACTTCTCCATTTGTTTAAGCTCTGTGTGTGTTCAGGACTTTGTTGACGGGAAGCTTGTGGTGAATGTGCACTTTGGGGAGTGTACTGCAGGAGGAGGAGCAGGTGGCCGGGGTTGTCTAAGGGAGATGTCAGTGACAGCACTCCGTACCACAGTCACCATCACAGACACTGGTGAGTTAGTTAAACACTCTGACCTGACCAGTCATTCCTTTTAGTACTGCAGAGTTATTAAGTAATCATTTTACACTCTGGGGGTTTAAGTATCCTTGGTTTGACTGGATCAGATGAAAGTGTGTATGTTTTCACCATACTAATCAGTATTTTTTTTGGATTAACAATGGGTCAAATGACGTTTTGGTGTCTTTCAGCTCATTGTTTTGATTTTATGCCCAACAACTTTTTCATCAACTCATCAACCTTGTTTCCAGCAGAAGCAGGCAGCTGTTTTCAGCAAAAAAAAAAACAAAAAAACAACTCTGATAAACCCACTGTAAATGACAGACACTCACAGTTAGAGACTAGCTGGTGAACATACTGTAGTTTTTAGCAGCTAGTTGCTAAGACGGGAGTGAATATTGAACTTACATTTACCAGGTGGACACAAATACAACTCCAAATGAATGCTAACATTGCTCCATGTCTGTTGAATTTGTAAATAGGCAACTGTTTGTTCACCAGCAACTTCAAAAGCTGATAATACAACAAGGTTGTATTTCCAACTTGTTCCATTGCCACCAACTGGCTGAAAAAAAGGAAGAAAAAAATGGATGCTGATTTACACCTAATCGAAAGGTGAATGTATAGCATTTACATTTAAAAATTCTCAACTAAACTTTAAAATGATTAAGTGACAGATTTTTTTGCTGGAGAAAAAATATTTTCTTATTATTAAAAGCTATGTCTAGATTTTTTATGTAAATATAGCATTTTTAAAATTGATTGAATTTTTGTTTGTAGTAAAATTGAGAATTTTAGTGGTGGAGTGTTGCATTCAGGCCAAGAAACTTTTCAAATTTCACACACACACACACACACACACACACACACACACACACACACACACACACACACACACACACACACACACACACACACACACACACACACACACACACGCACACACATTAAGATCTTTTGATAAAAACACCAAACATTTACTTTAATAAATGTCTCTAAGTTACTGGCTCAGGGTCCTAAAACTATCCTTTCTAGTTTCAGAATTCTTCACTTTGAATGTGTTCATCGCCTTCTGATTGGTTATGGATGGTATTGTTACTTCCAGGTACAGTGACATTGAATGGCCAGAGAGAGGCATTGCCTGTGGTGACAGGGGACTTGGTTGTGCGTAGGGCCTCCTCTTCATTTCTCCTAATCCAGACTTTTGGAGCCCAGCTACTCTGGTACCTAGATGGTCCCTTAGCCCTCATCACCTTGCAACCTGGGTTTGCAAACAAGGTGACTTTCACATTACATATGGTTCATTCAACAGCGGCATTTGGGGTCCCCAATTGAAACAAACTTAGGTACACGGTGTGTACATTCCCATTTTGAGTTCAAAAGTAGTTCAAACCAAATTTTTATTATAGGAGATGCACTTGTGCCATTTTAAATTGTCAGTCATGCTGCACTACATTTAACTACAAGGGAGGGATTCAAGTGGATATAAACTGAAACTTTATGATCAAACAAAAAAATCACACAGTTTATATTTAATTTGTAATCAAGGTGCGAGGCCTGTGTGGAACACTGACCTGGAACCAGCATGATGATTTTACCACCCCAGAAGGAGATGTAGAGAACAGTGTGTCATCCTTTGTAGCAAAATTCACATCAGAGCACTGTACTCTACCGGGAGGAGCTGCACCTGACCCCTGCACCACATACACCCAGAGGAGATACTATGCAGAGACAGTGTGCGCCGTTATTCACAGCCATGTCTTTCAGGTAGTGTACATAGAGCGTGTTAAATCTCTTCTGCTATCTTCTGCTATCTCAGAAGTGACTTCATCTTCATCTGTCCTGCCCTCTCTTTTAATCGCACTTGTACCTTCCTCCGTAATCTTGTAGGCGTGTCATGATGTGGTGGAGCGGGAGCCCTATTTCCGTCTCTGTCTGTCAGAGGTTTGTGGGTGCGCTCCACAGAAGGTCTGTCACTGCACTGTCCTCACTGCCTATGCCCGACACTGCGTTCAGGAGGGTGTTGCAGTCCAATGGCGCAACCACACCTTCTGCCGTGAGTAGGAAGGCCTTTGGCTAAGTGGTGATTGAGAATGTCCATTAACGTGGAGTCCATAGAAATGTCCAAAGTAATTGCATGTCTTTCTTCGTGAGGTCGGGGGAAGATTGGCCATCCACTGTTCATCATTGCATTAATTTTATTTGTTTGCTGAGTAATCTACAAGATGAGTAATTTCAGACATCACTGATAAGATTGTGAATGGTCGAGGACACAGAAAGTACAGTACACAACTGTGAAATTTTCCTAAGGTGTAGTATGACATTACCTGGAGCCAAGTTAGACTTTAACATCAGACTCTAGAAACACTTGCAGTATAAAATGTCTTTGACTTTTCTAACATCACTAACTATGGACTTCACTTGGACTTGAGACTTATGACTTGAAAGATTCGATCACCATCACAAGTCTTTGGTGGCACCAGCAGTATATACAGAGACAGCTAAGACATCCATGCCAGTGTTCAGTTTGTTGGCCTACTTGAAGGCCAAGCGGGAACTGATCTCACAAATATGTAAAGGAAAGGAGGCTTAAAGCTAAGCTCTGTGTTGTTTAGCTGTTTTAACAATGTTGAGAGCAGTACTTTAAAAGCTGCATAGCTTCAATCAGGAACGTCCATATGCACCCTCTCATGTAGGAACTAAAAAAACATATGCCCAACAATGGAAACATTTTGCATTAGCAAAAACTGAGAAACCTTTGATAGAATTTAGTGAACTTTATGTTTTAACCTTTAAAGCAACAATCACAAACTATACCAAGCTTATTTACCATTTTCAAAACCTTTCCTCCTCTCCTTTTCCCTAGCTGTCCAGTGTCCAGGGGGTCAAGTGTACCAGGAGTGTGGACATGCATGTGGGGGCTCCTGTTCAGACCTGAGGCAGGGCTTGAGCTGTGATGATAGTGGTGGAATGGGCCTCAGGATGTGTGTTCCAGGTTGCCAGTGCCCACCAGGACTAGTGCAGGACCACCAGAGCCAATGTGTGCCCATCACCATGTGCCCCTGTGTGCAAGAAGACAAGACGTACCAGCCTGGGGCTGTTTTACAGAACAATTGTAATACCTGGTATGTTGTATGGAAGAACTTGTGGCTGTGATTTCACATTCTTGTTCAAAACAGCTTCTCCCTGGCTGAAATACTTCTTACTGCCACATTTTTACTACACATTATTGTAAATATTTTCACTGACACAGTATGTATTAGGTTTAAAATATTTGTTGAATCAGGTTGTGCTGCAGGTTGTGCAAGATTTGTAGTTGCTACTTAAATAAGCCCATATCACAGAACCTTCTTTGACTCTTGGTGGCTGAATTTTATTTAGGTTATATATTAACATCATTGCACAGATAAAGTACTCTTGCAAGTAAGGACAGCAGACACACTAAACCTGCCAAAAGGAAATATTGTGGTGGAGGTTGATTCAGTACAAGCTCGTACAGGCACGGTTGTGTGGATGGTATTTTACAGCATATCATAAAAACAGGACCTTCCTTTTATGGTTATCAGCATGCGGCTTTTATCATGCTGTAGTTGTGATAACAAATCAGAGGGAGTAAGCATTTATTTCTCCATTTTCAGAAGAACAAAGCTGTGATGCAACTTCAATAGATTAGTGGCACAATTTTAAGAGTGTGGTTTTGGTAAGTTTGAATGAGTCTAGATCGCATGGGGTGATTCAGACTCAGGTTCATGTCTGATAAAATTCCGAGGTCTTAGACAGTTTTGTTGAATCTACACTATAGTCTTCAAAACACTAAAAATTCAGCCACTGTTTGACTTTAAGGACAATACTAAAGTGCAATGGTCTCTGTGACACAATGTGTTTGTGTGCTAACATAGGTAAATGTTCATTTGTTTGATTATGAATTTTTTGATTTCATTGCATTACCCTGTTAGTATGGGAATGTATTTTCTAGGTGGTTTTTTTTTTAAATAAACTTAAAATCACTGTGTCCACCTCCCAGTGGTAGCATTCAGAACAATTTGAATGATGCTGCCTTGCAAAGAGTGTAATGTTTGTTTGAATGAGTGAAACCATGTGTACGAAAGCATGTTATTACCAGTGAGTCCCCTGGTGGTGTTAGAGCTCTAATGAAATCATTCTATGTTCCTGCTCCCTGCTACAGGATAGGTTGATTTCATTGCATGTCTTCGCCACATAACATCAATGGTCATCACTCTATGGATCTGAGTCAACTGCTCCATTACAGTAGCACTAGACAGCTGAATGAATTTGTGTCAGTCCGATTTTACTGTGTCCGTGTATGTCTGTGGCTGTGCATTGCCCTTTTTGTACCTGATTCATTTTTTTTGTGCTGTAATTGCTGAGTTCTGTCCCTGCACTAACCATTGACCTGAATAATTGCTATGATGCAATGTGAAATTTTGAACTGCATAGTTATATATAGTATATTACACTGATATAAAGTATGACATACAGTACACCCATTCACCTTGAATGACAAGCCTTGGCCGGTGATTACAGTTAAATGATTTCCATCACACCTCTTAGCACATTTTGTTGTTGCCTCATGACATTTTACAGCAACTGTTTAGAGTTTAGCAACGGTACAGTGAAAATTATTTATTAACTGATCCATAGTAAACTCATTTGAGCCAGCAGAGATTTAGTCTCATGCTCAAGGTCACTTTTGCACATTAGAGCTCTAGATTTCTATAACTTCTGGGCCAACCTGCCTATAATTGACTGCATTTTATTTCCCTCTGTGTTACTTATTGGCTACTGATATTTCATTACAAGACTCGATTTTTGCAGAAACATGGTCATTAATTACAATAACACCTTCCAGTCGATCTCAGTACTGTTTCTGTTCCCTCTCCTCTTCGCTTCGCAGTGTGTGCGAGCAGGGGCACTTTAACTGCACACGGGAGCGCTGTGAGGAGGTGAACCCGTGTCCAGGCTCTCTGGTCTACTCTCCACGCTCCTGCCTCCTCACCTGCTCCAGCCTGGACGCTTCTGGCCAGCAGCAGAAGCCCAGTGTTGGACAGTCGAGCTGCAAAGAGCCCCTGTCTGGCTGTGTCTGTCCCCAGGGAACTGTGCTACTAGTGGGTGAAAGCTAAATTTAGTTTTCTGAATGGATCTAGGATATGTTTTTGAAATGTAAGATGTTGAGACAACTGACCTTTTTTTGCAGCAGACTTTTGACTTGACATCGCAGGTAAAGCGCAGGTGTAGATAATGTCATTAGCCTTTTTTTGCATTGCACTGGTCTAGTAAGCCATATAGTTAGCCCACACATGCAAAATACGCAGCTCTGGCTGGAAATGAGGTTTATGGAGCAGGGAGACTGCACCAACTAGCAAATTTGCGGGTGGAAAACCACAGAACCACCAAAACGAAATAAACCAAAAGACGCAATACTGAGGTGCTAGCTTAGATGCTTTAGATGCTAACGCTGGAGCCGAACTACAGAAGTGGTGATAATACTCTGTTGGTTTGTCACTACGAATGACACCGTAATAATAAATACAATATAAAGATAAACAGTGAAAGGAGGTGATAACCAACAGGTGTATTTGGGAAGAAAGTGTATTTTATTTATTTATTTATTTTACTTTTGATGGAGCTAGGATAGCAGTTTCCTCCTGTTAGCCTGTGCTATAGGTGTAGCATTGTTCAGAACTATCCTCATACTTAACTAGCTAGCTGTTAAGGCACAATCTGTTCGTGTAGCCTGTTACACGTGTTCCATCAAAAGAAAACACTGTTATACCTTCAGTGTCAATGGTGCCTTTGTCGTCCTGGCTAGCAAGAAATAAGATGTGACAATCATGCAAATCTAGAATGTCACACAGTTAAAAAGATTAAATTTTAATAAAAAGTTAGGTTTTAAAGGTAAAGTCTAATCTTCCTTCTTCAACCACTTTGCTCCCATCAAAGCAACTGTCAAGTCAGGTAAAACCATTGCCCCTAAGTGTGCTCAGGAGGGAGCAAATCCACTGAGGTGAGACTCCGTAGTGTTGCCATTTTTGACTTGGGGTCCCCTTCCTATAAATTTGAGTTACTGACAAGAAAACAGTGATTAAAAATCTGGAACAAAAAAGTTTTTAAAAAGTGGAATCGTTGAAATTCTGCCTGATAGTCATCTTCTTTATCTCATCTTCAGCTAAAGGTTGTCTTCAGATAAGAAATGGAGTTTTGACTACTGTACATTATGTCTTCTGGTTTACTCCAGGGTGATCGCTGCGTTCTGCCAGATGAGTGTCCATGTCGCCATAATGGTCGACTTTACTATAGCAATGACACAATCACTAAGGACTGCAACACATGGTAATGTATCCACTTGTCTCGTTGCATCACATCACTTTAGTGTTTAATTGCCTCAACTACATTTCATTTTTTGCTGCAGTGTGTGTAAGGAGCGCCGCTGGCACTGCAGCCAGTCTGCTTGTGCTGGTGTGTGCGTGGCAACTGGGGATCCACACTATGTGACATTCGATGGCCGCTGTTACTCTTTCCTGGGTGACTGCCAGTACGTGTTAGCAAGGGAGACCAGTGGTTTGTTCAGTGTCACAGCGGAGAATGTGCCCTGTGGGAGCACCGGGGTCACCTGCACAAAGTCAGTCACCCTCATCCTGGGACATACCATCATACACCTGCTGAGAGGTATGAGGGATAGGCGGGTAATACAGGAAGCAAAGGCCGGGTGATTTCAACTTGGTGTTCATAAGCACTATGGAACTATGCTTTGGGATAGAGTTGAGATAAGCTGTCTTTTCTGTCATGTAGGTAAAGCTGTGACAGTGAACGGGATGCCAGTGGCTCTACCAAAGTCCTACAGTGGCAGTGGTCTGACTCTGGAAAGAGTTGGCCTGTTTGTGTCCCTCTCCTCCCGACTTGGAGTCACTCTGCTATGGGATGGGGGTATGACAACATACATCAGTTTTTATTTTTATTATTGCCACAAATATATTTACATTTTACATTTTCGCACCAAACATTATCCATTGTTATTGTAGAAATTTTACAGTTGACAGAAATAGTTCTCAGGGTATTGCTTACGTCTGTGGCTGTAGATATAGGTTAAATAACAAACCAGTGGTATGTTGTTGCCATTCCACATTATTTCCAGGTATGCGTGTGTATGTGCGTCTGGCTGCTCACCTCCGGGGTCGGGTCGGGGGCCTGTGCGGTAACTTTGATGGGGATACAGAGAATGACTTCACAACACGGCAGGGCATCGTGGAGTCTACAGCTGAGCTATTTGGAAACTCCTGGAAGGTCAGCCCCTCCTGCCCTGACGTGGCAGATCAGGATCTCCGAGACCCCTGTAGCGTAAGTTCAGTACAGACATGTGCACATGCACACTTCAGGCTGACACTGGCAGGAACAATTGACTTTGATCTACTTACTTACCTACGTTTTGATGATAACCAGTCCTTGGTTTCTCTTTCTCATACGCAGCAAAAGCAAACTAACATCTCTGTTTTTGGTTTGTTCAGCTGAACCCCCATAGAGTGACGTGGGCCAGGAAAAGGTGTGCAGTCCTGACCCAGGATCTCTTCTCCCAGTGCCACCCTGAGGTGCCCTTCCAGCAGTATTATGACTGGTGTGTCTTTGATGCTTGTGGGTGAGTGACAGCAGTAATCTACACAGAGTATCTCGAAATCATTTTTTTTTTAAATGTGTAATGTACTATGAAGAATATTTCCACTACAGAAACGTACTGACCTGTAACTGAATTTGTACCTGGGTTATACTTTTGTTTCCGCTGTGCTCCGCATGACTTTGAGACAAGTTCCAGGGTGCTCAAGCAGCTTGTTGCTCGTGGTTGCTCATGCAGATGTGCTCTCACATCTAACCACAACAAACACAACAGCGTGCCAGTAACGACCTTTTCACCTTCCATTTTCCATTTCACCTCTGAGAGCAAGATAACATAACATATAACAGAACACTGGGGAGCACATATTGGAAAAATGAGGCGTCTGTCCCACTGTTGTCTTTTCAGTGACATACATCTGAAAAGGACTATATCCATGAATTATGCAAAACAAAGAAACCCACTTACATAAATGCACTGATGTTAGAGATATTCTTTCGTTCCCCTACAAATGTGTTTGTTGGCTATAATCATACTCATATTCCTCTTTTATTGGTATATTGAGTCCATCACTGCCACCAAGTAGGAATATGCAAGTCAGACCAATGCCACTGTAAGACAGCCCTTCAATCAGCAGAAATGGGTTTTTCTTCATCCTTGTGCGTAGTGTGCGTCTTTCTATACATGCTGGTACACAAACAGTGACAACAGCTCCTTATCAAAACATAGCTTAACAGCTCCACTAGTGATAAAAGACTGTACAAGTTTCCTTTAATGTTGTTTTTTTCTTGAGACTCCTGCTCTCACAGGAATACTGTAGACGTGTACTGTTGATAGTATTTTACTAGTGTTTGTGTGTTTGTGTTTTAGCTGTGACTCAGGTGGGGACTGCGAATGTCTTTGCACAGCCATTGCTGCCTATGCTGAGGAGTGTAACCGCCAAGGGGTGTACATCCGCTGGAGGTCACAGGAACTCTGTCGTATGTTGCACTGAATCTTAGACACATGCACCATAAGTCTTGTCTTATTGTCTTACTGTAACTTTTGTTGGCCGTCTTTTGTGTCTTTCATTTTTTAAGTTCAGTTTTAGTTTTTAATTTTCTGCTTCCATCCTTCCCTTCAGCTCTACAGTGTGAGAATGGGCTGGTGTACGATCCCTGTGGTCCAGCTTGTTCTCCCTCTTGTCCCAGCTTTCAGCAGAGTCCACACTCCCAATGTGGCGCCCTCTCCTGTGTGGAAGGCTGCTTCTGCCCTGCTGGCACTGTCCAACATGGTAAGACAGATTTACCACCCTAGTCCTATTCTATGAGAGTGGCAGAATGCTTTGGTGGAACATTTTAGCGGTCATATTTCTGTCAACTCAGCTTTTGACACCTCAAGAGCTGTAATACTTTCCCCAGGACATAATGTCAAATTTGCTCACAGACTGGCCCAAGAAGAAGGCTTTTTTCATTTCAACAACACTGTGTTCCTTCTTTTGCTGCACTCAGGACAAACTTTACCTTATTTTGGCTTACAACTTGAAAAGCTGTAAGAATAGCAGAATTTTCAGCATTTTGTCTATTCTATAGGAGACAGCTGTGTTGTTCCCACTGAGTGTGCATGTGAGTGGGAGGGCTCTATGTTTCCTCCTGGAACCACCATCTCTCGAAACTGCCAAAACTGGTCAGTCAATCTAAATGCTTATGAAAGCATATTGCACTTTTGTTTTCAAAATAATCAAGTTGGTTTGTTTTTTTTAAGAAGTTCATCATTAAAATTTAAGTATGAGTCATTTCTTTGCCTGTGTGTGTGCAGTTCCTGTGAGGATGGTGTGTGGCAGTGTGAGGGTTTGGCCTGCCCTCCTCCCTCCCCTCCCTGTCTAGAATCAGAGTTTACCTGTGCTCGGGGGCGTTGCATCCCCTCTCAGTGGGTGTGTGACAATGATGATGATTGTGGCGATGGTTCAGATGAGCTCTGTCCATCCACCTGCTCTCCAAACCAATTCCGCTGTACCAGCACACCAAGGTGAATCCAAACTCACTTTAGTTTAACAAGCGTCATTTCTGTGTATAGAGAATAAGAAGGCTCAAAACTGAAGGGTTAAGTCAAGTATTAGGGTATAACCTCCGGTGTTTGTCAGTAAGAAGCAGAAGCATCAGTAGAAGCATTTTTGAGCAAGACAGACTTAATTTTTAACCATGCTAATGTCATGGAGTAGCTCCAAAGATGGCAGTGTTGATTGCTTGGTCTGTCAGTCCAAAACCATGGTGTTAGTATGTTACTGTAACATGCTAAATGTTACAATGTATGTATGTTAACGTGACATATGCTCTGTGTTAACATGTACGTATGTAAAAATGTTTAAAATGTGTAAATGTGTAAATTTTGGTCCACTTGTGATAAGGATGGAACTCTTCCAAAATTGTATCCACATTTTTTCATCCATCCAATGGTTTTGTAACGAGCATTACCGTCCTGACGGCTTTGGTAGCATGACTGTAGAAATTTAGTCACGTTTTTTCATTTGAAAGAGTCGTTCCTCACAGCTATAATACAATTTATGGAATGAATAAAGTGAATTAACCCCAACCCTGCAGTGGACCATGTTTGAACCTGGCTCTGCGTTGTGATGGCCACCCAGACTGTGCTGACCATTCAGATGAGGAGTTTTGTGGACCTGCCACCCCCGTGCCCCTGTGCCCACCGGGGGAGTTTCAGTGCGCTAACGGAAAGTGTCTGACAGCCAGTCGTGTGTGTGATGGACGGCTGGACTGTGGCTTTGCTGACGGCTCCGATGAGCAAGGTGATCTGTCACTTAGACTTCATGCATCAGTATGCTCCATTTACAAACTTAACTGTGCAAGATACTCTGCTGACAGACTATTATAAATGTGCTCAACATTACTGTCAACATTGCTTTATCAAGAAATGATATTCTAATGAGCAAGATAGTGTTTTTATCAATATTTATAACACGAGATACCTGTTCTTGTTCGAAAACTTGTGTCAATCACAGTATTCTGACAATTTTGTATGCTGTTGGGTGTTGTTTTCTGTGTTTGTTCTGTGTTTTAAAATGCAGTCATACTTGAGCGATTACTCTTCTGTATGTCTGTGACTGTTTGACTGACTGTACTTTTGTCGGCCCAGACTGTGGCGTGGTGTGTGACGAAGGGGAGTTCTTGTGTGCTGGAGGACGTTGCATTCTTTACCTGCACCATTGTGATGGACATGATGACTGTGGGGACCTCAGTGATGAGAGGGGGTGTGTGTACAGTTCTGCTGAATTATGGGGTTTTATTTGGGCTACTCAGTGGTTAAATGGACTGACATGTATAAATATGCTTTGCAGAGTTTTTTTTTTTGTCCTGCTTAGGAGGTGAGATGGTAGCACCTTGTAATGCATTTATGCAACACAAGATTTTGACACTGTCTTCATCTGAAACTCTACTTGATGTGGCCTGAATGCCATCCATATTGTGGACGCTCAACCATAAATATTAGAATTATTTGAAAATATTCTTCAGTCAATGTTGTTGCACAATATACAACATATATACAGTACATTGTATTTCTTTTTGTTTTGTTTCTTCGCAGCACTCATCCACTGAACGATGAATTACACTATATGATGTCATCATTATTAATATTTCAATATTTTGGCTGGTTTTAGTTGTGTTTGTGCACCAGGGGAGTTTCAGTGCCCAGGGGACCAGTGTGTCCCTGCAGACAGGGTATGTGATGGACACAGTGACTGCCCCTCTGGAACAGATGAAGCTGTCTGTCCAAGTAAAGGTACAAATAATAAGAACACAATAAAACTGTGTCAGTGATCAGTTAAATACATTTATGCCTAAATCTAACCCATCATGCTTGATTTGAGTAAGTTAATACAATTTTGAAAGCACACAATAAACTTGTGTTATCCTCTTTTTTTTTGGCAGTGACTTGTGCTCCTGACCAGTTTGCCTGTAGAGATGGCACATGTGTTGCCACAACTAAGCTGTGTGATGGGACAGCAGAATGTCCAGGTGGAGAGGATGAGAACAGAACCATTTGCTACACTGTTATCGTGACACCGTCACCCCCATATGTCACTCCGACTGTGCCCACTTCAGGTAAATGTCATGTTTTAGAGCTTAAGGGGAAGATTTTTTTCAGAGTTCACTGTTTTCTTACAACTCTCTGTTTTCCCAGCTTGTAGGTCCTATGAGTTCGGCTGTGCCACTCACGGGCAGTGTGTGCCGCAGGCCTGGCTGTGTGATGGGGAAACAGACTGTATGGATGGGAGTGATGAGAAGCAGTGTACCGCCCCCTGTGGCCCTGGCCAGATTCCGTGCCTCAGTGGGGACCAGTGTGTTGACTACCACCATCTCTGTGACGGGACTCCACATTGCAGGGATGCATCAGATGAGAGCATAGACAACTGTGGTGGGTTAAATACAAATGTAAAATCTTAAAATTGTAAAACCACATGTTTTGAGCATCACAAGATTCCTAGAAATCTGTTCACAGAAGCAGGTTCTGTCTAAAGACGGGCTATTGGACATTGACAATAATTCTGCTTGTCTTTTTAGGCTCTACCAAGATACCTCCCTGTCCAGGCAGCTTCTCATGCGACAACCGCACCTGTGTGAACATGACACAAGTCTGCAATGGCATCCCAGACTGTCCACGGGGCGATGATGAGTTGGTGTGTGGTGAGTTCTCATGAGATAAGTAGAGTAAGTAAGTACTCTAAATAAGGGACTATAGGGAGGAAGGCTTGAAGAAGGTTTTAGGAATTGAAAACAGGAAATAAATAGGAAGGAAGGAAGGAAGGATAGAGAAAGAAAGGACCAAATGGAGAAAAATGGGCTAATGGACGAGAGACTCAGGGAGAAATGAATGAATGAGGGAAACATAAAGTCAGTGTACTCCCCAGTCGCACATATTCACAGGATTGATGGTGATCAATCTTTGTAATTTATGGTATGTTTGATAATACTTTTGACATCTTGTTCTGTCCAGATAAGACCGTCTCACCAGTGCCCCCTGGCAGACGGAACACCACTGTCCCCTGCCCTGAATTCACCTGTATGGATGGATTCTGTATCCCCATCAACATGGTAGGTGCTGGGTTTCTTATGTACTTCTTATATACAAGTAAGGCAGGCATTACTTCCACAAATGGCAAGCCAGCGTTTTTTGGTTCATTTAATTATATGGCCTTCGGAAAAGTCATTATCATCATGCTACTTATTAAAACACAAATGAGAAATTATGAAACAAATGTCTGGAAAAGGGTTTATAAATGTTGACATAATTCATATCCTGGTTGTAGATATTGATTATAGACAATATATTCCCCACATGAAAAATTACACAATGCAGAAAAAAAGAATCCCTCTCAATTATATTTGGCCAATCCTGCTCACCAACCACATGCCATTACCAGGTTTGTAACGGTGTGGCAGACTGCCCAGACTCTTCACTAGCACCACTCGGAAGCCCCACAGATGAGCAGGGCTGTAGAACTTGGAGTTCCTGGGGTCCCTGGAGCCCCTGCAGCACCTCTTGTGGGACGGGCTCCATGAGCCGGCAGAGAACCTGCCCTCCAGGAGACCCTCTGCGCCATTGTCGGGGACAGGATGTTCAGAGGCAGCAGTGCTTCAACACCACCTGCCCAGGTAAGGAAGGTGGACAGAAAATAAATATGTTTCAGAATGAATAGTCTCAAAGTCTTGATGCGTAGTTGAAAATCAAATAAGTATGTATTTGTTACTAAAATGTGATGCTTTCTCCTCCCACCTCCAGTGGATGGTCAGTGGCTGTCCTGGGTGAGCTGGTCAAACTGTTCCAGTGGTTGTGGTGGAGTGCAGGTCCGACACAGAGGCTGCATCCCTCCTCGCTACGGAGGCCGAGACTGTTCTCAGCTCCCTGGACCATCCAACCTAACCATGGAAATCAGTAAGAGCTGTGTGTAAACTGAGATTGAACTGTAATCAATGATACTAAAGGTGTTATTTGCTTAAAATCACTGGTTGGAAATATAGAAAGAAATGCTTAAGTCTTGTGCAATCATTGAGGAAGAAAGTGTTCACTTTTAAGGATTGGTTCAAAAAAGACAACATTCTGCCTGTAGTCTTTTTTTTTTTTTTTTTTTACAAGTAAAGACACTTATGTACTTACTAAACAAAGTCAATAAAAACAAGCTCGGTCACAAATAATAAAACGCAAATAGTAATGCAATTAAATGAGAGGTGCAATGTTAAGCAAGGTAATATGATGTAGAAAAAGAACTTCCATTCTATCCTTCCCTGTTCCACCCCAGAGCCTTGTCCTGACGATGGATGTGTCAACACTAGCTGTCCCACTGGGCTGGTGAGACACAGCTGTGCTCCCTGCCCAGTGTCCTGTGCCCACATCAGGAGTGGGACAACCTGTGATCCCACAACACCCTGCTTCTCAGGTCAGTCAGGAAGAATTTGGAATATCTTGTGCCCTACAATAAATTGTTGGGGTTTTTTTTGCCATTTTGACAAATTGGCAAGAGAGCCTCTTTTCTCACTAACATGTCTCTACCTTTAGGCTGCTGGTGTCCAGACGGCCAGGTGATGAGCCATACACAACAGTGTGTGTTACCAGAGGAGTGTGCATGTGAGGTGGCAGGTGTGCGCTACTGGCCGGGCCAGCAGATAAAAGTGGACTGTGAAATTTGTGTTTGTGAGAGAGGAAGGCCTCAGAGATGTCAGCCCAACCCAGACTGCTCAGGTGAGTCTGTTCAATACACAAACTCTAGTGGAATCAATATCAAATCCATTGCTGATTTTTGTCCACATATTGGTTATTTTTCTTCATCTCCCATAAAGTCTGAGCATTCATACACAGTCAGTTTTGTCCCACTGTAGTGCATTGCGGCTGGTCAACATGGTCTGAGTGGGGAGAGTGTTTAGGGCCCTGTGGCGTCCAGAGTGTTCAGTGGTCTTTCCGCAGCCCAAATAACCCCACCAAGCACGGAGGTGGGCAATTGTGCAGAGGAATTTACAGGAAAGCTCGCCGGTAAGTAGTCTCCCCCTTCCCCAGAGACTGTTAGCTACTTACATTTTCTACTGCGCCACTTCAACACTACTACACTTCTAGTCATGGATATCCTCAGATATTTCCAAAAAACGACCCCTTCTCTACCACTTGGCAAAGTTTTCTTGAACGTAATGGGATACTTTCCAATCTGCTGTGGATATTTATGGTTCCCAAAGATGAATGCTAATGCTGTTGGTGACCCAGCCAACCTCTCAAGTTTGGTGTGGATATTTGTCGTCCACAGAAGATGAACCCTACTGGTTTTGATGACCCCTTGACCTTTTTGTCACCCATTACCACCCTAAGGCAAACATTTTCTCGTGTACATAACATGACAATGAATGAACAATTTAAGTAAGAATTTACTAATAACTTTCATGCTTTTGATATGAAATCTTATCGGTTCTGTACACATGATAATCGATGATCAAACTGCCATGTTTGCTGTGGATTTTCATGATCCCTTGAGAATAAAACCTGTTGAACCCAAAAAGTTTTGAACCATATTTTGCAAAGTTACTGAAGATGACAAACTGTGTCCATGGTGATCATCTACCTTTCAGAAACAACCCTGTAAGGTTCCCATTAAAAAAATAGCTATTTGTCTTAGTGCCTGATACGAAGCATTTATGAGCGAACATGCATTCTCTCAGCTCCTGCATACATGTCTGTGTGTGTATAGGTGTCAGACAGACCCCTGTGATGAGTGCGAGTACCAGGGTCAGTCCCATGCTGTGGGAGACAGATGGAGGTCAAAACACTGCCAGTTATGCCACTGTCTGCCAAGCCTTACAGTGCAGTGTTCCCCCTATTGTCCATACGCTGTCACTGGATGCCCAGAGGTAGGAGGCGAATTGTGTGTTTGTGCGTGTGTGTGTGTGTGTGTGTGTGTGTGTGTGTGTGCGTGTGTGTGTGTGTGTGTGTGTGTGTGTGTGTGTGTGTGTGTGTGTGTGTGTGTGTGTGTGTGCGCGTGTGTGTGTGTGTGTGTGTAATAGGTATCCATGGTGTAGATAGTGCCTCCTTTGCTTTTTCCTTTAAAGTGCCTGCCCTGTGTCTTCTACTACACTGTGGACTGAGAGATGTTGAAAGTTCCTTTGTTTATACAGGGCCAAAGTCTGGTGCCTGGAGAGGGAGACAGGTGTTGTTACTGCCAAGGTAGAGTCCTGACTCTAGCCATACACAACAGACTCAGCATATTTGTCCCCCTTTGGCGGGAGTATTTTATTTTCCTTGTTATTATGAAGTTTTTTTTATTGATGGGAGCTCACAGATCTTCCATAGAGGCGAACTGTTGCTCCACTCGTCTTCTGATCTGACATTTCTCACATGTTCAAAAGACCATTTACTGTAACTGTTGAAGAAAGCTCAGAACAAGAGAATGGTCATTAACAGGACACCAAAACATTTATCAACACTACCATAGGTGTCTCAAACTTTAGAGATATTGCACAGCGTTTTACACCAGAATATGGAAAACGTACCTGCAGTAGTTTATTTTAACTTTTGTATAAACTTGAAGATGCAGAGAAAACGTTTGAGGGTGAAAAAAAAATTCGATGAAAAGAGGACAAGTAAAATAAAAGTTATATAAAGGTCCTGCTCATTTAATTCAACAGCAAAATTGCAGCAATACAATTATGAGTTCCCATTCATTGTTGCAAACTTTGCGATAATAAAGTGACAGTGTTCTCTGACATTCATCTTTCTGTTCTACAACACTTCTGCATGTAGGAGGAAATAACACCATTCTTGTGACAATTAGCCCTGCCACTATTACTTCTAAGCCAGCAGAGGTTACTACACCCCCGGTCCCCACATATCCATTTCCTCCTGGAGGTTAGTGTCTTTTTTCATATGATCAGTTGGTCGTGCAGTTTTACAGGTAGAGGTAGAGCATTTGATCGATTGTAATTTTTATGGAATCTCACCTCGTCTCCTTCTCTCGTCAGATGAGTGTTGGTCTCCTCTGGGTGTCCAGTCTTTGCCGGTCTCAAGTTTCAGCGCCTCATCACAGCAGACTGGTCACCCCCCTGAGGCAGCTCGCCTCCATGGATGGGACCCCCACATAGACCTCCAGGTATACCAGGCCCAATAATAGGTTTATAATATTCAACCAGCCTTTGTACTGGTACATGTTCATCCCGATGAAATGTCCTTGAGCAAGTTTTTAAATCCTCATCCACTCCAAGTTAGTTATTTAAAATGAAGCGAGCAACAATTTGGTGACATGAGAAATATAAAAGATTTAAATAAATGCTTTTTGAAATGAATCCTCTGTTTCTGTCTACTGAATAGTTGACATGAACACCTGGCCCTTAAGGCTCTTCACACTGCTCCTTTGGTATCCCAAACACTTACTTTTGTTACACGGTCTGTTATTGTACTGTCATTTTTTAGCCATACCAGCAGCCTAATCTAGGGATGCAATGTCAGTTGGTTGATCATTCGGCCCCTCCACCACTTTAATCAAGACAGAAATATCTCCAAAACTATTGGATGGGTTGCCATGGAATATGTGCAGACATTCATGATCTCCTGCCGATAATTCTGAAAAACTGTGGTGATCCTCTGACATTCCCTTAGGTGTCACCAGCAGGTTGAGTTTTTGGTTTTGGGTGAAATGTCTTGACATCAGTGGGATGGATTCCTGTGAAATACATGTTACACATACAAAATTTTAATGTGTTAAATACTTTGGTTTATGGCCAAATTCCTGCAAAACTAAAGACCTTCCAATCCGCCTCAGCTCTACTTTGTGCATAGTGTTACTTAGCAAAATTAACACTGCTGATCTAAGATTGTAAATGTCTAACATTACCTGCTAAATATCTGCATATTAGCATAGCCACTGCAATTATGTTAGCAAGGTGAAGATCACATTTAACGCAAAGCATCGCTGTGTCTGGTTACAACCTCACACCACTGCTTGGATGTCTGTAGATTATCAGTGTAATATTGAGCAGAATGAACACCAGGTGTATTCCGCAAAACCTTTATCTGCAGGGCTGGAGTCCAGAACCTGAGGAATATAAGGACCTACCACAGCGGAGCCCTGAGGGACACACTAGCAACACACAAAGCCCCTATCTACAGATAGACCTGCTGAAACCATACAACATCACTGGTAAACATTCATGCCTGCACCTTAGAACAACTACAGACTGAAATTCTGGTTTAGTGTGCTGTGTATAGGTGAATTCCTATGTTAAATTATGTACTGTATATCAGTGAAATTTAAAAAAAAAAGAATTCTATCTCTCTACCTTTCTGCAGGTGTGTTAACCCAGGGTGGTAGTGTGTTTGGCACATTCGTGTCCAGCTTTTACATCCAGTTCAGCCAGGACGGCAGACAGTGGCACACTTACAAAGAACTTGTCACTGATTCCCGGCCCAGAGCCAAGGTCAGACATCAAAGCAAGTTCAAGCAACTGTCCAACGTTGAAGGCCACTTAACATTGCTTTTTCAGATCTTGAGGTCATTGTGTTACCTTTCTCCCTCCAGGTTTTTCTCGGTAACCATGATGATCGTGGGGTGGCTGAGACCAGACTGGACAGGATGGTGTCAGCTCAGTTTGTTCGCCTGCTGCCACATGACTTTCAGAATGGCATCTACCTTCGCCTCGAGATTATGGGCTGTGGAGACGGTTAGTAGATAGTTGTAATGCTACTATGTTGGTGTTTTGTTGTTGCACAAATTCCCTTTCTAAAAAGCTCTCCTCTCCTTTCCTTTAGGTTATCACTGGTTAACTACCCCCACCCCTCCTTTGCCAGTCTCCCCAGTGGGTGGCTGCAGAGTGAAGGAGTTCCAGTGCAAAAACGGTCGCTGTGTGCCAGCAGGTCCACTGGGAGTTGTCTGTGATGGAGTCAATGACTGTGGGGATGGATCAGATGAGATGTACTGTGGTGAGCTTTCCACCCTAACGCACCTTTAATTCAGTTATTCTTCTTACACCCTTACTTAACTTAGCTACGTGCATTTACATACACTCTACTCACGTTCTATACAGATTTCTATATTCACCAAATATGAATATCGAAATCATTTTCCCTTAGTAACTACTCCACACCTGCAGGTACACAGCCATCCCCTACCGCCACCAGCCCACGCAGCTGCCCTGCTGGTCAGTTCTCCTGTCCCCCACCAGGGGGCTGCATCGAAGCAGGGCAACGTTGTGATGGTATCCTCCACTGTCCCAAAGGAGAGGATGAAGCTGGGTGCCACCCCCATGACAACATCACTACCCAGTCAGACAGGTGGAGGGGAATTTTTATTGTTTCTAGTAGTCATAACGTTGGTAGCAGTAACTTTATTTTTACCACTTTGAAACACTTTCCTAATCTTTTTCTCTTATGTCTGTTTTTCTGCAGCTCTTCTTTAATTCTTTGTGTTGTAAAGTTGTCAAATATGGTTTCAGGTTTTGAATTTACTTCTCTTCATTGCTGTGGCAATTTACAGACCATACACACCCACCCCTGCTCCCCTCAGGACTCCATCCATGGCTGCTGTCACTCATCCTGCAGTAACACCAGAAGTAAGGAAACATTTAAATGAAACATCTGTTCCTCGATAATCTGTCTTTTTATGTCCCTGGTGTAGATTACCTTATTTTTTATGCTTTTCTTTCTAATGTAATCTAAACTTAAAACTAATAAATTGGAAAAGGTTCTACCACTTATGATACATATAAGACAAAGAGTTAATTAAAAAATAAATATCTATAAATACAAGAACAGCAATATATAACACAGAAAAAGCATAGTTACAGAGAACAATTCACCAGTGATGGCTATGTTTGCTGAAAAAAGGCCTTATTTGTTTAAATGTATTGTTTGTATTAGAACACGTACATTTTCGAGTCAGGATTTTAAAATTTATATCGAAGATTACAGGTGTTAATATAGGTACATATCAATAATCACTTCATTTATTTCGAATGTATTTACAGGGTGGTGGCCCAGGATATCGTGGTGAGTGTTAAATGCAGTTTAGATGAATTTATTTTTGTGGCCTTTGTGTTTTTAGAACAGAATCCTCTGTTCTAAAAAGTCAAGTATTGCTGCAGACCAAATGTTTAAATGTTTTCTGCTTGTATTCAGTGTGCCAAACGGCTTCTCTTAGATGGTATCTAAATTCGTCATATTCTTCAGGCATCTGCTCCTCTCCCCTTGGACTGGAGGACGGGAGAATTCGATATGGTCAGCTGACCTCATCCTCGCATCGTGAGAACAACCCTGCTGATGCTGGACGACTAAACATCGTCCCTAACGTGTGAGTGGTCTGGTATTTGTGTCGCTATTGCCTCTAAAGCATCTACAGTAATAGCCTGAACATTGGATGTGCTTCCCTGCATGCACTTACAAACTTTTTAAATTTGTTGGTGTTCATTTTTTTGAAAAGGAGAATGTAAGGCATAGAGAAAAATAACAAACCGTATCATCTTCTGTGTAGTCAGGTTATGGAGCCTGGATGGAGTCCCTTGCCTACAGATGCCCAGCCATATTTCCAGGTGGACTTCCTGGAACCCATGTGGGTATCAGGGGTGGTGACACAGGGCAGTGAACGCATGTGGGGTTACCTCACTAAATACCGCCTGGCCTTCGCACTGCACAGCAGCCTCTTCACAGATTACAAGGAGAATGGGAGGCCTGGTGACCCTGCTAAGGTATTTTTAGTCATTTGGACTTGGAGTCATATCTCACATCAGGTGATTTCTGTATTTGTGTATATCCGCATACGGTGAACATGTTTCGCCATGGAGGAATAAAAGAAAAATCCATTGCATTATTCTTGGGGAAAAAAGCCCCATTACATGCGTAAATATCCTCCTGTCTGTGGTATAGGTGTTTGAGGTTCGGATGGTGGGCAGGACCCCTGTGATCCGCTGGCTCGATCGGCTGGTCAGAGCTCGTTACTTGCGCATCATCCCTGTGGAGTTCAGACACACCTTCTATTTGCGTGTTGAGATCCTTGGGTGCAGAGGTGGTGAGGAATTCAACTAAATACACAAGTACATGATAATGATTAAAATTCTCAGGACTTCCAAATGTCTAACTAATCTGTAAGTTTTTGAATGCTGAGTCTTGTCTTCCAGAATTTGCGTTGAGCTGCAAAGCTGACTTCACATAAACGATAATATGAATCAACTCTTCCTCCTGCTGCTGTAGATGAGCTAGTGACCCCCAGCAGTGTGACCTCATCTCCCTCTGGTGGTGGGAAAGTGACGGTGCAGCACTGTGAGCCAGGCCAGTTTGCATGCCAGCACAGTGAACAGTGCGTCTCTGTCTCTATGCTTTGTGATGGTCAACCGGACTGCAAGGACCACTCTGACGAGATCAGCTGTGGTGAGCACTGATGGATATTGGGTCATACGCATTTTTCATTCTTCTTGTTTTGCGTCATGCTACACCACTTTTACCAATTTCTAGTCTCCTTATAGGATTGAGTGATTGAAACAACTTACATTTGACAGACTATTTAACAGTTTGGCAGTTGAAATGTACATTTCTCCTCATCTTCATCTTCAGGTACCGCTCCAACCAGAAGCTCTCCTGTGCTGCAGAACCAGACCAGCTCCTCAGGGAGACCAGGCTTCCATGGTGACAGCACAACGGGTGCCCCAGGCCTCCATACCACCAGCTCCCAGGGTGGCATTCCTGGTGTGGCTACATCAGGTGTCACAGGTCAACCTGGACTTCAGAAGACCACAATTCCAAGTACTGGTAAGTATGATTAGCCGTTGATCATATCTAATTTCAACCCATTGTTGGTGGCTTTACTGTAACGATTTGAAAGCTTTAAATCTTTTAGTTTTCATAATGAGTTTTAAAACTTTTTACTATAAAGTTTGGCTAGTATTTCATTCAGCCAGTTTAGTCAGGTTTGTGTCTGTTTGCAATACACTGTTGATTAGTTTTGTTTTTGTTTTTTGGTCCTAAATGATCAGGCCATTGGACCACCAAATCTTCCATCTACCCAGGGGTCACCACAGGTCAGCCTGGACTGCACCTAACCACAACCCTTCACTCTGGAAGACCTGGTCTACAAACCACAAAAGGTGCGGAGGCCTTGCTAGTTATCCTACAATTAGACAGGACCCGTGGGTCAACACCCTTTACGGTGCATAATAGACATTGTTTGCTGCCTCAATTTCTATTAATTTACAGCCCCGTGGATCACCTCAGCCCCTGATGATGGTGGCCTTCCCAGAGTGCTTTGTGTGGAGGGCCAGTTTGCATGCCAGTCATTTGGCTGCGTGGACTCTGCGCTGGTGTGCGACGGCAGACGTGACTGTTTGGATGGGTCAGACGAGGAACACTGTGGTACGCATCAACACCTTGTCAGAGGGCAGGGGGGAATGGCAGTACAGTGGAGAGGAATTAGATTTACTTAAATTTCACAAACGCTGTAAATTTAGAAAAGTTGGTATTGATGATACTGGTAACACAGTGGAGTTATTTAGCACTATTCAAAAGTTTTAGGCACTAAAAGTAAAGTCAGGAGGGTTTCAAAAATAATGCCACAAATAGTTTTTTATTTATCAATTAGCGCAGTAAAGAGAAAAAAATCTGAATCAAATCAGTATCGGATGTGACCACCCTTTGCCTTGGTAATCTGGCATGCATTTTTTCAGGTACTTGACAGGTAGGTTCCTCCCATAATCTTGGGGAAACTTGCCACAGTTGTTCTGTGGATTTAGGCTGTTAAGATCAGGACCCTGTACAGCCATAGTATCTATTACAGGACTTCTTGTTGCTGATGATAGTTTTTTATACCTCTGGATGTATCTTTGGGCTTGTTTTCATGCTGCAGTATGAATTTGAGACCGATCACACGCCTCCCTGATGGTACCGCATGAAGGATAAGAATCTAAACATCTAAAGTGCCTGAAACTTTTACACGGTGCTGTATAATTTTAGTATGGACTATAAACAGATGTAAAATATGAAGTGAAATACGAAATTTTTTTAAATGTCCTTTCAAATGTTTTTTGGGGTCTAATATCATGTGTCATTTGTATAAAGTTTTGTTATTGTATTGCCATGTCTCATCAGGCACCACCACCAGACCAGTGGTGACTCCGCCGCGCCCCCTGGTGCCGAGCCCATGCTCTCCCAAGCAATTCCCCTGTGTCAGTGGGGAGTGTGTTCACCTGGACCGCAGGTGTGACCTACAGAAGGACTGCGTGGATTGGTCAGATGAGAAAGACTGTGGTACGTCATACTTCCACCTCGAAATTGGTGATGAGACCAGACAGGAAAATATTCATATATTTTATTACATCTTTTTTCCTCTCCTCTCGTCTAGTGGACTGCATCATGTCCCCGTGGACAGCTTGGAGTGCATGTAGTGTTTCCTGTGGTCTGGGCTCCTTGTTTCGGCAGAGGGACATACTGAGGGAAGCTCTGCCTGGAGGGGCCTGCGGCGGAGCCCAGTTCGACAGTCGAGCCTGCTTCCCTCGAGCATGTCCAGGTCTGTTCTTTAAACCTGATGTCAGATAGAATGCATCTTTCGTAAATCCCCTGTGTCTAATCTGATGCTTATCCTAATCTCGTTCTCTCCTGTCTCTTCTTGTAGTCGATGGCCACTGGTCAGAGTGGACAGAGTGGTCAGAGTGTGATGCTCAGTGTGGAGGTGGAGTCAGGTGGAGGAACAGAACATGCTCTGCCCCCCCCCCTAAAAATGGTGGGAAAGACTGCGAGGGCATGACCCTGCAGAGCCAGAGCTGCAACAGCCAGTCCTGCACCAAAGACATCGGCACACAGACAGGTGAATCTGTCAAACAGTAAATTCTGTTGATGGTGTTTAAAGTCCTAAAGTATTTTATTCCAGCCTGACGACAGTTGTTCAATACGCTTTACGTAATCACCTTGCTTATTTAATTGTTGCAAAATTAAATCTGTAAACTGTCAGAGTTACACCTCTGTTCTGTGTAAGTATACCTACAAACTGACTGGTCTGTTCAGGTTGTGTCAACGGCATGGTCCTGGTGACTGAGGCAGACTGCCAGGCTGGAAGAGTTGAGCCTTGTCCTCCGACCTGCTCACATCTCAGCTTGACCAACAACTGCACTGCAGCATGTGTACTGGGTAGGATGCACAGTGTATTTGGAGTTTTAGATTATGTTTGTGCGTGTATTGCACTTGAGTGGGACGTGCCATGCACAAAAATTTAAATGGTCTCTTACCTTGAAGTACAAAGCTTGTGCTCATTCAGAATCCAAATTGCATATCAAGCAATCAAGTACATAATAATGCCTCCAGAGTAGAAATTGAGTAAATTGTCACTGTGATAATTGTCAAGATAAACAAAGTCATATTTTAGAGATGCATCTAACTTTCTTTTGGGTTAGTGCTGCCAAAATCAAATTGGTCTCCTGTTTTTCCACTTCGACTGAGTCTAGCAAATATGAGGACAAAATAGTGCACTGGAGTACAGGTCAAATTAAATTGTCCATGGTCCATTGTCTGTTAATTGAGCAATGAGCCTGCACTGAAACAACCCCAGTGATATTTGTGCTAGATGGATAGTAGCTTACAAAGGCTCATTCAGTGGTAGCTAAAACACTTATTAAGACATAAATGATGTCTTTCTCCAGGGTGTCGCTGTCCCAATGGTCTGTACCTTCAGGAGGGGCGATGTGTAAATGCCAGCCAATGTGTCTGTCACTGGGACAGCCAAATACTGCAGCCAGGACAGACAGTCAGCAGGGACCAGTGTACCACATGGTGAGAGACACAGACATATCTATTTTTAATTTTTTTTACTCTGGAAGCGAGTCTGGCTTTCAGAACTGGTGGCATTTCCAAAACGCTAACTGACTAAAATTTTACCTTCTTAAATCACACATAACTTCAGTTGTGTGAAATTTAATCATCATCTCATAAAACTGTTTTGTCTCGTCTGAGGAGTCTCATTCTTCATATTTAATTTATAAAGTACACCTAAAGTCTTCCGAGCACTGTGCTGGAACACTGGGATACTTCCTTGGCTATTGCTACTGATTTCTTAATAAGTAAAAAAAAAAATCTAACTGTCAGAAATGCTTCCCCAGTGTGTGCAGGGATGGAAAAGTCACCTGTGAAACCTCCAGCTGTGTGGTGAGCTGTCAGTGGTCAGCCTGGTCGTCGTGGTCACCATGTGATGTTACCTGTGGTCTGGGGCTACAGCAACGCTACAGGTGGACCTGTTTAATTCAATAAATCTGTACAGCACCTTACTCTTGGTGGATGAAACGCAAACAGTTAGACCCCTTTTCACAACAGAAGTGTGCTTACATCGAATTGAAGTTTTCAAATTCTTGCTTTCTTTTTACTGCTCACACACTACCAGTTAAATTTGGATCAGCAGTTCTTATGCCCTGACCCTGTCTCCTCAGGTCCCCAGTGAACCGGACAGGAGCTGTCAGAGTCCAGCCCTGTCCAGGAGACTCCGCTGAGACCCGCAGCTGCTCCAGCCCCTGCCTCCCTGGTATAACTGCTCAGACTCCATGCACGCAACAGTAACACTAATGCTGTCACACTGAATGTTTTTATTTTTGTTTTTCCAAGGTAAGTTCAACTGAGGTCAGGGATTTCTTTTACACAGAAGTTTTTCAAGGCATTATTCATTTGTAACATTAGGTTTATTATCTAACACATTCTGTATGTAAGCCACCAAAATGTTTGCTGCACTACATTTGCAAAAAAAATGAATGTATTATAAAAAAAAAACCTCATCATCCATTTTTTTTCAATTGGGGGCTTCTCTCTCTCCACTTACTGTAGATATTGCACTGGGCTTTACAGTATAATAATTTGAAAAAAAGTGTGAAGTGTGAAGAACTATTTAATGAGTAAAAAATACAACAATAACAAATAAAAACAAAACAAAAATTTAGTGATTTGAAAAAAAAAAAAAAAATAATTACTGATAATACTAAAAATATTATCATCAATTTAATTTAATTTGAAATTGAGCAAAAATGTCAAATGTTTAATGGTTCCAGGTTCTCAAATGCTTTTCTTGGTCTTACATTATAGTAAATTGAATATTTTGGGGTTTTGTTTTGCAGGTTGGACAAAACAAGATATTTAAGGACATCACCCTGTGCTATAGGATATAATGATGGGCATTTTCACAGTCCTCTCTTGTAGTGGTATGATGACTTTGCCGTTCTCTTGTGCAGTGCTGCCAGACGGTGTTTGGAGTAAATGGACTGGCTGGTCAGAGTGCAGTAAGACATGTTTCAACCTCGTGAATGAGGTGGGAATCAGACGACGGTTCCGCAGCTGCAACCACACACATACACCATTCAACTACACGCACTCTGGCTGTGATGGGGACGGTGAGGAGCAAGAGCCCTGCAACACTATACACTGTCCAGGTATGACAAATATTGTTGCACAACGACCCCCCCCTTACACACACATACACACACTCACCTTCGCAACAACATAAAATGTGTTTTTTTTATTGGATTAAAAAACCCTGTAAGATGAAAAAGCTGATTTTAGTTTTGTACTTCAAGTGAATGGCGGCTGGTCAGCCTGGTCACCGTGGTCTCAGTGTTCATCTGAGTGTGACTCTGGTGTTCAAACAAGAGAGCGATTCTGCAGTTCACCGTCACCACAGCATGGGGGCTACAGCTGCCCTGGGCCACACATGCAGACAAGAGACTGCAACTCCCACCCCTGCTCAGGTGCTGCATCATGTTTTCTTATTACTCAAGATATGCAGGGCCATGGAATAATAATTGTGAATAATGTAACTTTATAATAAAAATGTGTTGGTGGTGGTGTTTTATTGGACTGCGCTGTATTTTTCAGTTTTTCCTGTTATTTTATACACCACTTCAATAGTGTGTGCCTGTGTGTGCCTGTGCACTTCTTTCCACTCCCGCTCCTTTCAGGTGAGTGTCCGGAGGGCATGGCGTACATGACAGCAGCTGAGTGCGAGGCTCACGGTGGTGCCTGTCCGCGGGTCTGTTTGGACATGACCTCCACAGACGTGCAGTGCGCCACTGCCTGTTATGACGGCTGCTACTGCGCCCCGGGCTTCTACCTGCTGAATGGCAGCTGTGTGCCCTTGGCACAGTGCCCGTGTTACCATCAGGGGGAAATGTACCCAGCTGGTGCCACCCTGCTTGTCGATGCTTGCAATAACTGGTACTGTTATTACAAAAATGATACCTCTGTTTACTCATGGGATGGATCAAATTTTGTCTAAAAACGTCCATAAATGCAGTCACTTGTTCTTTTGTCTCTAACAGTACCTGCACTAATGGAGAAATGGAGTGTGGAAGAGCTCCTTGCTCAGGTTAGCGCTTTACTATCAATTTCAATTTTTAATGTACACATTCTGTCTCTAACTTTGCTTTCTATCCATCCATGTCCCTTTCTGCTTTGTCTTGTTTACCCATCTCTTTCTTACTGGCTCTTTCTTTCTTTAACCTGCGTATATGTGTGTCTCTCAGTGGACTGTGGCTGGAGCAGCTGGACCCAATGGAGCGCCTGTAGTCGAACATGTGATGTTGGTGTGAGAAGGAGGTATCGTTCCGGAACTAATCCTCCACCAGCGTTCGGGGGTCGTCCCTGCAAAGGAGACAGAGTTGGGATCGATACCTGCAGCATCGAACCTTGCTTTGGTTAGTAAAATTACTCGGTTGGTAATGTTGTCTTAACGTGAAATCCGCTTTCTGAAATGTATAAACTTCTAGATGTATTGTAACTGAAAGCTGGACTTTTGGAGGTTTTGCTGTTTTCATTTTATTCCTGTATGCATTATTATATATTGAAAACCAACCACAGATTAAAATATAAAAGAAGTTTATCCTGCCATTTGCCAGGTGTGAAGGAGCCTTGGAGTACATGGTCAGAGTGCTCAGCGACATGTGGAGGAGGTTACAGGACCCGAACCCGCGGGCCGATTCGAATCCACGGCACCGCTCAGCAGTTCAGCGCCTGTAATCTGCAGCCCTGTGGTACAGCAAAACAACACACTCATTTAACACTGCTATTGTGTTGCCAAGAAGACGGCAGAGAGTATTGTACTGCCATCTCATATTTATGAAGTAAGATGGTGTTTTTGTACCAGAAAACAACATTAAGAAGCCGGTAAGGTTAACAATTTTATGTTCTCAAACTGGGTCACAGAAAGTCAAGGCTAAGTAGTAGGGGACAACAAAACAAAAAATGGTTTTAATTTATCAAATGATACATCTGAAAAATGCAAAAACAAACAAACAGTAGTAGAGTAGTAGGAGTACTGTAGATGTTTATGCAATTTAAATGGCATTTAAAAATTGATTGATGGATCATACTGCACATACATGTTTTGAATTCAAGCATGTGCTTGCCAAAATATGTTATGTTGGTGAAGTAAAGGGCTTTTCTCAGATCAGCAGTGGATAACCAGGATTTTCATGTTTTTGATTTTAAACACACTGAGGTTTTCAGTGATCTCTGCTTGCCAACTTGCTTTGTCAGGTGATGGCCGAGTGTGTCCTCCAGGCCAGGATTGGACACAGTGTGTGAGGGGGGCAGTGTCGTGTACAGAGCTTGCAGTGGACCTCAGCCGGAACTGCACACCTGGCTGCCAGTGTCCACAAGGGACTTTCCAACAGGTGGGTGGAGAGGCTATACACAAACGTATATAAACACACATATACAGAAATCGCACCCTTATTGTTCATTATCCTCCATCTTCCCAGGATGGTGCGTGTGTGCAAGAGTCTGACTGCCGCTGTGATGTGGATGGGGAGCAGTACAAACCAGGAGACATTGTCCCCACAGACTGCAACAACTGGTAAGTAAAACTGAATGGCCAGTTTGACTCCACCAGCATGTGTTTCTGTTCATCAGTATATAAAGAATGTGTGTTTTTATATCTCAGTACTTGTGAAGCAGGGAGGCTGGTAAACTGCTCTCAAGACAGCTGCAATGGTAGGCAAAACCTCATTGAATTTATCTTTAATACAGCCACTGGCGCTTTTTTCTGTACTTTGTCTGTTACCTGTTGTCATGTCATAGTTTGCATAAGAGTAGTTTGCATGTCAATAATCCCTAATCCAAATCCCTTCAACAGTAATATATCTCTAAGATTTAACTTTTCAAGTTTGATAAATTGGCTGTAGTCACAGCCAATGAAAATAACGTCAATTTGATTGACAGTAAAGCTGTAGTGATGCAAAACAGCATGAGAAATTAATATGAATCACATGCATTTTTCCCCCTTTCTTCTTTTACCTCATTGTACCTCCCTCTATCATTCTTGTTCTGCTCCTCCAAACACACACACACACACACACACACACACACACACCCATACTTTGCAGTTGATGGCCAGTGGTCCATGTGGACTCCTTGGGGTCAGTGTTCGGTGTCGTGTGGAGCAGGTCTCCAGTCTCGGTACCGGTTCTGTTCTAGTCCCCAGCGCTCTGGAAGGGGACTGCCGTGTCTGGGACCTCGTAGAGAGGACCAAGTCTGCATGAACACCCCATGCAACCGTGAGTTTATTTTGCGTTAATCTGTATTGACACTCCGTTGATATTTAAATATGTTGGCATTACATTTTCACACTCATCTTTTTACTTTGGTGTTTCTTGTTGTTCTTTCATGAAAAAAAAAATCAATATTGAGACTGATATACTACAAAAAAAAACCAACTAAAAAGGTAAAAAGTTAAACTCTTGTCTCACAGTGTAAACAAAATTATGGCTTGTAGTTGATTGGTTGGTTTTTATTCACATTGCCATGTCAACTCCTACCTGTCTTTGCTTGTTTTTGTTAGAAAGATACATACTGTTCACCCAGTATATCATTAATGTCACCACATTTTTTTTAAAATGACTTCAACTTCCTGGTTGATTCATGTATTTACCAGCTAATGTTGAAATGATGCATGCAGCTGACTAATCTTCGTTTGCTGTGAAGCTGCTTTAATTTTTGTACAGTTCACCATGACGCGTGGGCTCTTTCCAGGTGACGGTGGATGGGATCAGTGGAGTAATTGGACGGAGTGTACCAAGTCATGTGGTGGGGGGATTCGGAGCAGGAGGAGAGAGTGTGACAGTCCCACTCCACAGGGGGAGGGAAATTACTGTGAGGGCCTGGGAACTGAGGTCATAGCCTGTAACACTGACCATTGTCCAGGTATGTTTACAGTGTTTAAACTGTAGATGTGGCTGTGTGTGTGTTGTCTGTGCAGCCATACTGTGTTTTCTCCAAAGATGAGTAAAGTTGGTTCTATGTCAGTTTTATGACAACATATAACTATGTATGTGTTTTCAGTTGCTCCATGTTCTCAGGTTCCAGGCACAGTGTTCAGTAGCTGTGGTCCCTCCTGCCCTCGCTCCTGTGATGACCTGGCAGTGAGTATCACACCAAACACGACTCCTGTTTTCACCCATTACCACAGGTTTTAAGATGAAGTCATGCCTATGGATAAAAATGATAGACTGTGGCGATGTTAAAGGGATTTTATCCCTGTCCCTCAGCACTGTGAGTGGCGATGTGAGCCAGGGTGCTACTGTACGGAGGGAAAGGTCCTGTCTGCTAATGGGACGGTCTGTGTAGAGCGAGAAGACTGCCCCTGCCTTGACCTCAGCACTGGACACTGGTTGGAACCAGGAGAGACCACCAAAGCCAATGATGGGTGTAACAACTGGTCAGAATAACACACATAGAAAGATCACTTATAGTATATGCATTTACACTACATTTACATTTCACAGAGAAACACTGAGAAAAAAAGGACGGGAAAATGTATTATGTTGTATTTCCTGTGTTTCAGCACCTGTGAGGGTGGGAGGCTCAACTGCACTGGATACGCCTGCCCAGGTGAGTAAGACCTGCTGTAAGTCTCTGTAGGTGTTGAAAAACAATGGAAGTTATGCACGATCAACGAACAACTTATAAAACAAGATGTTATTCATTCGCTGGTGTGCAGTTTTCCTTTCTTTTTTGATAAGTGTTTGAATTCACCCACTCAAAAATATAAAAAATAATGACTGTCTTTAGTGTTGACTGCATGATTAATGGAAAACATCCATGGGAGAATTATATTGGGAGAATGGCTGTTAAGTTAGATTTGTGTTTCCAGTGTCAGGTGACTGGTGTGAGTGGTCAGAGTGGACTCCTTGCTCCAGGACCTGTGGGGCAGAGTTGGTTTCCCGCTACAGGAGCTGTGGCTGTCCTGAGCCCAAGGCTGGAGGAGCAGCCTGTTCTGGAGAACAGGAAATACACAGTGGGGTCGGAGTTCAAATCCAGAGACAGCCCTGCCCTGTCATCACCTTCTGTCCAGGTAAGACACCACCACTTAGTGACAGAGAAGATTCTTTAGAACTTTTATTAGTTCGTAAAGATCTTGGTCCAAAGTGAGCTTACTGATTAGATAACACATAGACAATTTAAGACACTTTTGGCTGAAATTATTTACAGTCAGAAGTTTATACTGTTGTTGATTTGACAGGAGACTCCCAGGTAGCTCAGCCACTTATCCTTTTAGATAGAAGTTCTTCCTCTGTATTTTTATGTCTTTTATTCCTGTTTTTGTCATGTTTGTCCTTTGTATCTCCTCCATTTTTTTCTCTCCTTCTTTTATTCTTTCTCACTTCTTTCTTTGTGTCTAACTTATCTTTCTCTTCAGGTAGACGGATATATCAACTTCTCCCTGTTTTCCCTTTCAGTTCCCAGCTCTCACAAACCTCACTGCTTTCTTTCTTTCTTTTCCTCACTCTCTCTCTCTAGTCCACGGTTCATGGAGTCCCTGGTCAGCGTGGTCGGACTGTGATGGGTGCGCCGGATCGTCCGCTCGCACCAGGGAATGTAACAGTCCTCCTGCCAGGTTTGGTGGCCTGCCCTGTCTTGGAGAGAGCAGGCAGAGCCGCAGTTGCCATGACAACGTCACCGTCTGCTCAGGTCAGCGTAATAAGGGATTGTAAATTAAGTGTGGATGTATGTAGAGAAGCACTCGTGTCCCACTTCAAAGGGAGTGGATTAAAATGAGGATAGGTTAAGGAAATCTGTCCCTGCTGGTGACGGCTGGGAGAGAGAAAAGAGACTGTCTTACTTGAATTAAAAAAAACGCCAAAAGGCCTCTTGAGATGAAACGGCTGTCTGAAAGGGAAGAGTAATGAACACTGTGCTTTGGTTGAACTCTCTTTGCCCTCCCATATTCCTGTACATGTCCAACCCCCACCGAATGAAAACAGGGCTTACTGATGAACGCCAAGGTGACAGGGTTCAGCACTTCTGCGATACACCAAGAGGTCTGCGCGCAGAAACAAAAGTGTCAGGGATAATGCATCCAAACACTGTTCATCAATCAGTCCACTTCAAGAATGCATTTCATGTATTGACACAATAAGAGGCTTCTCGGTTTTTCATTCCAGCTTTGAAAGCTTCTATTCTCCAGTAGCCACTCATTTCATTAGCTTGACCCACACCTCGGTCCATCTGGGGACCAGTACTTGGCCTCACCCCTTGGAGGATTACATTTTTTTCCCCTTTCCAGTCTAGCTAGTTTCAATTTTGCTTTTGTATGGCCTCGAACACTGTGAAAGCATACTAGTGAGTACCACCCGGTAATCCACTCCATGTATTAATTCTCTTCAAATTGTAATTCCTCCTGTCTACTGAAGACTGTCGTGGAGGCCAGGAAGAATGGCCTTGTGGGAAGCCCTGTCCTCGCTCCTGTTCGGATCTCCATGGCGACACAGTGTGCTTGGACTCCCCTGGGTGCAGCCGGACTTGCGGTTGTCCAGGTGACATGGTTCTGCAGGATGGAGTTTGTGTGGCCAGGGAGGAGTGTCGCTGCAAATACCACAACAGCTCTGCTACTGGTTAGATCCACAATCTGTTTACTTGCAAACTGCCACCAGAAGTGGTTACATTGTAGGGGTAAAGTGTGTTAGACTAAGCAGAGATTAGTTGAATCCATAGATTTTTGTCTGTGGTCATTGATTTGTTCTGTCTCTTTTGTTTGCGCTCTGGGCAGGTGGTCTAGATTCCAGCAATGCATCATGGGTATGGCCCGGTGGGTCTGACTGGCAGTTTGCAAATCCAGGAGACAGCATCATCAGTGACTGCAAAAACTGGTACAACACAAGCTCTACAACATTTTGATTCTTGTTATTAAAATCAGTTTATATTATATACAATGATTTAAATTTAATATCTTCATTTTCCTTTACTTTGGTATTTTGTTGTCTATCTCACTTCATCTCAGTTCATGCGAGGCTGGGGTTCTGCAGTGTCAATCAGTCCCTGGTTGCCATGTTGATGGTGGCTGGAGCCAATGGGGAGCCTGGACCGAGTGCTCGCTTCCTTGTGGAGGAGGAGTCAAGTTCAGGAGACGCCAGTGTGACAATCCGTCTCCTCAGAGTGGTGGAAGAGGCTGCCTGGGAGTCACTGAGCAGCAGAAAGACTGCAACATACACCCGTGTACAGGTAGTGCTGTCTGGCCAATCCACCTTAAAACTTGATGAGTCGATATCTCACATGACCCTTTGAAAACAAAAAAAGCTTTTATTCCCCTTGGAGTCCTGACCTACTGTTTACTACATTTCACCATTGATGTGGTGAAATGTACTATATTGCAAAGTGAGATATCCAACAATGCAGTGACACATGTATGATGAAACTATAAGTTTCTTCCTTAAAATTATGGAGAAGATGTTTATTCCTTGTTTCATTTATAGAGAATCTTGTTATTTCTTTATTGGAGCTACAGATAAAAGTATGGGAAATGAGCAAGTTCTAATTAGATATACAGTCTTTGGAACAAAATGGAATAAAATCAAAGTCTTTCACCGTCTTTCTTTATGCAGTTTTGTCTTCACATCTCCGTGTGTTTTTGTCTCCAGACTCAGTGGGCCAGTGGCTGCCCTGGTCTCAGTGGTCTGTGTGTTCGGTCAGCTGTGGTGGAGGGCAGCAGTCCCGCTCTCGTCTCTGCAGCTCTCCACCCTGCAGCGGCCTCAGTCGCCAGAGCAAGAAGTGCAACACCCAGGTCTGCCTCGGTGAGTCCCTGTTGCCTCTAGATTATCTGCAGCGAAAGGTATTTTAGTTATTTTAAGTTATTTTTAATCGGATGATCCACGTTGACCTTGTAGAAAAGTTTTTGTGTCTTTATATCCGTGTCACTGTGCGGTTATCACCTTGTTGTGCAGACGTGGGCTGCCCTCCTGGCAAGCTATACAGGGAGTGTGAACGAGGTGAAGGCTGTCCGTTCAGCTGCATTCAGGTCAGCGGCAGAGAGGGCTGCTACTCCGATGGCTGCGAGGAAGGCTGCCACTGCCCTCCGCACACCTACCAACACCACGGAGTCTGCCTGCAGGTGGGTTAGCACTCTGATAGATTCATGATAGTTCAGTCTTAAGAATGCTTACACCAGAACTCAAAACACAAAGGACGAAAAGAAATATTTAACACCTTTCTGAAGTTGCAATTCAAAGATGAGAAAAGAGTTTTTCATATAAGGTGATTCTTGAACGTGTGTGTGTCAGGAGTGTCCGTGTCTGGTCGCCAAAGAGTTTCTGGCATCCTTGGAGAGTGTCTCTGTCACACCGGTCTCATCTCTGCTCCTCTACAACATCTCTGAGGGGATGGAACTTCAGTCTGGTGACACACTGGTCCATGACTGCAGCACATGGTGAGCAGTAAATCTTGGGAATATTTGCAGCTAAACTAAATTTCATACAGTTCTTTAACACCTACTACAACAACTGTCCTCTACTGCTGGACCAGTAGACGGCGTCTGAATTTCCTTCAGAATTACATCAGAACATCCAGAAGTATTTAAAAATGAGGTATCTCAATTTAAATGCTTAACAGTTATACTGTTCATATATGCATAGTTGCAAAATTGTTCCCTCAAGTCCTCGTCTAACGTCTGGGCAGTCACCTTCTTGTCCTCATCTCTGCTGTCAACAAACCTTTCACACCAAATCACAACTTGACCCTTCTTCCCTCCTGCTCCCTGCAGCGGATGTGAACATGGCAAGTGGAATTGTTCCTTGAAGCATTGCCCAGTCAATGGTGGCCTGTCGCCCTGGGGCCCCTGGAGCCAATGCTCACTGTCCTGTGGCGGTCTGGGACTGAAAACTCGGTCCAGGGGCTGCACTCAGCCTGCCCCAGCCCATGGAGGGAGAGATTGCCAGGGGCCACGCCAGGAAACCACCTACTGCCAGGCCCCTGACTGCCCAGGTACAAGGGTTAGTTTAGGCAGTGTAGGTACTGTATGTAATGGGTGCAACAGCTACAATGTCAAAAGTCACAGAGAGGGAGATTGGTTTGGGACTGTGATTTGTGAGTGTGAATACACTGACTGTAATCGTAACTCTTCTTTAATCATAAAGGCTTTTCTTTATCTTTAGTATGCTGAATTATAAATAGTCATAACAAAGATAGTACATACAGCCAAGTGCTTGATGGGGCACAATACTAAATACTGGAACTTGTACTGATAATCAGTTTTTTCATGTTTTCGACAGTGACTGTTGGTCCTACAGAAGAACCAGTTTTACCGGGTAAATTAACCTTTCATACACAGTTTAATGGCCGATAGTGTATTGTATATCTCCTCCTCAGTAATTCTTCTTAATTACGTTTTTCACTTCTTTCTTGCTTCCTTCTCCCCGACTGTTCTGAGCAGTTTTATTGTCTGTATGATGATCGTTGTTGTGATATGCTATTTTTATTTTAAACTCTGTCTGCTAACACATTATCCCTCATGAAACAACAAAGATTTTGTTCGAATGTCTTCTCCACTTTTCATCCTCTTCCCTCACTCGCGTTTTTTAGATGAGGATGCTGGCTTCACTCCGTGGTCATTGTGGAGTCCCTGCACTAAGACCTGCACCGATGCTCTTAGGCCGGCCATGAAGTCCCGTCATCGAATATGTATAAAACCTCCCTGCTCTGGAAGCTCTCACCAAGAGAAGGCCTGTAACCTGCCCCAGTGTTCAGGTACGACCTGCATTAACATTACATCAACTCTCTCTCTCTCTCTCTCTCTTTTCTCTATGACTGTTACCAAATCTTTCCTTGTACCAGTCCATATACAGTAAATGTGACTCTCTCACACCATCTGCTTGCTCATGCTGTGAGCTAAGTCTCTCAGATTTTTCTCTCATCAATCCATTAACAGTCTATCTCCTGCAAATTAAGCAGGCTTGGTATTTTGCACCAATGCAACATTTCCAATAGCAACAAGTAAGTAGTGAGGTTACAAGAGTTAGTGGGAGCCTGGAAGGTATGTACGTATAAGCACCAGGCCACAGGTTCAAATGTAGTTCTGTATGTATGGGAGAACCGAAGCAAAGGAACCTTTGTCGGTCTGTTAAATATGCCACAGTACAGTAGCTAATAGTAGAACACACTAGTTGTATCGGGCATATCCAGATTGTGAATGAAAGTGACTGCATGCACATTAAGCACATTAACGGTTTTTTAAAAAAACTACTGCGAAATTTCCCATTCAACTGACTATATCATACAACAGAGGATGAATTATACAGATTTTTAGAGCCTATGTGTGAGAGAGAGAGAGCACATGCTGCATGTAATGATATGCATTCCCACAGTAAAACATTTCCTCAGAAAATGCATTATATTGCAACTGTTGGTTTGCTGTTTGGTGCAGTGGCTTGGTTTTATAATTTTTAACATGCTTATCTCACAGATGACAGAAGAGATCTTGTAGTGGATTTGTATTATTTACTGATCAGCACAGACATCGGAAGAGATTAGTGTTGGCAAGCTGTATTTTTTAGCGACTCTGACTTTGTTTGTCGACTATAGTGAAGTTTTACAGTATGTGTGTACAAGAGCTAATTAATTCAAATCTAACCAGAAGCTAGGCAACAGAGCTGTTTATTCAGAGACAGAGTAGTGAGGCAAAATAACAAAAACGGCTGAAGCTGAAAGCAAAGGAAAGTGTAGCTTATGTGTGAAATTCTCCTTCTCGTGATTCATTCATAAGTCTAGCAGTAGTTCTGTTTACGGTTTTCCCTTTTAATAAAAAAAATGTGGACATTGCTATAAATACTGCAAACAACTGGTTCAATGTAATTATAGTAAACAGTAACTATAAGTGTGAGAATTTCATCAAGTTTACTTTGACTAAGCGACACTGATATTCAGCTACTACATGTACTGTACTGTATATCAAGCCACTTATGTCTTTTGTGATGTATTCCCAGATGGAGATGAGATATGTGTGGGAGCCGATTGTGCGAGGAGGAACTGTTCCTGGACGGAGTGGGGGGAGTGGGGCTTCTGTTCACGATCCTGTGGAGTGGGTCAGCAGCAGAGGATCCGAACCTTCCTCAGCCCCGGGGCCAATGGCTCATGGTGTGAGGACATCCTTGGAGGGAATCAGGAACAGCGCTTCTGTAACATCAGGCCCTGCAGAGGTCAGTCAACCAGAGCAGCATGTAGAGTTAAGCTGTGATTTTCAGTTCAACCCATTCAGTGATTTCCACTCATTTCAGCATGGTATGAAAATCAAACTGTAGACTTTAAAACTGCTTGAGATCGGAAAACATTTACAGTCAGCATCATCTTTACAGTTAATGTTATCAAAGTTGCATTACCGCTGTGTAGTAATGCAACACAGACATTTAAAATTAGTCTACACTAACAACTGCATTACCATGAAATAAGAAAACTTTGACAGCAATGAAAGCAGAAATGAGGTTCGTATAGTGAAGTGATGGGAACTGCCGCCTGCCTGGAAAATTTGAGAACCACAACTCAGAACCATAAAACATTAAACCACGCTGTGAAAATCCATGAAAAGACAGTATATGTGATTTTTAGTACATGATATAAAACGTGAAAAAAAACTTGCATGGTATTTTGTCTGTCAGTGTCAGTATTTACCAACATGGGGGGTTTGACCCCCCCGAGAGGTACATAAATCTTAGGGGTCATCCGATGCTTGAAGTGATAAGAAAGACAAATATTTCATTCATTTTTTTCTGAATTTTCTCAAATTTCTGAAGGCTGGATGCTTTTACCTGTTCAGGCCTCTATAAATCCCTCAAATGAAACAGTCAAGGAAAAGTCTCTTGGGTTGAATTGCTCACACCACATGTCCAAACTAAGGTTATAATCTGTGATGAAAGGTCACAAGTTGACTCCTGTCAAAGAGCCAGATGCCAGAAGGCTGGGATTCACTGGTCTGTGTTTGTCGTCATGTTTGTGTATGTGTCTGGACGATGTAGTGGATGGAGGTTGGTCCCGGTGGAGTCCCTGGTCCCACTGTGATAAGCGCTGTGGTGGCGGGCGCTCTATACGCACTCGCTCCTGCTCCAGCCCACCACCCAAGAACGGTGGGAAAAAGTGTGAGGGAGAGAAGAACCAGGTCAAACCCTGCAACACTAAACCCTGCGGTGAGACAGACCCAACATGTCCACACACACATTAGTTGAGTGTAGATTACTATGACCTTAGGGTTAGTTCATCCTGTGCATGGACAAATGCTCATTGTTACAACATGTGGCTTTTTTCTCAGGTATGTCTTTTTGTTCAAAAAATCAGCACAGCCTGTGATCCACTTTCTTCATAAGGCATTGTATGTGAAGAAAATTCCTGTAGCATCGCACGAAAATTCATGACCTTCATTTGTGTATTGTCAGAAGAGAAAGGTTGCCCGCCGGGCCAGGAGTTTGTGTCGTGTGCCAACCAGTGTCCACAGCGTTGCTTAGACCTCCAGCAGGGCATAGAGTGCCAGGGCAACACCGAATGTCAGCCTGGCTGTCGCTGCCCTAAAGGTACTGAGGCTGCTATCATTTTATTAACAGATAAGCCGCTGTGTGTGTGTCTGTGTTTGCGTGTTTGTGTGTTTGTCTGCATATCTGAGTGACTCTTCCCTAAAGATCCTGGGCCTGCTGGTAATGAACAGAAAATCACCATTTATCTGTTTGTGCATTTGTATTCAGGGCTACACAGACAGGTTGCTGAAACAGCCTGCGTGCCATTGACCCAAAAGTAGCTTTGACCTGCTTTGAGTAGGCTTTTAAGTGTCATGTGCACTCAATATATGATATTGGCATATGTTGAGATATCAAGCTCTGGGATGTCTGCCTCTGCTCTGATACAAATGGAGGTGAATACAACATGAAGCAGCAATAATAAATATTTTTGCATTGACGACAGCTTTTCTGTGAAAGGTGTGGCTCATATTGACGAGCCCGCATAGAATTATAGCCTGAAATCTGCAATTCCGCACAGCTCTACGGAGCTTTTTAGCATCTTTCTGCTCATTATTTTGGTTTTTCAGCCCACAGCTGTACTGTTTTGGTTTAGTCGCACCACTCTCATCAACCTCGCTTTCAGAAACTACAGAGCAGATGCTTTTAGCCCTAACAATCGTGTGCCTCTCAAAATTTGAAAAATCAGGTTTCTGCCAGGGTTCCCACACATTAGGTGTGGCCCTTAGGTGTTTTCACGTAAAAGGTGATAATATGTCTGTGTTTACAACTTGTTTCCAATTCCCCAAAGTGGCCAAAAACTTAGATATATGTGTCATTTCTTCTCATCACTGGAAAATTACATTAAAAACTAGAATGGCTCACAGTAGGGCGCATATCTCTGCCAAGGCGAAAAATGCCCTATCTCACAATGTTGAGGAAAGTGATAAAAACTTCCTGGATCCCCCTCCCCTTTAACCAGATCCTCACCAAAATTTAATGGGTTCTTCCCTGGCCCATGACCCATCCCTCCGACAAGTTTGATGCAAATCGGTTCCGTAGATTTTGTGTAACTCTGCTGACAAATAAACAAACTAACTCAGAAACCAGTTAATAGACAGGGTGAAAACATATCCTCCTTGGCAAAGATAAAAATTGAACAGCAAGATAGTTTTCCAGAAATAATGTCCTGGTTACTTTGGACAAACCTCACTGTCAGCCTTTTTTACTGGGGCTACATTCTCACTAAGAAATAGTCCAAATGAAAACTTTTCACCGTGAGGTCTGTAGATTTTCCTAAGGCCTAAGGGGAAAAGTGATTCTGGAAAGAGATATTGCTGTACCATTTTTAAATGTCTTTTTCAGTTCTGTGAGCAGAATATATTAAGTTACATTCCCACCCTACGTAAAACAATGGAGGCAGCGAATAAAACCTGGACAAATAAAACCTAAACTCTCTGCATGGATAGATACCGCTAGAGGTAATCGAGAAAATATGTTTGATGTTTCAGCGGACTGATGTAAACCAGCTGCTGCACTGTAATGAAAAGAATGAAACCCATGTTTTCATTAACATAGCACATAGTTTAAGTGACTAATGTTTGTGTGAGTCCAGGCCAGTTGCAGCAGGACGGGACGTGTGTACAGCTTTGGCAGTGTGACTGTGTGGACTCCCTGGGACAGATCTGGGCAGCGGGCAGCTGGCATCAGCTGGACTGTAACAACTGCAGCTGCACTAATGGACAGCTCCTCTGCACCAATCACAGCTGCCAGGCAATGTGTGTTTGGAGCTCCTGGTCCAGTTGGGCGTCCTGCAGCGTTTCCTGTGGGCAGGGCCAGAGAACCAGATACAGGTGAGGAAAGAAAATTCACAAATACTTGTTTATACTTGTACTTTATCGCATATTAATACATTTTTGTTAATTTTCATTATTAAAGACCCACCTTTCCGTGAAACATGTTTCATTGTAAATTGATATATAGAGTTAAGTAGCAATATAAACATACTTTTTGTGTTACTGCTTTGTGTCAGGTCTCTGATCCCAGAGACTGAAGGAACAGATTGCCAGTTCGAGGAAGTCCAGCATAAATCCTGTGACCCAGGACCCTGCCCGCCCCTCTGTCTCCATGACAACCAGGAACTCAGTGTGGGAGACACCTGGCTGCAGGGAGAGTGTAAACAATGGTGAAACAGATCAATACAAATGGAGAGGAAAAGAATATTTGGCTGGAAAGTGTTTGCACTGAAAAGGAAATGAGAAATTAAGGGATTTCACTTTGTGTTCCAAGCATTTTCTTATTTATTTTTCCTCCTAGCACATGTACCCCAGAGGGAGATTACTGCCAAGATATTGACTGCAGAGGTGGGTCACCATCTTTATTTTAAAAGACAAAGAATAAATGAAGTAGGCCTAAATATACTCATTTGGTTTAAAGAAAGAGAACGTACAGAGAATATACTGGTTTTCTCAGACAAATTTTGACTGGCATGCAGCTAAATTGCCTGGACAAAAATTAATTTTCAAATGACCAAGTTTTGTGTGTTGTTGTCAGTGGATGGTGGTTGGACCCCCTGGTCAGTTTGGGCCGACTGCTCAGTGACCTGTGGACAGGGGACACAGGTTCGAACCCGTGCCTGCATCAACCCCCCACCACGAAACAATGGATCTTACTGTAGTGGGCCAGAGAGAGAAAGCCAGGAATGTCATACCCCTCCCTGTCTGGGTTTGTATGCGCTCAGAAATGCCAGAGTTATACAAAATTCATTTGACTATCACCAAAAAACAGACACACATCCTTTCTACACCGATGAGTCACAACATTAAAACCGGTAATGGTTTTAATGTTGTGACTGATCAGTGTTATAATATTTCTTTCGGACTGAATGCATAATCTTGGAAAAGAAAAAATGTCTGTAAACCACGGCTATGAAGGAAAATGCAGTTCATATTTGCTCCGGTTGTATTAACTCCTTCTCTCCAGATGACCTTTGCCCCTGGTCCCCATGGTCACCATGTTCCCGGAGCTGTGGTGCAGGGTCCGTGTCGCGGCGCAGGGTGTGTGAGTGTGAGGAGGGAGGTGATTCAGCATGTCCCACTGAGATTGAGGCTGAGAGGAACCGAGAGGAGACCCAGCTGTGCTACAAACGGCCCTGCCCAGGTACATTCACACAATACTGAACAAAGGATCTAGGAGTTTGGCTGTCATTTTATTAGATTTGGCAGTGGTAAGCTTGGTAGACTGAAGCCGGACAGAGTCAAATAGCGGAAGTCAGCGTGTGTGCTGTACAATTCATTTTTATGTTTCTTTTCATTTTTGTGATGGGTCTGTAAGACAGTGCCTGATTAGGATCTCTGTTAGATCAAAACGTTGCCCTGTTATAACTGCCGGGAGCTATCAGTGCAGTGTGTGAATCTTTTCTCTGACTTTTGTCTGATGATATGAAATATTTCTGCGCATGAGAAATCACGATAATTAGGTGGGTCTAACTGGTGCCTTACTGGTATATGGATTATTGCTGCATTAAACAACTAGATATAGTCAGTGTGTTAGTTATTAATGAATACAATAAAGTGAGTGCTTGAAAACGTAGTGTATTCATATCCAATATGATATCAGGTGCACAGGCAAAAAGGCAAAAAGTAATCTCATGAAAAAGGTGCTTGCACAAAATAGAGGCTCCCAAAAAAAATGCTTTATTAAGTATGATTATAATGTTTTGACATTTCATCCTCATCAGGTAATATTCAACATTTGACCAAGAATACACCTAAATCAACCCAGGTCTTAATCCAAAGTCAAGCCCACATTAATTAAGTTATTTCCAATATTTACAACAGGAAATTCAATACAAACCACAGGGTGCAATCAAATGCTTTATGCACTGAAAGAAAGATCATCTGAATATATTGATGTAGCTAGTAAATATAATTAATATAGCAGGATACATCCTACTAAGATAATTTGAAAACATGTGATAGGAATAAAGCTGTTCACACAAAGAGAGAACCCATCAAAGAACAACCAGAGGTACACATGAGTAACCCAACATACTAGATAATAATCAGTATTCAGGGGAAAGAGCTCAGCTAGAAGAGGACAAAGAAATCCTTTTTAAGTCCATGAGGAGATTCCGTATTTTGGTATAAATTCAATACTTCTCCCTTTGAAAAGTTTGCGTTCACAGTCTCTGACACTGGAGGGAATGACAGCTGTCTCAATGCATACAGTTAGGTCCATAAGTATTTGGACAGTACATTACCACAATGGATTTGAAACAAAGCCATCAAGATGTGATTGAAGTGTAGACTTTCAGCTTTAACTCAAGGGATTTAACAAAAACATTGCATTAATTGTGTACGAATTACAGCTATTTTTATACGTAGTCCCTCATTTCAGAGGCTCAAAAGTAATTCGACAAATGACTGACAATCAGTTTCATGGCCAGGTGTGACCTGTTTCCTCATTTCTTCATGACGAATTAAGCAAGTTGAAGTTGATTCCAATTGTTGAACTGACATTTGGTTGCTGTTTGTTGGAACTCTCAATATGCGGTCCAAAAAGGTGTCAACAAAACAAACCGATCAGACAGATGGCAGAAACGTTAGGAGTGGCAAAATCAACAACTTGGGGCATTCTTAAAAAGAAGGAAAGAACTTGCGAGCTTAGCGACAGAAATAAACTAAAGCGGATGATCGCATAGCCAGGTAAAGAACACCCTTGAGGAGGTAGGTCATTGTCAAAGATTACAATCAAGAGGCGCCTTCATGATGTAAATACAGAGGATTTACCACAAAGTGCAAACCACCGGTAACATTCAAGAACAGAAAGGCCAGATCAGACTTTGCCAGAAAACATCTAAAAAAATCTGCCCAGTTCTGGAACAAGATGCTTTGGTCAGATGAAACCAAGATGAATTTGTACCAGAATGATGGGAAGAGAAGAGTATGGAGAAGGAAAGGAATGGCTCATGATCCAAAGTATACCGCATCTTCTGACAAACATGGTGGAGGTGAAAGCACCCCATGAGCTTCTCAAGGCAAAGAAATGGAATATCCTTCAACGGCCAAGTCAGTTCCCTGACCTCAACCCATCTGAGCACGCTTTTCCCTTACTGAAGACAGAACTGAGGGCAGAAAGACCCACAGAAAGGCAGCAACTGAGGGCGGCTGCAGTAAAGGTCTGGCAAAGCATCTCAAGGCAGGAAGCTCAGCATTTGGCTATGTCCATGGGTTCCAGACTTCACGCAGTCATTGACTGTGAAGTATTTTCATCCAAGTATAAAAACTAATCCTTAAATTTATAATTATATCAGTTTGTCCAATTACTTTTCAGCCTCTGAAAATGAGGGACTATGTATAACAATGGCTGTAATTCGTAAACGGTTAATGTGATATTTTTATTTTTATTAAACCCCTTGTTAAAGCTGAAAGTCTACACTTCAATTACATCTTGATGACTTTGTTTCAAATTCATCGTAGTGGTGTACAGAGGCAAAATTAAGAAATTTGTGTCACTGCCCAAATACTTATATACCTAACTGTATGTATGTCACTGAACTGATGTTGTGTCCTGCCATTGTGAAGTGGTGCACATCTGAGTTTCATGTTGTAAATATGGTAAATGATCTGATGCATATAGGTCAATGTAGGTAATTCCCACCTGGATCAGGTATAGTCTTCGTATCGGCTGAAGTGGTCAATTGATTATGACTGACCGTGACTGATTTGATACTAATGGTCTATTTGTTGTTGTTAGTCTCAGATCATTATGGTTGTTAAATTATTTGTGTTACTGCTTCAACTGTAATTTAGTTGTTGATGCCACCCTTCTATTGATTGTAAAAGAGAATAACCTAATGTTTGGTGTATAAATAGATCCGTTATAGATTGATTAACATCGCAATTTCCTCACCAGGACCGGTGTGCAAACACTAGATCACATAAGTACAAGTTCAAGTACAGCTCCTCAGATTCTAAGTGAATCACAAATAACATCGGGCGTTTGTTTCAACCTGCGTGTTGCACCAGATTGGTTGATTTATTTTGTTTCTGCAGGCTGTCCCATGTCCGAGTGGAGCGTTTGGTCTCAGTGCTCTTGTGTGTCTCAGAGGCAGCAGCGCTACCGCGTAGCGCTCTCCCCAGCCACCAGGGGACAACAGTGCACTCCTGTTGAGACACAGAGCAGGACATGCAGCCTCAGTGAATGTGATGGTGAGTTAATGACCATGGTAAAAGTGTGTGTGTGTGTGTGTGTGTGTGTGTGTGTGTGTGTGTGTGTGTGTGTGTGTGTGTGTGTGTGTGTGTGTGTGTGTGTGTGTGTGTGTGTGTGTGTGTGTGTGTGTGTGTGTGTGTGTGTGTTTGGATGGTTGTCCAACAAAGAGGCCTGTTTGTGATCCTTTCATTGTTCTTACGCTCAAGGTTTCTTTCCGTGCCCTTAAATAACTAGATTGGCACCCAAATTAAGCCACAAAAAATCAAGCACCTTTCAAGTGTTTTTTCATTTTGTCAAAACCTGTGTTTCATTGATTACATGCATATGATTGTGTATGCGAGTGTGTGAGTGAAACTTTCTACATTTTGGTACTGTCCAGGAACTACAGTATTTATTGTTTTGTTTTTTTTCTCCTCTTTGTAGACTGTGAAGCCCCATTTGTGTACTCAGACTGTGGTGCGCCCTGCGAGAAGCAGTGTGCGCTGCAGGGCCAGGGAGATCTGTGTTTAGGTGTCAGGGAGTGTACACCTGGCTGCTACTGCCCACAGGTAATTTTTTTTTCATTAACCCTAGTCTACCTTATAGTATATAAAGGATGCAGTATTTTTCAAATCAGTATTTAAAGAAGCAACGCTTTTTTTACTCACAATAAAGTGAATTGGATCAATGTCAAAACCAGCAAAATTGTCTTTGTGCTCATGGTTGTGGTTTCTGAAAACTAAGACGGCAGTTGTGCCTGATCTTGATGCTGTAAAGGTAAAGGCACATTCTTGATTTCTGGTCATTTAGGGCAAATGTGAATTAGAGAGTTTTAACCAATTTGATAAAATTTGTGTATGCTAAACAAGCTGATATTTGGGATATGTTGTATGTATCTCTTCTATTTTTGTATAACATTGTCTGGCCAAGGAAAAGGTGCTTCTGCTAACGTTTGTTATAAAACTCTAAATTTGCAATGAGGAGCTTTAAAATATAATTGAAATTGGGGAGTGACAATCATTTTTGAAAAATAATTCTAAAAGCATTGAAATCTGTGTGGGAAAACAGTTGCCTATTACTTTAATCATCGTAAAACAGGGCCTTGGTTGTACAAGTCGTCAGCAGTAGCTGTAATGTCACATCAAAGCTATGTTTATCTAGTCCAGTGTGTCTGTACGAGACCAGAGCAAAGATATACTGGTATGAATGAATTTAGAAACTGTAATATGCTGTGCTACATGTTGTTGTTAATATATTACATTGATTTGAGTTGTGATGACAATTTTATAATGTTGTTTGGCCCAGTTTGGGAGCTTCCAGCTTTGATTTATTGCAAAAACCTGAGAAATCCTCTGTAATAGACTGATGATGCACCCATACAGCAGAAGGGAGGGGAGATAATGAAATATGGAAAAGAAAGCAGTTTACCAGAAGTGTAGGACACACCAGTTACCATCATTCATTTAACAACTATGGATTACTCTTAAATTACACTGTATGTGACTGAACATTTAAATGTTCAATGCATTTAAATATATGTTTTACAGTTGGACTTTTTTGCCTCGTGTATACAGTTAGCAATATATGTATATATATATTCATTAAAAATTATACTGTTCACAGAGAGAAGAACCGTTTTGGGCCATTTTTCTTAAAACCAAATGAAACAAACAAACAAAAAAACTGTTCTTCTTTTTCATGAATGGTGCTTTTTCCCTTTTAGGGTCTGCTGCAGCAGAATGGTAGCTGTGTTACTCCAAAGGAATGTGGCTGTGTCCACCTGCAGCCCCAAGCTTCAGGACAACCACCTACACCTGTTACTGTCCCTCAGGGCGCCACGGTCACCATAGGCTGCAGTACCTGGTCAGACCCTAGCTGTTAAAAACAAATAAAGCTATGGCAGAGGGCCTAATATTGTCTGTACCAGTCCTCTTGTTTGATTTTCAGCTTTTACAACACAGCAATTCTGAGCAACTCTGCCAACCACTGCATGAATATAGGATAAATGCAATATAAGGGAATTTTGCCATTGCTTATCCGGTGTCTGTGCATCTGTGCTGTATCTTAATCGTTCTCTGCTTTTTCTGTTTTTATCGACTATTTGCTTGTTCTCAACTTATCTGTTTATCTGTTTTACATCGTCTGGGATCTGTTGATCTATGACTCAGTTTGGCACATTCTTAATATCTGTTTCTTGGCTGTTCTGTCATCCAGCCTTTGCCATGGTGGGATTTTGCAGTGTGACATGAGAGAGTGTGAAGGTAAGAAGGCAGAATAATGAGAAGAATGAAAGGAGTTTCTTCTTGAATAACTCCTTCATCCTGTTACCCTGCCTCTTTCTTTGCCTCTTTCAGTCATCATCAGCGAGTGGTCAGAGTGGACTCCCTGTTCCCCCTGTGTACTCTCTTCCTCCCTGCAGCACAGCACTTCCCAAGCAGGGGATATCAGTGGCACTAAAATGGTCTCAATCCAGAGGCGTTTCCGGGCCTGTTTGGATCTCGATTCTGGTCTTCCAGTCTCTAGAGAGGAGGAGAGCCAATGTCCAGGACTGCTGGTAGAAGAGAGGCTCTGTCCAGATGCTAACATCTGCAGAGGTAATGGTGTGTGTCCTAGAGGAGAAAAAGAGGTTAACTCTTATCTTAGTCCAAAAATATACTCAGTTCCTCAGTCTGCCATCGTCAAGCTCCACTTCCTTCTTTAAGTCCACAGTGAGGGAAGGTAATAAAGGGGACAGTTTGGCTCCATCTGAGTTCCCCTTCAGCATGTTGCAACGATATCACACTTTGCTCCCAACAAAAGATTTGAAGCACACAATGCAGGGAACTTGTCAGACCTAGACAAGCATGGTGCCTTGGAAAAAAAATTGAATTTAAGATTAGGTCGGAGTGAATGTGACTAGAATGCAAGTCAAATTTATTTGTATAGCACCTTTTAACAACAGAATTCAAAAGTGCTTTACATAAAATGTAAAAAGGGGTTAAGTTGTATTAGATGCAAGTTGATATAAACAGACATATCTAGATTTTAAAGAATAGAATAAAATACAAGATTAATATAAGGAAAAATTGAAAAAGCAGAATAAGCAGCGGTGACAGATATGAGTAAATATCTCCAAATTTAATTTAATAAAAAGCATAGGCAAACAAAAATGTCGTGAACCTAATATTGAAAAACAGAGGTGGAGCAGAGCTGTGGTGCCTACAAACTGAATGCTGCTTCTCTTTGTTTAGTGTTTACTCTGGGAACAGTGAGCAAAACTGTTCCAGACGATCTGAGAGGTCTGCATCTAGCAGCAGATGAGAAATGTATTTTGGTCCTAATCAACAGTAGTATTTTAAGTCAGTAATTTGACACACAGGAAGCCAGTTCAAAGACCCGAGAACCGAACACTTGCTCAGTCTCTCCCTCCCCGCAGCCTGCACTCTCATCATCAGTTGTGTCTGAGTCGGGACCCCTTACTGACTCTCCCTGGCCACCAGCCTCCCCTCTCTCCTCATTTTGTTCTTAAAAAAAATCAGCTATAGGCCGCCTCATCTGAGGAAGACGGTTGGAGCTAAGTGGATTGTTTCACGCGCGGATGATGAAAGTGCACGAAGTGAGGGTGCAGATGGGGGGGTGGGGGGGACTAAGCCAGTGAAGAAGAAAAAGTGCTACTTTCAACCACAATGGCTAATGCAGTACCCGTGCCGGAGGGTCACCAAAACAGCCTAATGATCCATTTGCACTTGCACAAATGTGACCACATGAAATTTAACTTTGCAGACTCTCAAAAAATCGCAGTTTGGAGCCCTGAACTCATCCCATGCTTTTAAGTGTATCTAGTTGCAGTACAATTGGATCATTTTAACTTAGAATATACTGTATAGTTTGGGATGCATTTTAAACAGAAAAGAACAACCAAGTTTTTGAGCCTGTCGAATCTCTAATTAAAATCTAAAAAGTGTGGTTGCAGGCTTCCATTGGTTTTTGTGTGGATATTTATTGTGTGTCAGTTCACTGCTGCCACTGTAGATTAATATTTACCATCAGTAAATAGTTGAAGTGCTTGCAATCAGTATCCAGAGTGAGAAATGCTACAGTCCATCCCCACAGGCCTTTTCTCATTATTCACCAAAGGAATGAGAATGGAAAAGGGATTTGAAGAAAGTAAGAGTTATATGTCCATGTATCTGTGGGGACACATGAAATTGATTGGTTTTGCTTTCGTTTATGCAAAAATCATTCATCTCAATCCTATCGGCCCTCCATTCTTCTCAATGCTTCCTCTTTGGATATGAATGGGAATGGATCAGAATTAATACTGTACCGATCGACCCTTAGGTTTAATTTGCATGTAAAATATTTGAAGTTTTGTACTTAATCATAGCTGATCCAGGTATCTAAAACCTGCTCAACGTCGATGAACAAAGGTTTTATTTACTCTGAATAAATAGTATACACTCTCATCTCTAACATAAATCAGAAATCTCAACAGCTCAATTATGCTTGTACACTAGTCCATAAACAGTAAACACGCTTTTGTTATTAGTGGTGATGATGAGTATCACAACAATTACAGCTATCACGGCAGTCATCATTACAGTTACAGTTACAGTTACAATCGTCATAATTAGGATGACAGCAGAGTTGAGGGTGGTTAGGATAATCATTCCGCTCTTCCAGATCTGTGTCAGTGGAGTGTGTGGAGTGCCTGGACAGCCTGTGCAGAGCCATGCAGCGGTGGAGTCAGGCAGCGCTACAGACGGCCCTTAGCATCTCCTCTGGGACCCCGCTGTAGGAGCCAACAGACCCAGAGCCAGAGCTGCAACACGGGAGTCTGCCTAGGTACAACTATCTTTTATTTTAAACTCACGTAGACTTAAATACAGTATTTCCATGCCAACTCAAAAAAGGCAAAAGTAAGGCGATTAGAATCTTATCAGCTGTTTGTGGTTCACTAAAATGTGTTCAAATCATTTGTTGCACAGACCTATGCTACTATCCAACTTTTTGCCCAATCTTTCCAGTATCTGGATTTCCGGTATCCAGAAAATGTAAAACAAGTTTTGTAGCACACAAGGTGAGTTTGCTGATCTCTTTAGTTATAAAGAGTTGGAAAGAAGGATTTTTCCTTGTTTCCTAGGTGAGCGTTGTGAGGATAGGGGACGGACCTACCAAGAGCGCTGTGCCAATCAGTGCCCTCGCAGCTGCGCTGACTTATGGGAGCATGTTCAGTGTCTTCAAGGAGCCTGTCACGCTGGTAATCTTTAACCTTGAACACAAACAGCAGATTCTTTTAACTAAAAGACTTTGATTTCTAGATCATCTAACATTATACCTGTTTCTCTATTTTTCTGTTTCTCTTGTTTGCTTTCTTTTTTCTCAGGTTGTCGGTGTCCAGAGGGACAGTTGTTGCAGGACGGTCACTGTGTGCCAGTGACAGAGTGTCGCTGTGGTATCCCATCAGGCAATGGGACGCTGGAGTTCAGACCCAAAGAGGAGCTTACTATGGATTGTAACAACTGGTGAGAAAAGCTTTGTGTGAATTGTAATTTTTTGAAAGTGAAAGGTGAAAATTACAATAATTTGAGTTTGTAGAAAAAAAGTTTGTTCAAATTGATCTGCAACATTAGTACAGGATGCCTGGCAACCTGAGACAACCATAGTGCAGACTTTCAGAATTTATGGCCTGTTCAGGTCTGTTATACTTGCCTCTACAAATCAGATACCTTACTTTTCCTCTAAGCATGAGATCCAGTTTTTTTATCTCATCTCTCTATGTGCAGTGTGTGCGTGAATGGCACTCTGGTGTGCACCAAGCTTCCCTGCCCGGTTTATGAGCCCTGGAGCCCATGGAGCGCCTGCTCAGCTTCCTGTGGGCATGGCCAGAGGACAAGAACACGCCTCTGCCAGGAAACAGAGGGCGGCCCTTCCTGTGCTGCCACCATGCAGACAGAGAGCTGTGACCTGCCAACATGTCCAGGTCTGAGATGGAGCACAAGCTGAAATGCAGACAAAATGCATCTCATTATTTAGGCTGACGCAGTCACATAGAATTAAATCGTAACTTGATATTGATCCGATATTTAACCCTACAGACCGTTTTTTTTTTGTTTGTTTGTTTTTTTGTTTTTGTTTTTTTTTGTTATCACCCGTCAATTCCCATCTTCGTCCTCCCTCTCTCTCTCTCCAGTGGGTTGCTTGTTGAGCAAGTGGTCACGCTGGAGTGAGTGCAGTGCTACATGTGGTGGCGGGTTGTCGATGCGGAACAAGACAGTCCTTAGAGAGCCAGAACCTGGTGGGATGGCCTGTGTTGGACCACTTGAGCAGCACACTGTCTGTAACACCAACAGCTGCCTGCCTGGTAACACAAACGCACATGTACCACTGAAAGCTGTAAATTTAGCACATTTACATAGTATCTATCCACAGAGCAATATAATTCCTGAGTTATTGTTAAATAAAGTGGCTGCCAAGCAACTCATAAGATTCTTAATAAGCTGTATTATCAGTGACTGTATTTATAGTTTTATGTAGTCAAAGGTGTGACCTCATGAGTGACAGAGCAAATCTGTTCTGAAGACATAGATTGTAAAGTATACACAGAGGGAAAAAAACACACTTGTGTCTTTGCAGTGAAATATATATAAGACATGATGTAATTCATTGTATGTTCATTTGTGTATGCGTGTTGCAGAGTGTCCCAGCGGGCAGGTATTCAGTGACTGTTCAGGTTCCTGTCCATATACCTGCGAGGACCTGTGGCCACACACTCAGTGTTTACTTGGAAACTGCACCCCTGGGTGTACCTGCCCTCCTGGACAGGTCTGGACATCTCTGTTTGTTGGTGTGTGTGTGTGTGTGTGTGTGTGTGTGTGTGTGTGTGTGTGTGTGTGTGTGTGTGTGTGTGTGTGTGTGTGTGTGTGTGTGTGTGTGTGTGTGTGTGTGTGTGTGTGTGTGTGTGTGGGGTATGATAGCAGCTCTGATTATTAACAGTTTCACTGTGTCCCTCATAGGTATTGTATAGAGGCTCATGTGTGTCCCACGCTGACTGTCCCTGTTCAGCACTCTCCCTGCCGACTGGTTACCAAAGCTTGAATGTCAGCACTGTGGGCATCACAGAAGCTCTGCTGCCACCTGGAACAGCCATTCAGCACCTCTGCAACACATGGTAGTACACTACACACAGTTTCATCCATTCATTCAGATTTAACCAACAGGGTCACGTTGTGAGCAGCTGCACCAGCTTTCACATATAGGATCTGGATATGGCCTGTTGAAGTAGCTTTGACTGTCATAACTCAGAGGCTGGATCATGGATTTGGTCTATTAAGGAGGGTCCTTAGGGGACTTAAAAGCCAGGCTGAATCTGTGCCTCCTCCCAATATAAGAGTCTAGCCTCACACAGACCAAGAGTACTTAGCATTTTGGTGGCCCTCATCAGTTTGCGAAGTGTATGAGCGTGTTTCCTTTAAATAGGAGCTGATCAAAGACAACCTCAGTGCAAATAGCTGGTAAATATGACACAGCCTCATGATATTTCTCTGCTTAATGAGCTTAGGAAATGATAAACAACTGACAGCAAAACAGTGTATTGTAAACACTGAGGGAGACTGCTTTTGTTGTCTAGATTCAGTTATTAGAAGGCTGTATTTCTTGGCTGTATTTGTAGGAGCCTGTTGTAAGGGAAAAGTTTTATCCAGACTTCAGAAAATACAGTCTCTGAATTGATGCACAGTAACTGATTCCCAGAGTACGTCTCTAATCCTTTATGCATTGAAGAGGGGAGAGCACAAAGTACAGGCGGGGATAGGATAAGCATGGTTGACCATGCGTTTTACTGGATTTGCTAAGGTTCATACAATTTGTGAGTGTGTGGGAGTTTTGTCTAAAAAATTCTTTGCCTCTTAAAGGATTATTGTTGAGCTACACCCCCCCCCCCTTCAGTGCTCCTTTAGAAGCTCCGTCCCCCAGGATTCATGGACATGCATTGCCAAGGCAACGAGACAAACAGTTGGGCTAACTGACAAAAAGAGAAATATGATGGAATCCAGTCTCTTACAGTGTAGCTGAAGCAAAACAAACATTATAATAGAAAACGTCATCAAACAAACAACAACCACACAAACACAGCATCCAAAACAGAGTGAAAACTAGTGAGACTTAGTTGTTTAATTGTTTCCACAAAACAGTTTTTTACACTGACAGAAGGTTCGCAGCTAAGCTAACAAGGAAGGTAACGTTACCTCGTTGTGCGCACATTCGTCGCAAACAACGAGACAGCAAGTAATGTGACTAATGTTAGCGAGGTTGTGGCCTACAGTTGCTGCTGCAAAGCTAACACGCAGAGAGGACGAGACGGCCAGCACCCCACTTGCAGACAGCGATCCTTACAACTCTCCTGCTACTATAGCTCACATCACACCGACTGCATATCTGGGCAAACTAAAAATTAGGAAGAATGTCTGCGGGCAAGTAATATAACTTTACCTGACACACAAACGTGACTAAGGTACCTGCTTGCTAAATAACCCCCATCTCTTCTCTTCCTCCTTCCCTTGTTCTGTGCACAAGCTTGAACGCCCCCTGTTGCTGACTAGCCGGAGTAGTGTTGTGTGTCCTGTCGGTCTGAGCCACTTTGCTTGATTCCCATTTACAGAGCCAGGGCTGTGTAGGAGCACCAGCTTTTTTTTTTTTTTTTCAGCGCTCGCACAGAACCAGGAGATATTCACTGAATTTGACAAAAAATCTATTGGATTAGAATCGCTGACTGTACCTTCAAATAATATCTGTAAGGCGTATTAAAAGGAAGGTGGTGGTGGGGAAGAGAAACTGAAATGAAACTGTATTCCATAAATATCTTACTGGCAGGAGACAAACGCGATTGCAAAATAAAAAAAATGTTTTTCTTTTAAACAAACAGAGTAGATGGGGAGTTATGGCTGAGTGTGGTCAGTGAACTTGAACTTGACTTTCAGTGCAAGACTAATGCGCCAATTTAAATGTTTTTTTCTGGAAGCATTTACAGTGAGGTGTTTCGAAGTTTTTCTTCAGCAATGCCTCCGTTTTTATTCCCTCAGAAGTTTGTCCTTTACTTTATGGAAAGGGCAAACTGATGTATGAAGAACATCTTGGCATTTGAACGGTGGCTGTGCTTCATCAGTCCTTCAAGCTGTCCTCCCAGGTGCCCAGTTCTATTATTGAAATTAGATTGAATGTCCACGTGAAACACACAATAATTTACCTTGTGAATAATTTTTTAGGTCTGTATTGTAATGCGTAGTCTGTCTTGCAGTGAGAGCGTTCTCTCCTGCGTTGATTCATTCATTCGGTTTTCACAGGTTTCACGCTGATAGCATCCAGCTTAACTTGGGTCTGTGCCTCATGCAATAGCTTAAACACCTTACAATACATTTTCTGAAAGAAATTCTGAGTAATATATCCTGTTTGTTCCTCTTTATTTGAGTTCACCCTTGATCTGGTTCTTTTATTTATATCATTTTAGTACAGTATGTGACTATATGATTTTTTTAATTTCCTATATCTGTCCATCTTTTATACTGTACAATCATTCATTTCTTTTAGCTTAACTTTCTGAATTAAAGATGCAACATGCATCATTGATAAAACACACAGGTCACTTTACAGTTACTTTAATACTTCTATTAATATGCTCAGTCTCTAGTTCTCTCAGTCAATGAAAAACAATAAAAGTCCCACATGCAACATTTTATTCTGAATAAAAATTGTATAATGATAATCATCATTGGTGAGACAGGAGTGTCATTAGTACATTATGTACGACCTAAAAAGTCCTCATACCTAAACCAGTCGTTTGTAAAGGCCTTCCAGAACAGCTTGTATTACCGTTAAAACAATTGGCATGAGCGTTTTCTGCTCTGCTACCAATACAGTTCAAGTTTATTTAAGTTTAAGTAACTAAAATGGCTAGGTTAAGGTTATGGGACAATCGTGGTCATGCTTAAGAAAAATCAACACTGCCTTGTTAGTAGAGGGGATGCAAATTTTGCAGCCTTCAAATCAGACACTTTGTGCACCCATCTACCCCAACCTCCTATCTAAAATGTTTTGCTCTACTGTATCAATGCCGCATTATTTTTTTTACTCCTTAGAGGGGCCTGGATTTCACAAGAAGCTTTTCTTTTTACTTTATTGAATAAAAAGAGTTTAACAGCAAACAACATAAAATGTCTCTTAGGAGATGGTAGAACAAATTAAAGTCAGATGAAAACAACATGTTTATTCAGTTTCACTGAAATAAACGTGAAAACCTTTGAGCAGAACAATAGAAGTAACAAACTGTCTATGGCAACAATATGCACAGGGGTTTATGGGAACTGTGGTTTTAACTTTAAGAAACATGACGACAACCAGTACCACTGTCAGGTTGATCCTGGTCTGATTTGTACCACAAATTAATTTGACATTGATATTTTGAAATTAAAAACGCTGCTCAGATCTCCTATGAGTTCATTTTTGAAGGTGTTGTGAAGCACCAGCAGAGTTGAATTCCGGTTTGATACTCATCTTATATAGTCTGATGATAGCTTTGGTATCTCAGTGTTCAGTAATATAAGTATTTTACCACCATCCTACTTCACTCTCTTGACTTTTTTTCTAACTTTCTACAGTGTGTGCCAAGGTGGAGGGTTCAACTGCACCTCTGAGCTCTGTGATGGTGAGTGATGCTCTGTCACAGCTGCATTTCTGGGCTTCTCTCTTCTAGCAATGCAGGCAGCACCAACAATGATCTTTGGTTGAGCTGTCAGGACTATGATAGATATGTCACCCTATCTGTAGTTAGTAACAGCTGCTGAAACAGTTGGCTCAAATAACTGAGTGACAGTCACATCAATCACTGCCCTACAAAAGCTGTTACTGGTTTTTGTTTCGTAAACATGTGGTAACATCTTAAACCAGCAGGGGGAGAAAGAGCTGAATGGTAGAGGGGAGTAGACTGTCATGAAGCGCAACCACTCGCATCTTCATAACAGACTTAAATATGTAAATAGCTCTGTGATTTGACAAGCTTGTTTTACCTGTCATCATCTGATCAGCAGTGCCGTTTATCCTCGTCCTGCCTCCTCTGGATTTGGAAATTCCAGAGTTCAGTGTTTAACAAAATTTAAAGGGAAATTCGGATATTTGTCTACCTGGGTGTTTTTTTCATATCTTTGTCCACAACTACTGATCATGATAACATTTTACTCAACACCTCCATAGTGGATATTTGGGAAAACACAGACTCTGGCAAGAACAATATGGTTTGGAGTGTTTAAGGAGTGTATTCCTCCTACATCTTTCAGTAGAACCTCGTTTTAACAGAATCATATTTTCAGTATGATCAGGGATCTTTTATTCACACTGATTTGAGGTGTTTTGCTCATTGCTTCATCAGGGTAGTGATGGCAAACAGGTGTATAAAACAATCTTGACTTCTAACAGCCAATAGTGATCAGAGTAAATGTCTTTAAAAACCTAATGACACAATAACCCGGAGTAAAAGACAGTAGAAGTAATTAATAGTAAATGATTAATGAAATAATAAAAATGTAATCAAATCAAAATTCTCTCTTAAGAAAAATCAACTCAAACACTTGGAGCTGAAAGTGAAGTAGTCCAGTATCAGTCGTGGGTGATGCAGTGAACAGTGTAGCAGCTGTGGAGCAATTAAGCACATAAGCGGAATCAAAAATGAGCCACGTTCTACCCACTTACATAATGGAAATCGCCATGCATCAGTGGATACAATAGGTAAGTCAGCCTGAAGACTGATCGGGAAGCGTTTTTTGTTATTCCGGGTAGGTTTTTAGGAGAGCTTAGGAAAAAGTAAGAGGGTCATACTCTTTGCCTCAATCCACACTGAGTCTGCGTATCCCACATCTATACAGAGCAGTTGGTGACTGGTGAAGGGTTTCCATGATCAATACTCATAAAGAATAAAAATATGAGAATAAGACCCAGGTTGACAGAATACAGAAATTACTTTAACCCCTGACATAGACTGCTACTTTCAAAGAGAAGGAATAATATAAACAGGTTTTTTTATTCGTGTGCCCTTTTTATTGTCTTTTCCTCCTCACACTTCCAGCCTTTACCTTTCTAACTTATTTTTCAACCTCTAAAACCAAATCTAAGTCTGATTAAAATCTTTTTTAAAAAGACAAATTACAGTATTTTTTCTACAGTATTATCTTTATTGATTTGGGGGGTTTTGCAGTATTGCCTGTTTCAGGGATCACTTCCTGTGGGTGTTGCAGTTAAAGAATGGCTTAAATACAAACGGACGCATGGCTGGTGAAATTGTAATTTTATTTTCCTGGTCGAGCAGAGCAAAAGTGTTCAGATGACAGTTTTTTCCATATGCTGCTTTACTCCTGTAGGTAAATGAAAGTAAAAGTAACACTGACCTGAAATTGTTGCTTTATATTCTTCTGCCATCCTCTCTTCTCCTCCTCAAGTGGACTGTGCGTGGTCCAGCTGGTCCCAGTGGAGTCCCTGCTCAGCCAGCTGTGGTACGGGGCAACAGAGCTCCACCAGAATCATCCTGCAGCACAGCCAGTATGGAGGGGCCCCATGCGAGGGACCTGGCCACCGTACCACGACCTGCACGGCCCCTGACTGTGGTGAGTGAGAAGAGGGGAAATGGGGCATGTTTTATTGAACAATTTATTGATCGTCATGAACAATAATATGAACAATAACAACAGTATTTATGGCAGTGTGCTCACACAGTAGCAGTTTTACGTCTAAAAATTCCTAATAATTTTTGAAGATGGAAATTGGATCTTGATTTCAGAAAGAGGTAGGTAAAAGCAGGGTGACTGGTGACTGTAGATTTGGTCAGCTGAAGATGCTGCTGGTAGATTTTATTAGCTATAGCTAGCTAAATAGGCCGTTAACCTTATGTGTTGGTGGAAGACTTTTTATGTAATTGTTCCCTGCTGACTCATTTTGGAATGAGAAGGCTGTAAAAAGGTCTTACATATGTACTTGATGGCTACATATAATGCTAAAAGACGGAGACTAAGCTGCATGTCTAAGGACAGAAGGCAGCATCCTTACCACCTACGACACGGAAAAAAGAGATAGCATCGTTCTTTTATTGCAGTCTGGAGCTCTTTAGTCATAGTATTATATGTAAGTGTGGTACGTAAAAATGTAAGATCAGACTGTTATGTCATTCTTAGCTTAATATTAGCTTAGATTCTTGTTTGTCCTTTCATACAGTATGCTTCAACTTCATGTGAGACAAAGCTTTTTACTAATAAGATTACCCAATGCGTTGGTCAAATGTGAAGACATCTTGAGTAACTTTGGCGGGGGATGCTGGAGTGTAAACTTCTCCAAATCCCATAGAGAGCTACTAATGTTAGCCTACTGTCTGAAAGTGCCTCGGACGTCAAGCAGGGAAATACTACACAGTGGACATGCTAGATGTGAATGGGGCTTTTCTACCATAACCTGTAAACCCCTTAATAATCGACTTAGCTAATGGTTTGCTCCTTTGCCTTTAAGAAAAAGCTCAGTTATTAAAACAATAAGTACTAGGCTAGACATCGGAATGATTGCAGCTTACATTACAGGGTGTGGGAAAAGCATATTGTCATCAGAAGTTGGCAGTGTAAGTGGCATTATTAGATTGGGTGTAGTTACTCTTTTAATGCAGTGCTCTGCGGCCTTACTACAGCCTCATGCCACTTCCAGATCCAAAGCCTGACAGGCCTGCTGCATTTGATTACGCTTGCTGAACAATGACTGTCAAGGGTAGGGATTTAGACCACAAGAAGTTGACATTAGATGTACATTTTAAAATGTTAAAAATAATTTGTATGTCACTTTGAAAAAAAATTTAAAGTTTCACAATGAATAATACTATACCTTCTAATTCACTCATTTTCTGTCCACACCCCCTTTTGATTCCTCCTTTCTTGCAATTCAACATTAAATTTTGTCCATTTTTTCAATTTCCCCTCTCCACCCTACTATCTTGTCTCATCTTCCCTACTCTTTCTATTTTATCCTCTCTTCCCTGGCACCTTTTCTTTTCACTCATCTCACTCCTGTCCCTCTCCTCCTCCTCTGCAGTCTGTCCTGACAGGGAGCATTGGAAGAGGAGCGTGTCAGAGGAGGTCCCGCTGTGTGAGAGGAGCTGCCAGGACATCTACTCCTCCTTTCCTGTCAACTGCAGTCACTCTGCCGAGGGCTGCGTGTGTCAGGAGGGGCTTTATCGAACAACCGAGGGTGTGTGTGTCATCCCCGCCCTCTGCCCCTGCCATGACCAGGGCATTCTGCGAGAGGTATACACAAACACACACACACGCACACACTGGCTTATACCCAAGTTAACTTGGCAGCTTGTAACCAGTGTGCCCGCCTCATCCTTACCATTACCGTGGTGTTTACGTTCCCTCTCATTTACTCCCATTGTGTTACTTACTCATAAAGAATGGCCTATTAGAAGATGAGTGACATGCCCTGCGGGCCACATTACGACACAATGCCTCTCCGGCCCTCAGCCTCATTAATTATGTAGGAAGTGCCGTAGAAAGCCAGCACTCGCACCGCATCTGGGCAAGCCTGCCAGGAATTATTTATGAAGGAGGGGATATTATAGGATTATAAGAATTAATCATACACTGACAAGAGGTCAGAGCTCCACCTCTTGATCCTCCTTCTTCAGTGTTTTCTCTTTCTCTCGTTATTTTCGTTCCCCTCTCATACTTCTGCTTTATTTCTTACCACGTCTGTTCTGCTTCCTTTACAGGATTTTTGTTTGGTCTTTCCATCCCCTTTTCTCTTTATCCCCATTCTCTCTGTCTTCCTCTCTCTCTCTTTCTTTCTCCCCCTTTGTCAACCCCTCCCTGTCATTCTTTCTGTCCATCTTCTCTGTTTCTGTGTCTCTCTCTCTCTCTCTCTCTCTCTGTCCGTCAGGTGGTAATGACTAATGTCCATATAAAGACCCGCTATGGTTTCCTAATCATCCACCTCATGATTATTATGCCAAGTGGTTCAATGTGAGCAACTAAGGCACTCCCTAGTGGGTGCTTTTGTGTGGGTAAAACTGTGCAGCTTTGTTAATCACTCCCATAGCTAACACACTCACAGAATATATAATATAGTCTGTATTATGTGTTGTTGTAACCACTGCATCGTAACGTGCCTCCATAAAGCAGCCAGAGCTTTAATGGATTCACTGAATTCAAAAAAAAAGGAAAAAAAGGATCCTGAGCTATGAACAGTTTCACAGTACTTCATCAAACCTGCTCTGACAGACAGTAATGTGAATGTGCATGAAGGGAAGAGTAACGGGCTGCTGAGGCAGAATCATACTACCTGAATTTCCAGAGTCTGGAAGGTGAATATAAATATTGTTTGTGTGAGCCAGGCAGGATCAGAGTGGGAGGAGGGCTGCACATCATGCCGCTGTGTAAACGGGAAAAAACTGTGCCAGTTGAGATGTCCTCCACTCCACTGTGATGAGGTAAGCCACACACGCAGTAACACTCCATACTGAATCGATATTCGTCTGATTTTGTATTCTGTGTGTATGTGCTTTTAAGAAAGTGATGATTATTGATAAGCAACTTCAGGGGGAGGCAATAGTCGATTACTCTGTACAGTGGCATGAAAAAGTCTGGGAACCTTTAGCCAAAATCTCTGTTACTGTGAATAGTTAAGTGAGTAGAAGATGAACTGATCCCATAACTCATGAAGTTAAAGATGAAACATTCTCTTCAACATCTTAAGCAAGATTAGTGTATTATTTTTGTGTTGTACAGGTTTAGAGTGAAAGGAGAGGAATGGAGCCCCATACAAAGATTTTGGGCACCCCAAGAGATTTGATCTCTCAGATAACTTTTACCAAGGTGTCAGGCCTTAATCAGCTTGTTAGGGCTGTGGCTTGTTCACAGTTATCGTTAGGAAAGGCCAGGTGATGCAAATTTCAGAGCTTTAGAAATACTCTGACTCCTCAAGCCTCGTCCCGACAATCAGCAGCTTCCCAGCACTCTGAAAATTAAAATAACTGATGCCCCCCAGGCAGCAGGAGGCTATAAGAAGATAGCTAAGTGTTTTCAGGTCGCTGTTTCTTCAGTACATAATGTAGTTAAGAAATTGGAAATTCCCCCAAACAAGAACTGAAAGACTCTTAGCATTTATAAGCTGTGATACTTGCAAAAGGGGGTGTTGCTAAGCACTGACCATGCAGGGTGCCCAAACTTTTGTTCCGCGCCCTTTTCCTTTGCTGTTATTTTGAAGGAAAAGAAAAAGAAGGAAGGAAAGGAAATTAAAAAAGTTATCTTGCTTCAAATATTAAAGAAACGTGTCATATTTATTTTTCTTCCTTTTGGAACTGCCCAAACTTTTTCATGCCACTGTATGTTTCTGAACACTTTTGTCCAAGATCCTATATTCAGAGGCACTAAGGGAGGGTGATTTGCTTAAAAGCTGTTAAATATGGATATTCTGTGATAAATTCACAGAATATGCCATTTTTATACTGCTTACTGTAACTGTAAACTGTTCATAGATTGAATAAGTAAAAATGGGAATGTCTGTTTTTTTTCCAATCCTAAATATCTGAAATACCTGAAAAATAAAGGTACTAGATTAAGGCAATGTATTGTACCACATCTGTGCCTTGTCTGCAAGGCAGATGCAGTCATTTACCAGATTTTATGAACTATAATAACTCTCTCTGTGTGGTCATCTTTGCAAATTAGATTGCTCTCACAGCCAGACATAAAGACTCTCATATAGAGGTACAATCAGTCTCCCAGACAAGCTCATCAGTTCATTCAACTGCCGCTGCTTCCCTGGGGTGATACAGTTCATAAGCATCTCTGGTGGTCAAAAACATCTCAATTACTCTGAGTGAGGGAGAAAACGCTCTGCTCCCTCAAGATTGTGTGGGATGTTCTCTACAAATTTCTGGCTGAAGTAGATCAATACCTGACTGTCCGATCCTCCCACACGCCTGCACTTTTTCCTTTACCATGCCCTCCTACCTCCCGCAAAACACTGACTCCTGGTTTCATCGTTAAACATAACCGAGTTTCTTTCCAATCAACATTTCCACTATTTGACAAAGCTGAAAGATGTTAGGCAAACTGAACGGCACCCCGTGCAGTATATATTCTAAGGCACAATGGTAGTAACAGCTGAAATTTTGAGTCATTTCTAAGCAAATTATATATCAAGTGTAGTATCCTCTATAGTTTTTAAATCTGCAACAATCAACTTTTTGCATATATATATATAATATTTGGCATATGGTTTGGGTAACCGTATTGTCAGACATGACAGATTACGGGTGCAAGTGCGTGCTTGTCGTTGCTGATGACAGCCACTTCACAGAAAAAAATGCCTTTGCCTTTATCACATAGACAGTGCTCAGTCATACACATATGGGTGGCCGATGGCCAGTGATCTCGCAGGAGACAGTGAGCTGAGCAGTCAGTTATAGATGCACTCTGTGCAACTTAGAGGCAGATGAGGAAAAAAGATAAACTCCCCATAAAATATGAATTCATTTTTGTAGTCCTTGACGAAGGTGGAACTTACTGCATAAATACAGATTCTGTCCAGTCCTGCTTCAGACAGAAATAGAGGAGGAGAAGGGTATGACAGTGTTAAAGTAAATGCTGTTTGTGGCATCCCACTGAGGCTGCCATCACGTTGTTTATGGACAAGAATTGAAACTGTTTTCTCTCAAACGTCTCCTTGTTCCATGGCTGCAAGACTATAGCGTATTTAACTACTCACTCTCTACAGTATCTAGCCATGCAGAGAATTTTGGTCTGGTTTTTGCAGGTTTTGACTTACCCTTCTGCAAGATTTATGTCACCGTGCACAATCAAAGTAAATGTAATTTAATCTGTGATGCTCACATCACAGATCTGGGATGTTTCCTACCAGAGCTAGTGTCCCTGTTTCTCTGGATAATCCACTGAACACACAGTCAAGAGATTGTTTCTATAGTAATGAAAGCTATTAACACTGTGGTCTGTAGAAATCAGATGAAATTCCATTCAACTCAGTTGTGCTGGGGTAGAGACAAAAACACACAGATAGAGCCAACATTCAGTAAATAAAATGACTTGTTTGGCTCAATACCAGCAGAGCTAAGTTAGAAAACATTTTGTTGCAATTTCAATTGCAAATGAACAAGACAGAGTCTACAGCCTTGCTCACCTCTCTGTTAGGCTGTATTCAGGCGCAGTAGTGCTTTGTGTTAAATGCTCAGCGTAGTAACGTGCTAAAAGTGACAATGCTAACTGATTTTTAGCAGGTATAGTTCATATGTTGTTTATCACAATAGTGACCATCGGTCAAGCATGTTAGCATGCTAACATTTGCTGATTAGCACAAAACACAAAGTAGCAGGGACTAATGGAAATGTCATTAGTTTTGCAGGTATTTGGTAATAAACCAAAGTGCTGGACAAATAAAAAAAATTAGACCTAATAATGATGCTAGAGAAAAAGTGGGGATGACCAAATGACAATTCCTCCTAATGAGAGACATGAATGTTTATACAAAAATTCATTGCGATCCATTCAATAGTTAAGATATTTCTGTCAAAATTGGGTAAAATCTATGTTTGATTGGCACTGAAAGCTCCACTTCTCTAAAGGACGACACGAATTAATTGATATTTTATGTGTATTTTTTTATCTCCTGGGTAAATAAAAGCAAAACGATCTGCATGGCTAGATTCCACAACGGGTAAGCAAGAAAATGTGTCTTGTGCAATTTAGGTGAACGAACAGACTTAGTTTATGGAAAACAATTTTTTCTCCATATTGATGAAGTGGAGAAAGTCATAGTCACAGTAGAAAAGTCAACTGTCTCCTCTTTGACACAGTAAGCTGAATTTATATCTTTAGCACACCAGCGCTGAAGACAAGCTGGGGTAAAAATAAATTCTGCAGACATCCAGAACTTTAAGGAGAGGTTGATTGCACAGTGATCTCAACGAAGTACACTGTCTACCAAGTGTTCCACCTGTGGTGTACAAAGGTCTGCACTGTGTCTCTGGAGGGGCTCAGACTTCTGTAACTATTTGTGCTCGCGTTCTCAAATCCCTCGCCCCCCAAGCTGCTATAAGTTATGCCTCAGTGAAAGCGCTCCTTATCCTGGCCAGTATGAAAAGGTCATTTAATGCAGTGTGTTCCTTCTCCTGACAGGCTGAGAATTGCTTACTGTCAGTGCAGTCTGTTATTTATGACACAGCTTACAGTTAATGGTATTGCTTGTTTAAAATTGAAATCTCTCAACATGACTCCACTGCTCTGCTGGGGGCCCCTTTTCAAGGTAATGTATTGAAGCTTCTGTAATCATATCTGGTGATAAAAACTATCAGGGTGTTTTCCTCTCAAACACTGAATCCTCTTCTTTTTTTCTGTACCAGACACATTAGCAGGGGATCTGATTTCCCTGTCACAGCCTGTGGATGACACAACTTTGACTACCCTTTACTTAAAATGCCAAGTAACCTTTTCTTTGAAATAACCAGAATCCACATTTCACACCATTTCTACCCCCCAGCAACATCAGACGCACACACCGAGATATACACACACACATACAGCCTCTTAACGTAAAGGACTTGAGGTGTTCCTCTTTGTGACCTCCCACCCTTTAATTGAGTGGGCTCCTCCATCCCTGAGGGAAGGCTGGCGGCAGTGCAGAGTAGGAGGAGAAGACCTCAGGGTGAACAGTTAGGAGCAGGGTGTTTGTGTGTGTGTGTATGTGTGTGTGTGTGTATTTTAGAGAAATGGCATAGTTGGGTGAGGTTTCAGGGGTGACCTGAGGCTTGCTGTTAGACTGTGTGTGTGACTCTGCAGGGTAACAGCAGCTATTCTCAGACAGGGACAGCACAGGACACCCTGCTTTTCTCTGGATTGTTCTGGATCTCTCTTCCTTCTGTGTATGTCCTGTGTCTCTCTCTCGCTATTTTTGGTTTCTGTGTCTCATTTTTGGCTTCATATTGTTGTTCTTTTTCCTTTCTGTTCGGCTGGTCCCTCTATGTTGCAGCCTGTCTGTCTGATATTCAGTTACTCCTCCTCCATCCTTCTCTCATCCTCTGTTCACACTGTCACTTGTTCTGTCAAAATAATGGCACCAGGATATATGTACTTATACCTCATTATTCTCTCCTCTCCTCTATGCTGGATCTCAAACCTGGTCCACATGATCAATGGTGTCCCAGGTCAAAATCAGTCTTAACCTGGCTAGAATGAAAACCAACCGGGCTCTCATTGATAACAAAAATATCGAATTAACTGTTTAGGAATTACAGCCATAACCTTTACAGTCAATGGCTGTCTGAAGTCTGGAACCCATGGACACCACCAAATGCTGAGTTTCCTCCCTTGAGATGCTTTGCCAGACCTTTACTGCAGCCGGCCTCATTTGCTGCCTTTCTGTGGGTCTTTCTGCCCTCAGTTCTGTCTTCAGTAAGTGAAAAGCATGCTCAGATGGGTTGAGGTCAGGGAACTGACTCAGGCTTTGAAAAATATTCCATTTATTTGCCTTGAGAGGCTCTTGTGTTGCTTTCGCAGTAGGTTTTGGGTCATGATCCATCTGTACTGTCAAGCACTGTCCTATCTTTTTTACAGCATTTGAATGAATCTGAGAAAATATTACAGCCCTTTACACTTCAGAATCCATCCTGCTACCTCTATCAGCAGTCACATTATTAATAAACAACAGTGACCCACTTCCACTGGCAGCCATACATACCCATGCCATAACACTTCCTCCACCATGTTTGTCAGAAGATGCGGCATACTTTGGATCATGAACTGTTCCTTTCCTTCTCCATACTCTTCTCTTCCCATCATTCTGGTACAATTTCATCTTGGTTTCATCTGACCAAAGAATCTTGTTCCAGAACTGGGCAGATTTCTGAGCAGAAGTCTGATCTGGCTTTTCTGTTTTTGAATGTTACTGGTGGTTTGCACCTTGTGGTAAATCCTCTGTATTTACATCATGAAGGCGCCTCTTGATTGTAGACTTTGACAACGGCACGCCTATCCACTCGAGAACGTTCTTGACCTAGATAGATGTTGTGAAAGGTTTTTCTTCACCAAGGAAAGAATTCTGCCATAATCCACTTTAGTTGTCTTCCGTGTACTTCCAGGCCTTTTGGTGTTGCTGAGCTCGCCAGTTCCTTCCTTCCTTTTAAGAATGTACCACATTGTTGATTTGGCTACTCCTTAAGTTTCTGCCATCTGTCAGATCGGTTTGTTTTGTTTTTTCAGCCTAATTATGACCTCCTTCGTTTGCATCGACACCACTTTGGATCAGATACTGAGAGTTCCCATGAACAGCTAGCAGATGCAGAATCTACACTTGGAATCAACTTCAGCCCTTTTATCAGTTTAATCAATCATGAAATAATGAGGCAACAGGCCACACCTGGCCATGAAACTGATTGTCAGTCAATTGTCCAATTACTTTTGAGCCACTGAAAGTGAGGGACTATGTATAACAACGGCTTTAATTCCTAAATGGTTAATGCAATATTTTTGTTGAACCCCTTGAGTTAAGCCGAAACTCTACACTTCAATCACATCTTGATGGCTTTGTTTCAAATCCATTGTGGCGGTGTGGTTCTTTTTGATTTTTTTGTCGTAAAATATGCACCTGTCATGTCTTCTCTATCTCAGGGGGAGGTCAAGGTGAAGGAACCAGGCAGCTGCTGTCCAGTCTGTAGAAAGCAGTTTCCAGGTTAGTACAACATACAGAATGTAAAAAAACTCATCACAAAACCCAGAAATTGATTTTCTGCCTAGATACGAAATGTATATTTAGGGTGCAACAAGGAGACATTTGTAAGAAAGTGCTATATAAATGAAGCCATTTGCATTCAATTCCCTGAACAATTCATTAATTAATGAACCTGGGAACATTTTTATGCACTAACGTTAGTATCGGAATGGGTAACAGTTGAATGACTTTTAATTAAAAAAATGTGATCAATACAGTTAATAAAACACAAAAGCTACGCTTTCATTCTGTGGCTGTTTCAATAGTCATCTAAACCCGTGCTCATGACTCTGTTAGATATTGCCTTTCATCTCTATATTCACCGGGGATGCTCAAATGCCATCGAGTAATGCTTTTTCATCTATTATAATGTAAAACAAACTGGAAAGTTGAAATACTGCTTGTTGTAAAATATACAAATCGCAAAAAAACAAAACAAAACCATTATGCTTCCCTTTTTCCCCTTTCACGACTTGCAAAGCACCTCATTTGATTTGAATGTTCCATAGTTCATTTTCTAGGAGGCTAAAACCCAAGTGCCGCAGTGTTCAATTAGTGAGAGATTACATTACTTAACCTATATTGGGGCTTTAATCTCTCTCCCAGTGGAGGAAATGTCATATGCTGCAAGGGGGCAATGACAATGTCACAGTGCTGTCTGGATGGAACTCTCTGGCTCTGTCTCCCCCTTTGTTGTTTTCCTCCTTCTTTTTCATGCAAATACAAAAAAAAAAAAAAAGCCTGCGGTATCTGTATTCTCCCTTTGCTTTGTCCTTCGATCTCATTTTACCTCTTTTCCTCCCTCCTCTTCCTCCTCTATGTTTCCCTCAGACAAGCCCCTGCCAGAGTGTCGTCGCTACATGCAGGTCAGGAACATCACCAAGGGGGACTGTCGGCTTGACAACGTGGAGGTCAGCTTCTGCAGGGGACGCTGTCTGTCGAGGACCGATGTCATCCTGGAGGTACGGAGAAGAGACGTCCAGACGCACACGGAGGAGAAGATATTACTCAGATTTTATTACTCCAACATGTTGTGGCAACACTGACAAGTATTGACTTCAACATGAGTGACAACTGGTAGCACAATGAAGATCAATACAGGCAGCAAAGTGGACTAAAAGGAACTGTTTGAAAAAAAAAAAAAAAGCTGTCGGTTGCAATTGTTTGCAAAATGCCCACCAGGGCTGCACAGTTAATTGTGTTTAATCATATAGTGCAAGTTAAGTCCCTACAGTTAGGAATTTGTAAAATATTCATTTAAGAATTTCTGTCAGACTCAAATGACCAACATATGGACACAAAGTGCCAAACAAAATAGCAAAACGATTTTTTTCCTTTTAAATCATCACAAAGCCACTAACCATTATTAATAACAGTGCTCACGATATGCAAGAAAATAAACAGAATTAATGCTTTAGCTCAAACTGCGCAGCCAGATATCCCATCTGTTTTGCCCCTGAAGCGTGACCCGACATCAGGGTGTTATGTGTGTTTTTTGCAAAACAAAATCCAGTCAAACAGTTGGACCCGTGCAGCAAGTCACACCCTCTGTAATCTCACAACGTCCTGAATAAGCACAGGCCATCAGGACATTGGGGGGCGCAGGTAGCGGTCTCTGAACATGCCGTAATCCCTGTTAACAGAGGGTAACCGGACTTCATGTCCTCGATGTTCACATGGATGACATGAAGACAGGTAAACAACAGTCCGTGATTCAGCCATCAGTGATCTAAATATAGATGTTTTGGATAGGTGTTTTGTGAAGGGGTCACGCGTAGAGTCTGTGAGTGATTCGGCTTCTTTTTTATTTCCTACCTTGGCTTGTTCATCCTAGTAAGACAGCGAGCTCCTCACCTCTCAACCATGGCGACATTCTTCTTCTTTGGCATCCATACACCTCCACTGTAAAAATAGAGGCAGCCATGCTGGGAGAATAGTAAAAATAAACATCAGCTCGGCCAAATGTGTCATTACCTCCTGTTACTGTGGCAACCAGGGATGGTAATCGGTGAATAGGCAGCACGAAGAAGTTACCTTATCACTGATCAGCAGGACTGGAAAAAGCTTGAATGCGTTCACACAAATCAACTGCTCTTTTCACCACCAGCTAATGTGTTAAGGCACACACGCATATACACAGACTGTTGACTTTTCAAAGTGTCTGAAGCACCAACAACTGCTATTTTTCAGAGAAGTTGAAGGTCTTTTTGAGTTTGTGATATTGGACCCCCTCCCTCCTCTCACCTCCTCCTCCTCCTATTATCGACCAGTCTTTGCTACAATGCATTGTTCTTTCTGCGGTCTCTCTCCTCCTTGGGTCTTCACCTGCACTAATTGAGCACATGAGCACAGCTTCTATCTCTAGCCGCCTTCTTTCATGCAAAGCAGCAGGGCTGGGTTTTTTGTATTTCAAGAGTTACGAAAAAATCCTCAATTATCACCTGATTTCCCAGATTCTTTTAGCACGTTGCTCATTGTTTTTAATTTCACAACCTGTACCTGCTTTAATGTTTTGGTTCACTTTCACTGCTCCCAGCAGTGTTATTTCCAGCCACAGAGGGCTGCTGCGTTTAGTGAAAAGGCACTAATGAACCGACTGCAGGCCACCCAGCACCAAACAAAAGACTGACAAAGTCAGCAACGAGCTGGTGAACAGAGTGCAGCTGTTACAGCAGCTGAAGAAACAGATATTTCCCTCAGGAGTTGGTGGAGACCAAACCAGAGCTAACAGAAGAGTTAATATTGGACTTAGATTCATCAGATGGATATAAATCTTATCCAGTGCTGCTCTGTGTTGGCTGTATGTGTAAATATGCAAACATTTGTGAGCTTGTCACCAAATGACTTTATAACTTTGGTTATAAGTTAAGGTGATAATATAAGGTGTACATATTATCATATGAGTTGGTAAAATGTCACCGTTGCGTTTACAGCTCGTTTCTCCTAGTGTCCAGGAGGTTTCTTAGAGCTTGCGAGGTAGAGGAGAGCCGAGTTCGCTGGTCACAAATCCCAAACAATGAGCTAAAAAAGGCTAAGAAGCTGAGTAGAGCCGCAGGGTTGGAAGGTAATTCTCTATGGATTCACAACTGTGAACAGCCCCTTACATGGAGTCATTTGATTAGTTGTTAATACAGAAAATACTTCTTAGGGAAGGTCCAATCCTCTGTCTGATTTCATTTCATATTTTCAGATGCACCACGGGAAATTTGTATATTTTACTCTACACTGATGTGACTGTAGATACTGTACAGTATACCCCCCACCACCACCACCACCAGCCGTTTTGAGTTTGTTACTGTCCTCATTATACTGTAGTTCACCATGTCTCATCTTCTCTTTCCTCAGTGCTCCTCCTGTATCAGTCGTGCTACTACCGTTTCACCTCCTTTAAACAAAATCTCCTATTTTCCTCTCTTTCTTGATTTCCTCACCCTGGCATTAACTCACCTTTTCCTCCTCTTTCACCCATCATCTCTCCATTCTCTACTTTCCTCTTCTCTCCCATCTTCTGATATTGTCTAATAACCTCCCCCCTGCTCTAATTTCACCTTTCCTTATCATGTTCCAACTCCTAATTGGTTTCCTCCACCTTACCCCTCTGGTTTCTGTTTTCACCTTCTCTCCACCTTTCGCGTCTCTCATCTTCTCCAGTAATTTCATCCCCTCGTCTCCTCCCTGTTTCCATACAGGAGCCGTATCTCCGGTCAGTTTGTGAGTGCTGCAGTTACCGTTTGGATCCCGACAACCCCGTCCGTTTCCTCAGCCTACAGTGTGAGAACGGAGAGAGCGAGCCGGTTGTCCTGCCTGTCATACACAGCTGCGAGTGCACCAGCTGCCAAGGTGGGGAGTAATCAATGGGGCAGAATGGATTTGAATGTACTAATCTATCATGTCAGTGTGAGAGTCGAGCATTTAAATACACGTAAAAATGTTTGCACGTGAGACATGTTTACACACAGGCTCCTAGCAGAAGAATGGCAGGGAAAAGGAATTAAAACCATTTTAGATGACTCACATCACATGATGGCTGGTGCAGCTCTGTGGCTAATTTAAAGCTGAGCAAATAACATTAAACATGCTCTTACTATGAAACCTGCCAAAACCTCGGGTGAATCCGATTAAAGGCAGTCGGTCTTAAACAATTGACCTATAATTTGTTGTACTGACAAACTACGGGAACGGGACCCAGCTCTTTCTTAGTAGCAACTTTTGTGCTTGCTGAAAGCCACCGAAACTGAATGCAGGTGGTGAATGAGGCAGTCGGTCCATCTAGGATCTTACAGTATCTCGGTGGTTCCCAACCTTTTCTGTCAGGCATCCCCCCGTAGCCCTATAAGATATAGCAGCTATTCAGCAACTCCACCCATCACGTTCCAGATGTATTCATTTGTTGTTATATAACACTACTAATTATATAAAAGTGGATATCGCTACGGTGATTTTTTTTTTTTTTTTTTTTTCCATAAAAGAGATAGTGATCCTGGAGCTGTCAGTGTTAGGTTGTTTTTTTTTTTTTCAGTAGGTTTGATCAAGTTTGCATTCACACTACCACCATTTAAAGCTGAACCATTAATCTGTAACCTTTAGCTAATTTTTCAGTCACGTTCAATTAGTGCTAAACAAACATACGCACACATACATGGTCACTGACCCGTACGTACCTTTCCACAGATTCTCACACACGTGCATATAGGCTCTAATCTTAGCGAAGCATACATTTGCCTTTTCCCACCATGAATATTTCAATTAAGGATCCCACCTCTAAAGCAATTATGTGCTAATCCATTCATCAACATGGCTGATTGCATTAGTTAATTGGATGTAGCCACATACAACACAGAACACCCCCCCCCCAGCTCATATTCCCCTCCCAGTGCTACTCTCCCGCGTACATCACATCTGACGGATTTGCTTGTTACAGCGATCAATCTTGTCTGTAATGTGTGCTCTCTCACACACTTACACATATTCACCGTCACTACAAGTTTTCTCATCTCTCATCTGATGCTCCTTCTCTTGCCTTACACACACTTATAACAGACACAAGACTGGAGATGACTTACATGGATCCATTTTTCAACTGCTCTTGGGGTTTTGTTACATGCATTTCATGTTACAAATGCATTTCAAATAATTTGCTATGTATTTGCAGTAGATTTCACTTAATAGGTTCTTAGAATACAGCTCAAACATGGAAACTCACATGTTCCAAAATAGATCAAGTCGTGCCATTGTGACAAATTTCAGAATTAAGATAAAATGCTTTCGAGAACATTTAATCTCTGTCTTTTATCCTGCAGTGGAAGCAGTTTTCTTTCTGATGCATGTGTTAGGTTATAACAGAAAAACAAGTGAACTAATGACACCATCGGTCTCACTGTTCCTCTTTTTCACAGGAGGTGACCTGTCCAGACGCTGAGGGAGTATCTCGAGCGGGAGTGTTTGTGTGAATGTGTGTATGCACTAGAGAGAGTGAGAGCAGTATGAACGCCCAGCCAAGCGAGAGCACTACACCGAGAGCCAGCCGGGTGATACATGGAGGAGTTTGGGATGGATAGATAGATGGATGGATGAAAGAGTGGGAAAATGTGGTGAAAAGTCTGGAAAAAGTCCCTGTTGATGCACACATTGTCCTGTAATCCTTAGTCATCATATGACTGGATGCTACTGCTGATCTTAGAGTTCCTGTTCTAAAACTGTGTTTATTCTTAAGCCTGTACAGCCTTTTTCTACTTTATATTTATAGATTAAAGGACCTATGATACAATCCACGTAAGACCTATTATGCATTTATATGTTTCATTTGTATGTTTAAAGAAAGTGTATATGTACCAGCAGTCTCCTTAAAGTTGGACTTTACAGTAACTGGTTAGAGGATTTACATTGTTACAGTTTATAGTGCATTACTGGTCAATAAACCCTCTCCACACATGAAAAACGATGTTGGCTGTCTCTTTTTAAGAATCTTTTTTTTAAATCAGTTTTTCCAATAATATCAGTGCCTTTTCCCATCGTATATCTTTGGACACTACGTAGTCTCCAGCAGAATGTCCCTTCCAATTTCCCTTATTTTCTCCCAACTTTTTTCTCCTGTTACATACAAACGCTTTATCAAAAATGGAAAAAAGTAGGCTATCAACACAACTTGTACGAAATAAAAGAGCCCATCTTTAACCTCTTGTAAGGTATACCATTACATTTATACTGCATTGCATTTATATTATACCACTCAGTCATGCACATCTTTCATGAGACCACCAACATCCCTGTATGCTAAATAAAAAATAATTGGTTCCAGGTTTTACTCTTAAACACTCAGTTTGCCTCAAACTGTGTATACATATACATATATACATATTCCATGTAACCTCCTTCCAAAATGCCTTTATTTCAACATGCAAAACAAATACTAGGAACATTACAACTATATTGGTTACATATCACAGGAGTTACATGCTGTAGGTTTGCATCATCCAGTTGTACGCAGGTCTCCACAACTTAGTGTTACTTGTTTGTGTCTCTTGGCCTTAACACGAGCTTCCCTCCTTTAGTCCCAACTTCCGATGTTTCAAAATTAGGCCCTGAGGTTTCGGTGGAACCAGGGTTCAGTTGTAGATTAATGGTGTGCATTTTTCTGTGATATATTCTTGGAAAGAAGGTGTGAACATTTCAAAAAAAGCTGCAAATATTCATAAAAAATGTGTTATACTTTGCTACCATATGTTTTCCTTGAAGCCCATAAGTGTCTCATCTCTTTATTCAGTGGATCATAAACTTTTTCAAGCCCTTTCCTGAGCAAAATTGAAAGACTACATCATATATGCCTGTTCTGTCTGATGGTCTATCTGCCTTTTCTGAGCATGAATCCTGTGTTTTTTTTTTTTTTTTTTAGTACACACGCATTTTTGTCAGAACACACTAATTCAAGCTCAGTACAACCTGCGGCCAGTTACTGCCGCCGTGCCTCGCTTAGTAAAGATGGCACAATTGAAAACAGGGTATTTGTCAGGAAAGTGATATTGCTGATGACAAGTGTTTAATTTGCTGCTGAACTTTCATTCGTTATAAGTAGATATAGCTTTTAATGGATGTGTCAAAGTGACGCCCGGAGCTTTGTCACTTCCATTATTCAGACATTTATTCATTAATGTGCGAGATAAAGTGCATGAAGAACTCCTTAAATGACTATAGTCAACTTTCTATCCATCTTTGCATGCAGTGTGTATGTGTACTAGTAAATACAAAAAGAGTGTGACAGGCTGGGATCTGTGTCATCTATAACAATAAAAACTCAGCCTTTTTCTTTTCCTCCTTCCTCTTCGCCCTCTCATCTCCTCCTTCCTCCCCTCCTCCCTCTCTCTTCACCTGACTAAATAAGGGAGTTGAGAGGGGAAGGCTGACCAGCACGCCCCCTCTGGCTTATAGCTGCTCCAGTAACAAAATGCTGGGTCTAGTAAGAGCAGGAGCTGATACATTTTTAATCCACACCAAAACGTCGCCCTCTGACGGATAGTTCCTCAGGCCTCATCCAAACCGCAAGGCTGCGATTCATCACGTCTAACCGATCGTTAAAATACTGACCGCTGGGGGGGGGGGGGATGAATGCATTCATGGTGCTGCGCGGGTCATTTTTGATAAATGCCTCCACGGAGCAGCAGCGTTGCTTTAGGCCTGTATCTGACAACTGAAAACAAGGGACTTGTACGCGGTCAAGGCCTGTTACATCCCCGAGATGGAAATAAAAATCTTGTTCAAAATGGATTTAAAGGGACTGAAGAAAAGTGCGAGGTTGTTGGAGAGCGGTCTGCCGCTGCCTCCTTAGTGCAAAGAAAAACCCCAAAACACCACAACGACTTTTGAAAGCAAATAATACCTAGAGCATGGTCCGGCAAATTCAGTGGCTTGATTTCCTGAATAAAAATGAAAAGAGCTACGCACTTCTACATAATGTGGAAGCTGGCTACGTTATCCGTTTTAACAATTTTGGCTTGATTTCCAAGATGGGGCGCGTAGAAGTCAGCGGATAAAATACATGATTGTAATCATCGAGAGGTGACACGAATTTCGAGGTCTCTGCTGTTGGCAGCATCAAGAAAAAGAATTTGAAGTCAAAAGAGGCCTGTAATCTGAGGGGTTTTTAACAGTTGGAAAAAGGTTGTCCAATCATACAGCTGATGATATTTGATCAATCACTAATTTGGTGGGCTGGGTTTCAGACTTCAGAAACCACACTCTCAGCCGGTAAATCCCTCACACAGAGAGTTCATTTTTACCGTGTGGTCACTGTCCGGGGAGCAGTCGCGCGTAAAGATCGCATGTGGAAACGTGACATCATCCGCGCGCGCTGCGCCCCCTGGTCAAAAATGTCCGACGGCCCCTGAAGGCGTCATTCCCCCGGCATGACGGAAGGGGGGGAACCCCGGCGGTGTGACGTAGCTGAGCAGCCCGAGTGGTGAATCCCCGTCCGACCCCGAAACACTGCAAGGCAGCGTCGCCAGCGCACTTCATCTCGCGGCACGCAGGTCATAGATTCAGGTGCCGCCCACGCTTCTCTTCAGCGCAGGTAAATGTTAATTTGTGAGGCACGGGGGTAGCATATATAATTTTTTTTTTTTTTGCACAGGGTAGAAAAATGTGTGTGTGTGTGTGTGTGTGTGTGTGTGTGTGTGTGTGTGTGTGTGTGTGTGTGTGTGTGTGTGTGTGTATGTCTCAAATGAAAATGATGATGTAGCCTAACACCTGTTAGCCTCGCACCAGCCCGCTCGGCCGCGGCCCTTGAGAGCAGGCGTGTGATCAAGCTGTGGGGGGCAACACACAAAAAAAAGCACGTCCCTCTCTCATCTGACACCGGCTGCCCCACAAATGTGTGAACCGTGATTGGACTCATCCCGCAGGCACCGTTTTATGGCCGTTTCCTCCGGTTGGAGGCCTAATAAATGATCCGCTTTGTCAAATGAATCATTTGTACACTACTGATACTGGGTCCGGTTTTAGGAGCAGCCGAGAGGCCCAGGTTTGGGAACCTCGGGTGTGATTTAAACGGTTTATTTTTCGAAGACGAGGGGGATTTGGGCTCGAGAGTGCTCCTACTTCTCTCTCCATCATGAAAAGTGTGAGCGGTTTTTTCTCCTGATGAGCAAAGGGTTAAAAGAGGCGCAGCCAGACGCCGGTGGAGCTGCAGTCATCCGGCAGAGCGCACAGCAAGGAGGAAGAGAGGCACAGAGAACCCCTTCAAAAATACCGACCAGGGACGAATCTAGCTGCGGTTCTGCGCTCCGCTGCTTTCTTGTAATTGTTGCTGTGCTGTTTTTCTCCCCAGATCAACGCACAGACCTTCAGAGGTAGAGCGAGGGGGTGGAGTGAGCAACAAATAAAAAAAAAAACAACAAAAAACCAAACAAAAAAAAAACGCGCAGCTCAGCGCCCCAACTATGGCTCCAACGACGCTCGCCCAGTCCGCTTCACAGGAGCGGACTGTAGTGCAGGATGAGAGGTCTGCCGTGCTCCACCGAGTGTGAGAGCAGAAAGAAATATCACCTGACCGGCGGCCCTCCCCTCTGGGAGCAGAAGGACACCCTCGCACCTCTCAGCCTGGAAACTGGAGACTGGAAACGACTCGGATCTGCCGTGCGTGCAGCGCGCCCTCCCACCCCGCTTCCAGAACTCTCGCATCCTCACTCTCTCCCCGGAGATCCACCAGAAGCCCGCGTCTCTCCGACCAACTTGGGGGGGAAACTTTGGACCCGCGGATTACTGCCACCGAGCCCGCCTGTCAGTGTTCAGCCTTCATGCGGGGAGCGCAGTGAGCATCTTGCGCTCGGCTGCGGGGAAGGGAAACGCAGCCTCGGTGTGATATTATTCAAAGTCCCGCAAAGTCTCTCAAAGTCCAGGGGCCCAGTGCCGCCGAGATGCCGGTCCGGAGGGGCCACGTGGCTCCGCAAAACACCTTCCTGGATACCATCATCAGGAAATTCGACAGCCAGAGTAAGATCATTGTTTTATTTCCCTCACATAGATCATTGATATAACCGTGCAGCTCCTTGCATGGAGCTCCAGGGTTAATAATTGATTTGCTGATTCGAAGGTGGTTTTGAAAATGGCACCCTGGTGATGTGGGCTTTCAGCTGACACTTGTCTCGCAGAAGTACCCGGAGAAATTGTGTTTGCTGATGCACGGTCGGTGGCTCTGATGAGGTTATTACCCAATGAGGTGGGGACATGTATGATAAAACCTCAGAAAAAGAAAAAAAAAAAAACCCCACAGATTTCCCCTTCTTTTTTCACTTCGAAGACCACATCGTAATAACTTACACCGGTGTGACACTTACGCCGGCTTCAGAGCCGTTTCCTCTCCACCACATGGGCCGTTTGTGTACATTCAAAGTGCGGAAGTCCGTGTTTTTTGTTTTGTTTTTTTGTTTTGTTTTTTTTGGTGATCTGAACCCTCCAGCTGCAACAGACATCTGTCGTTCAATGCTAACACTTCCGTCCTCGGGTGCCCCACGCCGCCGCCGTCTTGACTGATTTTGGGAGAGTAAAGCAATCTCCAAACAATCACCGGCTCGGGGGCTTTGTGGGGGCAGGCTGTCTGTTGGATTTGGCTCAGTTAGTATGGATATGAACAATAGTTTTTACGCAGAAACTATTGGACACCTCAATAAACCCATTAACTCATACATACGGTTTTGGCACATAATAAATGATGTGCTTTGTTTTGTTTGCCCCGAAAGAAGAAATCAATACCCTATCAAGTAATCCCCAGTAAAATATAAGGCACAGAAACAATCTATCTGAGCCGCTAAATTTTTCATAAAGCCCAGGGGCGTGGAATTTGAAGCTGTCAATATTTCGAAAAATACACGGCCTTTCATCCGTCCCCACTTGCCTTGGATGCAAATCCTGCGTGTGTTTTCCATCCGCGGGAAGCGGCACCGGACGTCAAGCGCGCCTCGGCCGCCACAGTAAGCACTTCTCCTGCAGGGAACAAATCAGCTCGGGGCCGACGAAGAAGATGAGGGGGGGGGGTGCGTATCGTTAGCGTTTCATCGGTTCAGCTGGTGCAAGAGACATTAGATGTAGATTTAAATGCAGCTTTCGGGGGGGGTCTACATGTCAATTGCTCCCATCCAGAGAGGATAAGAAAAGATGTAGATGTGAGCTAGAGTGACAAAAAAAAAAAAATACAGACCCTTTCCGAAGAGCTGCACTCATGCGATATCTCTTTTCTAAATGCTGGGGGGGGGGGGAAACACACCGCTCGCCTTCCACCATTCACCATATGCTCCCGGGCTGCGCAGCTCACAGGGCAGCTGTGGAATGGCAAGCGATGTCCTGCCGCGTGCGTAACACCCGAGAGCCACGGCGGCATCAGGGCCGCGGGCAAGGCGCTGTGCGGCGTGGGTTTGGTGCACGGACGCCCCCCCGGACACAGAGGTGCGGTCACGTTGAAAAAGCCGATGCCAGAGTTGGGTAATTGGCAGTAATGCGGCCGTACTTGTTTTCCCACCCCGATAAACGTGGGTAACTCTGCAAGGGTGAGCATACTCGGCTGCTCACCGGAGCGCGGCCAACTCATTCCACTCTCTGTTCGTGTCTTTAATATTTCTTTGCAGGAGATTTGTGTGGCGGGAAGCTTCTCCGTCCGGTGCATGATTATTTAGAGAGAGGAGCCCTTCAGCGTTGGGGGGGGGCATAACCTACAACCGACGGGCAGACATTGTCACATCAGTGCTTTCCAAATGTTTTCCCAGCGACTCATATCTTCGGAATCATTTTCTATTGATTGATCCCAGGCTTTCGGTCGGGGTAACCAAGCATGCTGATGGCAGCGACAATATGGTGTCCAATGGCTGTGGGCAATGAACTGGCGGACACGGACAAGGAGCATCACTATTCGCCGTTTAGACACCCTTCTTCATTTCAGAGTTGTTGAAGTGAAAGGCAAAGGAAATTTAAATCCATTTTTATACAGCTAATTCTTCTGTTTATTGAACTTTTAACTGCAGGACAGTGAAAGGATTTGGCAAAACTGCTCAGTCTTTCTTCCAAATAACTCGAAGGCCCCATTTCAGCCTTCCCGTGACTTGTCTTCGAAGTCACTCTGACCCCACTGCTCCACGTCGCCGTAACGTGAGCCCACCCCTCTCAAGTTATCCTTAGCTGCTTAATCTAGTGTTTACGAAAGGCCGAGCCTGGTGTGGGCTTCCACACAGTAGTGCACCGCATACTAATTCACCAGATCCTTTGCCGTTGTTTCGTTGTAATGGAGACTGGGTGAACCTAATCTGAGCAGCGCTCAAAAGTGGGCCCATCCATTGGTTCTGTTGTAGAGTATGGGATGGAAACTATCTCGAAACTAAACGCAGGGGAGGAAAAAGCAGCCTTCATGGTAGAATTGGCATGGTAAACCCGATGCTCTTCCAGGATGGGACTGGTTTTGAAAATAATGTACGATAACTACAAGCTATGGATACTTGATGCTAAGCCTTGGAGGAGACTGAGCAAAGTCTGGGCATCTGTTGTCACCACACATCACATGGAGACTGTTTCCACCTAGCATGTTGTGTGAGAGATCCCGTTTGTACTTGAGACGGTTACAGTTTGATCCACCAGCTCTGGGCTCTCGCTTATTAAATACTCTAATAATTGAGTTCAGAACGGGGAAAGAGGTGTACTTCTCCTGCACTTAATTTAAGTCGGGTGCTCTGCCTTTAAAAAGAACCACAGCGTGTTTGGCAGCACAAAACAAATCGTCAAAAAAAGGTGGAAAAAAATCACCTCGTGTCTATTTTCAGCTAATGGACACGAAGTATATTATATTATGTATTACAGTGCATATGTAAAAGTTTATGTACTGTGAAATGTGTTAGCAGTTTTGTCAGTCTATTAGTTTGAAATAAGATTCACCAAAATGACCAAGACATGAGGTGATTCTTTCACTTTTTTATGGAGTGCCACCTATTTCCTAAACTTGTTTTGTGGGAATAAACGCACTGCAGTTTTGCAGTCACGTTTCGGCTGAGTGACGTAAGCAGATTCCAGCAAATAAGTGGGTACGTGCTTTACATTCAAAAAAAATCCAAGTATCATTTGCAGTGTTGCAGTGTTTTGGTTTCTGGTAAGCCCTCCAGGCTCAGAGATCTAAGACTCAGATTTGATGACTTTACTGGCGGATATGTCTTTTTGTGAACACAGCTGTAGACTTGAGCACACTGTATATCTGCTGGTTATATTGTGGTACTGCAGGTTTGTAAATTAGAATCCCCTTATGGTGAGGACAGATCTGTTCCTCTGTTTCTTTAACTAGACTAAATTAAATTGTAAATTAAAGAGAAGACTACATATTTTTACATTTTTTAACAAAACAAAGCGAATACAGAGGAGCTTAAATCTCATGTCGGATAAACACATTTTTTTTTTTTTTTTAAAGAAAGAGCTGCTGATTTATTGCACCACTCTATAACATTCATCGGACTCTCAATGGACAGTTTAAAAAAAAAAAAAAAATCGAAAAAAATGCTGGAATGGTAGTTGCAGCTAATGTAGCTTCTAACCTCTGGCCTCAAGCACAGATGAGGAGCGGGCCGCAGAGGTGTGGTAAGTTCATTTCTTTCTAACTCCACATCCATTTTTTTTTTTTGTCAAACTTGTCACTTGCAGCCCCAGCCCCAGCCAAGGCTCAAGTGACTTTACCCACGCAGCTTCCTCCGGAGACACAAAAGGCGTTATACAACTGGTACTACAACAACTTTTTTTTTTAACAAAGTATGTATAGTACTAACCCACTCTTGTGTTTGTGTGTTTTCATTCACCAGACATCATCACGCACATGGTAGCAGCAACTATAAAGTGCTTCCAACCAGGGAATGCATACAAATCAAAGAGGCTACCTGGACAGTAATGTACAGTAGCTGTTAAAAATTGATTTCTAGAATACAGATGTTTTCTTGAATCATTGGAAAGAAATGAAGAAGAGGTCAAAGCTGTTTTGCATAGAGATTAATGATGTTTCCACTGGAGGGAAATCAATGGGGAGTGTGATCTTTGCTTATATGGAAATATGGCCAATTAGTGGGAAGGCATTATGAAATCCACTGTAGACACAGACTTTTGTAAACATCATGATTTTAACTGAAAATAATCAAATATCCATTGTAATATGACACTCATTTACTTCTGTAAAGTATATAATTAATGGACATTTAGAGCTTGAATCCCTCCGAAAGTCTCTTCACAAATTTCTCCTGTCTCTCCTCTCTTCCCCAGCCTTCTGCTTTTTACCCAAAATGCTGTAGACACCACGGATCAGATTTTGACCAGATTTCAGGGAATCTGTATCCAAAATTACATCTGCGACATCAGACAATAAGATTGAAACAAAACTTGCTTCTCATTTTGCCGTGCCGGCACGTTCTGAAAACTCACCGACTGTGTTTGGAGACCTTTGCAATTGGCCTCGACAGAGACGCATAATTAATGGAGAACGTCATGTTTAGCGTTGTCTTGTTTTCTGTCTGTTCTGAATTCTTCCATTTGGAGAAAAAAATAAATAAATGTAATTAGAGTTCACCTTCTTGAATCATAAACTAATTAGCAGATACAGAATGTATAGGAACCAGTCCTCAACATGTGTGGGAAATCTAGCCCTCATGCTCAGGTATTTCATCCACCGTTACCCTCTGACTTCAGATCTTCTCTGCCTACTGTCCATTGATGGTCTGTAACCCTCTCTGTTTACTGTACTTTGATTCTCCACGTTCGATGTCCATGCTGTTCCACACAGATTAGACTGTACAGAAAAATAGTGTGCTTCCCTGGCAACAACCAACAATACATTTGACCTCAATATGAAGTCACGGCAACCTTTTGGGTAACGCGTTGTTGTCTTGGAGCTCCTTAGAGAAGACTTGGTCCGATTACAAGCCTTGAAGCCACTTTCCTCTGGGGAGGCTGCTATCATACCACAGCTGAAGTTCAAACACTTTATCACCATGGCAACTGCCCCCCCCCCCGACTCTCCCACCCACACAACCACCCACCCTCACACGCACACACACACACACACACACACACACACAGTAGGAAAAGGTATGCTGTTTCTAGTAACACACTCCTAGTAATTGTATGTTTTATGTTCAGCTTTTAGAAATATTTTTCAATATATTAAACAATTAATGACCGTTAACTATTACAAAACAGCACTAACTGCAGTTAAATCTGATAGTATACAAGCTCCAGATTGGCTCCAGTTTTAGGCTAACTGATTGGTTAGAGTGAACCAGGTGGGAATTGCCATTTGCACTTAAGACATTAGACATTTATGAAAATATTGGAGGATGGTTAATAAATGTGGAGGAGGGAAAATATGCTACTAACAAGTATAGTGTGTGTATCCAAGGCCTGATATAGCTAATTCCTTTCTGCCATAGAGCTCCACTGTTGTCCAAAAACTATTAACAACAAATGAATGAGCCACGCTGCTGCATGAAGGAACATGCGTAACATGTTCCTTCATAACACACACATTATCCTATAGTCAAATTTTCACATGGACATACAGTAGTATTTATTTTGACGCAATTGGTCATATACTGTTCTGCTGCAGGAAATACTCACTAATGCACCAAATGTGTAATAATCCACAGCTGAAAGTAGTTTCAGACAAAGGCAGTATTCTCTCCTGTTTGATTAAAGTTTACTAAGAACTACAGTGATTACCTATTTTAGAAAATGACTTTGACTATATATTTGTGACCCATTTTCCTTTCACTGGGAACTAATGGGATTGGGCCTGAATAATGGGCTTGGGGTTGAGGGAAGGGAAATCAGAAATAGGTAGACTAACACATTGTTGGTTTTGGTATTTTCACTTATTGACAAAATATAGAGCAACGCCAGCCCAATCCTCTAATGTTCTTTGTATAAGAGTGAGCTCTTCTTTTCACTTCTGAAATTGAAAGATGGTAAAAATGGTCATCAAATATATAAAAAAAGGAGATTATTATTTGGGATTATCAGGTGTGTGACCTAAATCAGGTCAAGTTTATTTATACGGCACATCAAAAATCGCAAGTTTGTCGTTTAACATATAGAATTTATCCCAGGACCATTTTTACAATACAATTAAAGCTCTACGAGAAACACGTAAAAGTCCTGGTCACGCCAGGAAGCAAGCTGGAGGCCTGGTGACAGGACAGGTCGCCAACATGATAGCAAGGCTGGAAAATGTCAGTCCTAGTCAGTAACAATAGCTTTCCTCTTTTTGTTCAGTAAAGAATTGTTGAAGAGAGGGAAAGAGCTCTCCAAGATAGCTAGCTTGCTAACTGTCAGTTAACCTGTATTAAGTCTCAAGTGTCAGCAGGCTTGTTAGCTCGGTTGCTAAAGGGACAATACGTTCACAGTTTATTCAAAAGACGTATTTGTACCATGAATTCCTGTCTTATAACTGAGTAACAGTTTATACTCCAGCAGAGGAGGGTTAAATAAAAGTCGGAAGTAGCAACACAGATTATAAAATAGCTTCCTTCATTTTGGACCCT